>NC_071415.1:0-619140 GCF_017976375.1 Cuculus canorus | reverse complement strand
ATGATTTGGCACTGCGTGCAGATTATGAGATTGCAAGTAAAGAGAGAGACCTGTTTTTTGAACTCGATGTGAGTACGAAGAAGTTGTTATTACTTTTGTGGAAGCTGCTTCTTTACAGCTGTGTGGCTGAACAATAGAAGTCAGTGGGCATTTCAGCTAGCTGTGTTATTTGATGTGCTATCTGACAAGAATGTGAAGCCGCTTCCTGAATGCTGGCTCGATTGCTGACTTGAGATTGTAAAAGTAATTGTGGTCTGTGCAGCCCAGTTAGTCCAGCTAGCTGGGAGGCTCCTCTGATCCTTGCATCCCACACCTCCTGCTCTGTACCAGGTCACTGTAACCTGGTGGCCTGTCCCAAAAAGAGATTTGACATTAACAGCTTTCCGCTCAGTGATTTCGCTTTGGCCAGATTTAGTTCTCTGTGGTGGAACAGATCAAGAGGAAGAACAATGCTATCTTCCCTTTTAATGTTACTTCAATGCTTTTGTCTTTGCCCCTGTTGCTCATGTGGTGGAATTCACGGCAAAGCAGTCTTCATGTGAACATCCCGTTGTGTGGCAGAGTGAAGGAGCTGTGCCACTTTCCAGGCAGAGGACAGACTTAAGGGCAGGGATCAAAAATCACTTTTTCCTGCTAAGTGTCACGTATTCTTTTTTCTCAAAGCATCCTTCTTGAGGTGGTTTGTGGGATTACAATACAGGGATTGCACCAGCCAACTGTTGGCTGTCAAAGTCAGATCATAGAATCATTAAGGCTGGAAAAGATCTCATCCAGTCCATCAGCCCAACTGCAATGTGCCAGCTAAACCATGTCCCAAAGTGCCACACGTACATGTTTTTTGAACCCCTCCAGGGATGAAGGCCCCAGCGTCTGGCATGGAGAATGTCTTTATTCACAATTCTTTGTCTGAACATGCAGGCGATGGATCACCTGGAATCCTTCATCGCAGAGTGTGATAGGAGAACTGAACTGGCCAAGAAACGCCTCGCTGAGACACAGGAAGAGATCAGTGCTGAAGTGTCTGCAAAGGTATTAGCCTCTCATTAAATGTTTGTTCTGAAAATCTGCAAGAACGCTGGCGCTCTCTTGTCTCGGACCTCATCAATACTAGGAAGTCAGGCTCTACAAAGGCACTGTGGATTCCAGCCATCCTCCTCGAATGCTGCTCTGGCCATTCTTGGACAAACTGACTGGTCCAGAGGGCCAGAGTGCCATAAAACATGAACTCTAAAATAGTTTGCTTTAGCGTGTCAGTAGAACATTGGCACCTACCACTGTTCAATAGAATACATTAGGTGGTAAATCCATCTCACAATTATTGTTTTAATAAATGCTCACAAAGTTTCTTCTCCGGGAACTTCCTTCATCAGGCCAATAGAAGACATCTCTGAAGCTGGTTTTGTGGGCTTGATCTTGTCCTGTAAGCCAGAAATATGCCACTGTTTGTGGCAGAACGGATGATTTCCCCTCCAAGTCCACTGTCTCTCTTTGCTCCACGTCTGTGACTGCATTGCCTGTACTTGGCCCACTAACCCCTTTTTTGGTGGGACTCCTTTGACTTCTGGAGATTTATGGTCATCTTCCAACAACCGCTTTTGTTAAACAATATTTTTTAGAGAAAAGGAAAAATTCTACAATCTTTAGCAAGTTTTTTGTCTTACTAAAAACTACCTGTTCTCTTTAGGCAGAGAAGGTACACGAGCTGAATGAAGACATTGGAAAACTCCTAGCTAAAGCAGAACAGCTGGGAGCTGAGGGAAACGTTGATGAGTCTCAAAAGATCCTGATGGAGGTGGAGAAAGTCCGAGCAAAGAAGAAAGAAGCAGAGGTATGGCCTTGGTTCTCCTTTGTAATAGCAGACTGAGCTTGGTTGACTACATGGCAAACAGCCTAGTGGCTCCTACCTGTTTTCCTGTGCTGCCAGCTCCTCCTTTTTCATATTGGCACCATGCCAGCAAGCCGTTGACACTGTGGCAGATGAAGAAAAGCTTTTTAGAAACTTTCATCCAGCACAGAGGACTGACTGGGGCAGGAGGGGTTCATCCTCTGAAATACTTGTCACTAGTCACGTGCAGGGATAGACTGTCAGGTTAGTTGTGCTCACACAGCGTTTTGTGTGTCACCTCCTTTATATCAAGGATGCTTTTATGATCCTTGAAAGCAGCAGGGTAGTTGTTTGCAGGGGTTTCCCTGGAAGATTGTGACTATGTGAGGGTTTGCTGACATTTGCCTGTTTTTTTTCCCCTCCCTTTAGGAAGAATACCGAAATTCAATGCCTGCATCCAGTTTCCAGCAGCAGAAGCTGCGTGTGTGTGAAGTCTGTTCAGCATATCTGGGTCTCCATGACAACGACCGGCGCCTTGCTGACCACTTCGGAGGCAAATTACACTTGGGTTTCATTCAGATTCGTGAGAAACTGGATCAGCTGAGGGTAACTGTCTGTTTTAAACCTTCTCCTTGTAGTTCTGAAGATGTTCATTATGAAATTCGGACAGGATTCTTTGCAGAGTGCTTGTAGAAGCCCAGAAGTTTCTGACTGCAGAATCCCTGAAACTTCAAAGGGAGGTTTGCATAACCTTTTGTGTTCTGTAATTTCTGGGTAACTAAAGAAGTACCCTCAGAATTAGTCAAATCACTGCAGTGATTTCGTCTTTAAATACGTGCACTGTACCATTGCTCTTTCTCATTGGTTGGCTGAAATTCTTCACTGTGGGGTTTTTGACTGTTGAAGAGCACTTTGGGACCTCTTAATGAAATGTTCAACCTGAGGTTTCACACAGTGCTGTCAGTGAAGATCTTCAGTACATGAATCGTAGAATTGTGGCATGGTTTGGCTTGGAAGGGATATGCAGTTCCACCCCTGCCACAGGCAGGGATGCCTCCCACCGGATCAGGGTGCTCAAAGCCCAATCCAAACTGAAATGATGAGGATTTTTCTAGAATGCTTTGTAAGGGAATTGTGGTGCTGGCCTTGCTCACAGAGATCTTCAACCTGCTCGAGTAAGAATTGATTCCTTGCGTTATTCACTGAGCAGTACATGGAGGTCAGTGCCTCGATGGGTTGTTTGCGGGAGGTCAGAGTACTGTGTCATTGTGTTGTGCGTGCTTGTGGTGAGGCAGTCCCTTGTCTCACAGCTTACAGGCTTGTTTCTCAGAGCACGAGCTCTCAAAGCAGAGTTGGGAGTGGCATTTCTTGCAGTGATTGTAGTGGAGTTGTGAGGAAAATGAGAACCTTGATAGGGATCTTGAGTAGCACACGGAATGCAGTGAAATGTTCTCTGTCTCACTACACGAGAAGTCTCATTGCAGATCTCTGACCTGTTCCTGTGTGGCTGAAATGCAATGTGATTTTTTTCCTAGAAAACAGTGGCAGAAAAGCAAGAGAAGAGGAACCAGGATCGTTTGAGACGGAGAGAGGAGAGAGAACGAGAGGAGCGAATGGGCAGGCGGTAAGTGAAACCTGATAACTGGTTTGTGTAGTTGGTTTTGAAATAGTCTGATTTCTGGTATCAGCACTGCAGGAACAGGTGTTGGATGTGCTCTAGATGCTGTGTGAGCACCTCGGCATTCAATTGAAGATGTAAACAAGTGCACAACCGCCCCCCACCTGAGTGATTGGATGTGGATTGCTTTAACTTCCATTGTGGGTCTGGAAGGTGTGAGCTCCCTTCAGGCTTGCATTAGTGTAGCCCATGTCTTTGGAATCTCAATCTGGATAAAACGCCCTCACCCAACGCATCTGACTGGGACAGTTTAGGATGAGCAAGTGCTAGGTCTGCTTAAATGGCACTAGTCATGCAAAAATTCCCTGGACAGCCCTCCTCACTTCCAGGCTACGATGTGGCAACAGGATGGAGCTGGTATCTGTGAGCCAGATAATCAGCTGCCTGTCTTGCCTAGAAACTTTTCTACAGTAACAGTGAGATGCTTTTGGCACAGCTTGGAGAAACACTTCCTACAGTATTTGGAAATCCCAAGGAGTGGCTGCGGCTGTATGTGTCACCTTTTGCTTATAATCCCAGAACAGTGGGAGTGGTTGTCCTGTTGGTATTCTTGGGACAAGCTCTTCTGTCAACTGCCAGCTGAACTGGAAAAACGATTTTGTCTGTCCTTGAACCAAACAGGTGTCCTGGGTGTGAACAGCTCAGTCCTACAGCCTAGTGTGGAGAGGGTAGTGATTTCCAGTAGTCAGACCAAGGAAGTGGCTGAGGAGGAATGCCATTCTTATTGTCACAGCATTCCCTCAGTTACCTCATGTGTTTCTCCCCTTGTACGTTTTACGTCCAGAAAAAAAAACAGCTGTACAGCCTGTGGAAAGCTTGTTTTGGCCCTTGGTGTAAACTGCAGAGCGTGTTTCAGCCATCCATGTCTGAGGTGTGAGAGATGTACAACAGCAGTAGTGTTGAACATGGTATGCATTCCCGGAGGTACTGGCAAATGAGTACCAGAATCGAAGCAGCTTGGTTTTCTGTGGTCTGTGCTTGGTGATTTTTGGCTTATTGTGAAGATGTAAGTCCTGAACTGTTTGGCACCCTCCCGTTAGGGTGTTTTATGTGGTTCCTTCTTCCCTGTGGATCACCTGGTGTCATATGAAGCGCCAGTTCACGCTACAGCTTTCCCCTAAACTGCAGCACTTTTATGTAGAGTCTCACAGTTTTCTGGTGTCTGTGCAAGTTTGTCAGTAAGGCAGCTATATTTGGGAGGCACAGAATCTGGGACTGGCTGATGAATGCAGGAGTTAATGGAAAGGGACCAATTTGTGTTCCAGAGAGATGGAAATGATACAAAAAGTCTCTTCCCATGCAGCTGCTTTGTGGCGGGCTCTTTCCTTTCTGTCCCACAATAGGTCTGTGTGTAACCTGCACTCAGTGCGCCTGTCTCCATGGTGCCACCTTTTCCTGGAGATCATTTCTGTGTGAAAATCACTCAATAGAGTTGCCTTCAGTCCTCTTTTCCTCTTATCTCCATGGAATGCTGGCTGTCTTCATCGTGTGGTGTGTCTGTGGCTTTGACTTTTGTGTTTTTTAGAAGAAAAAACAACAGACCCTGAGTTCTCAAGAGACAGGGAGCCTCTTGTGTTCACAGGTAGTCTGTATACAGTTGCGTCTGATGAGGGGCTTTGAAGGCTGCTTTTGCAGTTTATTTAATGCTTTAAATATGAAGGGTTTAAAAGCTGCATTGAGTTGCCCTGAGTTCTTGCTGGTTTTGTATGTGGCCCTGCTGACTGTGTCCAGCCTTTGCTCTCCCTCTGTGTGCTCCTCTGTTTGAATACCAATGAAAAGCATGTTGTGAAGGAGCCAGGAGTGCCATGCAGAGGAGATCAAATTCCCTCTCCAAAAAGAGAACGTGACCCAAAGAATGAAAATCGTTTTCCTAGTGGACACTTGGTGTCAGAACTGGGACCGAGCCTGGATTTATCAGCACCTTCTCTGCTGGGAGCTGTGCAACACCATGCTTACAGGGGCATTTTTCCATCAAAAAACAGTTGGTGACTTTGGCACCTCTGACTGCCTCTCTTAACCAGAGTTGGGTACTTTTAGGAACCTCAGGAAACAGGTTTCCTTCATAACTCTTCTTGTCCCATCTCCATATGCAACGTATTCATGATGTTATTCAGTCAGAGAAAGGGTACTGCTTGACTTTGAGAGATCTTTGGTGACTTAGAGGCGCTGTGACATACTATGTAAACCTGTGGATTCACTTGTGAAACTCTGCCTGTCACAGACTTCATTGATTTGTCGACTACACTGTGATTTCCACATAGGAATGGATGAACTGGATTGTCATCCCTAGTGGTACATAAGCTAAGTCCTTTGTTTGGCATTGCCGGTGACTGGGCTACCCAGTAATCTCTTCAGACTGAAATTCTGTGGAGAGGTGGCACATTTGGAAGTGCAGCACTCGGTGTTTGCTTCCAGAGTACACCAGCAAACAAGTCTGGAGCTGCCAAATGGATTTCCTTTGTAATCAGTTGGACAAAATGCATGTTGTGAAACCCAGCACATGGCCTCTATGATGCAGGAACAGAAAAGAGGTGGAGGGGAAACCTCACTCAGCCTTTCGCTGCTCTGGACAGCAGTCAGTCTCCTCCTGCATACTGGTTCAGGCTCCTTTTCTTGGATGATTGCTAAAGCCTGAAGTCTAGAGCTAGGCAGTGATGATCAGGAGTTTATTGTGCAAACTCCTGCTCAGATCATGGGCCCAGGAGGGCAGCCAGGCTTTTCAGTGGGGGTGGAATGGCTTTGTCTGGAGGTCCGCACCAGTGATTCAGAATAAAGTGATCAGGAGGAAAATAATGTTAAGAACTTGGAGTAATTAACAATCACCAAAACAATTCAGCTGTCTGCCAAGCACCTACAGGAGGTCCTGCTGCTCCGTCAGGTTTTGTTACGTGAAAAAGGAGGTGCGTGGTTATTGCCCTGCTCTCCTGGTTTATCAACTTTTCCTTCCTCTGCTTGTCACATGCGTTGCCTCAGCATGTGGTCCATTTCCCTAACTCTGTGTTAAGCCCCACCTTGTTTACAGGCTTCTACCTGCATTCCTTTCTAAATTTGTTTTTTTTTTTCCTTTCTACCATCATCAAACAATCCCATTTCATTGTGAAAGAGCGTCACAATGATTTTCTTAATCTCGTCTTACCCAGGTTTGTTTTAAAATGATGTTACTACAGCAGATGCTTCTCTTATTTTGTCTGTGTATAACTTTCAGCCTCCTGTTACAACATGAGAACAGCTCTGTGTGTGTGTAACTGCAACGCTCCTGCGATTCTGTGCCATGGGGAGATGAGTCACTAACCAGGGCGACAGTCTGCTTCTCAGAGCAAAAGGAGACTGCTCAGACAGTGTGTGAGGTTTTGGTGTAGGGCAGCTCTGAAATGTGGCTGCATAGAAAAAGGGAGGGCATATCTTTCCCGTGGAGTGGCATTTCAAGTGGGGCTGAGTAATGGTGCTTCAGAAGTTGAAAGCACTATGACGCTGTTATTTACAGACTGTCATTAATGTTACAGTGCCCTATGGGAGCTCTGAAGCCATAGAAATGTGAGAAAGAATAATGAGGCTTTGATGATTGTTCTCAAATCGCCTTCTAAGTCTGGAATGAAGGATTTTGTGTGTATCGCAGTTTCTTTCTTATAGTAGTTCTTTCTTTGTCTGTGCTCCCTCTTTTTTTTTCTAGTTCACTTTTCCCAAACAAAGAAAAAAATATCGATGCAAATTGCCATCTAATGTTTGTTAAATAAATATGATGAGTGAGAAAATCCTGTATTTCCTTTTCATTAAAACCTTTTGAATGTGCAGCTGCCTCACAGGAACCCAACTCAGAAAACTGTCAGGTGTCTTTCTGACTACAGCACAGCACTGTTACCTGAAAATGTTAGAGCTCGTCTAGCTGACGTTAGACTGCAGAGGGTAAAGCGGGTACATCATATAGGCACAGCAGACCTAAAGTTGGACAGGGTTGTTGTGGGGTTTTATTAACAGACTTGATTGGTTTGTAGAACTTTCCTGTTCTTACAGGAAGCTCTGCATATAGGAACTGATGTTTCTACAAAGTTCTTCAGTTTTTCCACAAGTTTTCATTCCCCCCACCCCTCAAATTGAAGATAATTAGGTGTTTTAATGGTTTTATGGCAAGCTTTTGTTTTTAACTGACTTATTGCCTAGGGTATTGCTGTATTCCTGTGAAGAGCTGCTAGGGTAAATGAGTTGTTTGATTGAAAACCACTGACTTTGTTTAACTCTCCTCTTCTTTCTAGGTCTGGATCAAGAAATAGAGATCGTCGAAGGTGAGTGCACGATTCTCCTGCGGTTCCCTAAATCCCTATTTGTGTTTCTATCCAGCTAGTGAGGCTTTTCCTGGGTCTCAGCAATGGAGTTCACTCAGTGCCCCAATCTTTGTTTCGTTCCCTGAAAGGAATGAGAAATCACTGCACGGGCACTATGGTGATGCTGAACATCTTGGGCTAGAACGCAGATGCTGGCTCAGAGGGTGCTGTGTGCTCCAGCACACGAGTCTAAGAATGTACTTTATGCCTTTTGCAATAAATATCCGATAGTTTTAGTGTCTGAATATCTGTAAAATATATATTACCTCAGATGTAAAATACAGAGACTGGAGGTTAAAGCCCCCTGTCTCTGTGTGGAGCTTGCCTCAGCGGTATGACAACCTTCTGCTAGCAATCGTATACCTGGAGATCTTCCTCTCTGCTGCTTCCTCTATACAGTAGCATCCTTTGTTTTGTTTTCAGAGCAGATTGAAGCACATGTGCTTCTGAAGTGCAGTGCTTTGACAGAGGAGGCTCCTTTTTGGGAGTCTGCTGTCTGGGTTCTGGTAGTTTCACGTGCCACTTACTTTGGCCTCTCTCCTGCTTACACAGGCCTCGCTTTGAGTGAGGCATGGTTTGTAAGCTCTGCTCCAGGCATCAGCACATCCTTACATCCATGGTGGGAGAGTTTTATTTAAGATTCCCAACAACTTGGAATTAGCTGTTGGCATTTTGTTGGCAGTGTGAGGCCCAGGAAGGAGATGCCCACCCTGTGGGTGGTTCACCTTCCATGCTGGCAGGGATATGGCTGAGGGGGACGCTGTGGATACTGGTTACTTAGGAATGTCGGAAGCATGGGCTCCAGTGGACAGATGTGATGAGCCTGAAGCAATCTCTGTTCTTTTCAGATCACGGTCTCGGGATAGGAGGCGAAGACGCTCGAGATCAGCTTCCCGTGAACGGCGGAAGTCTCGCTCCAGGTCCCGGGACCGACACAGACGCCACCGGAGCCGCTCCCGCAGCCACAGCAGAGGTCACCGACGGGGGTCCAGAGACAGGAGTTCAAAACACAAGTATGTATTCCTGACGCGAGTGTTTCTGGAAAGGGGAGTCCTTGGCATCGCAGTGAGCCTCCACAGTCCCTTAGAACGAGCAGGAACATGGCCAGTTTCTTAAACCAGCAGCTGAGGTGTGCGGTATCAGCTCCTGGTCCAGAGCAGGATTTCCCAGTGGCTGATCATAGCCTCACACAGGAACAGCAGGGCAGTAACTGCACGGTGAGATTGGAGCTTGAGAGGAGAGTCTAGGAGACAGAACTAGTCCCCTGGCTTGCATGGTTTTGAGAAAGTGCACCTGCTGGGGCTAACTGAACCTCCCCAGGCTGTAAAAAACAAGCAATTGAGAGACAGTTTTGACATTACATTTCTAGGGTTACATTCTGCTTTCCTGTTTGTTTCTGTCAGTGCTGGCGTGGGGAAGGAACTGTATGATCTGGGACCTGGGGGAATGCTTCTGATAGGGTAAGGAAGAGGCTGGTTGAGAGAGAGAGTTCCTTAGGAACATGCAGTGGAGGGAGGGGAAAAGACAGCCAGGAGGAGTAAATGTTCTCCTGTCGTTGAGAAGTGCTTCAGTGTGAAAAAGGGCATTAAGTCTCCTCTGCGAAATGCCCACTGTACTCTGAGGAAGTATGAAGCAAGCATATGTAGGAGTATTAGCATTAGGATATTGTTAATACATGCTAATATGTATTAACATATATGCTAATATTAGGAGTATTAGTATTATATGTAGGAGTATTAACAAAATAGAAGGGATCCATTGTTTCCTTGCAGCCTTTCTAAGCTCAGGACCAAGTCTGTCACCAGGTGCTTGCTGAAGACAGATGGAGCTTTTTTACTGCTCTCAGTTAATAGGGGAGCGCTTTAGCACTGTCTCACTTTGAAGCACCACCAGTCAAGCACAGTTCTAGAAGCAAACCTACTGTTGTCTCTTGTGTCACTTTAGCTAAAGAAAGGGGCAAGAACAGGATTTAAAAGTACCTGATGAAGGGGGGGAAATAATGGTCTGAAAAAATAAGTCTGTTCATGATTGAGGGGGGTGTGAATACTGTTGATTCTCCAATGGCTGAGATACTAAAGTCCTTTTTTAAATCTGTCTTGAACATGAAAAAAAAAGAAAAGAAGTTTGGACAATTAGGAAGTGAGGAAGACCCTGTAATAACTATTACTAAAGAGCAGGTAAGGGAATACTTTGAAAACCTTGAACGTATTCGAATCAGCCCATTGTGACTGTAGGGGATTGGCTAGCTGAGAGGCGTTCACAGGTCACTCAGAATGGGGAGATACCAGGATCAGCTTAAGAAAATAAAACTGAAATGAGAGCAAACAAATGCCCTTCCCTGAAAGGGCGTAGCTTCCATTGTCACCTCGAGAATTAACGAAACCTGCATTTGGGTTCTGCTGCTCTGAGGTCTCAGTTATGTGAAGAAATGGAGAGCCAGGGGCTCTCGAGGAAAGGAGGACTGCAGGCAGCAGGCATTGTAGGAACAGGAAAGGAGTTAATCTAGTCCAACTCTTGGATTGTCTGCTGGTTAGATGACAAGATTTAATGAAAATGAAATGGTTCATGTGATACAGAGGGCTGTAAGGTTTTAATGTATCAGTTGTACAGTATTTCCAAACCTTCCAGTCTATATGAGTGGAAGGTGGAACCTCTAAGGCATCTGCCAGGTTCTCCTCTTGTGACTGTGAAGGAAAACCTGCGCACAGAGTCCTAAAGTAGAGAGCGCTGGCTCTGTGTGGGCCTTGGCCTTGTTCTGAAGAGCTGCGAGCCACTAGAGCAGATCAGCTCATTCTGAAGGCTGCTGTTCGATGAATCGGACAGGAGAGCAGCCTTTCTGATCAGACCTAACGAGAAGCCCTCTGCTGAATTCTGTGTGGGTTGATACAGTGAAGCACTGCACTGCTAAAAAGGTCTCGCTGTCATTTGGGCAGGCCGGGCAAAGATTTGCCTTTGTTGTAGGCTGCAAATATAGATCTGTGTCGTCCTGAGGTTGAGCCCAAGATGCTGCCAAGGACAGCACTTGGCAGGATGCAAAGCAGGAAAAGCCCATGGCTGAGCAAGTGTTTGAGTCCGAAGAAAATAGTTGATGTTTAAAGCAGCTGAGCTTAGAGCATAATGAAAGAACACTCTTAAAGGCACAGACAGAGCTGAGCGATAGGCAAGGAAGAAGTTGCAGGTGCTTTAGTGCGCCCAGTAATAAGGGGCCCAGGGAAGAGCTCTGTGAGCCCCTGTGGCAACACCCTGGCAAGATCTCCCTAGGGAGAGAGGAACAAAGGCTGTGCTGTGTACTCAGCGCTGCAAAAACAGCATTCTCGTACACAAAGCTCAGAGGGACAGAGCTGTTGGGGGACCCTGCTCCTGACAGCGCAGTACCCAGCTGTGTTCCAGCCCCGTTAGGGAAGGATGATGTTCTTTTGTGCATACTTGAAAACTCTTCTAGTTGTGAAGCTCATAGCAATGGTTTACTTTGTACTTCAGATCTTCTAGAGATCGATCTTCAAGAGAAAAGTCACGAGACAGAAAAGAGAAGAGCTCTTCTGAGAGGCGGCAGGAGAGCACAAATGGCAAATCTCGTTCCAAGAGATCAGAAGAGAGAGAAGCTGGCGAAATCTGAACTCAACTGATTGGTGTTGCACTGTAAATAGTCTGATAAACATTCTACACAAAGCCTAAACTTCCCATTTATATTTACTGAATACAACTCATCTTTTGTAGTTTGGGATTTTTATTGTTTGGCAGATAGCTGTGAGTTTGTAGAGACACAGAGTTACGTACTGTTTAACAGGATTTTGTTTGAGTAGGAATAAATAAATCTGGATGGATGGTTTCCAATTCAGGCCAGCGGTTGACAGGCTGTGTTTGTACTGACCCAGCGAACGTGGCACTGCTGCGGTTGCAGCCATGAGCTGCCGCGACGCTTGTAATGCTTCAGCCCTTTCCAAAAAATCTTCCTGACCCTTTGTGAGTGCACCAGTCGCACTGGTTCTCCATTAAGTTTTTTCCTTCTCTTTATATATGTTAAAAAAACTCAAAAGTGGTTTTATTTTTTTTCCCCCTTTTAGCGCTTAGCCACCTCGTTTTTATGTCTGCAGCACTGGAGAGCTGCCTCACACCTCCAACTCAGACAAAGCGTGGCCCTGATCTGCCCATTTCAAAAGCCATTTGTCTTTGTGAGGATGGGCAGATCTGCTGGAGCACGTTTCTGAGATGGGCTCAAGTCTGGGTTTTTAGAACCGTTACAGAACAGATAACAAATCTGGGCAGGTTTCTTCCAGGGAGGAGTACAGCGACAGCCAGTCTGCCTGTTCACTGTGAGCTCTGGAGTCAGAGCTTCTTCCGTGGAGCCTTCTGACTTGCCATAAAAGCCCTGAGGTGTGTTTTTAACGGCCAGGCAGGGAGAACACGGCAGAGGTGACTCGAGATAGAGCAAAACGCAGGGGCAGGGTGAGGAAAGCGGTCACCTGTCTCAGCCTGTCCCTCCGGGGCCCGAGGCACCAGCTGTGTCCCAGCACCAGTGAGAGGAATTTGCATATTGTAACTCGCTTATTTGTGACTAGGTTTATTTCCCGCAAGGGGAGGACGGCCACAGCCCAGACCCCCAGGATCCGTTTTCTGTGGGAATCGTGTGAGTAAAGCACTCTCTGCCGGTGGGGCCCGAGCCTCACCGAGTGCTCGTTAGCTCGCCGGGGCGAGCATCTTTAATTACAGACAGCTCCAGCCCAACGTTCTCCAGGCGGCGGAAGCGGGAGGGAGCCCGTCCCGCTGTTCCCAGGCCGCCCATGCGGCGTGGGGGTCCCTCCAGGCTCCGGGAAAGCCAGTTCGGGGTTGGGTCCGTGGCGGCGCCCCCTAGCTGTTCGTCCTTCTTAGTGCATGCGGTCCCGTTCCCCGTCCGGTTTGACCCGGGATCCCGCGGTTTGACGTTGTTTCTGTAACCCCCGCGGGTGCGGGGGGCGCGGGGCGGCGCCCGTACGTGACTGTGCTGTTCTCTCGCGGTCTGAGCGCATTAAAGATCTGTGTTTGTGGCTCCCAGCGCTGCCCGGGCTCGTTCTTCGCCGCCATCACCACCTCGCGCCCTGCGCGGGCCGGAAGCGGGCGCTGCGCCCTGACGTCACTTCCGGCGGGGCGCCGGGGTATGGAGGCGGAAGTGGCGGAGGCGGTGAGTGCTGAGCCGAGCGGGGAGGGGACCCGGAGGGCCGGGGTGGGAGGGGATGGGGACCTGGGAGGGCGGGGGAGGAACGGGATGGGGTCCCGGGAGAGCAGCGGGAGGGATGGGATGGGAACCCGGGAGAGCAGAGGCAGGGATGGGATCGAAACGCGGGAGGGCGGAGGCAGGGATGGGGTGGAAACCCGGGAGGGGAGAGGCAGGGATGGGATGGAAACCCGGGAGAGGAGAGGCAGGGATGGGATGGAAACCCGGGAGAGCGGAGGCAGGGATGGGATGGGATGGGATGGGAACCCGGGACAGCGGAGGCAGGGATGGGATGGGATCCCGGGAGAGCAGAGGCAGGGATGGAATGGGAACCCGGGAGAGCGACGGGAGGAGTGGGATGGGAACCCGGGAGAGCGGCGGGAGGAGTGGGATGGGAACCCAGGAGAGCGGCGGGAGGAGTGGGATGGGAACCCAGGAGAGCGGCGGGAGGAGTGGAATGGGGCCTTGGGAGAGTGGCAGGCAGATAGGGCTGGAGGCTGAGCTGTGGCCCCAGCAGAGCGGCGGGCAGGGTGAGGGCCTGTGCAGGGGTAAGACTCCTACCAGTGCGTCCCAATCCCAGCGTATGTCTGGGCTGGTGGGCAGCACTGCTTGGACATGAAACTTCTGGCCCTGACATCAGGGGTCTCGTTGCCCAGCCTTGGCGGCTTGAGAAGTTGCCTCAAACCACCTCCAGAAGCCTTGGAAAGAATGCGATCCATTTTGGCAAAGCCTGGGGCACTGCTGAGGCAGCTGGGTGCTTTTGTCCTCACTTTGATTGGATCTCATTTATCCCATGGGGCTGACAGGTGTGTGGGAGCAGTGGGAGACACTCACACGATGTTTGTGAGCACCAGTCTGTGTTTCAGTCAAAGGGAAATTCCCAACCCCCTCATCTCTGCAGAGCCCGGAGGGCATGGGGGAGGCCTTGCACGCTCATTCCTCTCCCCCTCAGCAAGCCACAGGGCTGGTCTGTGGGCATGGATGAGAATGTTCCTTGCGTAAAGGAAAAAAATACCGCTTTAATGTGCTAAATTCCAACCTCATTTCCACCCCTTGTTTGGTTTTGGAAAACAAAAACTTGCTGGGAGTCTTCAGGCAGAGGGGCAGGCTGCCCTCCCGCATGGCAGGGCTGAGCTGGGCCCCCTTTGAGGTGCTGCCTGTGGAGCCTGGGCGTTGAGAGGCTCTGCAGGGTGCTGGGTGCGCAGGTGGGATGGCCTCTGAGTGATCTTTGCTGTGTTTTGAGGGGGAGGAAGTGAGAAGAGAGGTTGCTGGAGAGAGCCAACAAGGACCACAGCAGCTGGAGGAAGGGTGTCGTTTCATTCTGCTGTAAAACCTCGCTAGGCTCCATAGGAAGGACCCAATGAATTTTGTGACCTTTGGAACAAGTGACCCACTTGAAAAAACGTAGTTTTTGTCTTTTTAATAAATCTACATTAAATCATAGAATGGTTTAGGTTGGATAGGACCTCAAAGCCCATCCAGTTCCAACCCCCTGCCATGGACAGGGACACCTGCTGAAAGCCCCATCCAGCTTGGCTTTGAACACCTGTAGGGATGAAACAGCCACGACAGCTCTGGGCATTTCCTGGGCCAGGAAAACATTTCTTCCTCTCATCTAAATCTCCCTTCTTTCGGCTTAAAACTGTTCCCCCTTGTCCTCTCCCTGCACTCCCTGGTAAAGAGCCCCTCCCCAGCTTTCCTGGAGCCTCTTTTGGTACTGGAAGCTGCTCTAAGGTCTCCCTGGAGCCTTCTCTTCTCCAGACTGAACAAGCCTATGACCACAGCCTGTCCTAAAGGGTTACAGTCTCTCCAAAGCATCTGTTGCATAAAATGTCTGGCGGTGTGGAGAGGCTGTTGCGCTTCTGATGCGAGCAGGGAGGCCACGGATGAGGTGGGGATGTCTCTGATGTGAGAGGTTCAGCAGTTTGCTGGCTGCTACTGACACAAGGGGTCCACAGCGCTTGGTGAAGGTGAGCAGCTTGGGTCCAGCCAGAGTAAGGACTGGGATGATCAGTGGCATGTGTTTCTGCTGCTTGGTCGGTATTACTGGCCTAAACTATAATGAGTTCCATGCAGCTTTGATATTTTTCTTCATCAGAGAGTTTTGCTCTTCCCATCGCTCTCTTGGAAAAGTACTGGATCGTGTTTTGCTCTTCACTAAAACGACTGAATTTCTCTACTTGAACCTCTACTGCAGTGAAAACTGCCCTGAAAAAGAGTACTTAGTACTTTTCTCCAATAGATGACGATGTATCACATGCAGAGGTGACAT
This sequence comes from Cuculus canorus, assembly GCF_017976375.1. Taxonomy (NCBI): domain Eukaryota; kingdom Metazoa; phylum Chordata; class Aves; order Cuculiformes; family Cuculidae; genus Cuculus; species Cuculus canorus. Next base: position 603,855 of record NC_071415.1, on the reverse strand, counting down.
TTGTTTGTGCTCTGGAGGAATTTCTGATTCACTTGCTGTCAGTGCCCAGTGGCATGCGTGTCTCTGCACCCGAGGGTTAAGTGGCCTTTCAGAAGCAGCTGGTGCTTTGAAGAGACCTGTGTGAACAGAGGCAGAATAGCAGGAGCGAGGGGAGGGGAAGGACAGCTGTAGCAGCAGGACGTGGGCGTTTCGCTGAGCCAGGTGCCTGCATTGTCTTTGGTGGGGTGTGGGTTACAAACTGTCCTTAGAAAGGCCGTGAGGGTGCGAGCAGGAGCAGAGGGACGCCAGCCTTGGAAGGGAATAATTTCACAGTGCAGTTGTCCTCACCAGCCCATGGCTGCGACTTTATATCGAGAAGGAGTTGGGAGCTGCAGGTGATCCAGCAAAACTGTAAGCTGGTGTGCGCAGGGCAGTCTGAGTGTGTTCGGAAAGGAAAATCTCCGCATGTGAGGGAAATCTTACACTTATTTCCTTGTGGCTGGATGCTGATGCAGCGGGACTGCAGAAAAGGGGAAAAATGAACAACCATGTCTTGATGTTGCAGCAGGTGACTGTTGGCTTCGCCGCAGCGTGATATGTGGGATCAGAACTGAACAGTCTGCTCGTGGGAGACAAGCGGGAAGGGAATGTTGCATGCTGCTCAGAGCAAAACCTGGAAGCTGTTTTGTCGTCACTGATTGCAGCTTGGGGCTTCAGCAGTTTCTGTCTGATGGGAAGGAAACTTGTGATGAGTTTAAATCAAAATAAAACAACAAAACAAAGCAGAAACAAAACCCCGAAAGCTGTATTTGGGTTCCTAACATGGCCAGTCGGAGCTTGATTTCATCATTCTGTGGAAGATATAAACACTTTGAACATCAGACCTGAGTTATGATCTATTGCTAGGAATTTTCCAGGAACAAGCGGTGCCTGGTGTGACTGCAAATGCTGTGGTTTGGTGTTTTATGGGTGGAAAATGAGCTAAACCTTCCATCGCACCCATACTTCAGTGGTTTCTGTCACCAGTTGCTCTGTGCTCACCAGGCAGTTCTAGCTGACGGGTAATGATAGTTTGTCTCTTGGGTTTAGCTGCGGCTTGGCTCTCACCCCTTGCTGCACGAGTTTCACTGGTTTGATTCAGATCAGGTCTGTAAATTTGCGCTGCTGCTTAGGGAGAAGAGCAGAGTCGGTGCCCTGTGAAGGTGAGTAAAGCTGAGAACTGTGTGCTTGTCTGGAACGCTGTTGCTGTGGGACAGGGGAGGGCATTGGTTCCTCCTTGGCTTTGATCAGGGGGTGCTCCTAGCTTGTCCCACTGCTGGGGGCGAGGAGCCTTTAAAGCTGGCGGAGCGAGGGAAGCATGCAGGAGGTGCAGATCCTGGCCATGCTGCAACGTGCCTGGGGCTGTGTGGGTTCAGTTCAGGTCTGTCCCATGCAGTTTTTCTAATTATTTCCTTTTCTCTGAAGTCTTTTTCTCACACTTTCTCCTGGTGAGGCCTCCTGTCTCCAAGCAGAGCCAGTGCAGGCTGCAGGATCTAGCACACGCAGCTGATTTAATAATGCTGCGGCACAGGATCCTGTCGCTGTCTGTTCACTTGCGAGGTGCCTGGATGCATCAAACTTCCCGGTGAATTATTTTGTATCCTCTACCGGCAGGAGACAAAATGCTGGCTGCTAGAGGACAGTAAAGTCATCTGAAATGCACGCTATCATTTTCTGCTTGTCTTCAATTAAACTGATTACCAGAGTTCTTTGTCATTCTGCACCCAGACCGTTTCACACGCTGCCAGCACCTACCCTGACAACTGCGGGCGCTGGGATTTCCCGCATTGTTTGATGCTCTGCCCCTGACCGCTGCACTAGTTGTTCTGGCACTGCCTCTGCTCTGGCAGGGACGCAAAGGGCATTATTCAAACCCTGAAAGAAAAGAGAAAGAATTGCTTGAAAGGCATTGAGAGCTCTTTGTAATGGGTGGCTCCCAGGGTCGTTGCTGCAAAAGAAGGGGAATTGCTGGGGCTGTCCGGATAATTACCACTTTTTTTTATTGTTCTCATCCCAGTCTGGATGACGGCGGTGTGATCTGTAGTGAGTCATAAAAATATGCCTTCTACACAGTGTTAAGATGGTGTCCCTTTTGGACCGAGGCAGGAGAAGCCTGAGTTTGGATTTGGATCTTCTCAGGAAGTCTTGCTGTTCCCGGCTGCAGAGGGCTCCGCTGGAGAGGCCGGTGGGGTTGTGCTTGAGCTCTCTCGCAGCCCAGGTCATGGCCACTGGCTACCACGGCATTCAAGAAGATCCACCTCTCCCTGCTGCTGGAGCCGGACACGCCAGAGCTGCACAGACCATCTCCCTGGTCACAAGGGAGGTCACGTCACCCGTTCCTGCCACCGTCCCCCATCACTGCAGCAGGGCTTGCTCCGCTCTGGTAAATCATTTGCTCAGGCGGTGCCTGGAGCCGTGTACCTTGAACCTGCCAGGGGCAGGCACTAGGCCAGGTCCAGTAACAGAGTGACGCTTAGCTCGCCAGCGTGATGACCAGGTCAGGGGAAGCCTGAATGCTCGACTCTTCCTTTTCATCCCCTTTCTATCTGGAGCTTTTCTATCCTTGTCAGTTTGTTCTGGAAACAGCTGGCCTGCGGAAGTGTCTCTGGTGTTGGTGGTAGGCTGATGTGAAGGGCAGATGAGGTCTTCAGAGTAAGGTCTTTGGGATAACATACGACTCCTACATTATTGATTTAATTGCATTTGCATGGTATTGTGTAGCTTAAATTAAATTGTCTGGGGCGAGAACTTGTACTCAATGTGCTATTTTAGAGTAAATGCACTGGAGAAAGAGCTTCCTAACTCCAGACTTGTGAGTCCAGCTGAGGTTTGCTAGGAGATGGGCAGCTGTGTGCCCGGCTGTTCCCTCAGCCCCTGCTTTGCTCTCATTCCTTTCCCTTGTGGTTTGTACCCAGAAGGGATGTCTACAGCTCTTCCCTGTAGTGGAACAGGGACAACCCTGAGGTGGTGAGACCTTCAGCCGTGCCACTGCTGCCTGAAAGAGCCTGGCCTCCCAAGGGTGACTCTGATCTTGTGTTTTTTCCAACCTGGAAATGAACTTGGGCATGAAACATGAGGTGTAACAGCGAAACGTGAGATGTAACGCACCCCGCTGTTGTTGGAGTTGAAAGCCTTAGCTCTCTGCATTGTGTGCCAGTGCTGAGTTGAAGCTATTTTCTGCTGGGGAAGTAAATTGCTCCAGTGGACAATCCAGGCACGTGACTGCTGGGGCATGGTCATGGAAAATTGGCTCAGCTGTCATGTTTATTTGCTCTGATATAACTTTTTATGACACTGTCATGCAGCTTTTTCCAAGGCTACTGGAATGCGTTAGTCTTTATTTCTTCTTTTATACTATTTTTTTAAAGAAGAACTATCAGAGAAACTGTATGGAATGTTGGTGTTTGTTGTGTGGGTAATAAGTTACAGCCTTCTGCAACCCACTAGGGCTTTTTTTCCCCCTTTTAATAACAATTTAGCACATAAGCCCTCTGTTATTGTAGCTGTAGCTCAAGATTTATAGCAGGAGAAACTAAAATAGCAGTTGCTAGTTGTTCTTCCATCCTGATGAAATCAAATTTGCCTGGTTTTACTCTCAACTCCTGCCTTCTTTTTCCTCCGAGGAGGACAGTAATCACCCTCTTGCCTTCTGCAGGGCTGGGTTGCCCAACTTCTCAACTGCTTTCTCATCTGAGGTGGTGTTGAATAGCTTCGGTTTGTTCCTATACAGAATACGCTGGTGTTTGTTTCTCTCTTGCTCTCCTGGGGAAGCTCAAGTGCTCATTACAGTAGGGAGCAGCCTTACGTTGGGATGTAAAGGTCACAAGTGTTTCCTTTCACCTCTCCGGCTGGGAGTAGGACTGACGTAGGCAGGAGGTGGCAAGAAGCCTTTGCAGCAGAAAGAAGCGTTTGGTGTGTTTTCCTCAGGGGAGCACTACAGACCGGTCAGTCCATCCAGTGTAGAGGCTGGAGCCTTCTTTGTCCAGGTCAAGCAGAGCTGATTTTCTCCTCTGAAGGAGTAGTGCTATTCCTGCATCCCATGATCTCTCCCCATTGCTCCGTGTGGGAGACCTTTGGTACCAACAGTGCCTTGTATCCAGCACTGACAACACACCGATTTTCTCACCTCCCGTTAAATGTTTCCAATGTGAATATTAGATAGTAACAGAATATTTTGTCATTTTTAATGTACTCAAACTCTGTTTTAACTGTTCTTTTTGTTGCTGCAGGTGAAGGGGGAAAAGTGTGTCTGAATACCGAGGAATGAGCTGCAATGGATAACAAAGACTCGGAAGCTGAGATTCACCCTCTGAAGACAGAGGATGTAAAAGCTCAAGAGAACCATGAAAACTCTGTGGAGAGAAGAATTATCAGCAAGCAGTCATCACGACTGTCTCGGCTGTCCCGGTGGCGCACTGCCGCCTTCTTCATCTCGTTATTTCTGTGTCTGATAATTGTCTTTGCTTTCTCGTTCATCATTCCTTGCCCAGAGAGGCCAGTTTCAGAAAGAACATGGTTCCGAGACTACGACAACACAGGTGAGCTTGCTGTGACAGAATAAATACTTACCAACAGTCCTTTTCCTTTACGTGCCAGAAATTGTGATTGTGGAGCTCTACCTAAGTGCAATCTGGAGCCAGGTCTGCAGGGATACTGCCTTTGGGAGCGAGAGCTGTGAATACCTGACCTGGTTAAGCAGTGGCCCGTCATAATTGGAGTGGCCTTCCAGGAGGTGTTTACAGGATCTAAGGGAGAAATTAGATGCTGCTCTGAAGCGCTAACAAGGTAGCAGACTGCCCTTGATTACGGGAAAAAAAATGGGGAAGGTTATCTGGAAATAAATCTTTGTTGAAGTTTGGGCTGTGAAATGTTCCCTTGAACTTTGAGCTGAGGTTTGGGAACAACTGGGTGTTCTCTGTCTGCTAGTATGACTTTCTAACTATTCTTTGTGGCCCACAGGAAAGGGAGGAGTCGAATCTTGATTCTTTCATAAATTGTACAAATTTATAGTTGCTTTAGTTGGCGCTTTAGAATCGTAGAATGATAGAATAGTTTGGGTTGGAAGGAACCTTAAAGGTCATCTAGTTCCAACCCCCTGCCACGGGCAGGGACTCCTCCCACTGGCTCAGGCTGCCCAAGCCCCATCCAACCTGGCTTTGAACACCTCCAGGGATGGGGCAGACACAGCTTCCCTGGGCAACCTGTTCCAGTCCCTCACCACTCTCATGGTGAAGAAATTCTTCCTTATGTCCAGCCTAGATCTGCCCCTCTTCAGTTTATACCCATTCCTCCTTGTCCTGTCACTACAGGCCTTTGTGAACAGCCCCTCCCCAGCTTTCTTGTAGGCCCCTTTCAGGTATTTAGCCTGGTTCCTGCTCCCTGGTAGCTCAGATTTGCTTCTGTAAGAGCTGTTCTTTAATCTCATGCAGTGGGTGTGTGCTAGTTATGCTGTAAATGAAGAGATAGTGCCCACTGACAAGAACTGAGCTTTGTGTGCTAATGCAGAAATCTCAAGTTCTGCTGCTCTGGGCTGAAGAGGCTACTTTTAGCTGAGAGTGAGAAAGATGGAATGTCTGGGGCTGGGTTTCATGGGGTTTGTTTGGATTTTTCTGTATTTTGGGAACAGCAACCCCAAACCAAGTCCAGAGTTGTTCTTTGTTTAATATAGTTCAAGTTCTGGCTGTTCGGCTTTAAAAAAAGCAAATCCTCTGGGGGACAGCAAAGTTAGAAAATCCTTTGGCACTAACTTCCAGTTCTTGGTACTCATGGAGATGTTTTTTTTAATACAAAAGCCAATTTGTCCTGATGTTGTGCTGTCAGAGATGGAGGCAGTGAGTAGATCTCTAGGAATTTGTGCTTTGCTCCGGCTCGCTCTGCTGCTGGTTGTGGCACCCTCACCAGTGCCTGGCTCCTGGTCTCTTTTACAGTGGCCTACCAGTTCCTCGCTATAGAAGATGCGAACGAAGACAAAGTACAAGATGTCATCTTCGCTTTCAAGGCTGGAAATGGCAGCAGCAGCAGCTTCAACAGATCCTGCTTGGATGAAGGTAGCTGATTCAGAGAACTTTGTAGTGAAAGGGCTGTTATTTCTCTTTTAGTTGTAATTAGAGAGGCTGCTGGGGGTCTGGGAGAGCAAAACCAGGCTAGCTGGGTGGGGAAGGGGATGGGATGAGTCCCAGCTCTTGGGTGGTGCAGAACAGCAAAGGGACCAGTTGCCAGCGCTCCCTCTGACATCTCTTCTTTTCAGGTCTGCCATCGCCGTGTGCTTTCATTGTTGCTGTGTCCGGCACGAACGGCAGAGTGCTTTGGGAGAGCCCCGCTGCTGAGGAGGTTGAGTGGATGGAGTGTGGCATCAAGCAGCTCGGGGGGGCTGACACACCGGGCTGCCTGGTTGTGGGGAAGCCGGCATCGCTTACGGCAGTTGACCTGCGGAGAGGTGAGCGAAGAGCAGAGCGCTGCTGCCATGGCGCTGCTGGCTTTCCTTACCCAATAACCTTCAGCCCTCACAGGCTGGGGATGTCAGCGTGACATAACTTGCTGGTACACGAACAATGGGTGCAGGGTATTTATTCTCCTGAAAACCTTGCCAGAGCTATTCACTGGGCCGTTGGGAAGTGCCTGTTCTCTCAGCCTTTCTGTTCCAAAGGCTGAACTCTGTTGTTGTGGTTTGTGCCAGCTGCTATATTATAAGAACAACTTCTCAACAGCTTTTGAAACCAGAGGAGCGGTCACTCGCTGTGAATGCTACTTTATACTCTGAGGAATTGGACACAAACCCGCAATGTTTCTCAGCTGTTTGATGTGAGTGCTTGTAGTGGCAGGAGGAGGTGGGGAGTTAGGGATTTATGACTTTAAAGTCATCAGAGAGAGCACTTAGGACTCACCAATTTCAGTAGTCCAGGATTTTGCCTGGTTCCTCTGGAAAGCCCTCTTTAATTTCTGAACTCACAGATGGAGAAATTCATCATCATCATGTCTAACACAGGTGAGGGTAAAGAGTGCCTGTACTTCTCTAGGAAGAGGGTAGTGACCATCTGTCTATTGCACCTTGAAGCTTCCTTGCTGATGCAAAATGGAAATACATTTCCACTGTATCAAAGGTTCTCCCTTGGAAACATGCCTAGAATCCCATCCTCTATATCTGGTATTGATCCCCTCACACCCTATTTAGCGAGAATTGGGAGGGAGGAATAGCAAGAGGTGTAGCTCTAAGGAATGTGAGGAAAATCTAGTGTAGCTTTTAATTTCCAGTCTGGTTGGAAGTGTGGTACAGAGCTGGAAAGCTTCTGTACCAGCTGAGATCTCTTAGCCCTGTTTCCCTCCCCAATAGGCTGTAGTGTAGCTTATTTATAGGCTATTAATGAAGTCATTGCTCTTAGGTTGAAGTGTAGAAAGGTGAGTGCTGAGCCAAAGGCACGTAACTTGAGGCAGCTGTAAAGAAATAGCACAAGCATGGAGAGAAGGAACCAGGCTAAGCCACTGGTCACAGCAACAATACAGTAAGAAAACCTTCCATAGATAAATTAAAAGCAAGAGATGAAAAATCACTTCAGACAGAAAAATGAATAGCCCAGAACTTGATGTATTTGATACCTTTTTCCTATTAAGTAGGTTAAGAGGTATTTCTTAGCATTGTTGAGTTTTACTGGGGGTTAGGAGGGCAGAGCAGAGTAAAATGTATTTAAATAGGCTAAATGTATTTAAAGTGGCAAAGTCTGACTTATATCACGTTGTGCTAAAAGCGGTAGTCAGAACAATCTCTAGCTGTTAATGATTCATCGTTGTGGAGGATTGGTGAGATTCCAGGGCTTTCAGGCCGCCCAGCCTCTGTGCTAGGAAGATTGGAGGAGCGGTAGGCAGATTATCGTCTGAAAGTGTCTGGTGTGCTTTTGATCTTTAAATGCTGATAAAGTTAGTGCTTCTCTATCAATTTGAGTTGTGTTAAATCTTGCTTTCTTCATTGCCAGAATAAGTAACCTGAGCAAACAAGAAGGAAGGAGAAGGGTTGGATGCTTCTGTTTGTGTGGGACATCTGACATTCCTGCACGTTTATCTGACAAGAAAACTGGGACGCAGGAGCTTAAGATTAGCTGTTCCAGGTCAAAGCAAAAGTCTCTGTACCTGCGTATTCCATCTCTGCCAGGGCCGCAAGCAGAGTCTCGAGGAAGAGAGCAGGAGTAGGTGTTTTGTTACACCTTCTCTCTTCACCTTATCCCGCAGCAGCCTGCATTGTGAGTCCTGTGAGCAGTTCTGGTCTCCTAGGGGACGTGGCAGAAAGGGACCACAATGATCAGATGTGTGAAATTGCTTCTGTGCAAGAAATCCCTAAATAAAGGAGAACTCCAGCCTGGGGAATGTGGGTCAGGGAGAAACAAATCTATACAATTATGAATGATAAGTAGAAGAACAGGGAATTGTGATTTCCTGACATGATTCTGCATTACTCCATGGTTCTTTTATCAAGTGCTAGGTTCAGAAAAACCAAAAGAGGATACTTCTTCATATCCACTGAACAGTGGATGCCAGGAGCTTGCGAGTGTTTAGTAAAGAAGTGGGAAAGAGCACAGAAGAGGGGTCTGGCACTGCTCCATAGAAGAGACCTGCCTTTAGCTCCGATAGCTTGTGAGCCGCAGACTGGGAGTTCAGTCTTTGGATGTGTGTCTGGGCCTCATCCTGCCTGAAGCAAGCCATCCTGCTTTGTGTCCTCTGCGGCTGCTTGAAGCGAGGGCCAAACTCAGTCATCTAAGTCCTAATTTTATTGTTACTTCTGGACCAAAAAAAAACCCCGCCCCTTTCATCCAGATTTGCTATCTAGGCACTTGTCTAATCTCCATCTTGGCTTCTGTTGCCGTGTTTCTGCTGTGACCTCAGGGTTTGAGGAAGCACCGTAGCACTCGAGATGTCAGACAGAATAGTCCCATCTCCCATTGATGGAGCAAGGTGGGACTGGATTTACAGGTTGTGCTCTTTGGGGGTTGTGTTAGATTGTGAAAGTTTCTCAGCTCCTTTGTGTTGAATCCCTCACTGTTACCTGTTTCTATTAAGTCAGACGGCTCTTCTAAGAGAGTAAGATGCTTCCTCCAAAACTATATCCACTGTCTAACCAGCAGAGATTAGAACCGCACGCAGTGAAATGTGAATTTCATCAGCCTGGTCTTACTGATGTAGCTTTGGACTGCGCTGAAGCTAGGATATAGTTATTTAAAACTTAAGTTCCCTCCTTCCTTTGCCTGCTTGTTTTCTTTGGGGGTAAAACTCTTTGCCTTCTGATGATTTCCTAGGGGCACTCTGCTACGTCACATCTGTTGTCATAGTAACAAATCCAACTATTTTTTTCCATGTTTCAGTAAAAGCTTTGGAGGAATCCTACTGGAAATACAGCCTGCCTGAAAGTGTTACAGACAGGTCAGGTGGTAATTCCTTGGCCTTCAGTACAATTGACAAAGAACAGATGATTACTTGCATTCCTGAAATGATAATTGCTGTGTATGATACTGTCCAAAGGGGAGGGTAGGTGTTTCCCCTCTGAACACCTGATTAGTCACTTAAGTCTTCCTTAAAAAGTAACTCCCTAGTGATCTCCCCCCTTCTCGAAATTCCACTGCAAATTCCACTGGGCAGCGACTGGAAAGCGGCCAGCAGCTCTGGGCAGTGTGTGGAGCAGAGCCATTCGACTGGCCTGGAGCTGTTGAAGAGAAACTCACCCCGCATACTGTGTTTTAAAACCCAAAGCAGAGCTACCTCCATTTACAGGCAAGTTTGGGCGCGCTCTGTGTGTGTTCTTCAAAGGGAGAGGTGGGATGTGAACTGAGTTGCACGCCAGCGTGGAGCATCTGCGGGAGGCAAGTTGCAGCAAAAAAGGTTTTATTAGGAGAAACCGCAACGCTATGATCAGAATTTGGCTGCTTTATGGTCTTAAAACATCTGCGCAGAGTGAAGCACACAGCACTGAGGTTTTAGATCACAAAAAAAGGATTCTCTATGCCATCAACATGCGGGAAAGCTTGCTAACCTAAGGCACCTTGTGCCCTGTGCGTTGATTCATGCCCAGGATATCGGGGTGCATTTGTGCAGGCAGCTAGAATTCTTTTCCAATATAAGTTGAAATTGTGGATACTGGGACTCATTTGAAATGAAATGAAGTACCCCACCATGAGCATAAATGAGATCAGCTTGTGGTGCTGATGGGCTGTAAGTGGCTGGTTACTGCCGAGTACTTGGAGGAGCCAGGGACGTTAAAAGCCTTTCAACCTAAAGTGCATTTGAGTGAATGTTTCCCAATACCTCTGTCTTCTAGGGGAGGTTCAGTGGAGACAGTCCAGTGACTTTGGAGCTAATTATACTGTGCTGACTCCCGTGTCAGTGATCCCAGATGTGGATAGTGATGGAGTTCAGGACCTGATAATCTTTATTGCTGCAGGAGATAAGGTATGTCACTCTGAAGCTGTGATGAACCCGGTGGCCAGGCCACAGGGCATGCCAGGAATGTTATTTACTTCCATCATGTGGTCTAAGAGGAAGTGTCCAGAGGCCTCTGCTGTCTGTGGGTTTGGGGTAGGTTCTTTCCCACCTTGCAGAGATGCAGTCCCAAATCAATGCAAGTGGTTTATGATGGAAAAGAAAAGAAAAAAGCTGGCCAGGAATCCCTCCCCCTTTTCAGTCTGCGCTCCTCACTGCCTGTTCCTGGACTGCGTGTGGAGTGAGCCGAGGTGAGATGAGCTTGCAGTTTTCTGAGACTTTGCTCAGAGGAGTGGAAGTGAACGAACCCTGACAGATTTGGCTCTTAGATCAAAGCACAGCTGACAGCCAGTGCTTTTGTACCACCATTGCCCTTTTCTGATAGCTTTCATATCTCTCTGCCTGTGGTCTGTTTTGCACAGCACTCTCCTAGTGTCGCTGTGCTGGTTAATTCTAATCGGGCTCATGCAGTGAGATAGCAGCTTGTTGTGTTAGCTCTGTTCCAATATTGCTTTTCCTGTGTAGTCACATAATTAAAAGTGGTTTTATACTAATACATCTGCATCCACGGTTGAGTAATACAGCCTCATCTGCATGCACATCTGTCCTGTTAAAAGCACACAGAAGTTAAGGTTCCCTGGGAGTCTGATGGGAGCAGTGGCAGCTCCGTGTCCTCATACCACAGCACTCCTTAAGCAAATAGGGTTTTGCTCTCTGCGACGTTGTTGCTAGAGTCATCAGAAATTCTATCCTCTCCTACTCCTACGTTTCTCTTCTGTTTTCTTTCCTCCTTGCTTTTGCTCCCCCAGTTATCTCAAGGCTTTTATGGGTTTTTTTAATCTTAGGCAGCCAAAAAAATGTTTGAATGTAGTCTCTGTTCTGCGAGGCTGCCTTTTGATTTGTTTTCCATTTAACCTCTCTAGCTATCTTGGTATGAAATCCCTTCCTCCCTCCGGACTTGGCAAGCGCTCTGTCAACTTAAGTAAAAACACGTTCTTTTTTGAGAAATCACACAAAATGTAGGGAGCTTGAGTGGAGCTCGGCAGCTTGGGAAAAGGCTGTCGGGAGGGAGATTCGGAACCCAAGTAAATTAGCTTTGTTGCTAACAAGGACTGCAGTTGAACATTACGTTATACTGCTGTTTGCTGAAATGGCAGAGCTCTGAGCAGTCTGTGGGGAAAGGGCTGTGTGCAAGGGGTTTAGACGGCAGCTTTCTCCCAGAGTCTTATTGACCCCTACCTGCTGCAAGCTTCAGCACAAGTATGTCCAGGAAAATATGGTGTTTTTTCAGGATATATCGCCTGTAGCAGCGCATGGAGGTGTTAGACAGTGCCGTGAGTAAGGTGGTGTGTGTTCTTACTCGCCTTTGGCTGTTCTGTCCCAGGGCAGCACTGAACCAGTGCTTGCCAGTACAGGTGAGGCTGATCTGCAAGAGCTGGTATGTGTCTCCTCCCAGTGCGGGAGGCTGGGAACAGCTCAGTGGATGCCTTCCTCTCCCGCTCAAGCTATGCTCTTCATTCTCCCAGGAATCTCTATCCCTTATTCACCTGCCAGACTCTCCAGATTCACTTTGAGAGCAGCGAATTCCCTCCTCTTTCCTAGTCTTTCCCTGTCATGGAAGCGGGAAGGGTTCTTGGCTGAGTCAGCATCTCTGATGGAGGCTGTTTCTCTCGGTCTGATGTTCCTCTTTTCCCTAGAGTGCACTGCTCTCCCCAGACCGTGACTATTGCCCAGACATTTTAATCTGATCCTGATTTTAGCCTTTATTCTCCTGGGTGAAGTGTTTTTAGTGGATTCTGTTACCCTGCACAAAGAATATAGAGAAACCTGTCAGCTCTTTTATCCCTTGGACTAATGTCAGCCTTAGGAGGAGTACATTAGGACACTTAAAATATTTAGCAGAGCTACCATGTGAAGCCAAGTTTCCCTTGAGTCCATTTGCTGCTTTTGTTCTGCCTTTAGGTCCTCTCCATCGTTGTCACTGCTCAGTAGGCTCGAATTGACCTTCACTGTCCTCAGCAGAGCTGGGGCTTGCTCTTTGGTGGTCTCAGCCTGCTGGGGAGGTGGTTGGCAGAGGCAGTAAAATCTCAAGGGCAAGTGACTGTGCTGGAAGAGGTTTTCAAACTTGCAAAAGTATTCACAGCAGAGGGATCATCTAACTTGGGCCCACACCTCCAAAACCATGGAGAGACATTTCAGCCAAGCCTGTGCTGTTTCCATTCAGCTGCTGTTCAGAACCAGCTGCTCAGAAGGTTTGGAAAGCACTTGAGTAGGAGCAGTAACAGCGCGATGCAGCTTTGACCTTTTTTGTTTTTTAATCCCTTGCCTGCATAGATTAAGACCTTCATCCATTCAGGAAAAAATGGCAAACAGATTGGCTCCCCCGGAAGCCTGAGCGTGGATGGGAAAGCTCGCTATATCATGCTGAACCTGGGCTCCTCCTTCTACTTCCTTTTCTATACAGGTACGGTTCTGTTCATGAATTCAGTCTGAAGGAGCGGTTATAACTGTGAAATCAGGAGCACTAAACAGTTGTCTGAAAGTGTTTTGCTCTCTTAAAAGCTGTGTCGTGCTTTCACCTAGCCAAAGAGCTGTTCAAGGCCTAGAGAAGGGGGGGCTTCTGCTTCAAGCGAGGTTTGTTACATATTGTAGTAATTTCGTTTGAAAAATTGTGAGAATGTAAGGTTTAAGTAGTCATTTATAGCAAGTGATTACTGTGGAACACTTGGATTATGAACAGATAAGACGTTAAAAGCATTCAAAGGCAGGCTTGAGTCTCAAAATACCACTACAACTCTATGATGCAAGCCCTAAAAATATAGCTGATATGCCAGATCTGGAAAATCAGAGGGTTCAGAGAAAGGGCAGGATAACTTATCTCCCTTATTCTTGCTTTTTCTGAACAGAAAACACTCTCTATGCATATTCCCTGAAAGATCTGTACACTGCAGCAACTGGGATGGAAATTAAGCTTCCTAGCCTTGAGCAAGATCCTCAGTGGGAGAGGAACGTTGACCGCACCACACACCGCTTCTCCCTCCTCAGGTGTGAGATCGCGTCTTGGTTGCTGGTGGATGGGAGGGTACCCGTGTTCCTGACAGGATGGCCTCGTGTTGCTTTGTTCTTTCCTGGCTACGTGGCTTTTGGACTAGGAAAAAGCTGGGGCAGGGGAGGCTAGTGTTGATGACCTGGTCAGGGTTTCACAGGACAGGGGGGAAAGCAGCCCAGGGTTTCCTGTTTGCATTTACCCTGCAGGGAAAAAACCAAAACATCACAATAAAACCATATACAGTCTAGAAAGCATAATCATTCCTCTGTCCTTGTTCAGCTCTGGAGACATTCGTTACCTGGCAAAAATTCCTGGGCGATCACGGGAGAACATCCTGCTTGTAAACTCAGAGATGGCTACGCTGATCAATGCACAAAATCTTCAGACTTTGTGGACCCTCAACGTGTCCCAAATTTTAAGGTAGCGTTTCTGATGTGGGTTGCATGAGGCATTTCCAGGCTCTCAGCAGCATAGAATCAGAGAATCTGCCGTGTCCTGGCAGATGCTATTTTTTTTTAATTCATTTGAAACCTAAGATCCTGCTCTGTGATCATTTCTGGATGATGCTTATTGTGTTATGTGTCCTCTGCTGGCAAATGTCGGGCACCACTTCAAAACAGAGGAGCCCAAAGCTTTGATTCTTCATTCTGTGCCTGCTGTGATATGGCTGGCGGGGGACTGGGCTCAGCGCTAGGGGTGCTGGTCACCAGCTGGCTGAATGCCTGCCCAGTTGTCCAAGAAGGCCACCATCATCCTGGCTGGGATCATCCACGGGGTGGCCAGCAGGAGCAGAGCAGGGATTGTCCCCCTGCATTGGCACTGGTGAGGATGCACCTCGAATCCTGGGTTCAGTTTTGAGACCTTCACTCCAAGAAGGACCTTGAGGAGCAGGAGCGCATCTGGAGAAGGGAACGGAGCTGGGGAAAGGTCTGGAGAACAGGGGTTGTGGGAGCGGCTGAGGGACCTGGGGCTGTTTAGCCTGAGAGAAGAGGAGGCTGAGGGGAGACCTCATTGCTCTCTGCAGCTCCTGGAAAGGAGGTTGGAATGAGGTGGGTACTGGGCTCTGCTCCCAAGTAGCAAGTGGTAGGGCGAGAGGAAGTGGCCTCAAGTTGTGCCAGGGATGGTTTAGATTGGATATTAGGAAAAATTTCTTTACTGAAGGAGTGGTAAAGCCTTGGCAGAGGCTGCCCAGGGCAATGGGGGGAGTCTCCAACCCTGGAGGGGTTAAAAAACATGTAGATGTGGCACTTCAGGACACGGCATGGTGGAGTTGGGCTGACGGTTGGACTGGATGAGCTTTGAGGTCTTTTCCAGCCTCAGTGGTTCTATGATCCTGTAGTAGGAGGCTGACCAAACATAGCAGTCAAGTCTTTTACCAGGAGAGCTGCTCGGGGACAGAGACTGCTCTGACAGAACGAGCTATGCCCCGGCCACCAGGGTGTATTCTAATCTGTCCCTTCTCTCTCTCTCCCTTAGTGAGCCGCTGCTGGGCTACTACAGACCTGATGTTCTTGCCATTGTTCTTGAGAGTGAAATTGGACCCAACAGAAAGAAGGTTTGTACGCCCTTTCTTTTTACTTCCTTTTTTTCTGCATATCTCAGCCTCAAGCAGGCATTGAGTCAAGAGCAGCTGATGGGATGTCTTCCCTTTGACTGATTTTAGAAAGCTTTAGGCCGGGGAAAGGTCTCTTTCAACAGGTTATTGAAGCCAGCTCAGGTGCTTTTAATTCTCTTCTCAGCAAGAGGTTTCAGTGACAAAGCTTTGAACTCCTTGAAATAGCTGCAAAACTTGTGACTTTAATGTGGCCCACCCAGGTCTCACAGCTCTGTGATGCTCAGCTTCAAGTATTTCCTCGTCTTCCCATGTGTCAGATACTTGTTCCTGTAGACAGCGTGGGGTAGAGACAGCTGACTTGACTTCTCTCTCCTGGCTTGTTAGAGCTCTTTGGTATGAGTTCCGTTTCCTTCTTCCCTGCTAGGTTATGATTGTTGATAGTGGATCTGGAACAGTCCAGTGGGACCTGAAGCTGAACTCAAGACCAGATAGCCCTGGGCCAGCCACTCTTTCTACTGCTGATCACCGGTCCACCTTCCTCATCTGGGGTGACTACCAGGAGCCAGGAAATGCAACGGTGAGTAGTGCTGCTGGATGCTTGCTGTTCTCCAGACCTTGAGACAGAGTTGGGCAGAGCTACCCCCTTTCCCAGTGTTCAGTCGCTTGTGTCTGTGCCACTAACGCTGCAGCCTCTTGCACTGGGCGTAGGGCTGCTGACCAGTCTGGTCTGCTAGAAGGCAGGCAGATCTCTACGTGTGACCTGGTCTGTACTGAGTCCTTACAGTCCATAGCAGTGTCCGTAGGCAGATCTCTACGTGTGACCTGGTCTGTACTGAGTCCTCACGGTCCATAGCAGTGTCCATGTTAGCAGCTGGTGGTGGCACCAAGATCTTCTGTTGTCCTCAGCCTGGCCACGTAGAGAAAAGGGCTTTATAAGGGCCACAAAGATGATCTGAGGGCTGGAGCACCTCCCATACGAGCACAGGCTGAGAGAGTTCGGGTTGTTCAGCCTGGAGAAGAGAAGGCTCCCAGGAGACCTTAGAGCAGCCTCCCAGTACTGAAAGGGGCTTCAGGAAAGCTGAGGAGGGACTTTTTAGCAAGGCCTTTTGTGACAGGACAAGGAGTAATGGTTTTAAACTAAGGAGGGGAGATTTAGACTGGATATTAGGAGGAGATTTTTTTACAGTGAGGCTGATGAGGTATTGGCACGAGTTGCCCAGGGAGGTGGTGGAGGTCCCATCCCTAGAAACATTCAAGGTCAAGTTGGATGGGGCTCTGAGCAACCTGATCTGGTTAAAGATGTCCCTGTTCCTACAGGGAGTGAGGGCTGGACTGTATGACCTGTGAAGATCTCTTTCAACCCAAAGCATTCTGTGATTCTATGATTTGTGAACCTGGTCTGGGTTGTCCAGAGCCTGGCCTTGGTCCCATGCCTTAGGCAAAGCGAGAGGCTGCTGGTGCGGCACCTCTGAAGCTGCTGCTGTTTTGCCTGGAGCCTCCCACAGCAGTACGGCACACTGTGATCTCCCATGGCTGCGTGAATATCCTCTGCACCAGGGCAGTCGCTGGCAGCCTGGATGCAGAGTTCAGCTGCCTAACAGAGCACTCTGGGGCCGTAGCTGGCAGCGTTAGTGACGGGTTGTGTCCTGGAAGATGCCCAGGCACCAGCTGAGCTTCCTGTGCTTTCCTCGCTAATTCTACCAGCCCTAAGGCAAAAACCTGTCTGCTTTACATAGTAGACAGGCCTGCTGTTTGTGGGAAGCCTGGGGCGGGGAGGAGAGCACCGAGAAGTAAGCAAAATCCCAGCGCTGGGACTGGTGGCATCAGACAGGCTGAGTTGGGCAGACGCAGACAAGTATCTGACTGGATCTATTCTGTCGAGCGTGGGTAACAGTTGAGCCTGGTGGTGGTGTGTCCTCCGGGATAACGTGTGGGTCCATGTCCTGTTGGTTCCAGAGATCCAGAGCTCCTCTCCAGAAGCTGTACCTTTTCCATCCTTCCTACACTAACGTCCTGTTGGAGCTCCGCAATAACACAGACGAAATAATTGCATTCAATGGTAAGTCCTCTCCTGCCAGCCTTCCTGTGAGGAGGTACAGGAGGACACTGGTCTTCTGGGACCTCCTGGACTCTCTGTTGAGTCTGGTGGCCAGTCTGAGGATGGAGACCTTACCCTGGGCTGTTCCCTGTGCTCTGCGTTACAGCCGCGCTGTTTGAGCGGAGCCGTCACGCCTGCTACGTGCTGTTGAGGGGTCCTCAACCCAGCGAGGAGCCGGCATTGGTGTCTCTGATGAAGCGGAAGCTGAAGGAGGATGTTGCCGAGAGCAGGGTGATCTGGCTGAGCCAGGTGGCTGTGGACAAGGATCAGTATGTCCGGGACCGCCTCTACAGGATGCGATTCCACAGTCGAGTGTGAGCTTGCTGAAGGAAGGGGGAGAGCCTGCCTTGGCCCCAGCATCTCCAAGATTCTCCTCTCCTCCGCAGCCGTGCTCTTAGTAAACCCAGACCACGGATTCAAATGGGAAGCTGCCTTTCTCGATCCACAAACCAAAGTGTGGCTGGCGGGGAAGCATCCCCAGCTTCTGGGGACACCCAAGCCGTGGGGGCAGCTGCCAGTGAATCTGTCCTCAGAGCTGATGGGACTTCAGTGCTTGGCCACCACTGAAGTTTTGTCAGCTCAGAGAAGAGGGCTTTCCCCTCGATTCTTCTTTGCCCGCAGAGCTGTGGTGGCTCAGCCTGTGTCTGGAGGAAAACACGTGCTTGCTGGGGGTGTGGGAGTTGATTGTTTCTTGGGCGCTTGCGTGAGAAGTGAAGCTTCGGCGTGTGGTGGATGGTTTCCTTTCTGATTTAGCCCTTTGGCTACAGGTCGATTTGCAATTCCCTCCCTGGTTTTGGGCCCCGGCTCTGGGAGTTGTGGGGTGTGCGCAGTGATGGAGCCCAGCTGTGGCCGATGATGTGTTGAGGTGTCCCCAGGTCAGCAGAGCGCAGGTTAAAGTCTCATTCTACTTAGAAAATGGCCTTTTCTCCTAAGGACAGTCCCCTGTGCCCTGCTCTGCTGTCACAAGCCTACCTGTGCCTGTCTCCACGGCTTCTTTTCCAGCCAGGCTGTGCAGTGTTGGTGACAGACAGGGAGCTGCTCTCCCCACTGATTGATGCATCAGTGTTCTTCCCTGTCTCGAGTCTGATTATTGGTGATATGAAAACCACCCTAAGTCCAGGCTGGCTGGTTCCTGACGGCACAGACACCACCTCTCCTGCTGGTTTTGAGGTGCCAGGGGATCTAGGGCGTTTTTTCAGAGTAGAATTGCACTTTAAGCTTGCTTGGGAGCTGGGTTTGCCGCTCTGGGGAGCCCTGTAGCCCAATGGCAATGCCAGCTGCCCTGCAAATACTCACTCAGCTGCTAAGGAGCCTTTACTATGTACTGTCCCCTCTGCCAGGAGGTGGTGCAGGCGTGTGCGGGGGGAACAACACGAGCTCACTTTGTAGCACAGCTCCAGAGGGAACTCTGTGCTTCTTCCCTGCCCTTGGAGTTGAAGTAGTGCTAAGTGAGGATCCTCGGGCACTGATCTCTCTGCCCAGCCCGAGGAAATGGGACAGGTTGGTGCAGGAAGATGATGTCTCCCCTGGAGACTTCAGTAGCATGGTGTGTTTGCTCTGCCATGTTCCTGCACAGGCTGTAGAAACAGAGTGTGAAGCCTGGAAAATGGTTTGAATCGGTTGCTCAGTCGTGGAAGCTGCAGTCCCCACAGCGGCGCATTGAGACATGAGCTTTGTAGGTGCTGGGTGTCCCTCTGGCTGCTGAGAGGAAGGCGGATAAAAACCACACCCCTAAAAATAAACTCTCTTGAGGTTTGCAGAGGGGCTTTGGCCAGTGCCTCTTCCCTTGCCTAGTCTCACATCGGCACGTGTGTGGAAATACTGTAGGATGAGGAGCTTAGGCCGGGTTGTGTAGTCACAACCAGTGGTTCTTCCCTCGTGACAGTGTGCTGCGGGGCAGCTGCATTAACCCCTGCCCGTGCCCACAACGTCACCTCTCCCAGCCTTGTGGCAAAATGCGCAGCAGCAGCAGCAGTCATGTTCTGCCTGGATGCTTACCTCTGGCTTCCAGCTGGCCCAGTAGCTGGAAATGGTGGGTATCCTCCTCTGTTCCTCTTTCCAAGCTGTTTCTGAGGGTGTCTGGGGATGTGAGGAGGCTCCCCGGCCGTGTCCCCTAGCTTAGGTTGCCTCTTTGCTCAGCGCAGTGAAGACCTGAAGCCCAGCAGCCCCAGCGGTGCAGAGAGCAGGGCTGTGCCAGCGCTGCAGAACCCAGCTTGGGAGGCCCGGATTCAGCCTGTCCTTCATCCAGCTGGGGCAGAGTCGGGAGCGTGAGGGTGGTGGGATACAGCCTATATCCCACTGAAATTCTCCTGCCAGGCAGCGGGGTGCCCGGGCTGTATTCTCACCACCATCACAGCACCTCGGCTCTCTCCTTCTATTGATTCCTACCCAGACCTGACATTTCCCGTAGGCACGCTGAATGTTCCTTCAGGAGGGCTGGATTTTCGTCTTTTGGGGGCTTTTTTTGGCTTTAAGTTGTCCATTAATGTTTCCAGATACTTTGGAAATGCAGATTTCCCTGTGGCAGCTCAATTAAACGCATCAGTGCCAAACCAACACCTTCTTAACAACACAAGTCCTTTTTCCAGCTTACTTCTGTGTGTAATTGGTTTTTTTTTTGCAGTATTTAATGAATGACATTGTGCCTTGATTCAACAACTCAGATGGGTGATGATGGCAGATATCACTGTGTTATGTGTAAGTGTGTTTTTTAACACTAAAACTGTTTGGTTTGGTTCTTTAACTTATTGCAATTTGTGCCCTATAGGACTTGGTCTAAACTGAAATGGTTTCAATAAATCCTCTTTTGCATTGTTTGTAAATGGTGCCCTGCTTTTCTTGTGGTGGTTGAGGTTACGCAAGACACTGGGATTATTTCACAGCCCTTTGTGTGACTTCCCAAAGGCAGAACCCCCTTTTTTGGAAAGGAATTCAGGTGTCCTGGTCATGCTTTGACGGCTGAGCCAGATGCGACTCTGCCCCGAGGTGCTGATGCCATCCTGTCCTGCTGCAGGCAGGTGATGAACAGGAGAAGGGAGGATGCAGAGGGAAGCTGGAGTTAGGTAACCAAGCTGGGCCAGCCCATCCCTGCCCGCCACTGGGGCTCCGTGACCTGGTTTTACACCCTGGATTCCTGCTGCAGTCCATCAGCATGAAAATCTCACTCTGGGGCTTGGATTTGGATCAAGCCGGAGGGAGCTGCGTAGCAGGCGCTGTCTCCTGGAGCGTGGGACCATCTGTCGCTGCCCGGTGGCTGCCAGCGCCGAGGTCCCCAAGCTCCATCCTGTGACCGAGGCTCCTGCAGCTCCCCTGCCCCAAGGTGCCTCTGTCTGCCCCCGCGCTGAGCTGAGGAACAGCCCCTGCTCCACGCCGGGGGTCCTGAGCACTGCGGCAGGGAAGGACACTGTGGTCCAGAGCATCCCAAGTGCCCGCGCTCTTTCTTGGCTGGTGCGTGAGCTGGCACCGTTTCATGGATTGGGGATGTCCCCATCCTGCTCCGCTGTGCACGCGGGGTGGGCTGGGGGCTGAGGCTGAGCGCTGGTGGGTGCCAGCCCCCCTCGCCTTTACATAACCCCCTGCATTAATCCCCCACAGCTGGGCCTCGGCTCCGGGAAAGAGAATAATCCTGCCGCCCGATCCTTGGCCTCTGCTCAGATTAATGGACTGTGGGCAGGGAGAGCGGCTCAGCTGCCAACCCCGCGCTCTGCGTGCCACTGCCAGCCCGCAGGGCTCTTGCCGTTGGGTTTGCTGGCTGGAGGCGCTTCTGGCCGCACTCTAAAGGCCTTTTTTCTCCTCCCTGGGGGCTGTACGTGGGTGCAGCAGTGGCAGCAGGGTGGCTGAGCACCCCGAGTGCCAGCTTTGGGGTTGGTTTTTCCCTTTGGAGCGAGCAGAGCCGTGGGTGGTGTGTGTGCTGTGGGCACAAGTGTCGGGGGGGGGCTGGACCCCTCCCCAGGGGCTGCACTTCGCTGGGGTGCAGGGCTTGCTGCCAGCCCTGGGGGACACAAGTCCAGCCGCGAGGGGTGCCCGCCCCAACGTGCACCCCAGTGCCCCTTCCTCGAAAACTACGGACGCCGCAGGGTTTCCCCACGGGGGTTTTATTGTCTTGTGCGCAGGAGGAGGGGGTGACCCCGCACCAGGCCGGCTGGGTGCAGGGTCCCCGAGGGACAAGGGGGTGCAGGGACGTGAGTTGGGACTGGGGGCTGCCAGGGGGGATATATGGCTTCTCTCCATCAATGCTACTGCCGGCAGGATCCTGCGACGAGGCTGGGGCGTGCTGGGTGGGGGCTGCGGCCGAGCCAGAGGGTGCTGGGCTGGGGGCTCCCACGCCGGTGGGGGGCCAGGGCCCTCAGCTCTCTTCCTCGGGGACGGGGGCAGCCACGGGACTCTTGCTCCTCTCATCAACGTTGGCTGCAGGCACGAACAGGGCTGGGCTGGGGCTGGAGTGCCTCTGTTTGCGCATGAAGGGGAAGACCCTGTGGGCAGAGTGGGCTCAGCACCAGCGGGGACAACCCCAGCGCCCCGGGGCTCTGAGCCCTGCCCTCACCTCTTCTTGGTCTCTGGGGGGATGATGGCCTCAGCCAGGAGGTTCTTGTAGAGATCTGACTTGAGGAACCGTGGGTAGGAGTCCTGGGCGAGCAGAGGTGTGAGGCTGCTGCCCAGCCCAGCCCTGCCCTGCCCAGCCCAGCCCTGCCCTGCGCAGCCCTGCCCTCGCCCACCTTCTTCATCAGCATGTAGATGTGCATCTGGGCGTCATCCATCACGTAGCGGTGGGGCGTCTTGATACCTTCCAGTGTCCGCTCCATGGTCTTGCTATCGATGTTCACCCAGCGCGTGGCCCCGGGAGCCAGGAACTGCCTGGGGAATCAGAGCCCCGCAGTGAGATGTAGCACCTAAACCTTCTCCCTCAAACCCTTGGCCCGCAGGCACTCACTGGTAGATGGAGTCCACGATCTCAGAGATGCGGGACTGCTCCCCGTAGCGCAGCTCCTCACACGCCTCCCAGAAGCTCAGGTTCTCAGCTGGGGAGGAGGACACGGCGTTGGGGATGGTGACACAGCCCCCGGGCCATCACTGCTGGGTCTGTGGCTCAGCCAGTGGTGGGGTCAAAGCCCCTGGGATGGAACCAGCTGGTGCGAGGTGGGGCGGTGGGTCCTACGTGGGACCAGTAGGTGAGGAGCTACCAGGACAGGTTGGTCAAGAGGTGCCTGGGGTGGGAAGTGACAATGCTCTGTAGGGACAACTGTCTGCAGGGAGCCCTTAGAGCTGGGTTAGAGCTGCCCTGCGTAGAGTTGACCCTGCGGAGAGCTGCCTTAGACTCTGCTGGGGTGCGCGGGGGGCTTGGGGATGCCAGGATGGGGCAGTGGGTTTGGTGCTGCCGAGGGGGGGCAATGGATTAGGTGGTCCTCGGACACTGTGGTGAGTCTTCGAAAAGTTGGTGAGTCTGGGGGTGTGGGATGAGATGATGGATTTGGGGGTGCTGGGATTGGAGCAGTCGGGGGGTGCAGGGCTGGGGCTGCTCACCGCTGAACTCCTTCTTGAGGAATTCGAGGAGCTGTGCCCGGCCCAGGGGGTCGGTGATGAGTTCACTGAAGTTGAAGCCCCAGCGCTCCACACGCAGCTTCGTGGGGGTCGGCACCCTGCAGTTGACACCGGTGCTGGGGCTGGTCCATGGCACTGCCCAGCGCCCCATCCTGCACCTCGGGGTACGGTGGGGACAGGGACCGGCAGCCCCCGTGTGGGCTCTTACGTGGGGGCGTTCATGGCCCAGTACGTGGTGTCATCCGTGATCCAGGGGTTGCTGGGCAGGCAGCCAGACATGATGGGGTCGTGGGGCACGTACTGCTCGTTGAACTTGAGATACCTGCCAGGAGCGGTGGCTGGAGGTGGCCTGTGCCACCGTCCCATTGCTGCCACCAGCCCCAGCGGGGACAGGGCAGGGATGTGCTCGGGCTCCGCAATGCTCACGGAGCCTCCGCTCTGCTCCCCAGCCAGGGTGACGGCAGCACGGCTGCTGCAGGATGCAGCAGGGATGTGGGTGCCTTGGTCACCCCGATGGGGACCCTGCCGCTGGCCACTCACCCCTCGAGGCAGATGGAGGACTTCACCCTGGTCCTGGCCATGGCTTTCCTGCAGTACTCGATCTGGTGCCAGCCGTGGGGGAGACGTCAGGGGCACCCGGCAGCCCATGACCCCCCAGGAGCCACCCCCACCCTCACCCCGCTCACCTCCCGCTTGTAGTAATCCATGTTCTTGGTCTGCAAGAGACAAACGGAGCCAGGTGAGGGCATGGTGTGGCCAGGATGTTGTGCCCTGCCATTGCCACCCTGGGCAAAGACTCAGGCATCCGGACCCCCCTCTCAACCCCAGCACCCACAGCCCATCCCCGTGGCCTCCAGTCTCATCCCCCACACCCTTCCTGG
The DNA here is from genome assembly GCF_017976375.1 of Cuculus canorus. Lineage (NCBI taxonomy): Eukaryota > Metazoa > Chordata > Aves > Cuculiformes > Cuculidae > Cuculus > Cuculus canorus. Next base: position 580,258 of record NC_071415.1, on the reverse strand, counting down.
CTCCCACGGCACAGCCAGCAGTGTGGACCCCGGCATCCATCCCCCAGCCCCAGCGTGGCACCGGCCCCATGTTAGTGGCACTTACGTGGGCAGAGGACATGGCACACAGCGCAGAGGAGAGAAAGCAGGAGGTTAGTGATGGGGGGGACTGGGGGTGCTGGGTTAGTGGGGCCAGGGGTGCTGGCACGGAGCGTGCTGGGGCAAACTTGCAGCCCCCCCAGGCTGGACAGGTGGATGGAGAGCTGGGGCACGCGTGGGCAGAGGCTGAGGGGTACATCCAGGCACCCCAGGGCAGCTCGGCGCCCTGGCACACGCGGCTGTGCCCACCAGCAGCCCCCACTCACCAGCTGGACACGGGTGGTGTGGCAGTTCCTGCGCTCGGGGCCCTGCTCCAGCACGTTGGGGGCTCCCGGCTGCAACGAGAGCATCGTGCCAAGGGTTGGTGGGACCCCCCTGTGCCCCCTAGCCCTGCTCACCAGGCGGGGACCAGTGCCGGCGCCTCGGTCCTCTGTGCCTGTGTAGGGCTGCAGCCAGCACCCAGCACCCCTTGCCCCCCGCCAGCCCATCCTCACCGGGGGCCGGTTGACGAGCCAGTACGCCTGCTCCTGGCAGTCGATGACAATGCGATCGCCCTTCCGCCGCTGCTTGGCCGCCCTGTCCGTGCACAGGCGGTGGGGAGGTGCTGGCACCCTGCCTGCCCCAGCACCCAAGGAGCGCCCCGAGGCGCGTCGGTGCCAGGCTGTGCCCTCACTCACCGGAGCTGCTCGCGCGCCTGCATCACCACAAAGTCCCACGTGTGGTTGATCCGCTTGTGCAGGAGGTTGTAGTTGTCCTGGGGAGTGGCAGCGGTGTTGTCACCCGAGTGGGTGCAGTGTGACACCCATGCCCTCACCTCGCTCGGGTCCTATCACCACTCCAGCAAAGGCAGAGACGGTGCCACCCTGTGGGTGAGCCCCTGCTCCGGGGTGAGCTGAGACCCCCTAACTCATCACAGGGGTGAGGAGGGCAGCGCTCACCTTCTCGTGCTCAATCAGGTTGCCCTGCTTGCGGATGTTCTTCTTCGCCAGGTAAATAGCTGCAAGAGAAGCAGCGGCACCTCAGGAGGAGCTGGGAAGGGGCTGCAGCCCACGCTGGTGCTGGCGGCACCGTGGCACCTACCGTAGTCCAGCTCCGTGGCCGGCCACTTGGTGCTGGTCCAGAAATAGGGGGTCTGTAGGGGTAGAGAGGCCGAGGTGCGGCGCTGTGGGTGCCGGGGTGCCAAGCTCGGGGAGCCCCGGGGCTGTGGCAGCACCCGCACCGCTGCTGGGGCGTACCTGGAAGCGGTAGGGCGACTCGTCTGCCCGCAGCACCAGGCTGCGGGGGTCTTTGAGGGGGTAGATGTACCCGTGCTTCACGATGAGGTTGCCAAGGTGCAGCGACTCTGGGGGAGCGGGAGCAGGGGCTGCACGGGGGCTCGGCAGCCCCGGTCACCCCTGTGGGGTTGGATGCCCACGCCAGGGCACTCACCCTCCTCGGTGATGCCATACTTCTGGATGAGCCACTCCACAATGTCATTCCCTGGGGACCAAGGCAGCGTTAGTGGGGTGCAATGGGGTCCCCCAGACTGGGCACGGGGGTGTTCCTGGGCTGGACATCTCGGCTTGGCACGGCAGATGCTGAGGGGTCACCCAGGGTGACGGGGGCTCTGCCAAGGACGTGCTGGGCCGCCCGCCCTGCTCAGCCGGTGCATAATTGATGCCAGCTGCAGCGCTGAGCACCAGCGGGCACGGGGAGGCGAGCACGAGGGGTGCCACGGGGCTGGGTGCAGGGTTGGGGCCACTCAGGGAGCACCCACACATTCCCCCACCCCACGTGTCCCTGATGCGGGCACCCACCTGTCATTGCATGGGGGATGACAGTGATGAGCAGGCGCTGGTTCCTCATCTTGATGCCCATATCAGGGTCCTGCATGCTGACGATCATCCGCTCCATCTGCCAAGCAAGTACCTGCCACGCTTAGTGTTCCAGCCTGGGAATCGGACCCGGGCACCGCCTGGCATCCCCACAGTGGATGTGGGCACCCCGTGCCCCCCCCCCCCCCCCAGCCTGTGCTGGGCACCCTGTGCCTATTCCAGGGACAGCCTGGCACCCATAGCTGGACCTCTGCACCCTTTGCCCATCCCAGGGACAGCCTGGCACCTAGGAACCGATCCTGGGCACCCCGTGCCCATCCCGGGACAGCCTGGCACCCCCAGCAGGTCCTGGGCACCCCGTGCCCATCTCGGGACAGCCTGGCACCCCGAGCGGGTCCTGGGCACCCCGTGCCCATCTCGGGACAGCCTGGCACCCCCAGCCGGTGCCGGGCACGCAGCAGCCCGATGGGCACACGGTCCCGGAGATGCGGGCACCCGGCTTCCAGGCAGCCCCGGGTTTGGGGCTCGAGCTGTGCCGGGGCTGCGGCAGCGCCCCGGGCCCGTGGGCAGCGCTGGGCACGCAGCTCCGGGGCGGTGCCCGGTGTCCCCGCGCTCCGGGGCTGCGGCTCCCCGGTGGTCCTGATGCCCGGTGCCCATGGTCCCAGCGCCCGGTCCCCACTGTCCCCACGGTGCCGGCGCTCGGTTCCCAGTTCCCACGGTCTCAGCGCCCGGTCCTCACTGTGCCGGTGCCCCGTCCCCCGGTACCCGTTCCCTGCGGTGCCGGTGCCCGGTTCCCACGGTGCCAGAGCCAGGTCCCCCTTGCGCCCCGTTCCCACGGTGCGAGCGCCCGGTCCCTAGGGAGCTGGTGGCCGGTCCCCACGGTGCAAACGACCGGTCCCCTCGGTCCCCGGTCCCCGTGCCTGTTCCCCTCGGTCCCTGGTCCGCACGGTGCCGGTTTCCCGTTCCCTCGGGTGCCGGTGCCCGGTCCCCAGGGTGCCCAAGCGCGTTCCCCTCAGTCTCCGGTTCCCACGGTGCCAGCCCCCATTCCCCCCGTTCCCCTCGGTCCCCACGGTGCCGGTTCCCCGGTCCCTAGGGCGCCAGCGCCCGGTTCCCACGGTGCCAGCTCCCGTGCGGGCTGCGGTGCCCGGCGCGGCGCCGCTGCCCGTGGGACCGGCGCCGGTGGCGGCTCACCTTGCGCAGACAGGGCATCTGGAGGCGGGGGTGCCGGCCGCGGGGGCCGCCGATGGGCATCGCGGGTGCGCGCCCCGCCCCGCCCCGCCTGACCGCGCCCCCGCCCCGCCCCGCAGCCCGGTACCGGCCCCGGCGGGGGGACCCGGTGGCCGCCGGGGGGGTGGGGGGGATATTGTGGAACGCTGTGGGAATGGCTGTGCGGGCAGGGAGGGGGGCGGGGGCAGAGGGAGTGCAGGATGAGGGCACGGGGCGGGTAGCACTTGCAGGGGGGATGCGGGACGAGGGCAGGGATGCGGGATGAGGGCAGGGATGCGGGACGAGGGCAGGGAGCGGGTAACTCTTGCAGGGGGGATGCAGGGGGCGGGTAGCACATACAGGCAGGATGCAGGGGGGATGCAGGATGAGGGCAGGGGGCGGATAGCACTTGCAGGGGTCATGCAGAGGGTGCGGGGGGATGCAGGATGAGGGCAGGGTGCAGGTGGTACTTGCAGGGGGGATGCAGGGGGCGGGTAGCACATACAGGCATGATGCAGGGTGCAGGAGGTGCAGGCAGTGCATGCAGGGGCGAAACAGGATGCGGGCAGCACATGCAAAGGAGATGCTGGGTGCGAGAAGTGTGGGTAGGGTGCTTGCGGGGGGATGCCGGGTGCGGGCAGTGCACTGAGGGTGCAGGCAGGGGGCTTGCAGGGTGCAGGCAGCGCGTTCCGGGAGGATGCAGGGTGCGGGAAACGTGAGCAGAGTGGGGGCAGAGCGGGCAAGGTGAGGGCAGGTCACGCAGGGGCGAAGCCATTAGGGTGCGGGCGGTGCTTGCGGGGGGTGCAGGGTGCGGGCAGCGCGCTGAGGGTACAGGCACGGCGCTTGCGAGGCGAGGGCAGCCGCAGCCGGTGCCGCCAGGGAACAGGCAGAGAGCGGGCAGGGAGCTCAGCGAGCTCAGGGAACACAGGGAGCGGGGCTGAGGGCAAGGAGCTCAGGATGCTCAGGGAGCTCAGGATGCTCAGGGAGCTCAGGGAGCGGGTCTGCGGGCAGGCAGCCGAGGGAGCGGGGCTGCGGGGCTGCGGGGCTGCGGGGCTGCGGGCAGGGAACTCAGGATGCTCAGGGAGCTCAGGATGCCCAGGGAGCGGGGCTGCGGGGCTGCGGGGCTGCGGGCAGGCAGCTGAGGGAGCGGGGCGGGCGCTGCGCGGGTGGATGAGCTCACTGCAGTCTCGCCGCCCAGGAGCGGAGGGGCTGGAGCCGCCGAGGGGCGGGGGCGGGCGGGCAGCGGAGCCGCCGCGTCTGCGGGAGCAGCCGCCGCCCCGCCGGGCCGCGCAGCGGGGAGCGCAGCGGAGCAGCAGCCGCCGGCACCGGCACAGCCCCGGCCATGCTCGGCCTGGATGTGTGCGAGGCCGGCGGGCAGCTCATCGAGCTGCTCTGGCTGGCGCTCTGCTACCGAGGTGAGCGGCGCCGGGGGTGGCGGCGGGGGGCAGCGCTGCCCCGGCTCCCCAGCACGGGAGCATCACCCGGGCCCTGGGGGAGCGGAGCATCCCTGGGGTTGGGGACCACCCAAAGGACCTCCCCCCGGCTCCCCAGCACGGGAGCATCTCGGTGGGCAGTGGGCATCTGCAGGGTGAGCTTCACTCGGGCCCTGGGCGAGCAGAGCATCCCTGGGGGTGGGGAACCACTCAACTGACCTCCTCCCGGCTCGCCAGCACGGGAGCATCACCCCGAGCCCTGGGGGAGTGGAGCATCCCTCGGTATGGGGACCACCCAGCTGTCACCCCTCGACCCCCCGGAAGGCAGAGAGTGCATGCAGGGTGAGCATCACCTTGAGCCCTGGGGGAGCAGTACATCCCTGGGGTTGGGGACCACTCAGCTGACCACCCCCAGGCTCCCCAGAAGGGGAGCATCACCCCGAGTAGCATCATCCCAAGCAGCGGGTGCTTACAGGGTGAGCATCACGCGGGTCCCTGGAGGACAGGAGCATCCCTGGGCTTGGGAATCACACAGCTGACTGCCCCCCGGCTCCCCAGCAGGGGAGCATCTATGTGGGCAGTGGATGTCTGCAGGGGGAGTATCACCTGGGCCCTGGGGGGAGTGGAGCATCTCTGGGGTTGGGGAACCACCCAGCTGACCTCCCAGAAGGGGAGCATCACCCTGAGCCTGGGGGAGTGAAGCATCCCTAGGGGTGGAGACCACTCAGCTGACCACCCGCCCCAGCTCCCCAGAATGGGAGCATCACTCTGACAGCATCAGGCCAAGCAGCGGGTGCATGCAGGGTGAGCATCACCCTGGTCTCTGAGGGACTGGAGCATTCCTGGGGGTGGGGAACCACCCAACTGACCTCCTCATAGCTTCCCAGAAGGGGAGCATTGTCCCGAGCCCTGGGGGAGCAGAGCATCCCTGGGGTTGGGGAACCAGCCAGCTGAGCTCCCCTCAGCTCCCCAGAACAGAAGCACCACCCCCAGCAGCATCAGCCCAGGCAGCGGGTGCATGCGGGGTGAACATCACCCCGGGCCCTGGGGGAGCAGAGCATCCCTGGGGGTGGGGGACCACCCAGCGGCCTCCCTGCCACCTGGCAGCCCGGCGCATGCCACCCTGTTCTGCACCCATGCAGGGCTGGGGGATCCCCTGGGTGGCTCCATCCCGGGGCTGGGAGCCACCGTGGCTGGGTGTGACACACGCTGCTGTGACAGCTGAGGCACGGGGGACTTTACTGGGGGACCTGCAGCACAGCAAGGCCACTGCTCTGCGCCCCTGTCACTGCCACAGCTGGCCCTGTGGCTCGGGGGATGAGCACCATGCTCCCTGCCTCAGGCTGTGTCTCCAGCACGTCCCCAGGGATGGGGTCTTCAGGACCTTTGGGGAACTCAGTGCTTGCAGACAGAAAGGTGATGGGCATGGGGGGACAGTGCAGCGGGCAGGGAAGAGTCAGGGGCAGTAGGGACATTGCCACCCCACGTGCCACTGCCTGGCACCCGCTGGAGGCATCACTTGCCCTGGAGCTGGTTTATAAATTGCACCCACTGGCAGTTTGGGTTTGGGGTGGGAGATGGGGCTGCTGAGCATGGTTGGAGGGCGCTGCAGGGTGGTGACAAGGATCCCTCTGGGTGACAGGGCGCAAAAGGTTCCTGCAATCCACGGGGGGCTGCAAGCATCCCCCCTTCCCCCCGAACTGTGCACACCACGTAAGCACCAGCTCGTCTTGCTTCATGACCGTGCGGAAATGCAGCCGGCGGCACTGCCTCGGGTCTCAGCTGTGCCACGGGGCCCTGGGGACACCGAGGCTGGCAGTCAGTGTCCCTGCAGCCCTGAACAGGGTGACAACTCGGCTGCCCCACGGGGGATTGCCCTCATCCACCCGTGGCGTGTCCCAGCTCTGCCACCCGTGCCCACCAGTGCCTGTGTGTCACGGGGTGTCCCCCGGGGCGTCCCCAGGGTGGCAGGACTGCCACTGCTTGTCCCCTGCAGACATCATGGCTGAAAAGGAGGGGGTGACGCTGTCGCTGGAGGAGGAGGAGGATGTCGACGTGGCCCTGGCGTACAAGACGCCGGAGAAGAAGAGCCTGCGGGAGATCCAGGACCTGGACCCAGGGGACGAGAGCCTGCGGAAGTACAAGCAGGCGCTGCTGGGTGCCATTCCCGCCGCCGTGGGTAAGGCTGGGGGCTGCCTGCTGGGCACCCAGCACCGGCGCTGCGGTCTCGGTGGGTGCCGGGAGCTCAGGCATCCCCAGCAGGGAGGGCTGACATCGCCCATGGGTGCTGCCTGTGCCCCCCACCGGCGCGAAGACCCCGGCATCCCCCTGCCAATCCCATAACGGCTGCCTGGGGACCCCGGTTGCCTTGGATACGGGATCACAGCTGCAGTTTCCATAGGAACGGTTACAAGGGACCGGGAAATTCATTGGGATGATGGAGACAGAGTGAGCAGCCACAGGGGCCCCGGAGCGGCACGGTTGTCGGTGCCCAGACGGTGCCACTGCTCCTCGTGACACCCGCAGCAGCCACTGCAGCCCGGTGCCACCCCAGCCCGGTGCCACCCCAGCCCGGTGCTGCCCTTGGTGTCTGCGGCGCTTGGGCCACGCTGGGCTGCTCCATGGCTCCATCACCCTGGTGATGGGTGCACGAGAGCTGGGGTGGGGTGGGTGCAAGCTGTAAGGTGGGTGCAAACCATCAGGGTGTGAGGTGTGCACGATGACATGTGTGTGGTGGGGTGCAAGATGATGGGGCGCAGCTTGGGCTCTTGAGGTGCACTGAGGCCAGCACCCACCTTAAGAGAATGCCTTTGCCTGCCTCTTCCTTCTCACCCCTTCCAATCCTGGGAGCATCACAGCCTGGGAGATCGCTGTGGCTGGGCCATTTTTTTGATGGTCTAACCCCAAAGGCGTTGACGCCAAGGTTTGAGCTGGCCTGAGATGTCTCCTGCTCCCTGCCTGGGCTGCCTGGCAGCTGCTGGCTCCTAACACCCCTGCCGTGGGCACCTGCCCCTTCGTGCTGCTCCAGAGGGCACGGGCAGCCCCCGCGGTGTGGGTGGGTAAGGTCTGTGCCCTGCCCCTTGTCCCTAGATGCCAACGTGCCCAACGTGCAGGTGACAAGGCTCACCCTGATGTGCGAGCAGGCGCCGGGGCCCATCACCATGGACTTGACTGGTGAGTGGTGGGGGCATCGATGGGAGGGGAAGGAGGAAAGGTGCCAGGCTCACCGGCCACCTCCTTGCGCAGGAGACCTGGAGGTGCTGCGGGGACGGGCTTTCGTGCTGAAGGAGGGCGTGGACTACAGGGTGAAGGTGTCTTTCAAGGTGAGGCGGGTGCATGGTGCCCTGTGCCCACCGGCTGGGTTGGGCACAGCCTTGCTTCCTGCACACTCCGGGAGTCCCAGCCCCATGGGGTCCCTGCGCCCCACGGATCCTTTTCCAATGGGTCCCCGCTCCATGGATTCCCTCTTACCATCCATGGGTTCCCTGCTGCCCTAGGGTCTCTGCCACCCAGGGCCCCTCCTGCTCTGGGGTCTCTGTCCCCCACCCCTTGCCCTGAGGGTCCCTGCCCTCCTGGATCCCTGTGACTTTGGGAATCCTCGCTGCCCCCAACATCACTGGCGCCCCAGAGTCCCTGCTGCCCTGGGGTCCTTACTCCTCTTGGGGCTCCCCACGCCCACCCTGGATCCCTGCCCCTCCCAGGGGTTCCAGCCACACGACTCCCTGCCTTTCCCAAGGGTCCTTGGAGATCCGTGCCCTCCCCAGGGGGGTCCCTGCCACCCAATCCTGCCCAAGAAGACGGATCCCTCGGGATGTGAGAGATGGGGCTTCAGAGATGGGCTCCCCAGGGGCAGCACCCATGGCACCCGTGCCCTCTGTCTGCAGGTGAACAGGGAGATCGTCTGTGGGCTGCGGTGCCTGCACCTCACCTACCGCCGCGGCCGGCCCGGTGAGAGAGCTTGAGGGTGGTGGCGGGGGGTCCTGTGCTGACCCGTCCCTGCTCATCCATCCCCGCTCTCCCCTTCTCGCCCAGTGGATCGTGATGTCTTCATGGTGGGCAGCTACGCCCCGCGGGCCGAGGAGTACGAGGTGGTGACCCCCGCCGAGGAGGTTCCGCAGGGATGGCTGGCACGGGGCTCCTACCGCGTCCGCTCCCTCGTCACCGACGATGACAAGATGGAGCATCTCTCCTGGGAGTGGGGCCTCTGCATAAAGAAGGCCTGGGAGGACTGACCCCCCAACCCCTGCACCCCGATTCCCTCCCGCCAGCTCGGGGACGCGGTGCCTGCCATCCCATGGGACACCTCACCGGCACCGCCGCTCGCTCCGGTGGTGTGAAGGGTGTTGGGGGGTGGGGGTCCCTTAGCGAGCGGGTGCCCACGGTCGTGGTCTTTGCAACCAAAGTTATTTTTAATTCCTGTATTTTTTTTTTAAATACCGACGCTCCCCTGGTCCTCGCACGTCCCCGTCTCCGGGACCGGGGCTGGGACCCTGCCGCGGTGGCACCATGCTGCCCACCCGCTTGCAGGCTGTGCTCTTCCATCGCCATTAAACCCTACAGACTGGTCTCTTACTGGTGTGTCCGTGCCCCTATCGCTTCGACTCATCCCTGCTGTCCCCGTCCCCATCCTGCTGGCACCATCGCTGCGGGGACGGACGGCTGGAAAACGGCCACCTGGTCCCGCTGCCTTATCGGTGGCGTGAGCAGCCAGTAGCGGAGGGCCACGAGCCCCAGGGGCCTGGCACCACCCGCCCCGGAACCCTTATCTGGGCCCTCTCCCACCGCGCAACGGCTTTGGCGTTGGCACCATGCGGGGCTGCGGGGGGCCGTGGGTTTGGCTGCTGGTGCTGTCGCTGGCCTGGCTGGAGCCGGCGGTGGGGGGCGAGGGGGAGGATGGGGAAGAGGTGGCGGAGGAGGGGGAGGATGAAGGTGAAGTGCTCTCAGATGAGCTGGAGGAGGAGGATGGTGTCCTGGTGCTCCATGAGTACAACTTTGGCCGTGCCCTGAGCGAGCACCGGCTGCTGCTGGTGGAGTTCTGTAAGTGCCCCACTGCGGGCGGGGATGGGAGCGGGATGGGGGTACGGGATGGGGGTACGGGATGGGAGTACGAGATGGGGGTACGGGATGGGGGGTACAGGGTGGGGGTACAGGGTGGGGGTGCAGGATGGGAGTACGGGATCGGGGTACAGGATGGGGGGTACAGGATAGGGGTACGGGATGGGGGGAGCAGGGTGGGGGTACGGGATGGGGGGTACAGGGTAGGGGTATGGGATGGGGGTACAGGGTGGGGGGAGCAGGATGGGGGTACGGGATGGGGGTACAGGGTGGGAGGTACAGGATGGGGGTACAGGGTGGGGGTGCAGGATGGGGGTACAGGATGGGAGGTGCAGGATGGGGGTACAGGATGGGAGGTGCAGGATGGGGGTGCAGGATGGGGGGTACAGGATGGGGGTGCAGGATGGGGGTATGGGATGGGGGTGCAGGATGGGGGTGCAGGATGGGGGTACGGGATGGGGGTATGGGATGGGGGGTGCGGGTTGGGGAGTACAGGATGGGGGTACGGGATGGGGGTACAGAATGGGGGTATGGGATGGCGGGTGCGGGATGGGGGGTACAGGAAGGGGGGTACAAGGTGGGGGTATGGGATGGGGGTACAGGATGGGGGGTACAGGGTGGGGGGTACAGGGTGGGGGTACGGGATGGGGGGAGCAGGATGGGGGTACAGGATGGGGGTACAGGATGGGGGGTAAAGGATGGGGGTGCAGGATGGGGGTGCAGGCAGGGACAAGGCTGTTGGTCAGAGGGACAGGGTCACAGCATGGCATGTGACAGGGGTATGGGATGGAATAAGGATATGGGGCAGGGACAAGGCTGTGGGTCAGAGGGACAGGGTCACGGTCTGGCGTGTGATGGGGCAGGGACACAGGCAGAAAGAGGTTTTGGGCAGGGATGTGTGGTGGGGGGGTGGCACAGGGGCAGCGGCATGAGCTGGGGACCAATTGGCTCACGCAGCCGTTACATGCCCTGGCCACCCACTGAGCCCACCCTGCGGACACCTGGAAGCCATCCTGGGGCTGTCCGTGCTGCCAACGCTGTCCCCTGCCCACAGACGCGCCGTGGTGTCACCACTGCCAGCGTCTGGCCCCCGCCTTCGCCCAGGCTGCCACCGCGCTGAGGAACGAGTCCAGCCCGGCGTGGCTGGGCAAAGTGGATGCCACGGCGCGGACAGCCCTGGCCAACGAATTCGGCATCACCTCCTACCCCACGCTCAAGCTCTTCCGTGATGGCAACCGCACCCACCCCATCGCCTACACGGGTAGGGCTGCGGCACCACGCCACGGCCGCCGCACCCATGGCTGAGGGTGCTGGAGCTCAAAGAAGGGTGGCAGAGGCTGCTGGGGAGAGGGTGGTGAGGTCCCAATGGGGACTGGTGGGCAGGCGATGGTCCGTGGGGTGATGGTAGGCGGGTGGCCGGGGGCTGATGGCACTGGGGGGGAGGAAGGGTGGCAGCTCGGTGAGGGACGCTGGGGGTGATGGCACCGGTCCCACCCCGCGTGGCAGGACGCCTGGACACGGAGGGGATTGTGCGCTGGCTGCGGCGTCGGGCCGGCCCCAGTGCCACGCTGCTGCAGGACACCGACACCGCCGACGCCTTTGTCAGCTCCCAGGACTTGGTGGTCATCGGCTTCTTCAAGGTGGGCTTGAGCGGGCAGAGGCTTGACTGGGGCCACGGCCATGACCGCGGGTCCTCACGGGGTGGCTGTGCAGGACCTGGGAGGTGAAGCAGCCCAGGTGTTCTACGAGGTGGCCAGCGAGGTGGTGGATGTGCCGTTCGGTGTGGCTGAGGCAGCCGAGCTCTTCCAGGCGTATGGGCTATCGGCCGACACCGTTGTCCTCTTCAAGAAGGTGAGGGGGTGGCAGAGGGGTGGTGGGGCCACCCCGGCCCAGCTCTCACCAGCCCCTGCCCCAGCAGTTCGATGAGGGACGGACAGATTTCCCCGTGGACCCGGCGCAGGGGCTCGATGCGGCTGAGCTCACCCGGCTGCTCCGCATCCACAGCCTGGAGCTGGTGATTGAGTTCACCAACGAGGTACAGCCCATCCCTGGCCTCGTCCCTGCCAGGGCTGTGGGCCCCCTGCCCTCACCCTCCTCTTCCTCCTCAGACCTTTGACCAGATCTTTGGTGCCAAGATCCCCCACCACATGCTGCTCTTCCTCAACAAGTCATCATCGGCACAGCTGGCACTGCAGGACGGCTTCCGCACAGCTGCTGATCCCTTCCGGGGCAAGGTGAGGAGGTTCCATGGTGGGGACATGGGGTGGTGGCCACAGGGCACCCCAGACTCAGTGCCACTCGTGCCCTGACACAGGTGCTCTTTGTGGTGGTGGATGTGGTTGGTTTCGGTGCTGCCGTCCTGTCCTTCTTCGGCATGACCCCCGCTGATGCCCCCACACTGCGCCTGGTCAAGATGGAGAACAACCGCAAGTACCAGATGGACCAGGATGACTTCTCGGACACGGCCATACGAACCTTTGTTCAGGCAGTGCTGGATGGCAAGGTGAAGGTAAGGGATGCGGCACCGTGCCAGCTTGCACCAGGGATGCTTCCCTGTGAGTGGTGGGCTGTTAACTCTGAAGCTTAATGATGGCAGTTGTGTGAGTAACACCAGCCACCCACTCCCTGGTGCTTGTGCTGCCAGGCCTGAGGATTCAGGGAGCGGTTGTTATGGGGAAGGAGGCAGGAGACTATCAATGCAGAGACACAGAGCTGGGATGGTGGCACAGGGGAAGAGTTGGTCCAAAAGGTGGCACAGGAGCACCTCTGGCTGCACACTGGAGCCACACTGTGCCCCATGGGGTGCTGCCACCGCTCACCCAGGGCTGTGGCGTCCTGGCTGTCCCCACAGCCTCGCCTGCTGAGTGCGGAGCCCCCTGAGGACTGGGACACGCGGCCTGTTAAAGTCCTGGTGGGAAAGACCTTCGAGCAGGTGGCATTCGACGAGACCAAGAATGTCTTTGTCAAGTTCTGTAAGTGCTGGCGCTGCCCGGGGGTCTCGCTGAGCTCTGCCATGGGGCTCAGCCCCCAGCCCCATCACCGACCCCTCGCTCTGGGGAACACCGCACCCTGAGCCCGGCGGAGCCCCAGCTCATCCCCCGGCACTGCGCCCATCCCGCAGACGCGCCGTGGTGCACCCACTGCCGGGCGATGGCAGCCGCCTGGGAGGAGCTGGGCGAGCGCTATAAGGACCACGAGGACATCATCATCGCTGAGTTGGATGCCACAGCCAACGAGATAGAGAACATCACCATCCGCGGCTTCCCCACCTTGCACTACTTCCCCGCGGGGCCGGGCAGAAAGGTAGGTGGGGGCACTCGTGGGGCCACCCTGGTTCTGCCAGCACCCAGGGGATGGGCTCACCTCTCATCTCCCTTCCATCTCAGCCCATCAAGGCCAGGTTGGATGGGGCTTGGAGCCCCTGATCCAGTGGGAGGTGTCCCTGCCCATGGCAGGGGGTGGAGCTGGATGGGCTTTAAGGTCCCTTCTAACCCAAACTGTTCTACAATTCTATGATCTTGTGGCTCCAGATGGTTGAGTACAAGAGCCCCCGAGATGTGGAGACCTTCTCCAAATTCCTGGAAAACGGGGGGACGCTGCCCGAGGAGCCACCTGTGGTGAGTGAAGATTCCCCCAGGCAACGACCAGGGACCCACACCCACCCCGGGGCGGCCTCCAGCCTCTGCTGGGCAGGTGGATGGATCCTGAGAGGTGGGAATGGGGACAGGCAGGAGGGTTGTGTCACTCCATGCCTCACTGCTGTCTTCTCCAGGTGCCCGACACCCCTGAGAACAGCACGGGCAAGGAGGAGCCAAGCTCGCCTGGGATGGTGGAATCCCGGGATGAGCTGTGAGCCCCTTCCTGATCAGGTGTGGGCTATAAACCACCTGGAAATGATGTGGGCTCTGGTCTGTGTCTGCGGCTCCACAGCACCGCGGGGTGCACACTGGGGGGAGCACCATGTGTCCTGGGGCTGCAGGGTTCCCAGGGATGTGGTGCTGCAAGGGATCATAGAACCATAGAATCACAAGGTTGGAAAGGACCCACTGGATCATCGAGTCCAACCATTCCTAATGCTCCCTAAACCATGTCCCTCAGCACCTCATCCACCCGTCCCTTAAACACCTCCAGGGAAGGTGACTCAACCACCTCCCTGGGCAGCCTCTGCCAGTGCCCAGTGACCCTTTCCATGAAACATGTTTTCCTGATGTCCAGTCTGACCGCCCCTGGCACAGCTTGAGGCCATTCCCTCTTGTCCTGTCCTCAGTCACTGGGGAGAAGAGCCCAGCTCCCTCCTCTCCACAACCTCCTTCCAGGTAGTTGTAGAGAGTAATGAGGTCTCCCCTCAGCCTCCTTGAGGCTAAACAGCCCCAGCTCTCTCAGCCGCTCCTGTAAGACTTGTTCTCCAGCCCCTCACCAGCTTCATTGCTCTTCTCTGGACACACTCCAGAGCCTCAACATCCTTCTTGGAGCGAGGGGCTGAGAACTGAGCACGGGATTCGGGATGCGGTCTCACCAGTGCTGAGTCCAGGGGCAGAATCCCCTCCCTGGCCCTGCTGGTGACCCCATTTCTGATCCAAGCCAAGATGCCATTGGCCTTCTTGGCCACCTGGGCCACTGCTGCCTCATGTTCAGCCACTGTCAACCAACACCCCCAGGTCCTTCTCCTCTGTGCAGCTCTCCAGCCATTCTTCCCCCAGTCTGTAGCACTGCATAGGGTTGTTGTGCCCCAAGTGCAGGACCCGGCATTTGGCCTCGTTAAACCTCATCTCATTGGCCTCAGCCCATCGATCCAGCCTGTTAAGACCCCTTTGCAGAGCCTCCTTACCCTCCATCAGATCCAGGATTCCAAGGATCCTCTGCCTCTCCACGGGTCTGAGCCAGCACAGCTCCGTGTGGCACTCACCCTGGTAGCCCTGTGATGACACGGGGTGGCCAAGGCCGCAGAGGACACAGCTCTGGTGCTCTCTGTGCTGGGCTGCTGGGGTGCAGGTGATGGGGGACCAGCTGGCATCTCTTCTTCACGGCTCCACAACCACATCCCAGCCTCAGGAGGTGCTGTCACAGCCAAGGAGCACCCAGCCCAGGCTCCCCGTGCTCCTCTTCAGCCTGGCTCAGCCTCTGGGACCACCCAGCATCCCCTTTGAATCCCAGCGCCGTTCCCTCTCCCCCGAACCTGCTGCTCCCAGGCCCCGGGTGATTCCTCCAGGGGCAACATTGGTCCCCTGGGGCTGGGATGTGCCCAGCCACCCCACCCAGAGCTGCCCCAGCCCCACCATGTGCCCTTCGCCATCCTCCGGCCACTGCGGGCCCCAGCACCTGCTCCGCAGGGAAGGACAAAACCAGCAGGTGATGGGACGTGGGGTTTTATTTCATTTGATCCAAGTACGTTTGTAAAGATCATTGTACAAACCAGCACATGAGTGCAGAGGAGACGCCGCCGGGGCTGCGTGGCCACTGCACGTATTTACGGGGGTCCCTCTGAGAAAAAAAAGGGGAGATGGGAATCCTGGGTGTGTTAACAACCTCACCAGATGCACCACCAGCAGAACTTAAAAAAACAGGGAGAGAAAATGCTCATAACACTGTTCCTGGGCTGAAAATGGTTATGGATTTTGCTGGACTTCATGTAGAGGAAAGTCACAGAACTGGGTTTTAAAGGCACTCGGTGACATGTACAGCGGGCTGACTCACACCCCAGTGTGGTGTCCCCAGCAGCTCCATCACCGTGGGCAGGAAGTCACATCCCAGTGTGGTGTCTCCAGCAGCTCCATCACCGTGGGCAGGAAGTCACATCCCAGTGTGGTGTCCCCAGCAGCTCCATCACCGTGGGCAGGAGCAGCACCGGGGAGGGAGAGCAGTGCTGTGGAAGTTCTCCAGCTTTGGGGCCACCCTGGTTTCTGCAGGGGGGTGAGGGCCGGTCCCCAAAGGAGCTGGTGCAGAGTTACAGCTGTGCTAGTAGGGTACGGTCCAGGCCAGGGGACGGGCAGGGTGCTGAGAGCACCAGTGCAGCTCCTAGGTTTCTTGTGGCCAAGAAAGCCCAGGAGGTTCCCGGGGTGCTGGCTGCCCTGCTGGGTGACCTGGCCCTACACAAGCCCACCAAACTGGCATCAATAACCACCGTGCTCTCGGCAGCAGCCTGGTGTCCTCACACTGCCTCCCTGAGACACAGGGGCCAACGAAAGATGCAGGACTCAACTTTTGTCCTCAAGATTTAGTCACAGAATCATAGAAACATAAAATAGTTTGGGTTGGAAGGGATCATCCAGTTCCAACCCCCCTGCCATGAGCAGGGACATCCCACTGGATCAGGCTGTCCAGGGCTCTGTCCAACCTGGCCTTGAACCCACAACTTCCCTGGGCAACCTGGGCCAGGGCCTCCCCACTCTCATGTTGAAGAAATTCTTCCTTAGTCCTCTCCTCCACTAACTTTCTCCAATGAATCCCTGACCAAAGCTCAGCACCAGAGGCCTGGGCACGTCTGCACCAGGTACATGGGAGCCGCAGCACCCTCCTGGGAGGTGAACCCTTCTGATGGAGCGCATGGGCCATGCTATGCCAGCACCCAGTCTTGGCTCTGAGCTGGTCCTCACCCTGCGGGAAGTGCCCAGTGCTGAGAGCCAGCACCAACCCTTCCATCCATTGGGGATTTACTCGGTCGCAAGATAGCTCAGGAGGGAAAAAAAAAAATCCTACCATGTCCAGCAGCTGAGATGGACTCGATCCAAATGGCTCAACACCCTTTGGAGGTGGGGTGTGACCACAGCCCCCCTGGAGCAGGGCCACCCCTTCCACGCCAGCGTAGTGAGAGCGGCTCTGCCCCGGTGCCACTCCAAAGCCATCCACACCAGGGGGCCGGTGCAGGGTGCTGAGACAGCGCGGAGCAGACGGAGTCTGACGGACGGCTGTACACTTTGGGCAAGTTCAGCAGTACCTGCGTGTTTCACATTTACATAAGAGCACAGTGACATTGGAAATAGTTTCCTTTTATTACAATATATCAAAAATATGCAGCTTTAGTAAACAAGGTCATATTACACTTTCTAATGCACTGTACAATGCTACATTACACTTATATTAGGTATGGAGAGGGAGCTCAAGTTCCCACTGGCAGGTTCATGGGGTGAAACGGCGTCCACCAGCAACCTGGAGCTTGCCAGGTCCGTGCCGGAGCAGGCTGCCGCCCTCTGCCCTGGGCTTGCCAGGTGCCCGCAGTAGCACTGCCAGCATCTGCCCCAGGCCTTCTCCTCCAGTCCCAGAGTCTTTCACAGTCCTGTCCTCATGCCTCAGCTGCCCTGGAGCCTAGTCGATCTTCTCCACCTTCCCGATGATCTTCTCTTCGAAGATGGGCAGGATGGTGTCATCCTCCCGCACCTCCTCGAAAACTACACCACAGTCAAACTCGTCACTCACTTTCTTGAAGTAATACCTGAAAAAACAGAAATATGGGGGCAGAGAGGTAAAAAAAGGCACTGAGTGGTCATGGGGGCACCATGGTCCCCAGACTTGAGTAGAGCCCTTCCACGGCCCTGAGCTCCTGGTGCACAGGGAGAAGCTCTCCCAGACCTGGAGGCAACTGGGGCCTCACTCCTGTCCCTGTCCTCACCCAGTGGGCAAAGAAAGGGTGGTCAGGATCCATGCCATCTTGTTCAGGAGATCCAGCCCTGAATCCAAGCCCATTCACAGCTCTCCCAAAAGCAGTGACTGAGGCACCTGTGTCCATGGAGCACTTCTAAGCAGGCTTTCCCATGGCAGTTCCTACTTGGAAGGAGGAACTTGGAGAGCTACACGCCCCATGGCTGGTTGCTCTGGGACTCTGCCAGGACCCAGTCTCCCTGTCCTCACTGGAGGAATCTTTGGAAGGAGCTGAAACAGCTCTGGAAGTCAGAGAGTTCCCCACAGCATCACTGAGTGCCAGCTGATGGTGCTCCTCAGCAGCCCAGGACACCACAGGGCCCTGCCGGGCAGCTCAGTAGTTTCTGTTGAAGGTGCAAACTGGGATGCAGGACCTTTCTGCTACAAAACCTAATCTCCCTCTTCCCTGTAACCTGCCTCTTCAAAAGGCGCCTTGGCCATGCTGCCACATCCCCAGCACAGCATGCCCTGCGGGAGCCCTCCTGAAAGGCTCCAGAAGCTCCCCTGACCTACCTCCACCATGCTCCTTCACCTTGGGAGCAACACTACTGCGTCCTGGCAGCAGCATCTGCCAGGGGTTGCTGACAGTCTGGTGGCACCATACCGCATGTGGGGAGCAGCCCTTACCTGTAGTTCCCTTTCTTGGTCAGCAGCTCCTTGAACTGTCCCAGCGTCACCACGCGCCCTTTGACGAGGGTGCGGTAAGGGATCGGCTCTCCGCAGAAGTAGTAAGCGACCACGATGTTCTCGCATGGCTGGGACGTGCCGCTGCCTGGTCTCTTCTGGGGCTTCAACCTGCCATGCAAAAATACAAGCAACCTGCTGAGTATCAGCCCATGGTGCTCAGCATCAGCACTGGTGCTGGGTGCCCGTCTGGGTGCCCATCTGGGTATAGGGCTGCCCAGGTAAGAGGTGTGGGCCAAGTCCCACCACAGGTGACGGTCAGGTCCCACCAGAGGCAACAGAGATGGGTTGGAGGAAAAGTAATGTGATTCCTTGAGCATCCTTTGCTCCAACAATCAGCTCCAGCTCTCCTGGCGTGCAGCTGCACACCAAGGCTGCTGAAGGAGTGAACAGCACTTGGAAAGGCTGGATGGGGCCAGACCACAGCTACAAGAAGAATGCAGGTTCTATCTCAGCCCCTTCATCCTGAAGAAACCCTTCCCCAGGCTTTCAGAGGGCATGGCCATCCCCCAGCACCACCAGCTCAGGGAGTCGTGGGTGAGCTCTGAGCAAGGCAGAGCATCCCAGGCCACCGGCAGTTGATCCAGCTCCCCGTGAGCACCGAGCACGCCGGGCTGGAAGTCTGGGATTGATAACAGAAAGATCGCTTAGACTACTCGGGATTATTGCCACCGCAGCCAAAATAGCTCAACACAGCTTTCTGCTGACCTACATCTTCAGGGCTGCGCAGACAGGACTGCTTCTGCTCCTGCGGCTCCCCTGAGCACATCTCCCAGCGCAGGTGGAGGTCAAAGGGGATGGAGCTCCATCCACACAGGGTGGCAAGGCAGCTGCCATCCCTAAAACCTTGGTAACTTTAACTCTCCTGTGGTTCCCTGACTCTCAGGATGTTGGTCTGGGCTCTGCGTCCAGCCCACACATTGGGTTCTGCTACACGGTGCCATCACTGGACCAAAAGCGTCAGCTCAGTCCTAACTCCATTTGCAGAGGCAGACAAAAGCAGCAATAAAAAAAATCAGGGTATTTTGCCCTTCTGTGGAGCCTTTCATCTGCAGTACTGTAAATGCCATGCAAACATTGGGGCAGCCTACACAAACTGGGAGCTTGGCAGGTGTGGGCTAAGCCAGAGGCAGCTTTCCCTTTCAAAGTCACGTAAAACAAATTTGGCAGTTCTAAAAAAGTACTTAAAAAGCATGCTGGATAAAAAAGATGATTTTGTACTTACATGACTGGAAAGTTGCTATAAAAAAACAGAATTTGCCAAGCATATGAGGTAATTGGAGTTTTGGAAATGACTCTGACCCTAACCTTTAAACATTGGCTCGCAGGCAGAGCACCTTTTTAATGGCACGCCCACATAAACCTCAGCACTGCAAACTGAGACCAGACACAAGCTTTTCACCTCTTTCTAAAGGCAGGAGAGGTCTAAAGTTCAACCGAACAACTTTCCTGGTGCCTGCTCTGCCTGGGAAACCTTTGGAGAAGATGCAGCATCCTGAGAGGCAAGGGTCCACTCCCGGTGCCAGGAGAGCTCTCAGGGCCTCTCCCATCCCCATATCAAAGCACAGGATGCCCTTTAGCTAGAAAAACATTAAGGAATTGAGTCATCCTTGGAAAAAAAATGAGGCATTTAAAGGAAAGAAAAATGGGTCATAAATTCAGGCAAATTCTGTGAACCCTGCAAGCCAGAAGTTAATTGGAGGGGTTTGGAAAACCTCAAGGTCCCTAAGCTTCTCTTCATTCTGCTAGAAACAAGTTGTGACTCAGAGAGAGCTGTTGTGGGCCTGAGGACGTGGGGACACAGCTACAGACCCTGTGCAGGCTGCGAAGCTGGTTCCACCCAGGCTACCATTCTCCTTCACCTGGAGAGACAGAGAGGACCCCCCTCCAACAGCACAGCAAGAAGGGGGCACTGCCGGTGGCTGACAGCCGCCTTCCTCCTCCAGCCACGTATTCAGCCCTGAAAGGCTGACTCTGAACGTGCTCAGCTCCAGTGCTCACCTCTCTCCAGAGCACAGATGGGCCTGAAAATGGTGCCTGAAATGATGCCCGAAAGTAGCAGCTTTGCACTGCTTCACAGTGCTGGAGTCGAGAACAGTCTCCATGGCTTTGGATCCCCTGCTTTTGCCACCAATCAAAGCAAGGGTGGATGGCTGCGATGCCCCCAAGCTCCTGGGGCCAAACGAGGCTGTGCGGTGGGACTGGTTGGCTGGAAGCAGGATACACACATATCCCAAATTGCAGCCACGGATCTCTAGCAGGCTGAAGCAGAGCTATCAATAAGGAATCATTGAAAATGTAATTTTCCAAGAGCTCCTCTCAGGCGAATGAGACAACTGTTTCCACTTTCGTCATCATCAAGAGGTCTCCTGAGACCATGGCTCACCCACAGTGGCCACTAGACCGCCTCCGAGCTCTGCCTCATTAAAGCTCCCACCTGCTTCCACCCCCTGGGGGGTAGCCTGGCCCAGAAACACAGCCAGGTCCCACCATCCTGCCTCTTCTGGGCCGTCTCCCTTGGCTGCTTTTGTCACAAGCACAAAATGCAATCCAGTAGGAAACTGCAGTGCTCATCTGACTTATTGCAGCCCTGATTTCTTAGCCATGTAACCCAGCGGTGCCACTACAGGGAAACTTAAGTCTGGGTTACAGCACCAATCCAAGCTCGCTATGATGCAGAGGTGAGGTCTCCAGCTCACTCCAACTTGGCTCTAGGGCTGGAGAGCCTTGGAAAGCCTGCAATGCACCCAGCAGAGGTTACCCCTGGGAGGTGTCCCAGCTCTACTCTTCTTCCAGGCTTGACCCAACCCAATTAATTCCAAACCGAGCTCATGCTAACGTTCCTGCTGCTTGCAAAAACCTGTCCTCGGAAGAGCTGGTAGTAGTAATTACTTCATCCAGCTGCAAACATAAGTGAACTGCGACACTGAGCTACAGAAAATGGTCAAAACCTGGCTGTACCTGCAAGAAACCTGATGGTCACCGGGACACAAGCACTGGGCACACTGGGCATGCGGGTTATGCAGTGCCAGACACTTGATCCTGCAGTGCCTGCTAGCAGCAGCCATCTCCTATTTATGATTCCCAGTACAACTACCTCAGACACCTCCTTTGTTTCCAGCAGGGCAGTGCTGGGATGGGAGTGGGGCTGCTGCGTCGGAGCAGCGGGCAGTTCCCTGGGGAAGGCTGGTGAGGGCTGTGCCCGAGGAGAGCGGCTGGGGAGCCAGGTAACAGTGCCGGCAAGGTCAGCCTGGCTGTACAACACTGGCACGGCGCACTCTCCTCCTGTGCCTCAAGGACAAATCCGGGCACACCTCCACCTTGCCTGCCCTGGGGCTTCCACAAAGCTGCTGACAAACCTGGACACTGGTTCCAATTTCCCAAAGCTCTTTGAAGCTCCCAATTGAAATAAAAGGTGTTTTCACATGAGCTCCCTCTCTGTTTCTCCTTGGCCGGCTTTGGGCCTCCAAGAAAAGCTGTGGGGTCTCTTTTTGGGCAGGCTCCCGTGCTAACCACGAGAGGAGCTCTTGAAAAAGCTGCTAGCTCAGGCATGCTTCCGCTGAAGAACCCAATCCTGCCAAAATGATTTCAATATCCAGAAATCTCTGGCTCCCTGGTGACTGTTGCATCCATTCTTGTGTGCTGCTGGACACAGGCACATGTTCCTCTCAGCAAACACAGCTGCCTGGTTTTCCTCGCATGGGGCAGGTCAGGAGGATCCCCCTGCATCACCAGGAGGAGACCCGGACCTCATGGGAAGGCAGCATATGCAGAGAAGCCCAGCACTGGGACTGCTCAGCCTGTTCTCCCACTGGTCTGCATGGTGTATGCCACAATGCCATGGGGTATCTACAAAAACTATGCTTACAATACATGCATAATTATTATTAGAGTATTAATTACATATGCATAGAGCCCAGGTCGATGTTTACAAAGTGTGCATCTGCATCCTTCCAGTGCTTAAAGGGGCTGCAGGAAAGCTGGGGAGGGGGTCTTGATCAGAGAGTGCAGGGATGGGATGAGTGGAAATGATTTTAAGCTGAAAGAGGGGAGATTGAGATGAGATCTGAGGAAGAAATATTTTCCTGTGAGGGTGGGGAGACACTGGCAGAGGTTGCCCAGAGCAGTGGTGGCTGCCCCATCCCTGGAAGTGTTCCAGGCCAGGTTGGATGGGGCTTGGAGCCCCTGCTCCAGTGGGAGGTGTCCCTGCCCATGGCAGGAGGTGGGACTGGATGGGCTTTAAGGTCCCTTCCAACCCAAATCAGTCCATGATGTGGGCATTTTTGGGGAAGGTGCATAAATTTAGTATAACTATAAATGTCTCTACTAATAAACACTATCCAATTACACCATCTGCAAGGTAGATCAAATAAAC
Organism: Cuculus canorus; assembly: GCF_017976375.1. Lineage (NCBI taxonomy): Eukaryota > Metazoa > Chordata > Aves > Cuculiformes > Cuculidae > Cuculus > Cuculus canorus. Next base: position 557,978 of record NC_071415.1, on the reverse strand, counting down.
TCGGCTTAACCTGACTCGGGAGAGCCCTGTAATTACCCAGTTTTCCATCAGTGCTCTGACGTAAATACGCAGAATTCTGCTACATGGTCACTGCAAGTAAAAATAATTGGAACTTGGCAATTAAAAGAGCTTCTTATTTAAAATTACATTCCCGTTTCTAAGAGTCAGACTGCAAAGATTCGAGTTTTCAGAAGGCGGCTATAAAGCTATGAAAGGTTTTTAATGGACAAAGTGCTTTTAGCTGTTAACAGTAATTATCTAGCACTTCCAAACCACTTCTCATCCGAGAGCTACATGTGCCTTGCAAATCATCTTCCCTAAAAGATAACACAGGAGCAGGAGAATGAGCTCTGTCACAGGCATTGAGCTGAGTCACAAAAAGATGCAGTGACTTGGAGAGGGCCGTGCAGCGAAGGAGCGCTGCTGCGGCAGGACTACAGGGCAGCGCTCCCATCCAGCACCACGAGCAGCCTTTGCTGCATGTCTGCGGGAGATGTAGATAAAGAGCAAACACATATTCTTCTTCTGCACTTAATTCTGCTGCATCCTGCTGAACTTTGGTACTGCACCAACCTCTGAAATCACCGTGTGGGTGTGAACAACCCGAGAGTCAGCGAGTACTGGGGCAGAGAGCTCTCTCGTACCATGCCCCTTCTAGATATGCTCCCCCCACCCAGTTCCTCAGCAGTCCCTTCCTCACCACAAGCCCTTCCTCATCACAAACCACCAGCACAAGCCCTCAAGGTGGGTTTTGACATTTGCACCACTATGTCAGAGGGACTGGGGCAGATTTCTCCGACCTCTGGATGTGCCTCCACCCAGTTGGTGCTGGGAGCTGGAGACCACAGCAGAGGGCAGTGGACACCTCCCTCGCCTGCTCACCTTCTGAGCAGTCCCCGCTTCCCTCCCACGCACAATCAAACCCTATTGCTGTACCTTTGTTTAAAAGGGAGTTTTCCAGCCCTTTTTTCCTCCTCCTCCAACCTCCTGCGAGCTTCTTCCAGCTGGGTGAGAGGGTTGGGGGCTGGATTGGGCGGCATGGTAGGATCTTGGATGAAGGGGTGAGAAGGCTGGACGACATTCCGGAGCTGGGCACTGACCCATGGATGCACTGCAACAGGTCGCTCAATGGAGAGAGGTCGGACCATATCATGGGACAGCTGCTTCTTAGCACCTGAAGAGCTAGACACAACACAAAGGTTTTACATGGACTGATGAGATGCTTTGCATGGGCACAGAGTCCCTCCTAGATGGACCTCCTGCATCTGCAGCGGGACACGGGCACTACTAGGAAGCTCCTTACAGCTTCTGAGGGAGAGAGAGGGGAGCACCATGCACCTTTAGAGAATATTTCAGGACAGCAAGTGCAGAGACACCACGGTGAGCAACTCAACCCTGACACAAAGCCCACTCTGTTTAAGGGCTTTCATCAAGCCCACACTACGTAAAAATAAACCCGGCAAAAAGCAGTAGCACCATTTGTGACACTCTCCCAGAAGCTGCCTTTCCATGTGCTGCCAGCGTTCCCAGGTTGGGAGCTTCTCCATGAGCCTGTTCATGAGACAGGCTGAGAGGTTCAGGTGCAGCAGGTCCTACATTTGCATCAGTACTTTGCGGGAGCACCAGGCATTTATAGAAAGCAAATGCTTAAAGGAAAAACGCTGCCTACTGTGTGCTAAGTTATCCACCTCGGAATCACAGCGGCAATTTGTGAGACTCCCCTGGGGCTGCAACCTCCTCCCTATAGCCACAAGTCATCCTTCAGAAAAAACAGCCCTTACAGTCCCTGAGCAATCTTTAGTCTCCAAAGAGTCTAAACCCTTGCGCCTAGTGGATTCTTGTCTTCCCAAGGTCTCCAGGAACAAGGCAGGCTGCTGGACAGCCTCATGCAGGGGATGTAAAACAACAGTGTGAAGGCCCCTCTCTTTGCCAGCCCTTACCCATGGGTTGTTTTCTTATGCCTGCTGATCTCCTTCTCTCCTTCTATGATCCACTGAAGGATCTTCTGGTTTCTCTCCACGTCTTCAGGAGATCCTGGCATCTCATAGTTGGCACCATCACTTTTCCCTGAATCGGTCTTCTTGACGTTTCTTTTTGAGAGCAGACTTGCTTTCCCACTGCAAGAACAAAGCTTGAGATGTTAGCGCCTTGCCCAAGGCGAACCACTGCAGAGGAGGGACATGGACATCTCCAGACATATTCAGCCCTTTGGGACCCGTCGCTGTCTGCAGCGCAGACGTGGCCCTAGTCGCCTTTCACCGCTCCTGGTTCTACCACAGCTCAAACCAATCATGCCCTAGTTGAGGTGAAGAGCAACACTGGCCAGATCTAGGCACAGCAGGCTTCTCCATCCATCCACTTGTGGGGAAAGGGAGCTCCTGCTCTGGCTAAAAGAGCCATGGCAACATGACAAGATCTCCTGCCACACAAATGGTCTTGTTAAACCACTGGTTCTTTGCTCCAACTTTGCTCAGGTTCATCCTGGTGCTCCAATCCATTGGTGCATCTCCACACGAGAGCACTGCTCGACACCTGAGCCTTTCCATCACCACCCAGGTTCACCGATATCCCAAATTTCTGATTTGTCATGCTGAGCATGTGTTTCTCACCCTGATCTGAACCAAGGTTTCACATCATGATTGAAGACCACATCCTTCCATAGGTTCTTGTGCCCTGCGAAGTGCTGTCACCTCAAACGCTGCATCCAGACAGATGCCAGGCAGTTGCTGACACTCTGGCTGCAGCAAAAACACCTACAGAAACCCCATCACTCCTTGCCCACATCCATGCCCATGTGCCCAGCTGGGCAGCCCGTGTTACCAGGCCATGCAGAATCTGCCCGTGTTGGCCTGTCACGGCCAAGCTGTGATTTCATGGGACCCTCACTCTCCTAAGCACCCACACGCTCTGCTCCACAGGACCTCCCTACATCTGCTTCTGTGTGCTCACTAACACACATACAAACCCCAACCTTAACACCAGAGAGGAGTGGTGAAAAATAGGGAAAATAACCTTAACACCACATGCCTGCAGACAGCTTTGCTCAGTTTCTTGAGAAAACGCCTGAAGAAGGGTTGCTGAAGATCTACAAAGGCAAACTGACAACTTCTCTGCTTCCCCGCCACGAGGACTAGCTGGTATCAAATGAAATGCTCCAGCAGCTGGTTCAGTGCAAACAAAAACTCCCTTTTGCTGCAGGTTGTATTGTCCTGCAGCCAGAGCTGCTGAGGGTAAGGGGACAGCAGCCCAGTGAGGCTCAACAAGGAGCCAAGCTGCCAACTGCTGGCTGCCAACAAAATTGTTTGGATGCAAACTCTTTTCTTATGAAGTTCCTAACCTGGGGACTGTCAGGAACTGGGAGTTTTTGCCAAAGGAAGGACAGCTCTGAATGCACCCTCTTATAACCCCCTTGAATATATGCTGTAGTCAGTGCTAGCAACAAGTGCTATGAACAGATAGGGCTCTGGGTTGACACAGTATGGCCATGTTGATGCTCTGTTGAAGCAACAACCCTTTCCCTATAGGAACGGGGTAGACTTAAGAGCTTCTGTCTCCCTGGAGAGCTGCTGCCTTTGCATTTCACCTCCCTCCAGCCACCCCGAAAAGCTGGTCCTGCCTGCTCCAGTCCCATCTGCCTGCCTTCACTAAACATCCCACCCCTGGTACGCTGCAAAGCATTGCCCCAAATGCACAGCCTCGGGGAGCCGGCCGAGCTCAGGGTGTGCACAGCTCTACCCGGTGGCTGTTCCATCACCACCTCTTAGCCAGGGCAGCCCTGAGCTCCTCTCTCACCTCTGCAGCCAGTCAGTAACAAGACTAGCAAAGCCCACAGTGAAGAGGGAGCTTCACCCTCTCTCCTCAGCATGGACGGGATGGAGGAGTTCAAATGGCCAAGAGAAGATGGACAAAAGCCCATTAAGGCAGTGGTGCCTCTCTCCTAGGTAGAGGGTCCCCTGTCACTAAGAATATCCCCTTAGGACAGGATGCCACGGCAGCAGTGCAGTGTGCACTGCTTTTTTAGGAAGAGAAAGGAGCCCTTCTGATGAATGGGTTAGGCCTTGCAATAAGGAGGACTTTTTGTCCTCTTGTGAACAAAGGAGATCGGTTTCTGTTACCCAAACCTTGGGACACAGCCCCACACTCAGCAACTCCCAACGCATGGATAAGCAGACCAGCATCTGCCATTTCCAAGCACCTCTGCTGCTTTAAGGAGCAGAACAACTACCTCAGAACTAAGGCCACTAACAGTCCCAGTTAGAGGGTGTGGTTCAGCGCCAGCCACAGAGGTGAAAAGGAGTTGACAGGGTTTATCAGGGGACTTATCCATTTTGGAAGGGGAAGAACAGGAGGCCCTCAAATCCTGACCCAGCACAGGCTTTCACAAGAAAACGTCTCAGCCACCCCGTTTCACTGGCACGCTACAGCCTGTATAGGAAAGAGCTTCCTAGAGAAGCCACATCTCTGCTGCCTTGACTCACCTGTAGCCTAAAGAGTCCATGGGGACGGGTGCCATGCCCAAGTTTTCAGTGTAGTTCCGTGACTTTGTTGCATAGTTATGTGAATCTACATTCCAAGCAAAGCTGTTCTGCACTCGCTGTGTGGCCTCAGCCTCGATCTGCTCTTTTGGTTTCATCACGCTGTGGTGATGGATATGGTGGTAGATGTGTTTATGGTGGTATAAGTTAGCTGCATCCAGTTTCATTCCTGATTTTGTTGCGTGCTTGCCATGCCCTGGAGGAACTGTTCCTAGTGTCCCTGACAGCTTTCCTAAGTGGCCGCTTTCTGGGGACCGTGGCTTAGGAGAGTGGCGGCCAGGTCCTGGAGATTGGCAGCCTGGTGTTTTCATCACACGCTGTACGTGTTCATCGAGGATGCTTTCTGGGTTTTCTTCGTGGGCATCTCTCATCTGCATCCCAGCGCAGCCCATCTCAGAGTAACGAGGAGCAAAGTGGTGAAAGGCTTGGGCGGAAGGCATCTTGTGGCTAATGACAGAGGGACCAGAAGAGATATCTGCATCCTCACCTTCTTCTTCCTGCAAGAAACAAGAGAACAATCAGAGAACAATAGCAGGGCGACAGAAGGGGTCCCTTATCCCACCTTCAGCTCGCAGCAGGACTGCTGTCAACCCTTGAAGAGGTCAGGCCTGGCTTTGCCAGCCATATCTTGAAAACCTTCAAGATGCAGAACCCCCACCCTCCTGGAGACCTCTCCCAGACTGCGCCGCCCTCCAGCAGAAAATTCCTAATGCTCCACCAGCCTGTGCAGAGTTGCTGTCACTGAGCAGAGCTGCTCAGGTCTCTGTACCATCTTTTTGAGCCACCTTCCACAAGGGTCTGCACACGTTACCGAGGCAGAGACCGAGGCAACCTCTGAGAGGCAGCCCACACACCACAACCAGGTCTTACAGATGCAGCTTTCTGATAAGTGTAACAACTCAATTGGGTGTACGAGCTGGCAGAACCTTACTAAAAAGCTCCCTACATCCCTTGATGGTGGTTCTCTAACAACCAGCAACGGAAAGACAACGTACCCCACTGTACCTGCCACTTTCTACGAGCCTTCCGTAAAGCAGTGCTTCAAAGCCCATCAGATAAAGCCTAAAGCTACAGGACATGCAGGAAAATAGTTTGTGAGTCAGGTGAGACCAGGGGGCTTTCTCAGCCAAACAACTATTTCACAAGGCAAAGCCAGCAGCGGGTTTGTAACAGGAGGGAGCAGCTGAAGGTCGGCAACAGCATGAATGGTTTTGAAAATCAAACACTGATTTCTCCCAGGCCTGCTAAGGCTGGAATGAAACACTTCACGCAGATAAAGAAACGGGTTGGAACTAACTGCTTGTTCTTGTAGTTCACAACGGTCTAGGACACGCTGTTAGCAACTCTGAAGTCCTTGCCAGGAAGAATAAAACTCCTCCATGCTGACAGCCACAGTTTTGATGCTGACAAACTGTTTTACGCTCCAACATAAACTCAGATATTTATGAAGTTTCTTTATTGGAAGTCAGGATTCCTATTTTTTTTAATTACATAAGCAGGATTCCAGTGAGTCCTTTAATCCTGCTCTCTTTTCCTCCTCTGGCACAATAAAGAAAGCAGTCGCTGCACAGGGTATCTCTCCCCTGCCAGATAAAGGCATCTGCTAGACAACACTGTCTCCCATCAGCTTTGCCTGTCAGATATCATCATCTGTCACTTGCTAACCAGCTTCAAAGTCTCAGCTGCCAACCACAGAGCAAGAAAGCAAATAACAGGCTTCCTCCCAGTGTCACACCTGGGGGTTCAAACCTGACACAGGGACAATGCCAGGCTTTGAAAGTGCCAAAGGCATGGGCGCTGTGAGCCTGGGGGTGGGACACGATGCCCACGTCTGGAGGGGACACACCGCTTTCGAACAAACCGCTTTGAAGAACTTCAGAGGCATCTTTCATCTAAAGCCACAGCGCTGCAGCCTGCCAGCCACCGTCCCTGGGCACCCAGCTCAGCGACAAGAACAGATGAAGCATGTGCTGACTAAATCCCTAACAGCAGGGTAAGCATTTCTTCGCAGTTTATAACCCAATGATGTGCTCAGCACTTGTGAGGCTTTTAGGACTCGTACCTACTTTTTGGAAAACTCTTAGGTTTAAACATCAAAAGATGTAAGACCCGACCCTGTGCAGACCCCTGATGAATGCTAGTGTGGGCCTTCTGCTCAGAGCCTGGAGCTCCAGCAGTACTGTCATGCTGGAGCAGGGTGGCACTTGCGTGATAACCAGGGTGGTCCAGCCAAATGGGTGGATTTGGGAAATCCTCTGGCTGCCTGGAACTCCATTTTGCCAATAACCAGGACCTGGGACTTTGCTCCGAGACTGAGATGAGGGTGGGCTAAGGGAAGGAGAGAGATGCATTGGTGCATTCTCACTTTGCCTCGGCTCAGCTCATCTGTGTCACTGAGCAGATCTGGACACCAAGCAGGTCCTCCAGCAGGAGCAATGCTGCCGGGGTTAGTGGTGTGCAGGCAAGCCCTGGGGCAGCTGGCTTCCCTCTAGCATTAATCTAATCCTCACAAGGAGTAGGAAAGCCCCAACAGTGAGAAAATAGCAGTTAACAAAGGAATTGGGGTGCCTGTCCCAAGCTGCCACCTTTCCTTGAGCAGGGCAGAGGCCAAAGGCTTGAGTCAAGGCTGCAGACACCAATTCTTCTAAATCTCTTCACTGTGCTTAGTTTGCAGAGGAAAAAACAATGTAGGGCATGAGGTTAGGGCAGCCCAAACTTGGACTGTAAGTCAAGACTGTAAGTCAAGCGCAGCAGCAGCCTTCCCTCCCACCCTAACCTGGCCCAAGCAGAAGAAAGGGAAGACAAGACAATGAGACAACTGAGGAAGCACAGGCAAGAACTACTGTGTTTTACACCAAAGAAACCTGCGGGTCTGGGGAGCAGCCTCATGCACCGGCTCAGCTTTCCTGGACACAGGGATGGCATGGGCTTTGGAGCTGTGTTCCGGCATCCGGGGTGCACAGCCTCTAGCCCTGGGTGCCATAACCACTAGATGGTGCTTTGTTGACATAAGATTGTCAGAAACCTCTTCCATCTGCTCCCAAAGGCAGCGGCAGTTTGAGAGATGCAGGCTTCAACTTTGCTTACTGGCTGCTGAGCTATTTTTGCTCACCAGCAAGGTGCTCTTCCCTTTGAATTAGGAGGCTGAGATCTGCACTGAGGAGCCACGGGCAAGCGATACCTTACTGCAAACATTCTCCTCTGCCTCTTCCCAGTCCCACCCATCAGGCTGCTACTGGTTGGGAGGGCAAAAGAGCTTACCTAACCATGAGTGCATATTTGATCATCATGCAAACCATCTCCCTCTCTAGTTAGGCAACGTTTTATATTCAAATAGTGAGAATCTCAGCGCTGGATCTGCTTGTCCTGGCTTATTTTCAATTCGCTCAGTTCAGACAAAGACAGAGCGATCTGTACCTTACAATACTGATGTATGTGCTACAACACTGCAGCTTCCATGCACGGACAAGAGGCTGAGGTGGCTAAAAAAGGAATAAGGGAATGTGCATATCTTCTAATCCTCTCCCATGTTGCTCAGAATAAGTAATGAATTCAGAGTTTATTCTTTTCAAAAACCAGAAATCTCAGAGTCTTTTCAGTAAAACATGTTTGGCTCCAAATCAGATGCCTCTTCTTGACGTTACTGCATGATGTGGCTTTGAAAGGGAACCCGCAGGCAGCTCTGTATGGGGGAGAAATATTCTTTTTTCCTAGCTTTTGTAAAATATCTCCAGCTTCTCTGCTAAGCCGATAACTGCTTAGCGTGACCAGTATTCACAGTTTTGCCGGTGCCACTGTGCAGTGAGCCATGCAGACCCAGCGAGAGGTTACCCTGGTGTTCAGGTCATAGAAAAAAAGCCCTGTGATCTATCAGGATTCAAGCTCTCCTCTTGCCGATACCAGCAGCTACCGCACTTTAAATGCTGACCTAAAAAAGCTACAATTGCTTACTCTGAGTTTTTCCTGAATGGCTGATGCCAGATGCCAGCCAGTCAATGAAATACATTCTGGAGGCAGCAAAGAAGTTTAATATATAGCATTAGTGGGAGTCCTGGGCTTAAACATAGATTAAGTCACACAAAAATGTGTTTAAATAGACTTAAATTTATTCTCTGGCACATAGATATTTGCTGATTTTACGGTAATGCTACTGGCAGCTTCTTCAAGGAGGAAGAAGGCTGGGATAATGTAGCCTGGTACAGGTGGGGGCTGCAAGGAAGCCATGGGAGGATGAGGAAGAGGAGGAGGGGGGGAAGAGTGCTCTAGGACTGTCTTAGCGGAAAATGCTGCTATAGTTATACCGGTTTTGTCTAGGAAGCAATAGGTACTGGAGAGGAAAATGGACCAATTCCAGCAGAATAGAAGTCAAATCACAAAACAGCACCTTGCTGGTCTTTTCTAGCTCAGTGCTGGACACAGAGATGTAGGAGTTTGCTGGGCAGTGGTTGGAGCTGGAGGGAAGCTTACCGATCCCTCTGCCTTCCTTGCTTCTCCATGTTTGAAATAGGGGCATGATTTAAAGCAAATGCTATAACCTACAGCTCTTTACTGTTTAAAGATGAACATTTAAAAATATTGATGAATGTTGAAAAATACTCTAACGGGGCTGAAGGGCTTGCCCTGGAGCCCCAGAGGCTCAGCTCCTCTGAAAGCACAGAGCCTTCGCTTCAGGGCTACAGCAGCTATTATCTGCAGAGACCCACAATTTCTTCATGCAAGGCTGTACTTACACAGCCACATGTGATGTTCAGCAATGCTCTGATGTCCCCTGAAAGCTCTCCTGTATCTCCGGCACAAGACATACACGTACCCGTGAAATGCAGTATCTTGAAATAGAAGATAAGGTGGGAATACTGCTGAAGAAGGTGTCTCACGCAGGTAATACTAGATGACCAACACCTCATTCTCTCCCTTTTGGAGCCTGTGGTGGAGCTAAAAGCCTTGCATGCTTCCCTTGGTTCATCTACCAAGTCCTTGAACTCTGAAGGGCCCTGGCAGGACCAGGGCTGACAGCCTGCAGTGCCAAGGGCTGGGTTTCTCCAGCCACCCATGTAGAGTCAGTGCACTTCTCTGCCCAGGAGAGAAGGTTTAGATGCTACATATGACCAGTTCCAAATTTTCTAGGGATATGCTAGGCACTGATGGGCAGAACCCTTTTGTTTTGATAGGAACGGCTTGATAACACACACAAACACCTCCAAGGGTAACATCACCTGCCATTTGGTGACCATTTTTGGGGGAAATAGGGATCACATGAAACCTCACAAGGAAAGGTGAAGCCCTGTTACACTGTCCTCATCCTCACATAGAATCATAGAATAGTTAGGGTTGAAAGGGACCTTAAAGATCATCTAGTTCCAACCCCCCTGCCACAGGCAGGGACATCCCACAAGCTCAGGCTGACCGAGGCCCATCCAACCTTGGGCCCTTCCAGGCATGGAAGGGATTGCTCACAAAGTCTGCGATGGACAGGGGAGTGAGGGTACCAGAGAACATGATGCAAAGCCCCCACTGCATGACAGAAGCAGGCACTGCTGTGCCATAGCTGGGACCTCACAGGAGGGAAGGAATGCTGGAGCTCAGAGAGCCCTGCATGGTCATGGGAACAGCACTGTGGAAGCTCCTGAGGCAATGGGAACCTCCAGGAGCTCCCATGCAAGTGATGAACGTGTCTGTTTGAGCAGGGGAGCATTCACCCTGGTTGCTTCTACAGCAGTTGAACGCTCCTGTGGTGCACAGTACACAGACAGACTCTCAGGCTGGTAGAGGAGGCAAAAAGGTTACTAACCGCTCGAACGCGTTTAAGGCGCTCCTCTAGTTTCTCCTCTGCTTCACGTTCCTTTTGTACTTCCTCCAAACGATTGATCAGTTCTGCAGCAAACTTCTCTGGTTCAACGTGGATATCCTTTGGCATTCGGTATGTACGCTGGGGGAAAAAACACACCAGGGGTTAGTGAAAGACGTATGAAAATCAAAACATTTACTCCGGAGGCTTTGATAACTGGAAATGCCAGTCGTTCTGGTGGGGAACTGAGGGAGGGCAGGCTGGCAGACGCAGAGGTGCAGCCTAGGACCGGCATGCTGGAAGCTGAGCCCCTACCACGAGCTTCCTGGCTGGCACCAGCTCGGCACACCGCACCACACAAGGGAAAGTTTTTCTGGAGCCACAATTCAAGCAGCTCTTTTGGCACCAAGCTCTGCTTTGGGATGAAGTGATTGGTTTCCTCCCAATGTACACATGGTCAACAGGAATATCCAGGTCTCAAAGGAGGTACAGACAAGCCTCAAAAGTCATGCAGTGATGTTTTTGCTTTGATAGAAAGGAGGACTCTTACACACACTTACTCAGCTTACCCCAGGGAGGTCAGCACATGCTGGTCAATCTGCCAATCCAGCCCATAGCCATAGAAAGGAGAGAAAATCCTGTCACCTTCAAAATTTCCTATTTTCCAAATCTGCTATGACTCAGCCCACCCACAAAAGGCCCTCGCTCCCACAAAATATCCTCTCTTAGTAGAGGACCTGCAGGATTGCATCTCAGCTCTTGAGAGCCGTGCAACAATCTCCTGCTTGCTTTATCCATACAGCAACCTTACCAGTGCAAAGATACCACTTTCCTGCCTGATCTGGGTGAACAAATGAATATTTATGGGAGTTCAAGGGCATTCGTGGTTCCCGACGCTGTTACCTTGTCCCTAGATTCCTGAGCTGTGGGCTAAGAACTTTGTGTAGTGAACTATGAAACTCAGCTGCTGTATTTCCCCCTCCATTTTTATACCTTCTGCATTATTTTGTTAAAATAGTAGAAAAAATAAAATGACACAGCAGAGATAAAAAATTAATTTGGAGGAAAAATATATGGAAAATTCAACAGTATAAAAACCTACATTAAAATACTTCAATGCCAACAAGAGAGACATACACACTCTATAGGCCCAGAGATAAAACTGAGTATGAAGACAGAAGATAATTCACTGCAAAAGAACAAATGCAACATCAGAAGCAGACATTGAGCCTGACATCTTTAAAGGAAGATTAGATATCACCCAAATTTACCTCGGACCAGCCAAAAGATCACTGTAAAAGACTAGAATAACGCTTTGCCTCAAAACCTGACAAAAGCATGCAAATCCTATTGGTTTTCTCTCTCTGCCAGTTACTGAGTGGAAGGCAAAGAAAGAAAAATAGAGGTAGTAAGTATCCTACTGATGGCACTGAGGAGCTGAAGACAACTGCCATGACACCAAAGTTGAGTTGCAGAGGATGCAGTAAAAGCACTGCTTGTTTTGTTCACTCAGAACAAGACCCAAACAATGCTGCTGGGAAATCTGAGTTCCAGAGCTCACTGCTGTCACCTTCGCTTCCACACTGGATGGTGCTGGGCTGCAGCGTCCGCAAGGATGCCTGCTTTGCAGGCAGAAGGACTGTCTGCTCTAGCACTTGCTTTGCAACAGGCAGAGGGGTTGACAGCTCCACCTGATGCTGATTCAGGCAGGACGGACTCATCTGAGCCAGGAACAGTCCAAAGAACCATCCCCTTTATCCAGGGATGCAGCCAATAGAGAGGGCGCATATGTGAGCTACTGGGTGGCTTCCACCCCAGGATGACAAAGCGTTTGCTGTCACCAGGACCTCTAGCTCTGAACTCAATGGCCTGGATTAAAAAGAAACATTGCAGAAAAATAAATTTGTTGTTTTCACCAACAAAAATGATGTTTAGTCTTGAAAATTATTGGCACTAAGGGCCCAAACAGCATGTTTAATCCCAGCACCTGGACCTCAGGTAGTTCAGAAACGGGCCCCAGTCATGCTCTGTCATGGGAAAAGCTGTGGAAGAGCAGGTCCTTGCTACTCCCTGGGGAGCTTTCAGAATCCAGGTGATGTTTCCCCATTCCCCCCTTAGCACTTCTGCTTGCCTCAAAAACTCCAAACCTGTAGCCAGGACCTCATGAGGCAGCACCAGCGATTCCCAAGGAGGGAAATCTCTCTTGTACCTGACAAGTCGCAACCTGTTGGGTGATGTGTTCTCTCCCTCTTCTGACACCTCAGACATGCCAGCCCTCCCTGCGGTTGTTTATACGAGAGCAGCACCAAGCCCTGCTCCGTTAGAAACTTAACGAGCCTAACAAAAGTCAGCTTGGTGCTCAGCAATCACAGTCCCGGGTTTCCCCATTGCAGCTACCGCAGCAGCTTCCATAGAGAAGCAGAACCGGGAAAGCATTTCCCTTTATTTTCATACCCTTTGATGCAATGCAGCATCCCAAATCACAGTCCAGAGCACTCAGCAGAGGCTGCAAAGGTAAAAGTTTGCTAACCTGTATGTTCAAGTCCTGTTACAATAAGGTGGTTCTGTCCAGGCTCAGCAGTGCCTCAGGACCACAGCTCACTCCCTCTTCAGGATCTGAAGACATTCAGAACCGCTGCTCTATTCAGGGAACTCGAGATAAAGACAACTTTAGTCTTTCACATCTGATATTTCAGCACGTTTGTCCAGTTTCTCCAAGTTTGGAGGTGACTGAATCTCAATTACAGAAATTAAAATAATTGAACTCAAGAATCTTTAGGATGAAGTCGGTTTCCTCTCCTTGATAAACTGCTGCATCTAGAAAACCCACTGCCCTATCCTTGGGGCATTCCGCTCAGCACACCAGCGTGGAGAGTCCTCAGCAGGCTGTTTGAGGGTGCAAGATGCAATCGCCTCTGTGCAGTCATCCCCTCTGTGCAGCAAGGGTCTCCTTGACCGTCAAAGTTCAACGCAACTGAAATAAACCTCACTTCACCCCACGAAAACCAGTTTATGTGCCTTACGTTGTGCTGGTGGGTGCCTGTAACAGTGGCTCACAGAGAGCTGGCAAGCAGAAGGATGCTTTGAGCATCACCATGGGTCTGACTTCGTTCCTACCTCGAAGGATGAGCCACACAGACTTTCCCAAAACTAACAGTATGGCAGAATAATGAACGCAAATTGCCTGTGCTGAAACAACAGAAACAACTGCAGAGGGTGTCTCTGCCTCCCTGGACAACAAACAGGGACTGCACTGACCTGGTTCAGAAGGCTTAAGATAACAAACTGTTGGAAACTTCTGCCAAATGATGGGCCCGACTTTGGAAGGGAGACATGCTCTATCAAAAACCAGCCAGGCCCGTGCCCAGAGGAGAATCCTTCAGCACGTCAGGATTTTGAACCTGCCCTGGCTTCCTGTGAGCACACAGAGCTCTGCCAAGGGTGTCGTAAATAAACTGTTTATTGTTCTGAAATCAGAACGGCTCTGAATGCTTTTGCTCCAAGTAAAGGGTGCAGCACTCTCTGAGAGCTGGCTGGTTTTGGAGGATGCAGCCCTCCAGTCTGGACCAGAACAAGATCTCTGGCCATTATGGTTCAGAACAGTCAGAAAGGAAGCACTTAATTTTAAAGAATTATTTTATCTAAAGGCACTTTATCAAATGTTTTGTTTAATTATCTACTTTTATTTAATGCCACTAGTGCAGACAAATCTGTCCAGAACCAAACCACGCAGAGTTTAGGAGGTTGCAGAAAACAATGGATGGGAGGCTGAATGCCAGGTGGGCTGGGAAGAAAGAAATTGCTTGAACTGGTCTGGATGGAGCAATCTTTCCTAGTGACAGGATTTCTTGGGGTACCTATCACCAGAACACTGTCCTCTGTCCTTGACATACAAAGTGGCTGAAGCTCTGCTACCTTTGGGAAGATGTGGTCTACTAGAACATGAGATACACAAGCTCTCCCACAATTCCACTTAGCGCCTGCTATCATGTTTTCTCCTTTTCTTGGAGCCAATAGAGTGGGAATTGCATGGATATTGCTCCACGAGGCAGATGGAGTTTTTATGGATTCCTACTTCCCTGAGAAACTGAGGTTTAAGGACCACGTTGCACATCAGACACACCAGCATCCAAAATGTGTGGGTTTACTACGATCTCTACCTGAAAAGGCCGCCAGGGAAGAATCTCACTGTGGCTTGTGTGTTCCCCTTGGGAAGAATAAATCTCAGCTGCTCTGAGATGAAACAGTAAGTTTTCCAATGTCATCACTAGGTAAAGGTCTCTAACCAGTGCCAGGGATCCATGGGTTGGGCTGAACCACTTCTGACAGGGCCAAAGAATCCTGTGTTGGTAAATCTCCCTCTTCTACAGGAGGTTTGATGCCTCCATGATGCTTGAGTAGTTGACGTTAGCTCAAAAGTCAGTCTTGGAGGTAAAATGGGCTAGAGAATCCAGGAGAAAAACACTTTTGTATGCCCGTGTTTCCCAGATTAATAACGCATTCCACTGTGACATGTTTTTAATGGAAAAATGGTGTTTCCATACCAGAAACACTTGAGGCAGAGCTCACAGATAGCCGGATTTCAGCAACCACTCTAGCAGCATTCAGGGATTAGCAAGGAGTCCCGCTGCTGCGAGGCGTTTGAGGAAAATGGCATAAAATGGCTGATGAGAATTCTGAGCAGGTTCCCAGCTCGCAGGAGCAGAAGGCTCATTTAGCTGGAGTTATCAGGCAGCACAAGAACAGGGCTCCTCCTTGTTTTTACAGCATTGCAGAGTGGTCACTCAAGACCTTCTGTTCCACTCAAGAACCCTGTGGAAGCCACCTCTGCACAGAGGACTCAGCCATCAGCCTGACTCGCTTTGCTGCTCCTTCTATTTTTCCTTCTCGTGTGGGAATAACGTAAAGAGCAGCAGCTTCTTTGACTATGGGGCAGGACAGGAGAACTCCTACTCTATGATCAAGCTACAGCAAGAAAATCATAAAATGGCTTCTTTATGTGGTTAAGCAAACAAACAAACAAACAAAGGAATCCCAAGTCTTAATGCTTGAGGTTGGATTTTTCTGAATTTCTTGGGAAAAGGAGAATTTCCCATCCTCTCCTGGGAACAGATGAATGCCAGAGCCAGGGTAAATACAGTGCAATAGCACAGGTACGGCCGCACATTCTCTAGGCTTTCATCCCTCCTTTGGGAACTTGCTTGTTCTTTCCTTCCTTGGTGATCCAAGACTCTGTTCAAATCCAAGAAAGAGATGGCAAACCACATGAAAAGCACCACTCACCCACCGTGTAATCGGTTCCTGCCAGAGGCACAAACCGGAGGTCTCGTTGCTTGCTAGTGACCACCACCCACTGCATTCCTGGGCAGAATGCCACTTCACAGAACTCAACTTCGCTAAACTTCGTGAGTTTCTAAGGAACAGGCAGAACACGCACACCCCAGCATCTCCTGCTGCAGAGCCGGGCATCCTACATAACCGGCACATGTCTTCAGTATTTGGAGGCAGCATGACTGTTGAAACTAGCGGGCAGTTTCCTACGAACACATAATCACTAGTTTATAGCTTTGGACCTAAGTTAAAGCGCCGCTATTAAAAGCAACAGAAGTTCTTTCAGAGCGTAACAGCCCCAAAACTCATTTGTAAGGAAACAGTAAGGTCTCTAAAGGACTTCTGAAATGACTTTTCGGAAGTAGGAGGTCCTCTGCTATCACTAGGAAAACATGCCACGCATTCTGCACGCACTATCAGCATGGACTCTGGCTACACTGGGCAGATATGAAGTCCATGGAGACCTTCACTTGAAGGTTGCAATTTAGTCATTGCTACACGTTTCAAAGCACGCTAACCACCAGGTCCAGGCGGCTGGCGGAGGCCACGGGCTGCGAGATAGCCTAACCACCGGCTCTGGAAAGCAACTCTTGAGAAAACATTTGCATAGGTCCTTGCTAATTGGGGAAGTTCAAATTCAATAAGCATGCAGTTTGAAGCGATTTTAAAAGACTAACTTTATAACATTTCACACCAGTGTTGTCAAAACATATTGTCTAATTACCTTCTCCTTTCTCGGCTGATTGATAAGCGAGGGCAGAGCAGCGCCTCTCTGAAGTCGATGCCAATTCCGTGTCAGTAATTGGCTGCCAGGAGGTGCCAGAGTGTCTGAACTAAACTTTTATTCCCTGGAGAAAGACTAGAACTAACTCGACTCCTCAGTCCTCACCTCCCCTATAAATATGCGTCAAGATGCCTTTTTCCCTGGGACTTAAAATTACAGCGCAGAATGTAATGGGAACAGTAGCTGTTTCACAGAAAAATCTTTGTGAAGCGTCTGTGTGTAGTTTAGGAGGAATATGTAATTCTAAAAGACCATGTAGATAAGTAGGATAATATAAAAATTTATAAGCAGCAGGTGGCCAATTTAAAACTTGATTTCCCCCCCCTTTTTTAACTGGTTTCCAAAAAGGTCGATAAAATTTAATGCTAAGTAAAACTAATTAGCCTGCAAGGAACTGCTGCTGGAATGACACTTATTCAGTTCCACAAAAGAAATGTTTGGCAGATGGAAGTTCGTTAAAGCAGAGCTCACTATACATATTTAATGCTCCAGACTCTGAGTTTATAACCTGCAGCTCATCGAGGCATTGCCAGTGCAAACCATCAACAGAAAGCCACTATTATTTTTATCCAAAAGGTAAGCCACTGACAAGCTTTGAAGTCGGAGAATATTCACTCAGTAGTTCCCACTGTTGGGGAACAGCAACAACAACAACAAAAAAATAAAGGCCAAGCTTTCAAACTTCAACTCTTAACAAAGCCATGCTTACAGTAAAAACGGCATCAAGTGACATAAAAAGGCACCCAGCCAGCCTTTTCAACAGCGACCACACTGTGAAAGCAACAGTGTGAAAAGAGAGGTGACTGAGCAAGGATGGCTAGCGAGCGTCCACAGCCAGGGCTTTTATTGTCAACCCAGTGATCAAAGCGCAGGAGACCCTCTTAAATCTAAGGAAAATAATCTAATTTAAAAGGCAAAACAAAGAGTGGTGGTTTGTTGGATTCTTTTTTTTTTTTTTTTTTAAATCAGATTAAAACAAGGGTGTATTTCTGCTGGTATTGTGCTGCTTTGTGCAGGCAGGATGAGAACAGCTGCGTCAAGTTTGAAGGCACTTCTGGAAAAAGCAGATGGAGGGTCTTTTTTCTCTCCCTATTTGATCTGCACTGGAGTCCAGCTGTCCAAAGAGGAAAGAAGCACCTTTATTCCCTGCTAGATATTAAATGTCACCTGTAACTTCTCACAGAAAGAAAATAATAATAAGGGGAGCCGCAGATGGTGCCGCAGAACCCTAGGAGGTACGCTCACCTTCTGAAAGCTGTTTGCTTACCTGGAGCAACCGGGGAGACAGTATCAGACAAATGACATACTTACGCCTGCACATTCTTTGCTCTTCTGCCTCGTACCCCCAGGCGGGCTTTGCCAAGCCCACAAGAACAGGTTACAGCTCCCTTTGGCTGCCCAGTGCAGAAATACCGCTCAGGACAGCTGCATTTCTCCCCAGCTGACCTTGGCTGAGAGCTACATCAGTCTCCATGTCCAATGGCCTTCTACTCCTCCAGCTCACCTGAGGGCACAGAACCTGCTTGCAGATAGATGCCAGCCAGTGCTTCTGTTCTTGTCCAGGAGAAACAATCAGCTACTGACTGAACAGTTAACAAAAACTATGTTTTTTGGGTAGCCCTGGATGATGAGTTTGGCAGAAGTCATCTTTTCTTAGCATTGTGGATTTCTGTCTTAAAACATCCCCGACTGAATACAGCGCTAAGGGGGGGTTTAAACTGGAGCGAGCAGAGCAACTGCACACTAGAGATCTCACATATTTTGCATATTTACCTCCAGGGAAGGAGATAGTGCTACTTACAGGAATGTGAGGTAGTGGCACACGTCCATTTGCTTTGGCACTTTCTTGCATCTCTCTGCGATGCTGCTTGCGGAGTCTGTACGGCGGGATCCCATCTCTGCCGAGATAAAACAACAACACGCTCTGCTTTAGTGCCTTTCTCTGATACACGACGCTCATTTAAGCCTTATTGCTGCTGAGTGGCAGGTAGGAAACCCCTTTACATTTGAGAAAGGCTTTGCATGCCCAGGGTGAGCACAGCAGAAGAGGAACCCATGGTGGGGATAATGCTCGCCCAGGTCCCCGCACAAGCAGTGCTGGAGCATTGGATGCCAGGGACTTACACAGCACCCGCTGAGAGCAGAGCGAGGCAGGGCACCCGCGACCGCTGCCCTAGGCAGAGGGCAGGGAGAAGGACTTGGACCACATCCTGGTACCTTTTATAGTTGGTTGCTTTCTATAAAAGAGCCTGTAATGTACACAGTAAACTACAGGGCAGGCTAGGAGTGGGGGGAGGAGGAGGAGTGGGAGCTCAGTGAGCATCTACAGCAAGGGGAACTCGGACAAGGAACAAATGGCTTATCAAAGTGGAAGGGAAGTCTCTGCTGCTCTTAAGACGACCCGAGTCTGAAATTATGGGCCGATACTGAAGTTACTGCACAGAAGAACCCCAGAGGAAGCTGGACAAGGTTAGGGAGGGATGCCAAGGGCAGTGACACTCGGGTGAAGCAGCTCTGCTCAGGTTTGTGCCCTTGCTGGAAAAACTGGTGATAAAGGTCTCTGCAGGGGAAGGAGACAGTGGTGGCAATGATCCTTGATCCTGACAGACTGGGAGGTGGGTTCGTGGCTCTGCTGTGAGCTTGGGTACGGTGCAGTTCTGCTCAGTTGAGCTGCACAGAGCCTGTCTGCAAAGACGGGAGCCTGGGGCACGTGGGTCCCACCAATGAGGGGTCACAGCCACCAGGCTTTGCTGAGCACTGCCAGCCATCCCTGGCTGAGAATAACTTCAGGCAAAGAAAGGAAGGAACTGCAGTTTTGTTCTCACCATTGTGACCACTCTGCTTACACTCTGAGACAAGAAGGAGAGTGAGGTGGAGCTCAGGTATGAAATAAGGACACGGGCCCAAGTCCTGGAGATACTGGGTTATTTTGAGGAAAAACCAATGAAAACAAACCAAATCCCAGCCTTGCGCTTGGCAATTCAGACTTTTGCTTCTTTATTTCACACATTTCCCCACTTGAGAAAAAGCAACCGCTTGGGAAGGCTGTGCAACGTCACAGAAAAGCATGGAAATGAATAGGGACTTTGGTTTTGTTGCAAGTACCAAACAATTTCCATGCACAGGCGCTGCCTCCTTCAGTCGCTGCCCCACTCCAAGCAGCGCAAACCAGCCGGTCCCAGCCCATCTCACAGAGACACGATGTTTGCAGAGGCCAAATGTCCTTAGCACCTACCCCCTCTCCAAGTGCCGAGCGCAGCTGCTTCTCCAGAACACAAGCCAAACAGTTTAACCAATGGGTTTTTGAAGTCGAGATGCCATTTGGCAAGGGAAATGCGATTTACTGGAGTGTTTTCCTGCAAACCCGCTGAGTTACAAGTACCAGCCTGTGCAAGGACCGTCACCATCAACTCTCCGTGCCTGCTGCTCCGCTGGCTCCCTGGAAATGTGGGCGCAGGCAGAATCGCCACCAAATTACATCAGACAAATGCAATTTCATGCAGTAACCCAGGCATTCAAAATTAAACGCCATTAAAATGAAATAAAACCTGTGATTAATGACAAGTGCTTTTCAGTAAGAAGACAAATGAGAGAACAGAAAATTAGCCAGGCTAATTACAGCTCTGGCTAGTGGCTGCAGGCAATGCGGGAGGAGGACAAGTGTGTCTGGGAGCATCACCCCAGCAGTGACACCTTGCAGGAGCAGAGCAACTTCCCCAAGCATCGGCTATACTGACAGGTGATTATGATAGCTTCCATTAGGCCGCTTTGTTTTCTTTAACGATGAACCTCTATTCGAAAAAACAACCTAAAAATCGCAACGGTTAAAGAGTTTTATTGCACCACAATATTGCTTTTTCTAGTCTGGCTGGACGCGAAACAAGTATCAATTTTTAGAGAAGAAAAATAAAAAGCCGAGGGACTATTTTAGCCATCACTGGTTGGCATCAATAGACAACATTTCAGCTTAACCGCTGCACAAAACCTGGGTGCCAGAACACAACTTGCACGCTAAAGCCACATGGCCATTCGCAGAGAAAGTGGCATTATATTAGAAGGTGCAATTTTTCTTTCTTTCTCTCTCTTTTTTTTTTCTGTTAATTCTCCCCAGCAGCAGTCCCAGCGGAAAGAGCGACTTTTGTTCCCAGCACAGTAGCGAAAGGCTGATAATGGCCTCTAATCTATCCGGCTTCAAACACATGTTCAGCCCCGCTGTGCTGCCTTTGATGTCATTTTAACTAGATTCCCCAATGCCACCTCTGAACTTGGAACATTCCTTCGTTCAATGTACTGTGCCAACTCAACCAGAGGAAGCAAATTCAAAGATAAGCACTTTAATTTTATCCCAACAAAACCTTATTCAATAGATGGGGGGAAAGCAAGGAAAACCAATACCGTACTTTTGTTTTCCTTTTGTCAGGTACCTTGCTTTGAGATATTTTCAGTAGATAGAGAAATAATATATATATATAAACTTTTTTAGAGCATATCTACTTTTAAACTAAAACTTTCCCAAATTGTTTTTCCTTGTTCCATCACGTGATTTTCTCCAGCACCAGAAAGCTCCATGCTTTGAGGAGCTGGATTCTTCTTGTGGGCCCCTTCCAACTCAGGACATTCTAGGACATGCAATGCGGGGAGCAAGAGTATTTCCATCATTTACTTAACAATAATGCAATTGGTTTGCTACTGGGGAAATGTAGGAGCTCCCTCTCCTCTCCGAACCAACCCGCAAAAGCCTTTGGGGAGCAGGGAGTTTTTGCTGTGGTGCTGCAGTTGGACTCCTCTAACAATGGCTTTCTTTGCTCCTCCACAGATGGCCCCCAAACCCAACCATTAAACCTAACAAGTTGGAAATTATCATTGAGGATCTTTTAAGTAAAAAAAAATCTGTTAAACTTGTTTAAATACAGCAGAACTCAAAGTCATTCTAGATCACAGGAAACAAATGTACAGCCAAGTTGATATTTTCTACCAATTACTCTTATCAAAGCACCCCCATCACTGAGAGACTTTCCTCACATAAAGAAGCACGATGGGAAAATTGCCAGGCATTTTCCATTCATCCAAGGAATAATATTTTATCTGTCAGATTTTTTTTAAGGAGTAAGCACTGTCCTAAATCCCTTTGCTCTGAGGAATGGCCATTCTTACTCTAGGGCAGGTTGGACTGGAATGACAGAAGAATGAGCATCTCTCAGCCCAAGCCCACCAGCTTCCCAAGCGCCTGGAGGAAGGCAAAGCTCATCTCCCCACCAAGATAAGCCAGGACACATGATAAGATCCAGAGGAAGGAGTATTGTTTGGACAAGGTGCTGGGGTAGAGAGGAGACATCACCTCCTGTTTACCCATTGTAAGTTCCTGCAGATAAAAAGAGGAGAAAGATACGGCATTTCTGCATTTGAATTGGAATATCACATGGTGATTTAATGCATTTCAGCTTCTGCCTCTTGCCTTCCTACTTAGATTTGCCTTAATTTCCCCTGAGTGTCTTGGGACACCCCACCCCACCCCACCCAGAGGCTGTCTCCTCGGCTTGAGAGGATGCTATGCTATCCATAAGTGGGGGTTATCTGAGACAGCAAAAGCAGCTCAGAACTCGCCATCGCAAGCCTGGGGCAGGCTCTGAGCAGCTCAAAGAGGGGAGGCAGAGCCCTAAAGCCCCGACCCAACACCAAACACCAGCAGTGAGCAGCTCAGCCCCACCTGCATCCTCGGCACGCTTGCTGGGCTAGTGCTCGCCACAGCTTTTCACCGTGCCCTCTCCGGACCTTGCCTCCACATAAACCAGCTAAAACAACCCAGCTGCCATGCCGATTATAAAAACAGGTTTCAGCAGAGAGGACCGGAGCTGTTTTGCCTACAAGGGCAGAGGAATTTGTATGACACAGGAAGACTGAAAAATAACCAGCGGAGTGCAGGCATTTAAGAGCAATGTTTTCTAAGCCACTCAAAAAGCAAACTCCTCGAACAACAGCGACTGATAACACCATCGTTACGTAAGCTCAACCCATTACAATAGCATTTACCAGTGTTTGGAAAGACATCCTGTTGAAAGTTTGTCCGTTAGGCAAGTTGGTACCACAAAAATGACTTTTAAAAACACGTTGGGGAGCTGCACGCTCCCAGAAAGCCTGTGCCTGCCTCCTTTCGCCCCAGCTTAGGAGGCCAGAGCATCACCCAGGTCTTTGCTAGCAGCTTTGTGTAGCTGAGCTGTGCATGCAGCCACGTCCGAACCCTGCTTTGCCATGATCACTACAATATCAGAGCTTGGATGGGAGCTGGTGACATCTGCAATACCTTGAGGTTCAAGCTGGGCCAAGACTGGAAGAGTACATCTTGCATCAAGCCCTGTTCTCTGTGCGCCTGCCTGCCTTCATGGTTTACTATTAGCACTCCTCAATTAGCCGACCTTTGCATCCTGATTGTCTGGACACATTTTTCTCTGATGGAGGGTCAGGGAGGTTTCCATCGTGGGATCACACCCAGTTCATGTGCTGCCTTGGAGCAGAAGCCAGATTTCTGTATTCTCGAGCTTGACTGCTGTATGTAAACAGCACACGCAGGGAAGAACTTCGCTCATCAGCAAATGAAGCTTTTATTGCCATTTTCCTCAGAGGAGGCCTAAATTCAAAGCACGGAGACATGCAAGTCTTGTCAAGCAGCAGGAGCCCCTTCTTTAACTTGCGTCTGGTTGTTCTTCATTTCTGCTGCCTTGAGCAATTCTGCAGAAATTCCTTTGAAACTCAGGAGGCAGACAGGTTCAGCAACGCCATGTAAAAACCGAACAAAACCTGGAACTGGAATTTGAAAGGATGTAATGAAGAGCAAGTGCTGAAAGCAGACAGTCTTTGTAAGCCAAAGGTCAAGGCTGTATGTCCAGAATCCCAATTTGAGGATCAATCTGCATGCATCCAGCTTGAGATGCACAGAAAGAAAGATCACAGGCTTACCCGTATGATTTTTTAGACTTAAAACGAGGCACTGAGATGGGGGTAGTTATTAGCAGAAGGCAGTGCATGTGTCAGTGGTAATTAAAGTCCTAGAAGCAGCCTATGGTGGGCATAGAAAGGATAAAATACCTAAAGGAAAAAGGAGCAAAGAAGAAAGAATGCATAGGATGGTCAAACAGAAATTTTTCTGACAGTGAAAGAAATAAATTATGGCTACTGAAATAAAAATAAGGAGAGTGAAGGATTCTGGCATGACTGATCACAGCTTATCGCAGGTGTAACCATCAGTGCAGCCCCACCAGCGGAAAAGGAAGTGCTAAAAGCTAATTAACTCTGAAGAGTTCTTACATCTGTCTCTCCTGATAACAAGAAGTTACACGACCCCTGCCAGCCTCAGAGTACTCCTCCACATAAACTGATGAATATGAAGAATCACAGAAGGATGTCGCAAAGCAGCTGGATTTGTACCAGTGGAGCCATTAATTAGCGGCCCTTTGCAGCTTTCTGTCCTGGAGGATCCTCTGCCTCCCACACTCCTTGGGCCAAGGGCTGCCTCTCCAGTTTGCAACAAGCCATGGATGCAGTCTGAGGTGGTGGCAGCGAGCAGAGAGGACTCAATAACCACTCCCAAGAGGCTCTAAGCCTCTGCGGAGCCAGAGACAAGGATGCTGCTGGCTCGCGTTGAGCCATCCCACGTGTTGCACAACCACCAGTTAACGGAGGGCAGGTGGGGAACTGCTGCATTAACAGCATCCGTGACTCAGGCTGGAAAGTTTCTCCAATAAGGTCTGACAGCTCCTGACATTCACAGTGACACTAAACAAGCCTCTTGGAGGACTCTGTGTTTACAGCACTGTCGTTAATAAAACCTTCTCCTCATTCTGTAAACGAGTCATCTTTTTCTTGAAGAATCAAAGCATTTCTGCTCTACAGAAAGACACTTTGCATTTGCACTACTAAAAAAACAGACCAAATATTGAATATTTTCCCCCAAATCCTTTTTTTCCATCACCAAGATGCAGTCACAACAAAATCTCACAACCCCTTTTTTCTCCCTTTGCAGACCACCTTTATGGAAGGTGGTGGGTGAGATACAGGGCACTATCACGAAGGTGGGACCAAGAAGAAAGCAAAACACATTTGGCGACGGCTTATCGGTACAAGCTGTGTTCAAGGGCAGCGGTCACAAGACACAAACTAGAACTGGTCAGTCACCAATCCTCCTGAAGAACACTTGAAGACTGCGCACAGTTTGGGAGCAAAAAAGCTCAAGAAGTACCCAGGTAAGTAGAAAGCTCTGCCTGACATTCAGAAGATACCATACCTCAATCACTTACTACAAACCCATCCAACATTTCCAATGCTTCTTGCACCTGGAAAGAACCATTGCAGGAACTCCAACTGAGCAGCATTTATTTTAGTTTGACTCAAAGCATTTTAGGTTGCTGATGTTCCCAAAACTGACAAGTAGCCTGCACAATGACCAAATAATAAGTGAGAATGACCATGACGTTGGTTTATCAGATATTTCACCCCCAGACCAACAAAACAGCAGCACCACTGCTACGAGACAAACATGCCACTGTCCCACTTCTTGTCCCACCAGACCGGAGTTACTTACACGCTGCTGTCTGTCAGTGACATCGTATCGGCATCACTGGACATGCTCTGCTGCTCGCTGTCGTTGGCACTGGTCGCTGGTGCCAAAGCGTAGCCCGTGTTGACATAGTAAGGGTTAACAGGCTCTCTCCACGACCCATGCCTGCAAGAAAAACGAGAGTCAGATTAGGACACAACCTTGACCACACTCTGCATCACCGGAGGACTCCGCCTGGAGCCCCAGCGCTGGTGACATGCTACAGACTAAGCTGCATTCATATTAAGATGCACTGACAGAAACAGAAACAATTTGATTCATAACTGGAAGCAAAAAGGAATTAATGGAGTAATGACAATGATACAATTAGAGTTGAAGAAAAGAGGGAATGAGACTATATG
Source organism: Cuculus canorus (assembly GCF_017976375.1). Classification (NCBI taxonomy): domain Eukaryota; kingdom Metazoa; phylum Chordata; class Aves; order Cuculiformes; family Cuculidae; genus Cuculus; species Cuculus canorus. Next base: position 532,591 of record NC_071415.1, on the reverse strand, counting down.
GAAGAAGTCCAATTCCCATCAGGATTTATGGTGTCCATCAGCTAACTGCTTAGCATTGCTGTTCTATTAGCAAGGTAGGACATCTAAACACACTATCTAGACAATTAGACAGCATTTTTCTTAGTTGGATCAGGCTTCTTTCTACTCTTCCACCACAGATGTGCAGCGCGGCTCACCTATCCTATGCTTGCTTTTATAGCCCTCTCCACTCTAACACGCTTGCCAAGGGAGGGAGGCAAAGCAAGAAGTGGCTGTTCCTTACAATGCCGTACCTAAAAATCAACCTCAAATGTCACACTTGGGTACAAGAAACGCTTGCAAATTCCACCAGGAAGGCCCACCTAATCACACCGGCTTTTCCAATGGACAATCTGGCCATGGATCTTTGCACACATGCCTTGTCCCGTGGATGGGTTATTCAAGTACACGCGCAAGCAGGCCAACCTCCTTCTCTTTAACAAAATGGTAGAAGAGAGACTGCTGCATCAGGTACTTGGGAAGAGAGTTCCTTGCTGAGGAAGAGACCTGCATTAACAGCAAAGCAGCCTGTGAAACAAGGAGGCAGGAGCTCCTTCACACCGTCCACCACTGCTAAAGCAGAGCTACTGCTGCGAACATGCCTCCAGCTTGGTACACCACAGGACAGTCAGGCCACACGGGCATCTTGTTGTCCCTTCTAGTCATTCTGCTGTCTGCCAGAAGGAGGAACAAGCTGAAACATTCCCACCAACACAAAATTACTTAATCCCCCACTAACTCCTCGGCATGAAGAAGTGTTTGTAAGACATCTTGAATGAACTCCTTGGTTTTCCAAGCACTGCTACCATCTCTGGAAAATCAGAGTCCTGTGTTAATTCAGATGATGAAGCTCATCAGCATGATCTTTTATTTAGTAACTCAGTTACTGGCACCTAGTTGACATGGTTTGAAATGAGCCTTGAGCAAACACCTCCAAGGAGGTCACATCACGGAATTTGCGCTTCCCAGTCCTGACGTGAAAAGCTTTTGTGGCTGTAGTGCACTGTTCAGAGTCCTACAGCCAAAAGAAAGCAGTCCCTGCCCTGATGAGATTACACTGAGATAACCCAAGGAAATCATGAGAAGCATGAAGATAGAAGGACCAGAGGGGAGGAAGACACCAGCAAAGGGAAAAGCTGGCAGTTTCTCTATATTTGTGCAGTATGAATGCAGGACAGTGTCTACATGAACCGGGACTAGCAGGAACCCATTTAACGGGGAGGCTTTCAGAATTATTTATGTCTAATCGGCTACTCAGCGTGCAAGGATTGAAGTGTTACTGAAGTATTTGAAACCCCGAATTTGACAAGGCGATAGCCCTCAGTTAGCACACCACTCATAGAGCCCCCACCTTGCCCTTCTGCTCCTAGACACAGAACCAATCGATATTCCCTGGAATACATTGGGTCATGGACATTCACTGGTCACTAGAACAATCATATCATTTTGCAGAATCACAGAATGGTTTTGGCTGGAAAAGACCTTTAAGATCATTGAGTCCAACCATCGATCCAGCCCCGCTAAGTTCACCACTATACCATGTCCTCAAGTACACCTACTTGTCTTTTAATCATGTCCAGGAATGGCGACTCAACCACCTCCCTAGGCAGCCTCTTCAAATGCTTGACAACCCTTTTAGTTAAGAAATTCCTTCTCACATCCAGCCTAAGTCTCCCCAGCACATCCTGAGGCCATTTCCCCATGCCCTGTCACTGGCTACCAGGGAGAAGAGACCAACCTCCACTTCACTACAACCTCCTTTTAGGCAGTTGCGGAAAGCAATAAGGTCTCCCCTCAAGTCTCCTTTTCTCCATACTAAACAATTCCAGGTTCCCAGGCCCTCGTAAGGCTTGTGCTCTAAACACTTTGTCAGCTTTGTTGCCCTACTCTGGATGCGCTCCAGCATCTCAATGTCCTTCTTGTAATGAGAGGCCCAAAACTGAATACAGGATTGGAATTTCTTCACTATGAGAGTGGTGAGGTCCTGGAACAGGTTGCCCAGGGAAGTTGTGGCTACCTCATCCCTGGAGGTGTTCAGGGCCAGGTTGGATGGGGCCTTGGAACTAGATGATCTTTAACGTCCCTTCCAACCAAACTATTCTATGATTCTATGATTTAGGTCCACTATGGGGTCAGATGGAAAGAAATTACCCTCCTATTCTCACTAAGAGAAAAGCAATATTTTATTTGCCACAAACCAACACAACTCCAAGCTGTTTCTCCTTGGAGAACGAAGCTCAGTGTATTTGCAGAGTCCTGTAAAGAGCAGCCAAAATGGTATTGGCTGAAGTTTTTCATTGCTGTTTGAGGCCAAGACAGTCTTGTGGGGTTTCTCCACACTCATGTCCAGCACAGAACTGGTTGGGTATGAACTCTTAGGGGCACCCTGAGATGACGAGTCACCACGGATGTCTTCTAGCACGCAAACTCTCTGACTGTCACTGGCTATTTAAGGCTGGAAATAATTTGAACAAGTTCACCCTAAAAAGTAAGGTATAATAAGTGAAATCCTTACCAGCTCCCCTTCACCAGTCCTCTCCGTTCATAATGGTCAGTTCTGAACATTACAGGAGTGCTGCGTAGTGCAACTCTCCTGTCAAATCCAATATGACAGTTGCGTGATGGAGGCTGATACAACCTCTTAAATTGAAGCAGTTATGATGGCTAGCTCAGACTTTCCCTGAGGGCAAAGACAAGGATGTTTTTTGGATAGCCCAATTAAAATACAGCACCAACTTCTAGTAGAACTTCTGCTGGGACTCTCTGGAAGTGGCATGGATTATTCTAGCAGTATATTAAGATAGCAATATGATATATAGAACAAAATGCACAGTAAAGCAATTTCTCCTTTGTGTTTGCTGATACAAAGACAGATCGGAAAAATTTCTTTACTGAAGGAGTGGTGAATCACTATAAGACACTGTCCAGGGCAGTGGTGGAATCTCCATCCCTCGAGGGGTTCAAAAAAACATGTAGCCACGGCACTTTGGGATATGGTTTAATAGGCCTTGGTGTTGTGTTGATAGTTGGACTAGATGATCTCTTAGAGGCCCAACCTTAATAGTTCTATGATTCTATAAGAGTCCATGTGGTATAAATATGAGATGGCTGAAGGAACCAAGAGTGAGCAGATAGGTGCTGGGCAGTTCCTGGATCCTCTGGAGGAGTCAGGATGGACGGGCTCTTCTGCAGCCCAGCCCTGTATGGCTCTGGGCTTCCCACTCAGGATGTAGGCAAGAGACTGGTCACAATTGTTGTGTTTAGCTAAAATTACACACTTAAGCATGTATACAACAGGGATTATTTCCATTTTAGCACTGCCTCTAATACATCAATGCAAATGTAAACTTTCAGTAAGCGTAAGTAGATGGAAAGGGTGTAGGATTTCAAAGCAATCATAACAGGTTACATTACTTTTGAGGAATCCATCTGTATTCAATCCTTCTCCTAATGTTCCCTCTCCCTGACAACTCTCTTCAGCTGGCTCATATCACTATTTGAATGTTTTGTGCTGTGCCTCTGAAGAACGCTTTCAACATCTATTAGGAGGAAGACATTAAAGGAACGTGGAGTCTAACAAAAAAAAACTGGTCACTTCTGATCTGGGAGGGGAGGCTGCTTTAAAAGGGATACAGGCACATTCAGAGCGATTTGAAATGTCAGCTAAAACCCTCGCATAGTGAGCTCTGTGTGCTGATAAGGGCGATAAAAGGAAAGGTGAACATTTAAAGTTAAACTTCACAAAAATTCCTGCAGACTTCCATATTTCTTTTCCTTTGAGACAGAAAGAGCAATGGACGGTTTTGAAACGAACACAGAACATTTCACTCGTTGCAGAAATAAAGCTGCGTGTCTCTTCTGCAGCTCTCAGTTGGCTCAACCCTCAAAATAATCACATAGGGAACAATTATAATAGAGACCACAGCGACCCAAGTAAGTCAACGTGACCAGCTGCCTTCTCGTTGCATAAAGCCCTCCACGGATCACTGTCAATTCTAGGAATGCTGACAAGGGCCAAAACGGGCAGAGAAAACCAGCAAGCACCTCCTTAAGGCTTCCTTCTACCTTATTCTGCATGTTGTCTCAGCTGCATCCCATCCCCAACCTGCCACTCCTTCAATCAAGACCAGCATTCAGCATTCTGAACATCAGCATGGTCAGATCTTCGAGCTGCAACCTAAGTGAGAACAGAGGTAAGGTCCTGTTGGGTCCGCTTGCCCTAGCTGGAGTTCCCACTGCATGGGAAGTCCCTAAGGGCATCATTCTCCATCCAGTCTGGGATTTCCAGTCTCCTTCACGCAGCTCCCCACTGATGGCTGCTTCAATTTTAAATTAAAGACACAAAGTCCCCAAGTTCTGTCAAACATGTTACTCTGCAAAAAGAGAAGGCTCTGAGGAAGCATTGCATCAACTTCAGAATCCACAGCAGGAGAAAGATCTCACAGATCCTGCCTGCAAACCAAATCCACATGGCACCCTTTTTGGTTCTCAATAATTACGCACGTCCTTCACTGATGTTCTTCATCAAGCATGGAAAAAAAAACCTAAGGCAAGAAGGAAACTTCCTTGGAGACTAAAGACCTGTAGACACCTAATTTCTGTAGAATTTAAATTTTCACTGGAGGGAATAAGTTGTGCAATGCTCCACTGGCAGGTCTGAGCGATGTGGTCTTCCCTAGCAGTTCCAGTATGGCTGGAGCAGCTCCCAGTCTAACAGGGAAGCTGATCAGGTTCATCAGGTTTCATTGCTTCTTCATTCTTTTATTCTATCTTCTTCAGATCTAGCACTGAATTTTATGACACTGACATTTTCTGGGAGAAAATTTTTACCCAGAAGAACTAAAGTTGTGGTAAAACCGAGTCAGGCTAGCAGTCCTCGCCTTGACAGGGTCCCTCACCTGCCTGACCCTGAGATAAGTGCATCTCCAAACTCCCTGATGACATGGCGAGGCACCTCCAAACCCCTGCACTCTCAAGAAAGCAGCAGTTTGAGACACTAGATTACTAAACCCAAGACAGAAAGACTCCTGAAGCTGATGACGACAAAACCCCGACGCACTCTGCTTACGTTCCCCCTCAACAACACTTTCAGAAGACTTCCTCCCACGACATACTCCAAACCTTTGATCACCATGGTCTGGCAGCTTGGTTTTAACATGGAGAAATCCCATCTTCTAGAACAGCTTGAGCCATGAGGCAGCTGGTAATCACTCAAATTTCATGAGCTGCCTTGGAAAGCTCTGAGCTAAAAGAGACGTGAAGATGTTGGCAAATCCCAGGAAAGGATACCTCAAAATGGGCTCTACAGAAACTCAAGCTCTCTCACCACAGACGATGGCAGGTCAAGCAGCTGTGATACCCTCCCACCTGCACAGCAGCAAGGAGCCTCATGGCAGGACACGATTGCTCCTTTCCTCTTTCGGTGGGTGGTGTTTGAGCTGATGCATGGTGCCCACAGACCACGGCTGCAACTCGGCGAGACCCCGTTACTGACCCTCTGCCTTTTCCCCCTGCTTTTTCACACCAACTTCTGACAACTTAGTTTAAACCCCCTAGTGCTGTGTTTCTAAACATGACCATTTCCAGAACTATATTTGCAGGGGGAACCAGGACTAAGCCCTACACTTGTTTGGTGTCTCTGGTATTTTGTCTTTGTGACAAGGAGGGCACAGTCTAATGTTCAGACATCCTCCCAGCTCATTATTGTAACGTCTCCCATTTATCTAGTATGAAAAAGCTAAGTTTTCCTTTTAAAAAGTTACACCCTTCCACCCAAGATAAAAAAAAAGCTTTCACAATGATAGCTCACTGAGCCTCTGGCTGGCCAGGCACAATCGGAGCTCTCTTACTTCCACCAACACGCGGGTGACTGTCACATCCTTCATGGACAAAACCACATTTCATTATCACAACCAGTCAATCAGGCTAAAAGGTGCACGTTAGCTTACGGTGTATGAGCCGAAGCAAATCTCCTCAGCATATTTAAACAGCATGTGCTGACACCAGTGTCTGAGCAGCTGGGTCACCTTTAAACAAGAGGCTGGAACAGCATCCACCAAGAAGTCTGACTTACAAGACTACACTAATTCACCACCCGAACAGAAAAGTCTCCTTTCCCAATCCACGGCACCAAGAAGTGGTGGTCAGAAGTGACCAGAAGAGTCACACCATCTTGGGAATAAAACTAGTAGAAATATCCTAAAGCATTCCCAATGTTCCCCAACACATCATCACAGGTATCTTCTGAAGCCAAGAATAAAACGTCTATGAAGATGTAAAGCTGAAAATGTTTACTCCTGACTGGATTTAACCTGCACTAAAGACACAGAGTCTGCTCAAGAGGTTAAAATTGGAGATTTAGCTGATAATTTGATTGCAAATCCTCAGGGTTGCTCCACTTAAAACTCTTCCCAATTACTGCGTGTACTCAGACACTGCTGTGCATCTCAACTTCATCACTGCCAATGTCAAGCTAATCACATGTGTTCTAGGCAAGGGCAGCTTCTTCAAAGATCACATCAATTCTGGACAAGTTAATCTGTTCTTTGAGCTCTCCACATGGCTCTTGCCAAGAAAGTTCACTTCCAGCCCTGCAGCCGGCGAGCGCAGTGGCCCCGGCGCTCTGCAGACAATTCAAAGGAACCAGATCAAAGTTGTGTCTTACAAAAAAAGGAAATCTGAAGTTTGAAAAGCAACAGCAGCTTGTCACTTGAATGCTTAAAGACGCCTTCTGCATGCTCCAGCTATCAGGGAATTTATGATTATAGTCTGGCTTTTAAAAGCTGATGAAAAAAATAACGCTCTTTAGCGCTCCTTGCCTTTGCAAATCTGTATCTTCTTCTGTGCTTATTCATCCTCCTACGCTGGAGGAAGAAGGGAAATAAATAAAAACTCAACCAAAAGTACAGATAAGGCCTCTTCTTCTCTTTTATTCTAAGGCATTCAATTCCATTTTAGGAGTACACAGAGATTATTTTATGGGGAGCTTCAGTAGTTATTGTAAAGCATTAAAGTACAGTTACCCAAGATCTACCCAAGATCTGAGTTCCCAAGTTCTCCTCTGCATTTACCAAGGACACACTACTTGTTTGGCAGGACTAAGGTACAGTTATTAATTGAAACCAATTATTTACATCACAGGATATAGGTGAGAAAAGCGGTTTAGACTTTGTCGGAATCTAGGAAGCAAGCTGAAATACAGGAAATAAATTGTTTGCCTTAGGAGGCAAATAAAGACTATATAGGCTAAATATTGCAGCTGCATTGCACTGTTGCCACCTTCACCTTCCTAAGAAAGGCTTTCAGACAATGGGATGGAATCACTGTGCTTCAAGGAAACTGCAGAACAAGCCCCTCAAGATTTCATCTGCCCGTGCAACTCCAAACAAGCTCCGCCTTCCCAACAGAGGCAAGGCTGGGCGCATCCATCGCCCCAGTGCAATTCTGTATTTTGTCCCCTAGTTACAGATTTAAAATAAAAATGGTAAAAAACCTATTTTCATAGAATCATAGAGTATCTTGAGTTGGAAGAAACCCACGAGGACTATCAAGTCCAACTCCCATTCCTGAACAGGAAAACCCCAACATTCACACAACAGTCCTTCCTAAAAACAATGCACGTTTTCCCTGGAATAAGACCAAAAAACTAATCAATTTAAGCACTTAATGCACAAAAAAATTAATTAAAGTAAAAGAGAAAATACGAGCAACACAATGTCTACACACCAATTAATAGGGCACTTGGATCACCTGCCTGAAATAAAGTGAATGCTGCAAAACATTCTGTTCCGTATCCAACAATAACAGGTGTCTGCTTAGATTCATTTAATATCAGTCTGAATTTACACCATAACATAAGTTTGGGGTTTTTTTGAAAGGCTGAGACTAAATTGGGACATTTTCTATAAAATATACAGATATTTGTCTGCATTGTTTGTGACTGAACAAGAGCCTTACTGCTTTGGAGCAGCCTGGCTCCACCAGTCATCCAAAAGCCTCTGCAGTGACTTAAGAAGCTACAAAACCAGGGCAAACGCAGCGCAGAATCGTAGAATAGTTTGGGTTGGAAGGGACCTTAAAGCCCACCCAGTTCCACCCCTGCCATGGGCAGGGACACCTCCAACTGGATCAGGGGCTCCAAGCCCCATCCAACCTGGCCTTGAACACCTCCAGGGATGGGGCAGCCACAACTTCCCTGGGCAACGTGTTCCAGGGTCTCACCACTCTCATCGCGAAAATATTCTTCCTTATGTCCAGTCTAAATCTGCCCCTCTCCAGTTTATACCCGCTGCCCCTCATCCTATCACCACAAGCCTTTGTGAACAGTCCCTCCCCAGCTTTCTTGTAGCCCCTTCAGGTACTGGAAGGTCTCCTGGGAGCCTTCTCTTCTCCAGGCTGAAGAACCCCAACTCTCTCAGCCTGTCCTTAGATGGAAGCTGCTCCAGCCCTCAGATCATCCTCGTAGTCTCCTCTGGAGCCGTTCCAACAGCTCCATCTCCTTCTTATGTTGAGGATTCCAGAACTGGACACAATACTCCAGATGAGGTCTCCCAAGAGAGGAATAGAGGGGCAGAATCCCCTCCCTCCCTGCTGGCCACGCTGCTTTGGATGCAGCCCAGGACACAGTTGGTTTCTGGGCTGCGAGTGTCCATTGCCGGCTCATGTTGAACTTCTCATCAACCAACACCTCCAAGTCCTTCTCCGCAGGGCTGCTCTCAATCACATCATCCCCCATGCATCTCCTGCATGCATTTTGGATATCTAGGGCACACTGCTCTCACCCGTAAGCCACACTTATCTGCACATCACGGACACTGGCAGACGATACACCATAGGGGAAATATTGTTCATGTTTTATAGGAAGGGACAGAATGAGGCTTGCACAGGGATGTGCTGAACATTCACATGTGTTGGTAGAAAAAGTTGCCTTAGCAACTAAATTTGTGACTGATATTAAAATGCATCCCAAAAGCAGTGAGAGGACCCTGGCTCTGCAGACCAAACCCTCCTGACACCTCCAGAACACAGACAGACAACAGGCACAAGGAGAGATGTCAGAACAGAAACATCAATGTGTTTCTAGATCATAGTTTGCATTAAAATAAATACAAAACTTTTCCAATCCCAGGACCTGCCTATGTGAGCCTTGCAGCATGCCCAAAAGCTGGGGTTCCCAGCCCCAGACAGGGGATGCCATGCTCTAGCACACTCCCTGTGTGCTCCTGATGCCTAAGGGTTTGGGTGGATCAAATGCCCCCAAAGAAGTGGGACCCCAGTCCTCTCCTCCCACCCTTTGACCTTCCCGATGTGCTCTCCCAGGTCTGGGCGCTCACCAGCACAGACACAGGCACTAATTCAGTGCCTCTTCCCCTCACTTAAGCTGAGAGGTGGGGAAAATCCAGCAACCGGCTGATAGGCAAGACCTTTCTGCTCTGCTAATTGGCTCCTCAGAGTGAAATGGCATCTATGTTTAATACCGCAAGTGATTTTTATACATATATATATATCTCATAGAATCATAGACTCACCAGGTTGGAAAGGACCCATTGGATCATCGAGTCCAACCATTCCTAACACTCCCTTAAACCATGTCCCTAAGCACTTCATCCACCCGTTCCTTAAACACCTCCAGGGAAGGTGACTCGACCACCTCCCTGGGCAGCCTCTGCCAGTGCCCAATGACTCTTTCTGTGAAGATTTTTTTTCTGATATCCAGCCTGACCCTCCCCTGGCGGAGCTTCAGGTCATTCCCCCTTGTCCTGCCCTCAGTCACTTGGGAGAAGAGCCCAGCTCTGTCCTCTCCACAACCTCCTTTCAGGCAGTTGTAGAGAGTAATAAGGTCTCCCCTCAGCCTCCTCTTCTCCAGGCTAAACAACCCCAGCTCTCTCAGCCGCTCCTGAGAAGACTTGTTCTCCAGCCCCCTCACCAGCTTCATTGCTCTTCTCTGGACACTCTCCAGAGTCTCAACATCCTTCTTGTGGTGAGGGGTCCAGAACTGAACACAGTATTCAAGGTGCGGTCTCACCAGTGCCGAGTACAGAGGCAGAATCCCCTCCCTGGACCTGCTGGTCACACCGTTTCTGATACAAGCCAAGATGCCATTGGCCTTCTTGGCCACCTGGGCCACTGCTGGCTCATGTTCAGTCGCTGTCAACCATTACCCCCAGGTCCTTCTCCTCCGTGCAGCTCTCCAGCCACTCTTCCCCAGTCTGTAGCACTGCACAGGGTTGTTGTGCCCCAAGTGCAGGACCCGGCATTTGGCCTTGTTAAACCTCATCCCATTGGTCTCGGCCCAGCAGTCCAGCCTGTTCAGATCCCTTTGCAGAGCCTCCCTACCCTCCAGCAGATCCACACTTCCTCCCAGCTTAGTGTCATCTGCAAACTTGCTGAGGGTGCACTCAATGCCTTCATCCAGGTCATTGATAAAGACATTGAACAGAGCTGGACCAGTACTGAGCCCTGAGGAACTCCACTTGTAACTGGCCTCCAGCTGGAGTTAACTCCAATTAGCACCACTCTCTGGGATCGGCCACCCAACCAGTTTTCAACCCAGGAGAGTGTGCGCCTGTCCAGGCCAGAAGCAGTTTCTGAAGCAGAATGCTGTGAGAAACTGTGTCAAAGGCTTTACCAAAGTCCAAGAAGACTCCATCCACAGCCTTTCCCCCATCCAGTAGTCGAGTCATTTTGTCATAGAAGGTGATCAGGTCAGTTTGGCAAGATCTGCCCTTTGTAAACCCATGTTAACTGGGCCTAATCACCCGGTTCTCCTGCATGTGCTTCATGACAGCACTCAAGATTACCCGTTCCATGACTTTCCCCGGCACTGAGGTCAGACTGACAGGCCTGTAGTTCCCCGGATCCTCCCTGCAACCCTTCTTGTAGATGGGCACAACATTAGCCAGCCTCCAGTCCAGTGGAACTTCCCCAGTCAGCCAGGACTGCTGGAAGATGATATGTTTGTGCTTAAGTGGATGAACACACGCAGCAGCCATTTCAGACTGGCAGCCATGACAGCTCCCACCTCTCTGCTTTCCTGGGTGACTCTCCAGGTAAATCAAGGCTCTCAGAGAGGAGAAATTCTCTGCAGAGAGCTATGGGGGGGCTCTGCATGGGCTCCTCTGCCTTTTCCCCATGGCTTCCTTTCCCTGGAAAGGCAGGCAGGGCAGCTGGGACACCTAAAGCAGTTGCAGAGGAAACAGTTTTTCACAGAAGGGGTAAGACAGTGACCACGTTGCAGATATAAAAATACCAGTGACCCCCCCCCCCCCAACCGTTCAGAGCCTTCCCTATCATGCCAAGCCAGCACCCATCCACCCCTGCCTGCAGCCTAGGCTGCTGCTCCCTTCACAGATGTAACACGCAACCGAAAGCATCTCCCGGCTTCCCAGCCACTGGCTGGCCGCGCAGACACCCACGCAACACGGCTTCCAGCCCAGAGCATCCCCCTCGCCTGCGCGGTGAGGGCCTTCGCGAAACAAATTACTTCCAAATGCCTGCCTTCGAGGCGCGGGGAGAGAGGGAAGCCCAGGTTTATACCTGGCTCTGCTCATAACCGAAAGAAGGCAGCAGCTCCGCTTAAAAACGCCACTGCCTGCAAACTACCAAATTAATCCCGGAATTTCAACAGCTTTTCTTCATTATTTTTTGTCTCAACCAAACCACAAATTTACTTAATGACTAAACCAGGCAAACGAGTGCTTTGTTTTCCAGACAGCGGGAAACCTTGTAACGGGATCCAGGTTTGCAGAAAACACGTTCACCTAACATTGGGAGAGGGTTCGTTTCCAAGATGTATTTGATGCTTTTTTGAACTTCTCCAAACTCGCCAGCATTGTGGTTGGGGTATCTCTGAGTCCCGAGCCCGAGGAGAGGCGCTGAGCGGGGTGAGGAGGAATACAATAAGAACACTGTGTTCCAGGGATGATTGAATAAAGGCAAGAGCATGCTTTTGGCTAGCGGGATCAGCGCTGTAACTCCGTCTGCCGCTTTTCTTCTCTGAAGCAACACTGCTTGTCCGTGCTTCTCTGAAATGGAAAGTATTTCCTCTTGCCTGCTCGTTCCAAGGAAAGATCTGAGGAGGCCTGGTATAACCAGGCAGAACTGGGGATTCTCCAGTGCCACGACTTGCCTTTGCCAAAACTTCTGCTCAACAAAAAAGGGCTTACAAGAAAGAAATTACAAGCAGATTTCTCCGCAAGCTCAGTAACTTCAGACCAGAGCCTGTAAGATGAGTATGTTTTCGTATGGGAACAAAGCATCCAGTTTTGACTCCAGACAATACCCTCCTTCCTATGTACCTATGGAGCACCTGGAGCACTCAAGAACATGGGATGAGACAGGGACACCTACAGGTTCTTGGCTCAGTCCTTCCCTAGAGCACTGAAGCTTTTCAGGAGGGCACATACCCCATTACTGCAATCTGTTGTCCGTATTGCTTTCAGCGATAAATCCCAGTACTTACATCACAACAGTGGCGGTATTGATTGCTGAATAGAAGGGGAAGATACGCAGCTCAATGCGGTTCCATTTGATAAAGACTGGTCGCAGCTTTGACATTAAACTGTTTGCTTCTACCACTGCGCCATGTCACGTAGGCTGAGCTACACGACCACTTTGCTCAAATCCTCATCGAAACAACGAAATGAAACTCAATACTCATTACAATTTATTGCCAACAAACTTGGTGTTTAAATGGAATTACAAATCCTGGTGGCAGAAGAAACCAGTTGTTGTAATGTTTTGAACACCTCGGTGCCTCAAAACCACCCACGCTTGTTCCCAAAGACCTTTGAGGAAGCTCTACTAATGATGAGGTGTATAGGATTACTGAGGGACCCCAAGCAATAATCCTGCATGAATAAAGACTTCCTTTCACTGAATAAGGTCTGCCACACCAAAGCACATGAAACGAAGAGGTCTGCCTCCAAGCAGAGTTGCTCGCTGGTGTCTTAACTCCTACAGAAAGGATACAAGAAACTTCTCCAATTGAACAAGGACCTTTGAGGTGACCGAACTCTGACCTCAGCTGGTAACAAAACCAAAAACACAGAGGGCTGGCAAGACCTGGCAGAGATAAAGCTGAGAGTCAGGATTTAATAGTGCTCCCAGAGGGGAGATTCAGCTGATTAGAAACATCCTAATCTTCTCTCTCCGTGTATATTAAAGGTCAAGAAGTAGGATCAGATATTGGCAGCACATGAAAAAACAACTCAGTTGAGCAAAAGGCCTGCACAAAGACATTTCATACCTTCGTGTTAAAAAGTCCTGCAAAGCGTTATTTAACTTTACTTCTGTCTAGGGAACACATTTGAGCTAAAAGTCAAGAGACCATTAGATCAGGACAGAAAAGAAGAACACCACAACCCCACCCCCCACCCAAAAACTTCGGCCTCCAATCAGTACTTCATAATGAGCAGGAGTTCACAAGCATCAGTTGACTGCAAACATGACAGATAAGTGGATCTCAGAAGTACAGCAGCATGAAACAGAGCTCATCTAGCAGTTCTCTGGAGTCGCAAAAGCTCCTCAAATGGGGTCATTAAAGGATACCTGTCGGATCATGTTAAAAAGCAGCAGCCTGTATCAACAACAAAATACTGGCAAACTGCAAAAAAACTGTTAAACTTGCTCTAGGATTTTCTGTTCAGCTCTGAAGAGATGCTGGCATCACAAAAAATCTATAAATCATAACTCAGTCTCCTGGTCTCTACTGGGAGCCCGTAATCTGATGTTCCCTTCTCACCTCAGACTGACTTGGCTGATATAATGCAGTGGTTGGGAAAGGATGAGGGTGTCATCCTGACAATATCCTTCAGAGCTTGACAGCAATGACAAATCCCCATAAGAACCATAATAACAACAACCAGAATGAACAAACCACACAGAAACTGTTTATAATGGAGAGAAATGCTGTGAAAAAGGATCCCGCCTCTTCTAGATCCTTTTTTTCCACTTCTAAGAGTCTAAGAGCAAATAACTCACTGCTGTCCCCAGAAAATAGATGTGCAGAGTGAAGTTAGTCTTTCAAAGGTGCTATAGTCAGTCTTCCTTTTAAATAAGTAACTTTTCCTCAGATTGCGTGGAATGAAGAAGCCTCCATTCATAGCCCTACTTTTGTGATAGTAACCTAACCTTGTTATTTCCAGCAAGACCTGGAATCCAAACCATCGATAGCTGTGTTGAAGTCACATGAAGCTATCTTTAAAGATGATCAAGGAAATCAGTGGATTCAGTTTCCTATTTCTTGTGGCTGTACTTTTATAAACAGATCTAAATTCAGGGGCTGACTGGCAAACCAAAAGCACAGAATTCAGCAGTGAGAAAGATGGAGATGAGCACCTGAACACAGCACAGGCTGGTTAGCAGTCCTGATTTACGTCGTACACTTTGACCATAACTAGAAGTATCCCGTTGGGCATGCTTCGCTCCTGAAGGTGACAACACTCCACAGGCACTCACTAAATAGTTCAAGGTGCAAGAACCAGCTCACCTCATTTAAATGGATATTAAAATGTAGTGAAAATCAGCTAAAGGAGGCAGAGGAGGGAAAAAAAAAATAAGGAACTGCTTACAGACAACTCCAGCCCAGAGGGGAGATGAAATACCTTCGACTTCAGCACGAGAGCATTAGAGCAGCCGTTGAGAGGCTCATACGTTGGTCTATCCTGTTACTGTGCTCACCACTGCCCAGGGAAGTCCTGTGCTTGTTTTTTCTCTGTGCACTTTACAGCAAGCAAAGCTTTACTCCAAGAATTGTGCTGTGGTTTGGTGCTAGTCTTGCCTTACAGAATTTTTCTGTTTTGGTTCTCATCCATTAGAAGAGGCAGATATATGGGCTTTTACCTTTATTACACAAATTCCACAGTATCTTTTCATCTGGTATGCATTATTGCAGGGATATATATGAAGTACCATGCCTTTTTAAAGCGCTGTAAAAGAGCTGTTTGAACTCTTGTTCCATTCCTACATATCTTTATACAATTAAAAACAGTTGACTGTTCCATTTAGGAAAAATAAGTGACAATGCAAGCAAAGTGCCTTTTGTTCTAAATAAATTAGCCACTGTTCAGATAAAACATACCTTTATTTTGTTTACCTCAATTTCTTAATGACAGAAGCCCAGGTGATCAAACTCTTCCTGCTCCTGTCAATCTCTTTTTACCCCCTCCAGAAATTCTGAGTACAAGGCATTTGCTGACGCTCAACCAAATCCAACAGGGGAGGGAGGCCCCCAAAACACTGCGATAATTACTGAAAACAGGAAGACGTGGAGAGACTCTAAGTGCTCTGAATAACGACAAGGCTGTGGCCAGATGTCAGCAGAAAATCTCCACGGAGAAGAGATCTTACAATTGCCACAAATGCAAACAGAAGTTTCAGCTCCAGCTGACACCTTCCCAGACACCCACGTTAGCAAAGGTCCATTGCAAAAGTTACATTTTTGGACCCCCAGTTGTGAGGCCTGGTTTAATTCTGCATTTCAGATGAGCCCCAAGTCACTGCCAGTTGACATGATGTTTTCTGCTTCTGTAGCAAGCAGAGACTGGAGCAGAGCGGAGCACGGTGGCCAGCCTGACCCGCTGCCACATGCTGCTACCATCCCAGCTGCCTTAATTAGAAACAAAATCCTGCAGGTGAAGGAAAAGGCTGTTTTCTGTGTAGGGCCTGGAGCACAAGAGCTGTGAAACACAGGAGCCCATCTGCATGCCACAAACAGCACGCGTCTGTGCCACTGCCATACAGGATTTCACCGACCATGTAGGTGATACAAAAATGCCTCATTGCTTTAGATGTTTGCTCCTTAAGACAGCACGGAAAAGCAAACTACAGGTTTGAAAAACATATGTTCTCCTCCCCTCTTTCGTGCCCATGTACCACACCACCTATCAATGACCCCAAATCACCTCTGCAAAACTCCGTCTGCTCAGGACACACAATAAATGGATCAATAGCCTTATTTTTCTCCTCTTTGTACTTCTGTATCACCCAAACCTCATGCAGAATGCAGCACTATTCACTCGGTTGGAGATTCTTCTATGGTAATTTTCACAAGTGGATCTCGTGTTTCTTACTGCTGCTGTTCTGGAGGAAGGAAAGCTCTTCTCCTCTGACGTACAAAACCAAATGGCAATGCTGAAACAGTCAACATTTCCTCAAAATGCAGATGCTCAATTTGAAATGCTCTGGGCCTGATACTCAGCATTTCTGCAAGACTTTTGTCTTGATGCATGCTCAGCACATCAGTAAGTCTGATCTGGGTCTTAACTTGTGCACAGAAAAGCACAGGCATGCATGATGACTCTCTCCCAGGCAGAAAAGCTGTCTTACAGGATGTCTCCGGTAAAAAACAGGATGGAAGCACCTGCGCTTTTCTGCTTGCCTCTTCTGCCTCTCCCACTACAAGGCCTTTTAAGTAATGCAGGTGCCTTGTGCACCTTCCTTCCTACCTGCCCCATTAGTTCCCCAGCACCAGCCATCCCAAGAACTGAGCAAGCAGGAGTCCTAGAGAAAGAGAGTCCATAATCATCGGTCAACAAGTAGCTACAAGAGCAGAGAAACTTATGGAGCTCCCAGTGATGGCACCAAGTATCATAGAATCACAGAACCGTGTAGGCTGGAAAAGACCTTTAGGTCCAACACTTCCCTCAACACTGCCAACTGTACCACTAAACCATGTCCCTAAGCACAACATCCACACGTTTTTTAAATCCCTCAGGGATGGGGACTCCACCACTGCCCTGGACAGCCTCTGCCAGGGCTTGAGAACCCTTTCCATGAAGAAATTTTTCCTAATATTCAATCTAAATCTCCCCTGGTGCAACTTGAGGCCATTTTCTCTTGTCCTATTACTTGTTACTTGGGAGCAGAGCCCAGCATCCACCTCGCTCCAACCTCCTTTCCAGGAGCTGCAGAGAGTGATGAGGTCTTCCCTCAGCCTCCTCTTCTCCAGGCTAAACAACCCCAGATCCCTCAGCCGCTCCTCATAAGATTAGTTCTCCAGATAATTTCCCAGCTCCGTTCCCCTTCTCTGGACACGCTCAATATCTTGCTTGCAGCGAGGGACCCAAATCTGAACACAGGATTTGCAATACAGCCTCACCAGTGCCGCGTACAGGGGGACAATCCCTTCCCTGCTGCTGCTGGCCATACCATGGCTGATCCAAGCCAGGATGCTGGTGGCCTTCTTGGCCACCTGGGCCACCGCAGGCTCATCTTCAGCTGTGGTCAACGAGCACCCCCAGGTCATTTTCTGCCAGACAGCTTTAGAGCCACTCTTCCCCAAGCCTAGAGCTGCACGGGGTTGTTATGGCTGAAGTGCAGGACGTGGCACTTGGCTTCACTGAACCTATCAGACTTACATCATCCCATGCCTGCCTCATCCCAGCCACTCTCTCCCGTTTGGCTATATGGGTTCAATGATCCAGTTAGGGTCAGCTCACAGCCCTCCTCTTTGGAAGCAAACAGGATTTCTCTCCTCTAACTTGCCATTCATTTGCACAAAAAGTAATTTTATCCCATTATTAAAACTGCCTGAGATTACAGAGTCAGCAGTATCTTCCTTCTGTGTAATGGGCTTGAACTAAGACTGAACAGGCAATGTTAGCTGCATCACCTGAAAACTCTGGGAAGATTGGAAACCCCTTTTTCGGTTATAACACCCTGCACAGTGTCTCTTGCTAGCTCCCAAGATCGTCTACTCACTGCTGGAGGATCTCACCCTCCCGCCTGTCACTGCTCCAAAAGCCTTTTTTTCCTGATGAGTGCCTTTGCTGGAGGATGTGAGGACAGAGCCAGATCACCTAACCATAAGCATCAGAGACTCCACCATCATCATAATTTTGAGCTGATAGAGGGGAGATTTAGACTAGATATTAAGAAGAAATGTTTTTCTGTGAGGGTGGGGAGGCCCTGGCCCAGGTTGCCCAGAGCAGTGGTGGCTGCCCCATCCCTGGAGGGGTTCCAGGCCAGGTTGGATGGGGCTTGGAGCCCCTGATCCAGTGGGAGGTGTCCCTGCCCATGGCAAGGGGTGGAACTGGATGATCTTTAGGGTCCCTTCCAATCCAAACCAATCCATGATTCTACAATCATCAGCAACAAGAACTGCAGTTTCCAGTCTCTGAAGTCTTAGCCATGATCACCATCACAGCAAATCCACTTTTCAGGTACTTCGGCTGCCAAAACTTTAAACCATCTACTATAGGGCTCGTGCAAGTTTCACAAGCTGATAATTTAATCAAGTTGGACAGATTCTCACATGGACAGCATGAAGCATGTTCAAGCTGCCAGTGCATCCCTCCCACCTCCATCGTCCCTCTTGCCAAACGATACACCCTCGCTTCAAAGTCAGAAGCTGGAAGGTTATCAATGAAAAGTAAATTGTAAGACTCTGACATGAGCAAAACAATGTCATTTCCTCCCCCTCTGTTTTTGCTAAAATTTGCCAAAATAATTCAGCCTCAGGCAGAATCCCAGTGTGGAAGAACACCAAACAACGCAGTCTGATAAAGACATGAGCAACTACAACAAAGTTTTATATAATGGGAAATGTTAGGCAATCATGACTACAGCCACTGCCGCCAGCTCTGCCTGTACAGTAAATGAGAGATATTTTAACATCACTTTTATCCCCCTCTGCAAAGATACAATGAGTCTGTAATGTGAGTCAGAATATCCTTGGCACACATTTTGACTGCCGAGTTCATGAAACCACCCATCCCCGAACCTGTGTGTGAAACCCGTAGATGAATTAATCAAAACATGCAGGAGCTTGTGACATCGAGCTCTGAGCCTGCACATTTGCATCTGCAGTTGGGAGGCTTTTGCGTGACACGACGTGACAGCAGAGAGACTCGGCTGCCAACTTTTGCTGCCAGGACCTCAACAGATCCAGAGAAGAGAGAATATTTGCCAGTGGTTCTTACTCTAGGACTGATCCTTCCAGACTATGTGTAGACCTGCAGAACGATGTTTCACACCGCAAGTAAGTGAGCAAAGAGAGACTCGTCTGTTCTGTGCGTGCATGTTGCTAACACAGCAACTGTTCAATGGCAGCATCTTCTCTGCTCATGACGACAACAGATGTGTATGCTGCAGACACGCGTTTGTTGTGCAGCTTTAAGGAAATAATAAATGATGCCAGGAATTCATAGAATCATGGAGTGGTTTGGGTGGGAAGGGACCTTAAAGCCCATCCAGTTCCACCCCTGCCATGGGCAGGGACACCTCCCACTGGACCAGGGTGCTCCAAGCCCCATCCAACCTGGCCTTGAACACCTCCAGCGATGGGGCAAACACCACTTCTCTGGGTAACCTGGGCCAGGGCCTTACCACCCTCGTCATGAAGAATTTCTTCCTAATGTCTAATCTAAATCTTCTCCCTTCCAATCTAAAGCCATTCCCCAACATCCTATCATACAGGTCCTTGTAAAAAGCCTTTTCCCAGCCTTCCTGTAGCCCCTTTCTGTACTGGACACCTTAAGGTGTCCCCAGAGCTTCGCTTCTCCAGGCTGAACCCCAACTATCTCAGCCTGTCCTCCTAGCAGAGGTGCTCCAGACCTTTGATCACCTTTGTCGCCTCCTCTGGACCCATTCCAACACTTCCATTTCCTTCTTATGTTGGGGATTCCAGAACTGGACATAGTACTCCAGGTGGGGTGGGTCTCATGAGAATGGAGCAGAGGGTGACTGTTGGTAACTTACGGAGATCCTCCACGTGCAGGATCACTTCCATTACTTGCCTGGGAGCAACAAGTTGACTGCCTGGTGGGATGGCCTGCCAAAGGGCCATAATTCCTGACCTCCAAATCTTCCACCTCCCAACTGCTCTCAGAAGCCTATCTCAGCCCAGATGAGCCATCAGAATAATTAATCAGGCTTCTTTCTCCAGTAGAAAGTAAGCAAACTTTCCCAAAAAGCTATTTCCCGACACTACCCTTGTAAACCTCCCCCTTAGGGTTTATTCTCTGGGAAAAGTTAGAGAACAGGTTGGGACAAAGAAATATCTGCACATTTCCTTGACTGAGGCCAACCCCAGGAGATCAGGAGGCCATACATGTTTGTGTGTAGTTGCCTCTGGATCAGGAAATAGAATCTTCATTTACTTTGGAAATGCAGTTGCAACTGAAAAACCTTCGGGGGATTTTATTCCTTGCTGCAAGTTGAGGAGATATGGGGCCAAGACAGCTCTCGGGACATTGCACATGAAGACCTGGGCTTCCTTTCAGGAAGAACACCGTTGCTGAGGAAGACTTCTGTCTTCCTGGTAGCTTAGGGCAAGTTCATGAAGTGATAGAACTCTGATGCTGACATTCACACTAAGAAGTTAATGTTATGTTATTATGTGATGTTAAAACATCACCCACTTGCTGTACACATAAGAATACGGAAGAGTGAATACACCCCCAGGATGGTGCCCACTCAGCTGCTGATCTTAGAGAGATGTTTCCATCAGTCCTAAAAAGGACCAAGGACCGTGATTCGATCAGCAGGAGAGGATGTGTTGGTTATAACCAGACCCTACAAAATCTTACCTGATCCTGATCAATGCCACCTTCCCAAGTGAGTAGCAATAGCAGGCCAAGGTCACCTGCCTGGCTGAAGCTTGAACAGCAGTAAGAAAGAGAACACTTCAAACAGAAGTCTGAAACGTGTGGAACTTTTAGTTCTAGAGTAAGAAAAGATTTTGACCCAGTTTCAGACTTTAAGTCCATCTCCTAAACAAAAGCAGCTGAAGTTTAAATGAGCCAATTCTGCAGATCATTACGCTGCTCTTACACAATTCCTTCTAATCCCTGAAGTGTGGAAGATGTGCCAATGCCGACCCAGGCACATCTTTGTCATTTCAGCTGGACTTCCAGCCTTTCCACTGAAGATTTCATTACACTAAACCATTCTTGACAAATACCAAACACTAAGATCTCCCAAATATTTATTGTAATTTCTTTGGCCCTGCTATCACAAGTGCCTAAATTCCCCTTCTCAGTTGGAGAGCTATCTAGACCAGAGGTCTTCAAATCTTTCAGTCTAATAAACATCATAAAGGCTCATGAGCCCCTACAAGTAGTAAGGCAGAGATTGTTTGTGCCACAAAAGAAACAAAAATGACCAGCCATCCCCTGCTGGCTATTCTCCTCCTCTAAGAACTTGGTCTAATCCCCTCCACCCTACAGCCCTTAAAAAACAATGCACTGAGGAAAGGGAGAAACTGCTCTGCATACTGATTCCTCCCCAGCTTGGACTTGGCTCCTGGAGGACCACTGCTAGCCAACTGCTTGGAGCAGCCCCCTCTGAGATGCTGTGCTAAGGCAGAAGGTTGCTTTTCATCCCTCTGTCTTAGAGACTGCCCAAAGAAATCAACAGGCTGGTTTCAGCTCTCCTGGGCTTAGGCGACAGCAGATCTCTTCCCACAACCTCTTTGGGTCTCCAAAGCTCGGCAGATAAAAGGGCTGTGGAGCAGCCCTAGCTCCTGCCGCCTCTCTCAGACCCTCCCTGAGTTAGCCCGAGAAGCAGCTTGGGCTTGTTCAAACATTTTGGGGAGAAGTCAGAGGTTGCTGTCCAAGGAAGACTTTTACATTTCTCTTCCAGTGGTCAATGCGCTAATACAGCACCCTTTAGGTGAGAAGGTACACGCGCTTGCTGATGAGCCGTGCAGGGAGCAACAAGACAGCAAGGGAAAGGAGGAAGATGGGCCACAAACAGTGTTAGAGCAACTCTCAAAGCCACCCCTCTGTGCTCAAGCATACCAAGGCCAACGCTGGAAGTCCTGGTGCCTCTAAAAGAAGCCACAGTTGAGAAGGTAACATAAACCTATTAAGTAAGGTTTTACTGCTGCTGACTAGCTGGGACATGCAGAACATGTGTTGCAGGGAACATAGCATGATTTTATTAGCAAACACAAAGCCATTCATGCAGAGTGGCCCAAATGGGATGGGTTGAATTAAGAGAACAATAGCAGCTCATCAGATGGCCCTTTCCTTCACATATGTCTTCAACTTACTACGCTAGCAAATACTTAGAGCAACTTGGAAATACAGTTTCATCTGAAGAGCCTCACATTATTAACACATTAGATTAAAATCAAAATAATTGCAAACATAACCTATTCCTGATGCTGTTTATTAAATGACTAAATCTAAACCATCAGCACTCAGCCAGCCTCCACCTCTTTTGGAACCTCACTTGTGATCAAGCAATCCTTTGACCAACTTAGCCCAGCTCTGCTGAGACTAAACGTGATAGTCTTTCCACACTACACACAACGTGTGCGTCACAGGAGAGCTGAGGACCCCTCAAGCTGTCCAGAGGGAGATGTACCCGGGCTCAGACCAATCTGAAAGGGAACAGAATTCCACGTTCCGTCAGAAGCTAATGCTAACCACGTTTCAAACTCGATCACGGACTCCAGTTCCCCAAATAACAAAACAATAGACACCAAAGAGGAAAAGTGGAAACTGCTGCCTGGGGAAGCTTGCCACGACATGCTGGCTGGAAGTGTGCTGGGACTAAATCCTGCTGCAGCCGGGTTGGGGCTCAGCAGGCCAAGGCAGCCTGCAGGAAAGGCAAGGCTGGCTTCCCCCTTTTGGAGCTGCCTGCTGGTATGTCTGCCTCCTTCCCCGTTTCATCCTCCACTCTCCTTGCAGCTCCCGGGTGATGTACGGTGTTTATTCTGCTCACTCACCTCAGGGTGAGAGGGATGAGAAGAGATGAGCAGAAGAGACGGGGGACAGCATGGAGGTGGGCTTAGGAAGGAGAGACTTCAAAAGTCACCCAGTGGGCTCCGGGTCTGAATGTCCTTGCAACGGGCACCCCTGCAGTGACTTTTGGATCTAGAGCTGCCCCGGTTGTCTTTTATGCCTAACCATTTTTTTGCTTTGCAAAACAACCAGGTAGGTGAGCAGAGATGCTGATGCTTTAAAGCCAGCATGAGAAGCAGTCTGCCTACTGTTCATGGCTTAAATTACAGATTTGCCACAGGACACCGGTACAAATGATAAGGCAGCAGCTCCCTGACTTAACCTTTGTCAAATAATTCTTAATCTTCTCCAAGATTAGACTTTTGTTCTTCTTAACTGCCAGCTCAACAACATGCCACCTAGACCGCAGGGGGGCAGGCCCACAGACACAAATTAATTACATCAGCTGTAATTCACACCTCTGGATGCTTTTGAAGCAACTCGTTAAGTGCTTTTGCATAAGGCAGTTGGGGGAAAAAAAAAACCTAGTAGCATGTCACACTGAAATACAGATTTCTGCTCTGGAAGGAGCGCTATACAGACTCAACCTTCATATCCCAATGGCTGAGTTCAAGCAGATGAAGCTTGTTTTAGTGCTGGTCTATCAACTCAGAGTCCAACCGGTCGCCTCTAGGATCTGCAACAGCAGCAATAAAACTGCCACAGCGCGAGCTCAGCTCATCGTTTCATCAGTCCACACCCCGGAATTCAGCCCTTTCCCCCACAAGGGCTCAGAGACAGAGGAGCTTCCCAGCCGCTGTGGATGGACGCCCCTGTCTGACATCCAGCCACACCAGATGGAAGCTGAAACTTGACTAAAGAAGGTGCTGTTCTGTGAGGGTTGGAAAATCCCCTGTCCTAATACAAATCACATTTCGCGCCCCCCAGCTAAGAGAGCAGGGATCTCCAAACACCACCACTACACAAACAATAAATAAGAAGTGGTTTGGCTATAGCAACCTTTGCAATGTGACCTTGAGGTGAGCAACGCTGCTGCTGGAGAGCCTTTGCAGAGCAAGCTTGGCATCACCTTTTCGGCATTGCTGTTCTGGCCAGTGGCAGAATAAGGCCAAATAACCACACAGTCGTTCCCACTGCTCAGGGAAGCTTTGAATCAGAGAATCGTAGAATGGTTTGGGTTGGAAGGGATGTTAAAGATTATTCCGTTCCAATCCCTCTGCCATGGGCAGAGACACCTTCCACTGGATCAGGCTGCTCAAAGCCCCATCCAACCTGGTCTTGAACACCTCGTGGTTCAGTCAATACCATGTTGTGCCTCACAATTTTCAAGGGAGAAGGACAAACTCATATTCCTATAATCCACTGTAAAGAAATTGCAGAGCAGCTTGATTTGCTTTGAGAAAGACAATTCCCCATCGCATGGGGTGATGGCTGCAGCAAGGAGGAAACCTGAGCAGCCAGCACTGCTGAAGCCATGCTGATCCTGACCCTAATCTGCACAGCAACAACATCCAAAGCGAAATCTCGATACTTCAGTCTTCTCCCTGCTTCCTTCCTGCTCCTTCAACCTGGGGGCTACAGAGAAAGAAAACCACCAGCAGCTTCATGATGGACAGGCAAAACCTTTACAGATCATCCCTACCCGGAGGCTTGATGGGGGAGATAGTGGTCCTAAGCTCATCCTGCTGGAATGGCACGTCAGAAATGCTGGTGGCTTCCTGCCTCCCAGCCAGGGGTGACAGGGCCAGGACAGGCTGGGGAGACAAGTTTTAGCCATTTTTGCAAGCTCAGTAATCCCACAATGACCAAGCACTGCACATGAGCGACCTCCAAACCAATCAGAAAATTAAAAAACAACCAAACAAGGACTAATTACTTAATATAAAACCACCACTTATCTCCCAAACAATTTTCCCTGACCCTTTGGTGCATGGCAGCTCTCCTCTGAATAAAAAAGTGAGCTATTTACCCAGGGTGGGATTTTCCTGAGGGCCTGTAGGTGTGTCGAGGCAAGGTCAGTAAAGGAGAGAGGTTTGGGATTTTTACTTTAAATCCAACAGCTACAGCTTGGAAAAGCTGGCAAGCGAGCTTTCACGCCCTCAGATTACCCTCCTGGTCTGCAAAAGAAGCAAGAAACTGAAAGCCAAACACAGGCTGAGAACAAATGTTCCAAGTTAAATAAGTTAATCGATTAGATAATTAGAGTGAAAATGCTGCTCAGTGCCCCCAAAGAGGCCGGTAGAGGCTGGCGGGGGAAACGTGGCAAAGCTGCAGAGAGGACAGCCGAACTCCATGAAGCATTGAGGTTATGTGGTGGTGAAGTGTTAAGATGTGTCAGAAAATAAACATCCTTTCTTGAACTGGGGATTTTTATGATCAAGCAGAGAAGCACAGCTCCCAGGCCTCCGTCATGGATCAGAGCTGCTTCTCAGCGCCTCTCCCCCAGAAATGCACAGTTTGCATCCTGAAGCAACAGTCCAGCGCATCCACAGGCTCTACCTCCTCCAGACCTTTCAAAAGCAAGCTGCTTTCAACAAGAGGGGATTCTTTGGGATGGTAACCTCACTGCTTTCTGCAGCTTCCTGAAAGGAGGTTGTAGTGAGGTGGATGTTGGTCTCTTCTGCCATGTAAGAAGTGATAGGATGAAAGGAAACAGCCTCAAGTTGTGTCGGGGAGGCTTAAATTGGGTATCAGGAAAAATTTCATTACTGGAAGAGCCATGAAGCACTGGCAGAGTCTGCCCAGGGTGGTGGTGGAGTCCCCATCCCTGGAGGGATTAGAAAAATGGGTAGTTATGGTGCTTCAAGACATGGTTTAATAGGTAATACGGTTCTATGGCAAAGCCTTCCATGCGTGCAGGGATCATGCAGCACCAAGCCCAGGTAAGGAGGGCAACCACCTCTCCCTGCAGACCATCACAACTAGAATACCACCATAACTCCAACACAAGGCCAAACTCTTTCTCTGCACAGGCTGGAAAGAATCCCAGCAATTTCAACGCCGGCAATCTCCCTGCCTGACATCTCCCATGGATTTTTGGCGCAACTCCTCGACCCTGCCAAAAGCCGTCTCAATACCCTGCACGAGCAAGTTATTTTGAACATTTCCAGCCCGTGGTGATGTTCTGTGCTGAGGTAGAGAGTCAGGAGTAAAGAAAGCATTCGTTGAGTTAACTCTGTTTTACTCGGCAAGTGGAATGGATTTCATCACCCCCTACAAGTCCATTCTGTTTTCTATTTATACCGCAGCCATTTGGTGCAGGAGTCGGGAGCAGCAGGAACAGGTGATGTAATGCACTGTACAAACAGCATTCTGTTCGTACAGTGGGAAAACAGAGCACATTCTCTTGGTTTCTTTGATCACACTTAAAACAATCAGATTAGAAGTCACAGATAACCCAATACATGCTGGAGATGAAAGGACTCTGGAGAAATAAATCACCCAAAGTTAGATATTAAGCAAGATTTCTCTCTCAACAATCAACTTATCTGCGGAGAGAGGAGGAATGACCATGTGGTTTCAAAATCCTGCCAGGCATTTTATTTATTTTTATAATACCATAAAGCTACTCCACCCACTTTTTCAGAATGAACGTTGCATTACACAACACATCAAAGGGACTTTATGGCCTAAATTAAGCAATAAAATAGTTGAGATTGTGCGTTATGCTGAAAATTGGCCAGCACCTGGTGAGATGGGAGGTGAATACTGCGTGTTCAGAGCACCTGAAGAAAGCTCAGGGCAGCATGGCCTGAGGTGCCAAAGTGTGTGGCACTTGCATTTAACAGACAAAAGTGAAGTCTCAAGCCATCAGTGCCCATTGTAACTCTTCCTTGCCCTGGAGACGGTACCAACCCAAGGCACAGCATGGGATATCAGCGCCAGCATGAAGAGCTGCTGCACGACTAGGATATAGTCCTTCACGCCCATGACCTTTAAGGTTTGGTTTACAGACAAGGCTCTGTTGGAAGCCGCGGGCTTCACAAATGTGGTTCTCCCATTTTGGCAGCAAGCTGTGCCTTGGGAGAAGGAGATGGGAAAGCCCAGGGGAGGAAGCTGTTGGTAGGTCTGCAGCACAGCCACACTTCCCACCATCTGTCCATCCTCTGCCCTTCCCACCTTGATCAAAACTACACATAAATCACAAGAAATTAAAGCCCCTCTTGAAATGTTTTCTGGCTTGTGTGTATTTTTAATTGAAAAATAACCAGAAGATGGGATACGTAAGAATGATGTGTCAGCGCTAAGTGTTTGTTTTCCAGTTCTGCTTCATGTCCTTACACAGAAAGGTGAAAGATGAGAGGCTATCAAGACAGGAAAAAATAGGTAGCTCCATTACTCTGCAGCAGAGCAGGGGCAGAGTTTCCACTGGAACAGCTTGAGAGGCAAAAGAAAAGTCAACTTGCAGTGAGACACGAGTCGGCAGGTCCCACACACCCTGATGCATGTGTGCTCTTCCCTTCCCGCTTTCAAAACAGGGTTTGTTAAAAAAAAAAAAGCAATTAATTTGGACCCTATCATGATTTTCTTCAGCCTGACTCATAGCGTTTGATCTCCCAAGGCTGGCGAAAGGTGTTTGAGCCTGCCCTCAGAGCCCCCGGCGCTCCAGCCAAGCACCAACAATGACTAGACAGACTTCAGCGCCACTCCTTCCATCTATCAATAGAGTCACTGTTGAGCGAGCTGACTCACCGCTCTCCCCGAGAACTGTTCGGCACCAGTTCTCCATCAAAAGAGCAAAAATAAAACTAAATAATTCTATGTTTGCAGAGAGCTAGTTTAGCAAGAAGAGGGGTTTTATTTTAAGGTTTTGTTTTTAGGATGTTCCTCCAAAGGAAGCCTGTGCTGTTTCTGCTTTTGGGCGGCAGCATCAGGCAGGCACTCCTGGAGGACACTCCCAGGTGGCTCTTGCCTCTAAGTCCATGCTCTAAAAAGCACAGCAAAGAGGACATTCAAACTTATAGACCACATGTAAGGAAAACACGTGTACACAAAAGTTCTGGAAACCCTCAAGTATGGGAACAGAGTGGTTCATAAACCAGCCTGCCTTGGCACAGCATCTCCCAGAGCTGCAGCAGGCAACGAGAGGGCTTTTCATTTTCCATTTACGTCTCTCCACCCACTTACACTGAACGTAAAACCTCAGACTGGCTGCATCCATCTACGTTACATCTTCCTCCAGCTCTCCCCAGAGCTGTGCTTGGACTCACACAGCCTAACCCGGGTTGAGATGAAGGAGGGGCAAACATACCCAGCCTGAGACTGCTATTGCTGCTATAAAACATAAAACCCACCCAGAACTACAACAAAGAAATCCCCAATAAGGTCTAAGTTCAATGAAGTAATAATGTTTAGTGCCCCACCAAGGACAGATGCAGCTTGGGAAGATGGGGACAACGAAAGCTTCAGCATGAGCAAGCATGACATGAACCCAGGGAGACAAGTTTACAGGTAGACCTTGGCCATACAACACACCCCTAACCAAGTCACCCAGCATCCCAGACCCACATTCCCCTGGTCCTGGAGGAATGCCAGCATAGTTGGGTCAAGGGCAGCTGAGTAGCAGCAGCGAATGAGACATGAGGGTCAACTCCCTGTGCAGACATGTATGACTGAGACAAGACATTGTCCACAGTAGATTTGAGTTCAGTGCGGCCATTCGAGACCTATTCTCTGCTCTAGATTCAGGTACCATCACACACTGATGAGAACTGGGACTCTGTATGATCAGCTTCAGGCTGCTAAGCTTTAATTATCTGATTTCTCTACGGTATTCATGAACACCAGCAAGCCCTACCACATCTTCTGATTAACTGCATTTAAGCAATTAATTCCAATGCAGCCCATTCCTCCTGAAACCTCATGCCATATGTCAGAGTGAAGAGATGCCATTACATTGCTAAGAGGTAGGTAGGTGTCTGAAGAGTCTTTTAGGAAAGAATAAGCCAGACTTATGCCCAACAAGACAAACACATGGAGCTATTGGAGTGAGTCCAGATGAGGCCACGGAGATGATCTGAGGGCTTAAGCACCTCCTACCCAAGGACAGCTTGAAAGAGTTGGGGTTGTTCAGCCTGGAGAACAGAAGGCTCTGGGGAGTCCTTAGAGCAGCTTCCAGTACTGAAAGGGGCTCCGGGAAAGCTGCGGAGAGGCTCTTGATCAGGGAATGCAATCCTAGTATCCTAGAAGGAATGTTCTCCTGTGAGGGTGGAGAGGCCCTGGCCCAGGCTGCCCAGACAAGTCATGGCTGCCCCATCCCTGGAGATGTTCAAGGCCAGGTTGGATGGGGCTTTGAGCAGCCTCATCCAGTGGGAGGTGTTCCTGACCATGGCAGGGGGTTGGAATGAGATGAGCTTTGAGGTCCCTTTCGACCCAAACCATTCTATGATTCTATTTAAAGTTTCTACGTTCTTTGAAGGCCTCCAGGACTTTACAGGACAAATGAGTCCCAGTACAAACAAGTCACCTGATGCAATTACAAGTCATGGCGGAGTCCCCAAACTTATCTCAATCAGACACTCTTGATTTCCTGTTTGCGGCATTGACAAATAAAAAGCTCTACATTACAGGTAATTATACTTCACAGAGGACAACAATTAAGAAATAGCCAATTACATTTTACAAGCTCAGGATAATCAAAAGCTTCCTCAAATATCTAGAGTTGCAATAAGCACTTAGAAATGGCAACTCCCAACAAATTGCAGGTAATTTAGAGCAATCCACACAGATGACATATTTTCCTATCTGTGCTTAAAACCTTCAAACTCAGTTCTAAAAAACAGGGCAGGAGTTCCTGGAATGTATCACTGCCGATTTCTATAAATAGCGCCCTGCCCATTCCCACCTCCGCTGGCCTTGGAGGCGAGATGCGGGACCTTCAATCCCTGTGCTGTGAAGAGGAATTCACCACCAGGAGAATGGATGTTCGATCAGATATTTAAAACCATGGGGGATCCTATACCAGCAAACAACAACAAAAAATCCATTCCTCCTGTTATTTGAAAAACAAAACTCCATTTTAATACTGCATGATTTGATTTAAGCCTTATAGTTTTTAAAGGAACAGCCACCTGCTGTATTTGTAACTCAACACTGTAGCTCCCACGCAGTCAATGCACGAGAACCAGGATCAAACAATAAATTAAAAATGATTCAATGACTGAGAGGAAAGGAAAGATACCTTTCTCTTCTTTCAAACCTTAACCTTTTAGACTGGACATTTTAAAACACCCCTAGAGGTGCAGACGAGGAGGATGGAGAAGGACATGATCTAGCCCAGATGACTGGTAGAGTAGGGCAGTTTCATCCCCCACTTCTGCTGCTTTTTTGAGGGGGAAATGCTTTTCCTTGCTTACGTGGCTTGGGTTGCTGGAACTAAACTTTCGCCTCAGAGCAGGGCTCTTGTATTGTATTTCATGACTTTGCAGTGATGCCCCCCTGTCTCCTGGTCACCAGTCCAGCTGTTGGTGCCATTACTTCAGCTGTAAGAGCCTATGAATTTCTGCAGGGCTCACTGTTGGATAAAAGCTGATGCAGTCCTTCACACACACGTGTGACAGGTGAGCACGTGCTTGGCAGTTAACTAAGAACTAGATCTTAGGAAGGAATTTTTCACTGTGAGGGAGGTGAGGACACTGGCACAGGTTGCTTAGAAAAATCATAGGTGCCCCATCCCTGGAGATGTTCAAGGCCAGGTTGGATGAGCCTTGAGCAGCCTGATCCAGTGGGAGGTGTCCCTGCCTGTGGCATGAGGGTTGGAACTGGATGGGCTTTAAGGTCCCTTCCAACTCAAACCACTTGATAATTCTATGATTCCAGAGAACTAAAATCACAGAGCTATTAGTTGGAAGGGAGGGAGAGGAGCAGAGCAGTCCAGCCTCCAGCTTGAGGTGGGACTGCTGTCTGCAACAGGTAAGGTGGCCATGGCTGAGGCACTTACTGAGAACTCCAGTGTCTGAAGAAATCTAGTGAGAAAGGTAAAATCGTGATCAGCTGTGGTGAGATACTGGAACAATTTTTTTTGATCTTGCATCATAGGGACCATGGGAAGAGCAAGGAGGAAGGATTAACCCAAGGAAAGCCAACAATGGGCTTCAAAGAGCTGGGGACAAGCTTTAACACACCTCTCCAAGAGATGACACGCCCTGTTTTGTCCACATGGGAAGTCAGAATAGTGAACTGCTAAAAAGGCACTCTTGAGTTCTCGGAGGGCACCCTGGCCTCAAACAGCTTGCCCGGTCAGCAGGTCCCCAGCCAACACAGGGCCACATCAGCTATCACCCACGCCACTCCACTCCTCCAAAGCTTGGATCACTGCAGGTCGCAGATTGCAGGTGTTACTTCCCCACTGCCCTCCCCTCCTTCTCTGCCACGGCACTGCCACTCTGATGCTGCCCATCTCCATTCTCACCCCAGCACCTCAGAAGAACTTCCCACCCCTGAAATCTTGCTCTATGGTTCCAAATTCACAGAAATCGAAAGGGAAGTGATGCACTGAGCACTAGGATAGCAAAAAGGGAAATCCAGCAGCCTAGCACAAATAAACCACGGCTGCAACATCAGCTGAGGAGGGGGACTTGGTGCACAAGGGTCCATGGAGGAAAGGGAGAGCTGGTGGAAACCTTTTTAGGGCCCAAAGGTTTCATACAGAGTTTAAATTTGCAACATTAGCTGCTGATGCTAAAAAGGAGGAAACATTTCTTTGCAAACCCTGTGCCTATCATAACCATATTGGCAACAATGCGGTTAGAAAGAGACCTCTCTGAGTAATTCAGGAGTGCTATACTTGTTCTCTCTGCCAAAGGCAGAGTAACCTGACGTTATAAACCCAGTCCACGCTCGGCTATCGCTCAGGACTGACTGCAATCCTGTTTGACAAACCTGCCTGTTTCATGAAGTTGCTACCTACACGAGTTAGATAATTTCAGATGCTTGCTCTCGCAATCCTGATTCTGCCTGCTTGGCCTATCAATGTGTGTGTATCCCATTCAAAGAGGAAAAACTACTTTTAAAATGCTGATTTTAAAGGAAGCACATTTTTCTTCCCTGCTAATTGCTTTCTGTGGCTTGGCAACACCTTTGTGGACAATACGTGTTCCTGCCACTACTGTCCCATCTGGAACGAGAGGTTTGGCTCCAGTCCCATCCTCTTTCTTCAGCTCAGACTTCCAGGACGATTTCCAAAACTGGGAAGTGAGAGGATTATGCTACTCTGTACCACCCGAGGCAATACACTACACCCAAGTCCACAGCCCAAGATGGGCTACCTGGGAGGGTTTCTGTCGTTTCTGTTGCCAAGCCACAGGCAGCAATTAACAAAGAAAAAGGGTTGCTCCTAGCTTGACTGCTGGCAATGTGGTTGATGGCTTCAGACAGAAGAACCTATGTGAGGTGAGAAAGACAGCAACCCATACAAAGCTGACTCAGGGCTCGCTGACAACGACCAAAACCCAGGTGACCTTGCTGAGTCTAAGGAACTGCTGCCTCATAAGTGTTAACTACCATCGCAGAGGCAAATTCAGGGAGCTGCAGGATGCATCTACCCTTCTGAGCACGTGAAAGAGCTGTGGGCAAGCACTGGAAGACTGCAAGGCCAGCATCTTCACCATTAAATTGGTGGGCTACTGGGTCACTCGCTACACCTCCAACAAGCAACCTCTCCAAGACTGAGTGCCCAACACAAGTCGAGGGATAGTCAGCTTCAAGGAGAGGAGCTCTAGCGCTGCATCAAGAAAGGAAAACAGACGAAGATGGGGCCAGCTGACTTTTCTGCCAAGACTGCTACAGGATCAGAAAAGGCTCCTCAAGCTCTCGGCTAAAGCTGTCGCTGCAGGCAGCAGGGCTCAGCAGCCACGGGGCTAGAACAAGTGCTGGGGTTCCTGCCTTCCTTAGATTTATTCATCTCCCATCCAAGCAGCGCAGTGGAACAGTGGAGCTCGACTGGTGAACTGTCCCAGGGACTGAGGGCACCCTGGTAATGCCTGGCTCAGAGATGCAACTCATCATTCTCTGAGATCCTTCCTTCTCTCCCTGCTCCACTGTGGTGGAGCAAAGGGAAGGCAGTGCCAGCAGCAGCAGGCATCTGTGCTGTGCCTCTTGCTGGAGGAAAAACGCACCCTGAGCCTGATGAAACTGGAAGGCGTTGGTTGCTCGGCAGTGACGCCCACAGCAGCATGCGCTGCCCTCCCGGCCACGTGGGCAAGCGCCCTGCCCTGTGCCGATGTTATCTGGTCTGGGGAGCAGGGCAGGGTGCTACGTCAGCATAAAAACAACAATAAACACCCAACAATTTTTGGTCAGTTCAGTGTAGTGCGTTTCCGACTTCTTGGCAATCACAGTGAGAGAAACAAGGGGAAAATGCCCCTCACAGCACGGGCTACCTTTGCCTGAAAATAAAAACACTGAGCATTGCCCATCTGGACACAAAACATCGGCACCTGTAGCGACACGAGGGAAAGCACCACACCATCCAGCACCCTAAGACCAGTGCAGGAGGCAGTTACCACTCTGCTATATGTGACAGAAACCACATAAAGGGACTTCACTTCTTCCCTGGATGACTACAATTCATGGATGCTGCTGAAGGGGCACAAAGAGGAGACCAGACACAGCTCTAGCTGCTGCTCCCCAGCCACCTCTCCATCAGACTCATCGGTGTATTTGTGTTGTCCAGCTGCTACAAACCCTGGCTACCAGAGAGCAAATCCACCTGGCACAGTTATTAAAACAGTATGACCCTCAGCACCCAGCCTACCCCAGTGCTGCCCACTGCTAGGACTTGGTTCCACCTTACCCGCGCAAGCTCTGGAAACGGAGAGGCCCGCAGAGACAAAGGTGTGCAAGGTTTACCCCTGACGGGATTTAGATCTGGAGCGCTCAACACCGGCAAACTGCTGAGCCAGGCATTTACTCAGGTGTATAAACATCAGGGACGGCAAGCGCCAGCCTTGCAGGAATTCTCCTCCAAAGCTTAAGAATAAATTCAACATGTTTTTAAATAATTATGGATGAATCATTTGAAAAAAAAAAAAAAACTTTCTACATTTTATCTCCAGTTGCTGACAGTTATTGTGCAGCTGCTTTGTTTTTAATGTAAATACATATTCCCACCTACTTGCACTGTCAGCGGGGAGCAGAGCACTTCAGGGAGCAGAAATCCTAAAGCATAGGCTGACATTTCCTTTTGGCCCTTGGAAGTGACAGAACAGTTAACACTAAACTTAATTTTTTTTGAGGTGGAAGAAGGGAAAAGGAGGCTGCAAGAAGCCCGTGGTCCCCACCCAGAAACCTGCACACAAAAGAATACTGCCTTTTAAACTGGTAGGTTAGGTCTGAGACCAGAGCGAAGGTTTGTCAACCATGACAAGCTACGGCTTGTTTAACAGTCGACCGGAGGGTTGAAAAGTCTAATAAAACCAAAGGGCCTTCCATAACAAAGCTGCTGCCGAACATTCACACCCATTCAGTGGGGTTTGTTCTTTTTTTTTTTTTTTCCCCTCAAACAAAGGTATTTGGAGGCACTAAAGTGAGCACAGACACACCAAAACCTGGCAGCGAGAAACTGAGGCTGGAAAAAACCTGAAGGGAGCAATAAGGAACACAGTGAGAACAGTGAGAGTAACTAAGCAGAGGAAGAGATAACAAAAATGCTGCCTGACCTCCCATCACTGGGATGCCTTTCTAAACTAGATATTTTAGCCTGACCACAAGCCTTTGTGCAAGAACCTCCGGGTGAAGCTGCAGGACCGGCTATCTTCAGGATTACCAAAGGAAAGTTCTCCCCATGCGCATCTGGAAAGCTTCCTCTCTTAAGCAGGAGGAAGGTTTATGCATCATTTAGCAGGATCACCTCTTCTGGGGAAGACCCAAACCCACCACTGGGGGACAGCAGGATGCTCAGTCTTATCAAACACCTCCACCAGTTGGGCTGATTTCCCCAGAGGCAACACTCAAACCAGCCCTGGGTCACAAACTTCACTGCAGGTATCTGGAGGGGAAAAACACTATGCTCTTTTACAGCCTACCCTGACCTGACACTTCCACACATCCTTTGCCGCCCATTTCCATCCCGTTTCAACTTCATCTATTTTTGCTAGCATTTGCCCATCTTGAAGAGGATCAAGAGAGCTTTTTGAAAGTAGCTTTTCAAGTTGCCCTGAAAGTGCAGATGTTCAAAGACACATTCAATATAAATACCTCCCCGACAAAGGCAGCAGCTTCTGCTGTTTCTTTCCCTGGCACAGCCATGGACTGAGCCATAAGGGACTCAGGATGATGGTCTTCATCCAGCACCAGAAGAAGACACACACTGCACACACCTGAGGTTGCCAGCGTGCCCAACAGCTGCTTTCTGTGGCTTTGCTCAAGAAGGAACATTTTTCATTTCCTAAGAAATAAATGTTATGACAGTCACATGGACTGAATTAAAAGTACAAAGACAAGGCTTCTTAGCCAAAGACCCCAACTTTTTATTAAAAAAAACCTAAAGAATACATGCCCTGTGGAAATTCAATCTGGGTAGGGCCATGAGGAGAGCAAGAAGTTTCCAAGGTCACGTTTTACAACCTTTTGAAGCAGGAATGAAGCCAATGTCCGAAGGAGGCATTTTGTGCTGCAATCTGTACAGAGCTTCCCTTTCTTCAGCACGCTGCAAATGTTACAGTGCAAGAATTTGCTGTCTTTGCTCAGGCACTCTTATTTATACACAATAAAACCCTTGTGCAGGAGATCAAGGCTGTATTTCATTAATTTGACACGATGATTAACCTGTGAAATTTGCCCCTGCTAATAGAATAATTTCTATTTGTTGATCCCTCTTTTGGGATCCTCGAGGGTAATAGCCGCTTCAGCCCAGCTCTCATTTGCATGTCTGGTGCCAAACGGTTTTACAGTTCTTACTTCCATGGGGCAGAGCCAGGACAAAGTTAATCAAACCCAGTAGTGACAGCAGGATACAGGGTCTCCGCACCCCTCTTCTGACCCACAGTTCCCAGGAGCTCCCCCTGCAACTCGGTTCCGGTCTGCACTTTCCTTGTGAAGGTCCTTAGCTACCAAAAGGTGGATCCCACCTGAATTCATGCGCTGGCCAGGGCTCCCAAAGTAGCCGCCTGGACCGGGCTGGCACGAACAGCACAAGGAAGTCCCTCTTCCAGATAAATCTCGCCCAGTCTGAAAAGCTGATTGCCAGCCAAGAAAAAGACCCAAATTTATGACTGAAAATGGTAAATCAAAGGCTAAAGTTTTCCAGCAAAGCTAACTCACTCTATAAACGTGGACTGCTGAAAAACAGGCAATCCCACCTCGACATTCCCACTGCTCTCCTTCTTCCAGCACTAGAATTCCTTTGAACACACCCTGGAGATAAATGACAAACCCCCTAAACTGCCAGAAGAAAAAGAAAAATTAAAATGGAGAGAGGGAGAGGACTAAGACTCCCCAGAGGACAAGAAGATAGGGAATATGTGGGGGTCAGAGGAGGAATAAATCGAAGTAGCTTCTGGTCACTTGCTCTGGAGGTGGGTCCAGGGACCAGGTCCCAGTGCTAACCAGAAGGTCTCACTGGGTACTTCAAAGAGTTTCATTTCCTCCAGCTATAGTTTTTCCTCCCTTTCTGTTTTTCATCAGGACAGACAAAAGCTATTCACCTATCAGCTGTTTAGATCAGCCTTCAGAAAGCTGGTACTTCCAGGACAGATTGTATCTTGGGGGCCAGAGGACCACAAAATTCCAGGACTTGCCACAGAAGTGTACTCTGTAGTCTTCAAAGGTAAAAATCCATTTTTCACGTAGGTCTTATAGAATTTGGATAATCTGACTTAAAACTGCAACGGTTCTACTTAAATTCATCACTGCTTTACAACAGCAAAGAACCCGGACCAGGGCTGCAAGTAACGAAGATTTTGCTTTTACACGCAAGCGTGACCTGCTACAATTGAATTTCTGAGTGTGACCGCGGGCAAAGCTGCTCACTGTGGCACATGGCAGAGGGGAGCGAGAAGATGGGTGTCTCCAGAGCAGCCCTTTCCTGAGGTGCTCAGACAATGAGCAGGGGTTCGGGGCTGCACCAGCAAAGGGGCATCTTTGCCCTCACCAAGCAGAGACGGGCACTGCAGGCCCCAGAGAGGCTCAAACACGAGCCATGTGTGTATGGAACAGTAGGAAAACAACTGAGCCTCTTAAATAAATCGCCCCAAAGCTGGCTGACCGCTGGGGACGGTGCGTTTCCAAGAGGGTCATCTTCTTTGTAGAGGCCAAAGCTGCACTTCCAAGTGAAGTAGGCAGTAATTAGCTAATTAGTGGCATTTGGATGGATGGTGTCAGACTCATTTTATATCCGATACGCTCAGAAGCGCAGCTCTCCTTCGGTATTGTTCCACTTCCAAATCACCTCCACTAACCCAGTGAGAGCCCATTGCCATGGAAGAGGACACCAAGGCACCAAGGACCACCTCACCCACGCCAGGATGGCACACCACTGGCTGTGCCGCGCTGCCAGGCAGAGCAAGCCACTGCTCTCAACCAAGTGTCAAATCTTTTCAGAAAGATACTCAGAATTATGTTCACCAGCAATTTGACTTTTTAATCATTTCAATTACTGTGACTAAAACCCTTCAATCGGAACAAAACCGGGGAAAAATAACCCCTCTCCTTCTGAAACAGCCTGCCCGGCTTAACAGACCATACCAAATCGCGAAGGTTTTTGCTTTTGTGGTCTTCACATATTTCATTTAATGCAGATAATTAACCTCAGTTTCTAATTTCAAATCCTCCACATAAGGGAGTGAAGTGATTGAATACATTCACTGACAGACGGAAAATTAAAATATTACTACAGCTTCTGCATGTGACTCGAAAGACAGGACCTTGCAAAAGATCTTTCTTCTTTTATTTGACTGATTAACTGTAATTTGCTTAATGGATTTAAGGATGAGCCTAATAATCCAATGATATTTCCAGGAACTGATTTAGGATCAACACCTCTGTTCTGAGCTTTTTTTAAGCACAATGATTTTCTGTACTATGCAGGTACTTCTGAACTCAGATTTCTCCGTTGATAAAATCATAGAAACATGGAACGGTTTGGATTGGAAGGGACTCTAAAGATCATCTAGTTCCAACCCCTTGCCATGGGCACGGACACCTCCTAACGGATCAGGGGCTCAAAGCCCCGTCCAACCTGGCCTTGAACACCCCTAGGGACGGGGCAGCCACAACTTCTCTGGGCTTCCCCACCCTCACATCAAAACATTTTTCCTAAGATCTCATCTCAATCTCCTGTGTTTCAGCTTAAAACTGTTCCCCCTCGTCCTATCTCTGCACTCCCTGATCAGGAGCCCCTCCCCAGCTTTTCTGTAGTCCCCCTCAGTACTGGAAGCTGCTCTAAGGTCTCCCTGGAGCTTTCTCCAGGTTGCACAACCCCAACACGATTTATTTTCCACGGATAGTGACTACCTGACTGGCCTTGCAACATGCAGTCACAGTGCTGGAACTGCTTGGAGCCCCTTTTGAAGCCTCAAAGCTCATGATAACCCACAACCACAGTGTGCTCTGATGATCCAGTCCAGTGGGCAGGCAGGACTTCTGGTATGGTTTGGGAAGGTGGAGAAGTCAACAGCTCTACTCTAACATGAGGCAAGCGTGTGTTCCCCCAACACCCCCGCACCCTCCTCAGTCCCTTTTCCACCAAGAAAGCCTGGTGTAACAGGATTTCACAGTCTGTCTCAATAGTTAATAAATCCAGGATCTAACGGACTGTTAAAGGAAAACCTCCAAGAGGCAGTCATTTTTAAAGTGTCCAAGGGTAACTAATGATTTGAGGGATTAGTCCATTGCAGCAACAACAAAGAAACTCTTAAAACATACAGCCAAGCTGAGTGGCAGATCAAAACTAAGGCGTACCCACCCTGTGGGCCATCTCCTGTGTGCTCCTGGGGTCAGTTCAGCTCCCAGTCGTGCATTCAGCACCCAATCCCTTCTGAAACTGGGCAGCCAAACCAGCCTGACTTCCAGCCCCGTTCTCAGAACCCAGTATATTATGATTTGTGCCACCATTGAAAGTGCACATTGAAAGAGGACCATCGCCAACACTGGACCAGACAGACCATGGCTCTAACCCAACTGTGAAGCCCTCCAAGGATGGAGATCTCTTTGGTGACCCGCTCCCGAGCTGCATCACACTCTTCATGAAGCCTTGTCTTCCCAACATCCAATCTGCACCTCCCCAACACCAAAAAGAGAAGAGACCATCCTCCAGGTCTCCATTTCAACTCCCCTTCCCTTCTTTTAAGAGAAAAGCTTCTGTAACCCAAGTAAAATTGAAACACAATAAAATAAGGTAGCTTTTTGCTGGAGGAGGGGAGAAAACACTATTCATTTATCAAAAGAGAGTGCTAAAAGCTTAACTACCTGTCTTTAAAAAGAAGCCAAAGCACTGATCCAGAACCAAACAACAAATACACCACTTCTTCATCTTGATTTGTGTAGAGGCAAAGCTACAGGCACAAAAGGTATTCTTCTTCAAATAAAATCCATTTTAAAGCTTGGCACCCACCAGTATAAATACTTTATGCTGTTAATATAAGCATTTCCACACAGAAGTTTCATCAGGTTAACAATATATTTAGAAAAGCTGGCGTAACTTCTGTGCAAAGCCACCATCAGTCTTTGCCTTGTGTATCTTAGGGTGCTCGAGTCACTCAATTACCTCTTGGCTCTATTAGCACCCGCACCCCCCTCTCTCTCCAGAACAATTCAGAACCAAAACTATTCTTCTGTAACTCATTTTCTTTACATTTGGAAACAGCCACAGATTCCAAACAGGGCTGCATTGACTAGAAGTGCTGTTATAGGCCCAGCAATTTGAATTCCAGCTAAGTCAAGCTCAGCATCCAAAACTTTTCTTTCTGCCTTCACATACGAGCAGCTGCTTTTTCCAGCAAGCAGCCTCTTTTGAAGCTCCAGCAGCCCAGCTTTAAGACACACACGCTGCTGCTCCAGGTAGAAGAAGCATCAGTATGCCTTAAACTTTCTAAACACACACTTTTCCTGTATCAGCGGTTGTGCTTTTGCATCTCCAGTTTTCCACCCATTCAGCACAGTTCACACCGACTCCCTCACCACACAGTCTTGGGTCAGAAGGTAGCAACTTAACATTTAATAACGAATAAAGCACCAAACCTCAAAACTAAGTATAAATTTTAGCTTCTTTGTGATACAGGCACAGCTTCTGATGGCTGGCAAGTTTATGCTGCCCCAAGCAATGGAAAGATCCCATGCCTTCCCTGAACCAGCCTACACTGCTCCTCTCGCCACCACAGTTCATCATCTCAGAGCCGAGGTGGTCACATCCCTGAAAAGCTCCTTCAGTTGTTTCTCCACTTGCTGTCCCTGCACAGCCTGCTACGAAGGAGTGCTGGCTGTACGTTTTGGGGTGTGTAGCTCTCACATGTGTACAGGGAGGCTGCCAGTACATAGGCACAAGTATATAAGGACCCTCCTAGTGGCTTCTACCAGCCCCAGTGAAGAACTGGGTCACCCATCCTTTTCATCTGAACCACCAACCCTTGTGAAACATCATGAGCTTTGTCAGCTCAGCACTCTGGAAATTAAGGCTTAGATCACATAGCCAGCTTCCTTTAAGAAAAATAAACCACATGTACACCAAAGCCCCCACTGGGAAACTTCCCCATCCATGCCTATCAGCCCCACCACAATATTCCCAGACCTCACCTACCACCACCTCTCATCACCATCCTCCAGGTCTTCTTTTAAACATGTTGTGCATTTCATGACATGGGTCACAACCCAGAGCAACTGGCAGAACCAACCTATGTCTCCCAGCCTGGCAGTCTTCCAGAAGTGACAAAAGTAGAGCTGTTCACACATAACACGGTGTGCTCTTCTTGCTTTCCATCACAGGAAGAAAGCAAAGGCAATGGCTGTGACTGCTGCTCCCCAGCACTTTGGGCGTGGGAGAAAAACTCTTTCATGGAATCATGGAATAGTTTGGGTTGGAAGGACTTCAAAAGCTTACAGCCCATCAAGTTCCAATGGGCAGGGACACCTCCCACTGGATCAGGGTGCTAAAAGCCCCATCCAACCTGGCCTGGAACACCTCCAGGGATGGGGCAGCCACCACTGCTCTGGGCAACCTGGGCCAGGGCCTCACCACCCGCAACAAAATTCTTTCGAAGATCTCATCTTAATCTCCCCTCTTTCAGCTTAAAACCATTCCCCTCAGCCCTATCCCCGCACTCTCTGATCAAGAGCCTCCGCACCAGCTTTCCTGGAGCCCCTTTCTGTACTGGAAGGCTGCTGTAAGGTCTCCCCAAAAGACCAGATCCAAAGCTAAAGAGAAGGCAGAAGAAACCCATCCTGACAAAAGACACAACTGTGACCTTTCACCACCAAACATCACATTTGCAGCTTTTTAAGATGCGCTCGAAAATGAGGCTGCGGGGCGGTCCTCAGGCACAGGTTTAATTTCTGCTCTCCGGATCCGAGGAACGCCATCCCGGCGTGTCAGAAGAAGGTTAATGAACGATTTAGCCGCCCTCACAACCACGTTAGTGTCACTTTCGGAAGCTGCAAGTTAATGCCCGAGATCTTCGGGGGTTACCCTCTTTGAAGTTCACTGATCCATAACCAATGTCCAATTAATTTGCAGGAGCCTAACTATAATGACTATTGGCCTTTTCCTATGCATACAAAAACACAGTGGGTAACGGCGATGCTTTTGGCTTCGGGATATTCTCACATATGCACGCA
The DNA here is from genome assembly GCF_017976375.1 of Cuculus canorus. NCBI lineage: Eukaryota > Metazoa > Chordata > Aves > Cuculiformes > Cuculidae > Cuculus > Cuculus canorus. The sequence continues at coordinate 491,117 of NC_071415.1, read as the reverse complement.
CATTTGCACACCTTCAAAACACCCAATGCTAATGATGGGTTGTCTTCTGCTGTTTGAGGAATTTTTTATGTTTGCTCTCCTGAGAGCAGAGCCACCGCGTCAAGATTTATGACCTTTCTGCTGCAAAAACAATTTGAAACCGATTCAAGATGCTCATTTGCTAACAGAGAAATACTTCTATTGCATTTGCTCCGATTCCTCTTTATTTAGGGTTTCCATGGAAGCCAAGGAATAGAAGTTCAATCTTGGGAAGATTAAAGAGGCCCTCAGATATAATGCAAAACAGCTTATTTCAACATTCCCTCAAGAAGAGAAACAAGAAATTCTTCCACACATATGCAGAAAAAAAAAAAAAAAAGGTTTGTGGAAATTTTCAGAATAAACTGGGACCCAGCTTTTCAAACACCGCACGCAACCATCGCTTCTGGCTGCACGCAGCCCCACCAGCTTCCAGCATGCTTATTCAGGTGAGACAGCAAATGAACAAAAAAGTCTGCAAGATAAAGATGCTCCAGCTTAAAAACCAGCTTACTGAAGACAGCTCTTGCTATACAACATCCAGGAAGTTACGTTAATTCAACCACAGGTCTCGCTCAGAGGAACAATCACCTCATAAATTAGTATCTCAGCAGATTTTTTTAGACTAAAAAATTGCAGAGATGACGCAATTCAGCAGCATCTTCCATTGCAACGCTCTGGACGCTACCAGAGCTGACATCCCAACATTGGAAAAATAAGATAAATCACTTCTCTTCAGTTACCACAGGCTGAGAAACAACTCCTGCGCTGGTGAGAACGGTAAAGGTTTCCATGCCTCCCTACCTGACAGGTCAAAGGAGCGTCAGCAGCCACAATGACAGGCTGTTGGACACTGCAAATTAACAGCAACGCATTTTGCCTGAGCTCCATCCCCCAGGTAAGGAGTTATTCCATGTTGTTCCAATCTGGTCTGAAAATGCCTGAGACCAAGAAACTCTACTCCAAAACGCTTCCATTTCACAGCACGTTTCTTAAACCATTTTAAAACCTGGCACAGATACATTCAGCTCATGGATCAAGTGCATTTCTTCCTGAAGCCAGAGCCAAGAAGTGCAGTCTTGTTTGCAGGTTTGGGCTACCTGCTCCAGTAAGAAAACCAACACAGCTGAACCTCAAATAAGTCATTTTCAATCCTAAAGCCATTATCACTTATATAAAAAGCTACTTAAATCATAGACTTTTCTAATCCTTCGCTTATGGCGAGTACCTGACTGCTTGGTCAAAATGCACTTCAAGACACATTCAAGGGTTTTACTAACTCCATGGGAATTCCCGGGATCCTGGGATTTTGTTTTTCCAACTCCTGATTAAAACAGCAGGAGTCCACACGAATTCCCCTTTTTCTTTTTCCCCCAAGACTTTCTCATGCTGCATCCCCCTCCTCAAAACCTAGAAGGAAACAAGACTCAAACCGAAAACATTTCACCAGCTGAAAAGCGCCAAGGCCTCGCGCAGGGCAGGATGCGTTTCCAGCTGCCAGCCCAAAGGGATGGCCGAGGGAGATTAAACACAGAAATGCTTTTCATAAGGCAGGTGGCTTTGAAGAGGACAGTTCAGCTCCTTCATTTCATAATCTTCACAAAGCGTCAGATTTTAGCCTAAGCAGGTCTTAAAACAAGGAGATTTTATTTGAAAAAGGGAAAAAAAAAGAAGTAGGAATGTGTTCTGGCCGGGTTCTGTTGATTCAGCAAGGGTTAGACACACACGCGCTTACTGATCCCAGAGAGCTCCCTGCTAAGTTAATTGTCTGGAATTTTAACTGAGCTCTCAGCAAGTTTCAAAATCCATGTTGCTGGAAGTGGGTGGGGGACCCAGAAAAAAAACAGGCTGCAAAACTGTGGAACTCCTCCGGTTACAAACCCCAGCAATGGCTTTGATGAAGGGAAAAGCTGCAAGAGGGAACGGTTTTAACCGGATTCAGTGATTCTGACTTTGACACCACTATGATTCTGTGCCAGGATTCTTGTGTGCAGAGCAGTACCATTTTCAGGGAGCACCATGATCCCGTTTGACCCATATAAACATGACAGAGGTGAGGGTACCTCCTGCCAGCTTCCCGCAGCTGTGGCTCAGCACAACAATTTCCTGGTGGATTCACACAGAGAAGTTTTACCACGAGTTGTAGTCGCCTGCATTCCCATAACTGAACACTGACCTTCTGCCGGTGTGGGCTTCGGCCAACCTGACGCTACAGGTTGCATGACTCCCTGCGTATGCATGAGGATCGCCCGCAGCTCTGCACTGCCCACCTGCCTCCACACCATGTCCAGCAGCAGTTTCCTCAGGTAAGGAACGTGCTGCAGGGTAAGGAACGTGCTGCAGGGATGACTCACGGCAATCAGACACGAACAGCCAAAGACATCCTTAAAATAACCTGCGACTACTTTCAAATAAAGCTTTGCATTCTACCAAAGCACCTGCACAACATCATCCCATACCCATACGGATGCTCCCCACCACCCAAGGTCCTCCAAGGCTTCCCATCACCTCTGTGGTGGCTCCTCAATACATTCTGGCGCTAACGTACCTGAACTCCCTCCCCTCGCTGTAGCGTCGAGTCGAGGTGGCACGCTGGGTGGCCGTCTCCAGAAGCAGCTTCTGTGTCAGCCTGCTGGAGGGTGCCGAGTCCCTGTTGGCCTCGGGCTCAGCCTCTTGGTCACATTTCCACTCCTCATCCTCGTTCAGAGTTGGCAGATAACCAGGTAGCCCTTTACCTGTCCCAGACCCCGAGCTTGGATCGCTATAAATTTTTGGACTTTCCCCACCTGTCCTCGTGTATTCCAAATAAATATCCGACTTAAGGAACAAAGGGTAGGTATTATCTTCTATCATGCACTGAATCTCTGTTTGGGCCTGGTCAAACATGTCGGGGTCAATCTGCAGTTTCATGACACAGTCTTTGATGAAGCTTTTTGTGGCCGGTTTGATCTGCCGGGACACAATACTGTTGTTGTCGAGGATGTATTTTTTGTAAATAGCTTTTGCCAGCTTGAGTCTTTTTTCCTCATTAGACGCACAAGGCTCCAGCTTCCTGAAGCCACTGCAGGCAAACCAGAAGTCCAGTAGATCCGCGCAGTCCTCCTGTTTCAGGAAAGTCCTGAAGAGGTTGATACCGTCTTGATCGTCCAGCAAGGAGTGCAGTGACTCGGCCCACTTCAGGTAGGGTGGAGTTGGCGAAGCACTCCCCTCCGGCTCATACCCCAAGTCCAAATCGGAGCGCCTCGGTGTTGCCGTGGATGTCTCATTTCTAACCACATCGCTTTTACCGGAGTAGAAACTGTGGCTAACTGGCCTCGGATCCGTGGACACAAGTTCTCCCTCCTCGCCAGGAACTGGTGGCCTGGGAGCATCTTCAGTGAAGCTTCCTCCAAGGTCCAAGGGGAAGCCTTTCCCCTGGATATTCATTTTTCTGGTCCTTGCTCGCACAGGAGCAGTGGGGAATGAGCTCAAATCTCAAATCATCAATATTTGTAGCTCCAAGGCGAACAAGGTTGTTTGGCTGAAACAGATGAGAAACAAAAATAAATATCACTGTAAATAAATCCTATTAGATTACAAACCACCACTTTTGCTCTGCATCATTACTGCACCAATGCCTCTTCTTCAGCTCTCAGCAACTTCAGAGAGCACAGAACTGGACTCAAATCAGACACCTTCTACAAATGACAGTCACAGAATATACCAAAACTTTGTATTCAGTATTTGGCATCACTGACACAGCCGGTGCTATGCTAAAACAACAGCCAATTTCCTATCACCGGTGGTTCTACAGGATCCTGGGATCTGGCAGCCCTACATCCAAGAAATCTAGGCTCAGGTAGCACACAGTGCCACGAGATACATGCCGTTAATTCCTCTGCACAGCCAGCCCGGACAGCACATGCACCTGGTCATATCAAGGCAGCATGCTTTTATCTGGCTACTGAACTAGGAAATACTCATCCCCAAACAAGAATTTAAGGCTTGTGAAAAATATTCTGAAAGAATATCCAGTTAGTCCCGAAAGCGAGACTGCACCTTAATCAAACACAGGTGGCTTTCGTATGCACAAGTGACATACCAGCACCACATTCCTTGCAAATCTCTGCCTCTTAGAACTACGCTGTGTCGCCTCGTCTAGCTCTAGGGGAATCCAGATGCATCGCTGACCCCCATATTTTGGGCATCTGGACTGCATTCTTGCTTCAGACGGGCTTGTTAGCACAGGAGCTCGGTCCTGGCACCGGGATTTTGTAGATGGGCCATTGAGAAAAGGTTCCTTTATGCTAACAACATCACATGCTATGAGGCTGAGAAAATTTCAGGCCATCAAAGGAAGATGAGAAAAGCCCCTCGAGAAGGAAATCTGATCAAGTACAACGTTTTTAAAGAGCAACGAGTCAATATGGAGGATGGGAGGGTGGGGAAGGCAATCTCTGGGTTGCTACTTCTACTGCTTGGCAAGGGAACTTCATCATTTATAGACAATAGCAAAAGTCTTGTTTTACAGAACAGTCTCAGCCTCGAAGCCCTGAGTACTGCAGAGCACCAGCTGCCTGACAAACCACTCCTTGCACTGGATGAACTCCATTGCATGTGAAAACACACTAGTAAGGACAGATTTCAGCTTGGCCTCCCTCTCAAAGCTCACTCCACCCTAAGAACACGTCTTTGGGACGCTTTGCCATTTTCCCCCCATTCCCTCTCCCTGGCTGAATCAAGAACTGCAACGTACACCCTGCCTGTCCTTAAAGCCCACCTGCACATCACAAAATAACCACGGGCCTGGCTCCACCATGCTTTGCAGGAGCCAGTGCTGCCCTCACACCAGGTCTGAGCCACTTGAAGCATCTGCTGCTGCCCTGGCACTGCTGAACAGGGCTGAGTTTTCATGCCATGCTGCCCTTTTAGGTTGTTTTCACACCAGTTATGGATGCGAAAACGAGACTGGCACCCGTCTCCCTGGCAAAGGTCCCCAGTGACCCCTGGCCAGGTGCTGGGACACCACAGGGCAGCGACCTCCAATTCTCCAGGGCAAGCCCCCAATCCTCCAGGGCAATAGCCCTCAGTCCCTGGGGCAGAAACCTCAATCCCTGGGGCAACTGCTCAGTCCCCTGGGAGCCCTCCAGGCAGCCCCCTCCACCCTCAGGCAGCCCTGCTGGCCCTTCGAGGAGCCCCCAAAACCCCGAGGGAGATCCCAGGCAGCCCCTCAAGCCCTGGGGCAGGTCCTGGACCAGTCTCTCAAGCCCCAGGGCAGCAACCTCAAGCCCCGGGTGTCCCTCTCCAGCCCCCCAACCCCCAGGCATCCCTCCCCTGGACCCCCACCCTAGAGAAGCTGCCCCCCCCAACCCTGGGGCAGCTGCCCTGGGCTCCTGGGGACAGCCTTCCAACCCCCAGGCAGACCCCCAATCCCCTGGGGCAGTAACCCCAACCCCTGGGCATCCCTACTCAGCCCCACCACCCCCGAGTCAGCCCCCTCGTTTGGCCCCACGACCCCCAAGGCAACAACCTCCACGCTGGGGCAGCCCTCCCCGGCACCCCAGCCCCCAGGACAAATCCCCAGACCCCCAGGGCAGCAACCTCCGACCCCAAGGCAGCCCCCCAACCCCCGGGGCAGCCCCCCAAACCCCGGAGGCAGCCCCCTCCGACCCCAAAGCCGCCCCTCAAACCCCGGGGCAGCAACATCTGACCCCAAGGCAACTCCCCAACACACGGGGCTGCCTCCCAATCCCCAACACAGCCCCCCAACCCGTGGGGCAGTCCCCCAATCCCCAAGGCAGCAACTTCCAACCCCAATGCAGGCCCCCAACCCCCGGAGCAGCCCCCCAACCGCCAGGCTAGGAACATCAATCCCCCGGGCAGCCCCCCCAAAGCTATAGGCAGCAACCTCTGACCCCAAGGCAGCCCCCCCCAAGCCATGAGGCAGCCCCCCAGTCCATGGGGCAGCCCCTCAACCCCCAAGGCAGCCCCCAAGCCATGAGGCAGCCCCCCCAACCCCCGAGGCAGCAACCTCCACCCCCCGGGGCAGCCCCCTCGTTCAGCCCCACGGCAGCAGCCCCGATCCCAGGGATCCCTCCCCGGCCCCCCATCCCCCGGGCATCCCCTCCCCCCCCGCCCCCGGCCGCCGAGGGAGCCCCTTAACCCGCTCCTGTGGGGACCCCCCCACAGGCGGCCCTCGGGGCAGCCCCCCCCCCCCGCCCCGCGCCCTGCCGCCCCGCGCCGAGCCGGGCGAGGCTCCGTGCCGAGGGGCCCCGCGGGTGCTCGGGCAGCCCCGCCGCCTCCCCCCACCCCCCCCGCCGCCCCGTTCTCCTTCCCCTCCCGGCGGCCTCACCGCGGCCCCGTGTCGGTGTCTGGGCGCTGCCCGTGGCCTCGCGGCTCATCGGCGGCGCGGGGCGGCGGCACAAAGCGCGCCCATGGCCGCGGGGCCGGCGCGGAGGGCGCAGCAGCAGCAGCGAGAGCCCCGCTCCGCCCGCGCCGCCCCGCGCCCCGCACCGCGGCTCAGCCGCGCCCCCCGCGCCCCCGGACGGTACTGCGGGACCGCGGGCGGAGCGACACCCGGCGGGACGGGGCGGGGCGGGGCGGGGACACCGCGCCGGGGGCGGTGAATGGGAGGCCGAACCCGGGAATACCGGGAGCCTCGGGAACACCGGGAACCCGCACCCCTGCACCCGAGAACACCGGGAACCCGCACACTTGGGGCCTCGGGAACACCGGGAACCCGCACCCCCGGGGCCTCGGGAACACCGGCCCCGTAGCACCTGGGGCTCCCCAGCACACGGGAACCCGCAGCCCCGCACCTCGGGCACCCCGGGACCCTGGGAACCCGCACCCCAGCATCTCGAGATCCCCGGGCCCTCGGAAGCCCCGGGAGCTGGGGAACCCCAGGACCTCGGGAACCCCGGGATCCCTGGCACCTTGGGAACCCACAGCCTTGCACCTCAGGAACACCGGCAACCCGGGGACACCAGCAACTGGGAACCCACGGCCCAGAACCTCAGGAGCCCCAAGACCTCGGGACCCCAACATCCCGGGAACTCCAGGACTTTGGGATCCTGGGAACCCTGGCACCTAGAAACCCTCACCCCAGCACCTCAGGAACCCCAAGATTGGGGCACCCCCAGGACCTCCAGACCCCAGCACTGGCACCCTGGGACCCAGAAAACCACACCCTCGGGACATGCACCCCAAGACCCTGGGACCCCCAGGATCACCACACCCCCAGGACCTTTGGACCCCCAGCACCCCAGGAAGCCCAAGGCCACCAGGACCTCAGCACCCTGGCATCTTGGGACCCTCAGGACCTCAGGAACCCTAGGACCCAGCACCCATGCCCCAGGGTCTGAGCATGGAGCTGGGACCCCCAGGATCATGCCCAAGGGTCCAACATGGAGATGGGAGCCCTGGGAGCATGACCAGTGGTCCAAGCACAGAACCGAAGGCCCCAGCATAACAGCCGCAGAGCCTCAGGCACTTGGCCAAGTGTCCAACACGGAGCTGGGGGTCCTGGGAGCACAACCTAGGGTCCAACATGGAGCTAGGAGTCCCAGGTGCTTGGCCAAGGGGCTGGGTATGGAACTGGGAGCCCCAGAAGCACGGACGAGGGTCTGGGCATTGAGGTGGGGGCTCCAGGGGCACGGCTGAAGGTGCAACACAGAGCTGGTAGCCCCAGACACATGGATGAGGGTCTGGGCATGGAGCTGGGAGCTGGAGATGCATGGGTACATGGGGTGGGGGCCTCAGGAGAACAGCCAAGGGTCCAACATGGAGCTAGTGGTCTCCTGGACACGACTGAGGGTCTGGGTGTGGAGCTGGGGGCTCCGGGCACACAGCTGAGGGTGCAACACGGAGCTGGTAGTGTCAGGAGCATGACCCAGGAACAGAGCTGGAGCCTCCAAGATTATGTCGGAGAGTTGGGGCACGGAACTGGGGGTCCCAGGGGCACAGCTGAGGGTCCGATATGGAGCTGGGGGTCCCAGCAGAGCCCCCGCTGAGCTGGTGCCTCGCTCGAGAGCTGAGCAGCTCCAGGGTTCACTTTGGCCAAGAGGAGCCCAGCAGAGCTTCTCCAAGCATCCTGGGCAGCGGATTGCCTGGCAGAGGGTCATGCTTTGGAGAATTCCAAGGCCTGTTGGAGGAGCTGGCTTAGCTCAGCAGGGAAAAGGCAATAACCCTCAGAGGCACTGCCAGCCTGTGCTGCTCCTTCCCAGACCAAACAGCAACATCTTGCTGAGGGACATGGTCTAGATGCTCAGGGACATGGTTTAGTGACAGATAGGAATGGTTGGACTCGATGATCCAAGAGGTCTTTTCCAATCTGGTGATTCTATGATTCCATTATTCTATGATCTTTAGCCAAGCTCTGCCCAGGAGGAATGATACTGATGGATCCTGGGACCAAGGTTTGTGGTGGAGTTCTCTACCGAGAACCAGAGCCGGTTCAGAAACACAGCGTGTGACCTGCTTCCCTGCGCTGGGCAGTTCTGCAGTGAGGAGAAAAAAAGGGGACTCTCCAAGAGATGGCACTGTATGGACTGAAATAAATCAAACAACATGGAGACTCCCAAGAAGGTAGTGGGGAACCTGGCTTACTCCGAGACAGAGCTTCTGGCCAGGCAAGGCATGCCGGCGCTGAGCCTGCAACGCTGTCATTGCGGAAAGAAGGAGGAGATGCAGAAATGGAATGAGAGTAGCATGACAGACGGGGAAGCGCGAAGCCTGCTTCTTTCCTGGAAAGCAGTGATATGCTCAGAGTCCTGGGACTGCGCCAGGCACAGCCTGATACCATCCCAAGACCTGAACAAACAAGCCACAAAACCTCTAAAAATCAAAAACTACTCAGAAAGATTCCCAATAGGGATGGGTTTGGGGGTTTGATGCAATTATTCTACCGCGTGTGCCTGTTCCCATGCGTTCAGGGAACACTTTCAGAAATGTACATCTTTTTTCCAGTGTTCCAAAATGCACAGAAGTCAGCACTGAGCAATGCTGCTTCCCCTCCTGCCCCAGTGCAGAGCCGGTAAGATGATGCGGCAACTCGTGCTCTTTCATGTGAACGATGCTCAGAGCTGATTTATATGTAGCAGTGCAACACTGATCTCAGGCATAATAATAGGAAAGCTGATGCGGGATTCAGCTGGTAAGGAATTAAAGGATGGGAATATAATTAATGCAATCAGCCTGGTTTCTGGAAAATAGCTCTTGTCAAACTCTGATGTCATCCTTTGAAGAGATTACAAGTTTGCCTGATAAAGGTTATGGCATAGGAATAATAGACCTGGACTCTGTTCAGGCATGTGACTTAATCCATATAGTATTCTGATTAAAAATTAGCACAATACAACATCAAGAGAGACACCTTAAAGGGACTGGGAGCTGGCAAACTGACAGCCATCAATGGGGAATCCCTGCAGAATGGGATTGCGCACAGTGGGTGTCCGAGGGCTGGATGGGAAGCCCAACGCTATTCAGCATTTCCATCAATGGTCTCGAAATAGATTAAAAGGCCCTGCTGAGAAAAATGCCGGGGCCAGGGAAACGAGAGGGGCAGGAGACACGGACGAGGTCAAGACAGCTGTAGAAAACTTCATAAGCTGAGTCCCGGGGAAAGAAAACGTGGTTGAATGTGAACAGCTGCGAAAGGATCCCGCTGCTGAGCACACGGCCCTTCTGCTGGAAACCAGCGCTCCGCCAGGGAAGGATCCAGGGCCGAGCTTGGGAGGCAGCGCGGGAGCAGCATCTCCCCATGGAGGATGTTCTGGCTGGTCTGGGCTGCTACAGCAGAAGCGAATCCAGCTTCAGGAAGGATGCTGAGAAATTAGAGAGAAACTGGAGAGGAGCTAAACCTGACCTCTGCTTTGCAGGGGGATGCCTGAGAACCGCAGCCTCCTTTGCTAGTTCAAAGGAGCCCCAGGGGTGCCTCGATTAAGTGCTTAAGCAACTTCATGGGTGAGAGGTGATCAGGTATTAGAGAGCTTTTCATCTCCCAGAGAAAGGCCCAGCAAGATTTCATGGCTTGCATGGAGTTTGCATGAGAAACCAGAGCTAGATTTCTCCGTGACAAAGAGGGGCACTGCGGGGGTAGGGGTGAGGATCTCGGGTGCACCAGCCTCCTGCCAAGCTGAGGAGGTGCAGAAGGCTCTTGGCCAGCCAGTGTGTCCCTTCCTGCAGCACAGGATCACTGCACACTCCATCCTCGTACCCCGAGAAAGGATCACTGCATACCCCGAGAAGGCAGAGCCAGCGCTGCCCCCTCCAATGAAGGCAGCTGCCCCTTCGTGGGCTGGAAGGGTTGAATTCCCCACAGGCTGATGCTAAGCCCTCCTGGTGCCTTCATTTTGTGGCCCTTTAGCAGAGCTGAGCAGGGCTGGGAGAGCCATGGGCTCCCTCTGGAGCCCTCTCCCTGCCTATGAAAACACCTCGGTTTGCCCACGCTGAGAAGCCCAGTCCCAAGGGGCCAACATCACCTCCTTCTTCCAGATTTACCTGGGGACATCAAGCAGGGCAAAACCCAAACCTATCATCCCTGGCAGCACGGAGGAGGAATCAGCCTGCAAGGTCTTTCATCAAAGAGTAAAGACCAAAGAATGGCAGCGGATCATCTTTCCCTTCTCCATCTCTTGGAAGTGTGACCCTGCCTTATACCTCCTGAAAACTGCCACGAACAAGGTGCCAGCGGTGTGTTTGCTGCAGACTTGGTGTCAGCCTGGGATGCTGTATGCTTCCCAGCTCCCAGTGCACACATTCAGTTCTGCCTGGAAGAGCCAGCAGATGCTACTGGTATAGGAGCTGCTCTCAGCCTCTGGTCTAAAAGCTCTGGGGCTGCGTCCAAGCGACTCGACACTGTGCACACAATTCTTGGTCTCTGTGATTCACAGAGCCTCCCTGCAAGCCCTTCACTCCCATCTCTCAGATCCGCAAAGGTATGTTTTCCGGTAACACCATCACTTCCCTGCCAGGTTGGCTTGGGAGCTACAAGCCTTCCAGCATCCCTTCTGCAGAGGCTGAGAGCCCTCAGTTCAGCTTCAGCAGTGAAAATATTCGTTTCAAATTATTTCTTCTCTTTGTAGTGACTTACTGGCTTCCCCAAAGCAAGGCGTGCCTGACCCAGCGCTGACGTTTGGTGGCTGCTGGGCTGTTAGCGTCCAGCCTACCCTTCTAACGGCGTGGGTGAGAGCCGGTGTCCCTCCAGCGTGGACAGTTTTGGGATGAAGCGCACTAGATGGTGCTGTTCAACCTCTGGCTGTGATTTCAAAGGACCTCGCAAGGTCATAAGTGTTGCCAAATTTGGTTTTATTTAAAAAACCTTTTTGAAACTGGAGGACAATTAGCAATACCCTGAAGTGCGAGGTCCTACATCAATCACTGGTGGAGGCGAAGGGCAGCTGACCCTCAGAGGGATGCGTACTGCCTCCCTCCTCGTGCCTGGAGCACCCTCATTTCAGAGGTTGGATTCAGGCTTTGGCTGTGTGAGCAGCAATGGCAGAAGGGGCAGCCAAGAGAAAAATGTCCCAGGGTGAAGAGGAGGCTGATAGTTCTCTCTTGGACTGCTGGCAAGATGACACTTGCAGAGCAGGAGAAAGAAAATGTATTAGCAGTAAAGGTGACTGCATTAACATCGTGTCCCTGGGAACTGAGGGCACCCCAAAGAGCTCAGCGGGGATGAGGCACCCGCAGCCCAGTCACACCACCACAGAGGCAATGAGAAGCAGAGCCACAGGACATGTCTGGCAGGAGAATAAAACACGGGAGTGACCATGGGTATGGCTGGCCTGGGAGCAGGAAGACAACTCCTGTCCCAATGGTAGGGAGGGATGGAGCATCTCCTGGCACGGGGAGCAAGGATACCCACAGGCAGCTCTGCTGGGGACTGGGGATGAGAACTGAATTGGGCAACACTGGTTTGAATTCTCACAGCACCCCTTCTTGCAGGAGGCGCTGGTCTAAAGATACCTCCCACCCTAGCGATGTCAGCCCCACCAAAAGCACCCACAGAGCAGCAGGAGCCACTTTCTGGGTCCCCACACTATGGCTCAAGGTGCAGGTCCTGTGGACAGCCTGAAGTAACTCCTGCTCTGGATTCCCCACCTCAAATTTATCAGCTTGCCTTGGATTTGCTTCTAGTGCTGGACACCAAGCTTATGCCTTTTTGCTCAGTTGTTGCTCTTTTCAAAAGCCCTGAGCCTGCTCTCCCAGGCGGGTGGGAAGGGTGCAGAGCTCAGCTGCTCTGGGCACTTGGGTTCTTCCCCTCCAGCAAAATCATCCCAGTTTCCCAGTTCATTCCCATTCCCACGTGGGTGCTTGCTTGCAAATCCCCCAAGGAACACCAGGGGTCTACACGCATCTCCCCTCCTGGGTACAGGTCTGGAGCGCGTGAATGGGACAAAGGTTTTGCTGCTCACACCAAAATTAAGAACACCTTCCAGGAAGGTAAGGGCAGGAGGGCCTGGGCCAGCTCAGGGAGTGGTTTTTGCAGCTGCCAGCATTTGCTCGTGGTAGCAAAGATGCCTGTATGGCAGAGAGAAGGCCCTGCATGTTACCCAGAGCCTCTACAGCGTCCCAACACCCTGGCCTGTTCTCCTCGTGGTCTCGTTCTGCCTTCAGCCCTGGCATCATCCCCACTTGGTGTTTCCCCTTGTGCCTGTCCTAGCATCAGCCTCCTGTCCCCAGCTCTGCTTCTCCTTCCCCTGCCGCATTACAGAGCCCCTAAATTTGGCGTTTCCCCAAAAAAAGATTACGAAGAGCTCGTGCTGTGCCTTGGGAGGCTGCTACGGATGAGCTGATCCCCCAATAACCAGCCAGCTCTTCCTTTTGCACAGTGATGGCACCTTGGCAGAGGTGCAATCTGCTTCTAGAAAATCATCTGTGATTGATGAACGGTCCAATGATGCTCTAGGGGCTGCATAAAACCAGCAGCAAAAGCAATGGGCAGAGGCTACAAGTGAGATTTAAGGCTGGAATTCAAGTCCTTAGTTTCTTCTGGGACCTCACTCAGAGTGAGAGAGGGTGGCTGGCGGCTGCTGAGCCTGTCCGTGCCAAAGAGCGAGGACGCAGCATGCACCCCAGCTCTGCCTGAGCGAGGAGCTGGCGCTGACATTCTGAGCCGTGGAGGAGTGCACGAGCTGATATTAAGACCTTGGTGTCTCCCCAGCCTTCCACCTGTCCCCACTCCACTTTTGGGGAAGAGCTGCCCATCTCTGGCAGAGACCTCGCAGATCCGAGACCCCGCAGCTCCCCCAGTTTTGATCAACCCTCTTAGCCGAAATCCATCACACACACTCTCAGCCGGCATCGCCAGCGCACAATACTCCTCATCACCAGCCAGCAGAGGTGAGCATCCCCAGGTGATGTCACCCATGCGCTTTCCCGTACCCACCTTTGAGGTCAGCCCCAGGCCCGAGCCTTGCACGCCTGCCACTCCATGCTCCAGACCACCAGGATCGCTGCTCCTCTTGGGGAGCCAGGGGTGAGACGCCATCCATGCACATCCCAGGAGGGCCACTCTGCAGAGAGAAGAGATGTGAGCTCGTCCCTTCTGTCACCAGTCTGCCCAGATGTGTGTGGGGCAGCCAAACCAGGCAAAGACATGCTCCAGTCCCTGCTCACGTGGTCCTGAAAGCCATATGTTGGCCCTCCATGAGATGGAGATGTCTGGACCAGGCTCTGCTCTGCCCTGAGCTATGCTAGGACAACACCGTCCCTGAGCACAGGGGCTCTAGAGCGGTTATTGCTACAGAAATGATCCTGCCATACAGACCCAGGGTGCGATGGAGCAGTAGCGCTGGGGGCACATCCCCGTTCCTGGTCCCCAAGCCCCGCCGCAGCCCCCAGGGCTCACCCATCTGCCTCAGGGCATCGCTCACCCTGCGGCTGCTGCTCCAGCATCCCTGCAGTGGGATGGGACGAGGTCGGCATGCAGCGGGCACCATCCCCAGAGGGGGAACGTGGAGTCCAGCTGGTGGCTTGCAACGTTGACAGCTATGTTGAGACAGCTGGTGGCTGCCAGCAGGATTATCCCAGAGCATCCCATGCTAATTCAACCTGTTTGATCCTGGCAGGAGATGCAGATCTTCTTTATCAAGTGATCTTCTTTATCAGTGATCCCAATCAGCTGGGCTACTGGAGGGCAAGGCAAGGCTGATGCCAAGAGCACTGCTGGAAATGTTGGCTGCTCGACTCTTACAGCTCTGTTTTGAAGGACTGAGCAAGATCTTCTGGCTTAAATATGGTCACTAGCCTGGTGGTGAAAGCAAGCCCAGCGATACCTTGATGTCTGTCCTACAGCCCCGCAGACTTCCAGCCTGGCTGGTTTGATATGATCCCTACCAGCAGTCCAGCTCGGAGAGCGTTTTTCCCCAAGCTCCTGGCTCACCCCTTGCGGGAGGAGCAGCTCTCCCAGGTTGCTGGCAGAAAGTTTTGTGATAAGCGAGATCTGTTCGCTGTGTTTTGGCCGATATCTGGTGACCAGGTGCGGCCAGGTGGATGCACACCGCTGTTTTTTCAGTTCTTGCCTGAGATGAGGCTTGCTGACAGTGCATCTGCTTTGATGAGGTTCTTCCCGGAGATGTGGAAAATGGTCAACAAGCTCTTTGCCATGCAATTTCAGTTTATTGTGAGTCCACCTAGTGGCCCATGGGGCCATGGTCAGCTCTGCTGGGTATGGTGAGGCTTGTGAGGACATCTTGGAAACACCCGAGCACCCAGGACAAGCTCTGGGAATCGTTTTACCTGTGCACATACCTGACAGGTATAGTTCAGGTCTCGACTCACCGTTGTCCTTCTCCAGAAGAGCTTCCAGCCCATGAAGCGACAGCAGCAGCAGAGGTTGTGACTGGTTTACTCAGGCCAAAACCCAGCTAGACTTGGGCCAGGACAAAGAATCCTTGTGATTACATCAGGTGCTGCTGAACTCCCTCATCCCATGGCACTTTCATCCCATATTTCTCCTGTATAGCGGTTTTCCTCCCTGCTTCTCAGACAGGGCATTGGGTGCCCCAGATGCTCCTCTGGAGAAGCCGTGCCCTGCAGAAGCATCAGCTCTGTGTGCTCAGGCCGGCAGCCGGGCTGGGAAGCTGTTTGAAGCTAATTGTTGGTAATGAGCCCCCGGTGTCTGCCCGTGGGCAGACAGGACGGCCACGCATGTGGGAAATTGCAGCCTGCAACTTTGAGTCCTCTTTGAGCTCTTCCACAGCTCGGCGTCTGCTCCAGGTCAAGGAGACAAGCCAGCCCAGCTGGGGGACCCCGAGTCCCGGCAGAGCCCCTCTGGGAGCCTCCAGTTCTTGCAGCTCTCCGGTAACACAGCTGCAAACCTTCCTGGGGTCTCTCCCTATACCCTGCTGAGTCCTCAGCCTCCACCACCCCTTTCCCAACCTTCTGCTTCCCAGCAGCACCTCCAAAACTTTCAGCCCTAGGTGAGGGTTGCCCTCCTTCACCATCTCCCCTGTGAGTTGGCCTCTTCTAGAGCAACTGCCCTGCCAACCTGCTGGTGGACAGGACCCCTGTGCTGCCACATCACCAGCACCTGACCAGGGCAGCCAGGACTCGGTACAGTCCTGGAGTCCCTTCACCCTGGTGACCTGCCTGTGAGCCGCACCACCTATGGGAAATGATTTCTCGGCAAGGCTCCACTTTTGTAGTGAGAGTGAGCTCCTAGAAAAGGCACTAGGAGAAGCTCTGCGCTGATGGACACCAGCTGAGGTTCTGACCAGGTGAGGCAAGATGCTGGACCCAGCTATGACTCTGAGGTTTCACTGCTCCCTTCTGCAGAGAAGAGCAGAAATTCACAGAAGGGTGATGGTGACCTTCTGCTGCACCATCTCTGCCGTGGCTGGAGATCCACAGACTGGCTGGGGACACCCAAATGTGCTGATGTTGGTGGGGCTGTGGGAGGAGGCTGTGTGGTTCAGCAGGCTGGTGCAAGCTCTGCTGCTCCTCAGTACTGAGCTGAGGCTCTGCTGAGCCATGGCTGAGGAGCTGGGTGTGCTCAACAAGTACCATTTATTCATTCTGTTGTGGAAGAGTTTTCTCACTCTTCTGCTGCTTTAGATGCCCCAGCATAAGCCCAGCCTGGGAGATCATCTTGGCGTTGACTCGTCTCAAGGCTTTACTGCATCAAGATGTGGAGAGTATTGGAGTCATCCTGACACAGAACTGGAAAAATTGCCCAGTAAATCATTCACTGCAGGAAGAAGCTCCAAGAAGTGGGAGAGTCTTTGTCTTTGAAGGGGTTCAAGACACGCTCCACAGCTAGGACAAAGCTGTCTTGGTGCTGGATGTCAGCTGTGAGATTCCCCGTTCCCTTCTAGTGGCATTTCTGGAACTGTCATGACTCTTTCCTGCTCATGCTTACCAGCTCTCTTCCCCGGGTGTGAAACCCCATGCCCCCTTGCTCCTAAAAACCCCTCCCGTTCCCATGCCAGGGTGGGCAGGTGAATGACAGCAGAGCCAAGTCTTCTCTGGACAGGACGGCTGGGAGCCGGGGAGACATGAGCTAGCGATCATGAGCACCCCATGGACCTCTCCTTCCCTGGGGAGGAGAGAGAAAGAACCACTCGGCAGACACATAAGCATCAGGCTGGGCAGTTTTCTCAAGCTTTGCTGTGCCTCATCTCCTGCAGGCACCAAGCCTTGGACCACCTTCCATAAAGTGCTGCTGCTTTGATGCCTCCCTTCATCAGGACACGGAGGCTGCTGCCATCCCCTGATCTCTGCACCTTCTGCTGTCCCGCCTGCCCGTCCGCAGCCATTTCACACCACTCCTGCTCGTGCCAGCCGTGTCCTTCAGCCTATGCAGCTCTTCTCCTGCCTGGTGGGAGCAGACAGCAACTTGATCTCTGCAGCCTCCGTGGATCATTAATAATCTTATTAATGCATCTGTGCCAGAAGTCCTTCAAATGGACAAATGTTGACTGGTGTGGTGAGCAGCCTCAGGAGAACTCTTGGCTGGTAAACATGAGTAAATCGGGTCTCATATTACAGTTCAGCCTTGTCCTTTATAGTCACAACTGGCCAAAGCACAAGAGACTGTGTGGTGGTGGATGTACCATACCAAATCTTGCCTGACCTTGGACCACGTCCCTGCAGCAGCAGCTTCCACAGCATGCCAAGGGTATGTTGGGGAGAATATCCCACAGATGAGGTTGACATGGACATTGATCAGTCTTCCCACACTTCTCTGACCCTCCCAGGGCCATGAGGCAGGTTGAGCACCCGTAGGCTGTGTCTGGAGATGACCATCTTGTGGGCAACCGTTCCATGTTTCCATGGTTCCATGACCATCTTGTGGGCAACAGTGCAGCCCACCTGCGCCTTCTTCTGCAGTGGGATGTAAAGCAGAGGTGCCTGTAGAGGAGGTTCATGGCTCCCTTTTCCCAGTGGAGAGGTATTTTCCTATCTCTGAAGCTGAACATCTTTAATCAGCCTGTTTAGCTCAGTCTCACGTTCACCAGCCGCCCAGAGCCTGGCACCGCTGTAGCCACAGCCATTGAAGTTCTGCCTGACGATGAAAACGGAAGATTTAGCCTGAATTTTGGTCCTGTGTCTCTCGGCTGGTTTGTGCTCCTTATCTGTCAGTCTGGCCTCCACCTCCTGCACTGGGTGAACCTCTGGGTGGATCATGCAGAGCACCCAGGAGTTTTGTGGATGCCTCAGTAATGGCTAGAGCAAGGGGCTGGGTTGGGCAGTGAGGCTCGGTGAGTCCTCGTTATGCTTCAGCCTTTGGAAGAGCAGCTACTTTCATGGGTGGCATCCGCATCCACAACCTCCATCCTTCGAGTCCCTTGGTGGGCCTCAGGATGGACCATCCATGGCTGGTGCCTTTGAATTTAATCACTCTGCATGCACATGTGTTCGCAGAAACTTCCGAGCATTGGCTAATTTAATCACACTTGAGGAAGACTGTACTTCTGGAGGACCTGAGAGTGCGGTGAAAGTGGAAAAGCTTGACCTGGAATTTGCAGTAACATCCAGATCCCTTGGAGGCTGTTTCCTCCATGGGTCACTTACTCTCTTTAACACTACCCCAATGGCTGAATGCCCGGTGCCCCCATTCTTCAGGAGAGGGCTCCTCTCCTCTGCTGTCCCCTGTCGTCAGGACTGAACCCTGAGTAAGACCTCTGGGCTGTTCGAAACCCGTCTTTTTGGTCCCTCTGTTGCTGTGTCTCCTTTCTGTGGTCCTACTGAAGGTCCTTCTGGCTGCATCTGAGCCAGCGGCTTTGGACAGTATGGAAATACCCACAGTGGGAACATGAACATTTTCGGCTCAGTGGCATCCTGGGTCGCCCACAAGCTCCTAAGCTCTCCCAGCAGAGACCCTGACTCCTCTCTGCAGAGATGTCCGCCGGCTCAGTCCTCATCCTTGTACCATGGCCACCAGCAGCCAGGAAGCCGGGCATTTCACAGCCGTTTTCCATCACCAGCTCAGCCTCTGGACCCAGCCTGGCCATCTGCCTCCTCTGTCCCCTCCTGCCCCACCTGGCCCTGCCCCAGGAGAGCCCATTGCTCAGGACTGGCCATTCCTGTGGCCTGAAGGAGCTGGGTGGACGGTGTTCCCTGCTCACCTCCAGTATCTGTAGCTGGCAGCTCGCCACTGATCACCTTGACCAGCTCCGTCTCACCAGCTCCCACCTCCTCCTGCCTGAAGGTTCCACATCAGCCGGGCTGTGGCCACAGGGTCCCTGCTCACATCTCATCTGCCCTTTGGTGCCATTGTTTTTCTATTTGCTTTTCAAGTTCCTTCTCTTTGGTTTCTGCTTCCCTCGGACTGGGAGGACAAGGTCTACTCACTCACTGCTCCCCAACTTGCGGTGCCGGCCCTTTGCAGCTCTTCCTTCGCATCAGTTGCATCCCACGTCCTTGTGGGAAGGTGACTCCCCCCATCCCAAGGTGATGACACCATCCCAAGGTAAATCCCAGGGGATCCCACCAGCCCAGGAGGGCTGTTTTGGGGGCAGCCAGCCCAGCTATGCCCAGCTTCCAACTGCCCATGGGAACCACCACCCCAAAACCGGGCATGGGGCAAACCTACCCTTGGAGCCCTCTCTGCTACCACTGCCCCAGCGCTGCCTGGAGGGAGGTGGGGAGTGAGGGTCCCGCTGGGGTCTTGGCAGGGTCCCAGTGAGGATTCGGGGCTGGCTGCTGCCAAGGAACATCCCTGCCCTCTTTGTGCTCCCTCTGGTAAGCGGCGCAGTACAAATATCAGCCGGCTTCTTTGAAATGAAAACAAAACTGATAAAAGTCGGAAAAATCCTCGGCCCCAGCCCCCGCTGCTGGCCCAAGCGGTGGCTCTTTCTGTCGCCGAGACGGCTCCTGCAGTTATAAATACATTATGTATGCCGGTGTCCATCGGCCAGCGCCTTTTGTTGCTGCTGAATATGTCCTGGCCAACAAAAGTGGACTGGATTAGCCACAGTGGATTAAAAGATTTTCTTCTTAGAGTTTACCTAATAATATAACAATTGACATAGAAGGTCTCTTTGAACTCTACACGACTCTCTTATTTTACCATCTGTGAGTTTGCTTTCCGTGCCGCTGATGGGGCACCCGTCTGCCGATGGAGCTGGTGGTGGGAATGCTGCCTGGAGCCGAATTTGTCGCGGAGCAGAAGCAAGCAGCCCGTATTTGAAGGGAGGCAGAGGGAAAGGAAAGTGGCACAACTTCTGTCCTCCTGCCTTTGTCCTCGGCCCTTCTGCTGGTGGCCACTGAGCTGGCGATGCCGCGGCGCGGGGAGGGAAGAGATCCAAGGAATGGGCTTGAGTGATGGGGAAGCCACTGGTCATCTGCAATTTGAGGTGTCTGGAGAGGTCCTGGGCGGAATAAGCTCTTTAATTCATCACAAATTTGGGGAGAGTTGAGATGATGGAGTTTGCTCGTCTTGGTTCGGGCGTTGGGCTCTGGTCTCCATTGCAAGATGGGTCAGGCAGCGGCAGCAGCGACAACGGGAAACATGGAGGGCAGCGGCAGCAGGGGAGGAAGGCTCCCCCCACCATCCTGCGGTGCCGCCGCCGCTCGCCCCCTCCTTCGGCACACCCCGCCATCCCAGCCCTTGGGCTTTGATCCCGTCCGGGGGGGCTCCATTCACAAGTCTTTCATAGCCGCCTTTGGAAATACCCGTTCTCAGAAGTCACGCGTAATGAGATGGGAAGACGACGAGCAATTTAGGCGCCGCTCTTTCTCGCTCGTAGGGGTTTTTTTAATCTCCATCTCCCCTCCATTTTTTTTTTTTTTTTTTTTTTTGTTCCCCCATCTATTTATTTTTTTTGCAAAGACACTTTTGGAGCTGCACCGACTCTACCCGGGCTCGCCACACCACCCTGGACCAACCGGGGCGGCAGGAATATGGGGCTCGCGCCTCTCAGCCGGGGGCCTTTGATGAAGCTGCTTTGCGAAATTTGATTTGAAAGGCCTACGATGGCAATTTGGGGAGAATGGTGGAGCCTTTCTCCACCCGCCTCTCTTTGTCTCTCTCTCCCGAAAGGGGGGTTTCATTGTGGGTGCTGGGGCGAGGGGGTCGGGGCGGTGGCGTGGGTGGGGTGGGGCGATGGAGGGGACCGGAGCGCCCGAGAACAATAAGCGGGGAGATGGGGAGAGTCGGGATTTCTCACCTGCCCGGGCGTTCGCATTCCGCCATGACGCCAGCAGCCGCCCTGTTCGCCGCCGGCCGGAGCACTTTTTTTCCCCAGACTCTTGAACCTATTTCCTTTTCTTGGCAAGTGCGTGGCTGGAAGATGGGAATCTTTACTTTATATTGCAGCTTGGGCTTCCCAGCCTGATTGGCTGCAGTCAGGACCAAATGCTGGTCCTTCCATCCCATCGTCACTATGGCAACCGGCCCCGTTAGGCACCACCGATTTACTTATAATTACTGGGTAAATAGTCAAGACAGGCCGCTTCCATCCCACACCGAGAGACTGCTCTTCCTCATCTGCCTCTTTTCCCTTCCCTTTTTTTTTTGTTGTTGGAAGAGGAAGCCCTAAAGAGCAGCAGCACTTAAGGCAAACTCTTTGAAGACTGTTTCGGAAAGCGGTGCCTCCCCCTCGGCCAGCCTGTTCCCCCATCACTCCCTCGGCACAATGCCTCGATGTCAGGGCTTTCCCGCATCATCCTGCATCCCTCACCTTCCTCCTCCTCCTCCAAGGAGCAGCGCTGGGTGGGGATCTATGACGCCCTGAGAGTGCGAGAGTCTTGGCCACAGTGGGCTCTGCCACAGCCATTGCTTCCGCCTTTCATGGGGATCTCACATTGGTTCCTCCAGAGGGCAAGGATGGGGCTGAACAGTCCTCCATCACCTCCTCCACCTCTGCTGCCAATAGCGATTCATGTTCGCAGCATGTGGGTTTCCCACCTGGGTGCCAACATCGCCTGAGCATCATCACCTCCGGGCTTGGCCAGCACTTTCCCTGGCTCTGTAAGACCCAACGGTGATGTGAACCAGGATAGGTCAGCTTGTACCTTTGGCTCCAGCTCCTTCCTGGAGTCTGGGACGCTGGGGCACCTTCCTGCAACACCACTCCCTGCCAGTTCTGCAGGGCATGGAGCTTCTCGTTACTCCTGGTGGGTGTTTAATGAGGAGGGACAGAGCGATATGCACAGGTCTTGTTGCAGAGTTGTGAGCATGGACCACAACTCGTGCTTAGAATCAGAATCATAGAATCACCAGGTTGGTGGAAAAGACCTCTTGGATGATCGAGTCCAACTATTCCTATCTGCCACTGAACCATGTCCCTTGAGCACCTCGTCTACCCATCTTTTAAATCTCTCCAGGGATGGGGACTCCATCACCTCCCTGCGCAGCCTCTGCCAGTGCCCGGTGACCCTTGCTGTGAAGGGGTCATCTTGTGCTTGTGGCTGGGTGGGTCACGCAAGAGAGAGGCAGCAGGACCCTGGCCCTGCCCTCATCCTCATGGTCCAAGGACAGATGCTGCCACCAGAGAACAGCAAACGGGCACCCAGCTCAGCCTCATTGACTGGAACATCCGCATGGGGCCCTCCAAGGGGTTCTGTCTCCACTCGTCATTGCTGGTATGATACAGCAATTCCAGCAAGATGGGCAAAATAGGGTCTTGGGGAAAATCTGAGGGCTAGAGAGATCCTTCAAAAATGCGTAGCTTACAGGCAGCAGGGTGAGAAAGGAGCAGAGTGGTCTTGAGGGAAAGGAAGCCAGGGTCATCTTCCCATTCCCTTCTCACAGCCATCCAGAGGGAAGGGTCCATCAGGACAGCTGCAGGAGGAGCACTGGGAGATGATGCCTGAGCTCCTTGCTTCGGTGAGAGGATGGGGGATTCCCACCCTCCTCACTGGGAGTGCAGAGGACAGGGGTGACCACGGACAACAACGTGGGACCAGGTGAGGAGGGAGCAACGAGGAGCCGTGGGGCCAGGAGGCACCTCCAGGGCTTCTGAAGGAACTAGGGGGTGCCCGACCTATCCACTCCTAGGAAGGACAGTTTGGAGCCTGACAGATGAGATAATGATTTTCCTAACAGGGAAAGCGTGGGCCTGGGGAGAGGGACTGACGCCCCGTGCAGCCACTGCTGCTGCAGCTCACCCGTGTGCCTGGTCAGCCGCGCAAACGGCCTGCGCGGGCGCTGGGGGTGAGCAAAGCCAGAGACACGCAGTTCTGGGCTCGGGTCGACACCCGGGAAGGCTCAGCTTAAACAAACACACCGGCCAGCTGCGTGCAGGATGCGGCCAGCCCCGATGCAGCCGAGTGGGCAGCGAAGCAGCGAGCTGAGCAGGTGGGTCTGTACCCCACAGCCGCCCCAGGGACGGCGTTCCAGCCCTCTTTAAAGCCCTTTGCTGCTGTTGGGGCCAGGAGCTGGCCTGCTCCGGGCTCTGCAACGCACGGCAGTGACCGGCTCAGGACCCTGGGGCCGGGGACCTTGGCACAGCTTGAGTGCTGCTGTCTGGCTGTGGCTCCCACCACCCTCTGGTCTCGCCTTGGGTTGTTCTCCCGCTCGCGCTTTTCCAGTTTGAGAAGCGGCTTCCCCGTGAAGTGCTTTGCAGACAGCTCCCTTTCTGCTGAAGACAAGGTGGTACCTCTCCAGGGACCTGTGGGCTCAGGACCCTCCCGCCCATGCTTGCAGCTGGGGACCCAGGCACAGGCACCAAGGTCATGGAGCCACCCGGCAGAACCTCTTGAGCATCCTCCAGCAGTTCCCATGGTAACTCCCCGGCTCACAAGCTCCGGAGCAGGCACAGTTTATAGCCTCACACCATCACAGTTTCAACCGCACCCACTCACTGCCCCAGCTCCCGTGCCAGGGTCTCAAAACACACCACTCTCCTCCCCCTTCTGCCACCTGAGACCTTCTGCCGTCTCTGCAAAGGACCCATCCTGCTGCAGGGAGCAGCTCCACAAGCCTCCCCAGCAAAAGCGCCTTCCCCAGAGCCCTGCAAAGGCTCCAATGCCCCTCTTTCTCCAGCGCATCACGCAGAACACAAGAGAAAACTGGTAACAGGAGAATCATAGAATCACCAGGTTGGAAAAGACCTCTTGGATCATCGAGTCCAACCATTCCTATCTGCCACTGAACCGTGTCCCTGAGCACCTCATCTACCCGTCTTTTAAACACCTCCAGGGATGGGGACTCCACCACCTCCCTGGGCAGCCGTTCCAGTGCTCAATGACTCTTTCTGTGAAAAATCTTTTCCTGATATCCAGTCTGACCCTCCCCTGGAGCAGCTTGAGGCCATTCCCCCTTGTCCTGTCCCTGTCACTGGGGAGAAGAGCCCAGCTCCCTCCTCTCCACAACCTCCTTTCAGGCAGTTGTAGAGAGTAATAAGATCCCCCTCAGCCTCCTCTTCTCCAGGCTAAACAACCCCAGCTCTCTCAGCCGCTCCTTGGGAGCGGTGCAGTGTTCACAGAGGAAAGAGGAGCTGAGCAGAACAAGTGGTCTGTGTACAGGTGGTTTCCCACCTCCACACTTCAGCAGGTCCCAACTCTGTGCATCCGAGGACCACGTGGCCAGGCAGAATCCTGCTAGCCCAGAGCCTGCATCCGAAGAGATTCCCCCCCAGCCTTACGCTTTGAATCCACTGGTAAAGAACTTGTAAAAAGAAAAGGCCACAGGTAATGATGTCTAAAGAAGAAGCCTTGCAGCAAGACTTGAAGCTTGAAGTCAAATAGATCCAAGAGCTTAAAATGTGAGAAAGGGGAGAGAGCACCAGGTACGCTGAAGCCTCGCTCTGGGAGCCACAGCGTGACAAGGCGCGATTCCCAGGGTCGGAGCAAGGCAGATTAAAGTTAGCAGTAAAGACTTTCCACCACCTGAACTGCCCAGGATCAATGTATGGTTTTCAACTGGAAGGATTTAATCAAGTTCAGGTCCTTGACCAGCCTCAGAGGACGATGGACAACATCCTAAGGAATAAAACGAGCAGACACAGAGATAGTGATGGGCTACAGGGGCAGAGTCACCCCACATCCTGTTGGGAATGGGAGACCCGCTTGGGAAGGTTCATCTGGGTCTCAAGACACATTCAGGAGTGGTCTGTATGAAGGGCTTTTAAGGAAATTAGGATGTCTTGGAACAAACAGGCAAGTGCGAACCTCATGAAGTTTGACAAGGACAAGTGCAAAGCCCTGCATGTGGGTCAGGGCAATGCCGAGCACAAATGCAGGCTGGGTGGAGAATGGAGTGGGAGCAGCACTGAAGAGAAGGACTTGGGGTACTGGAGAATGAGCAGCTCAATGTGAGCCACTGATGGGCACTTGCAGCCCAGAAACCAACCGTGTCCTGGGCTGCATCCACAGCAGTGGGACCAGCAGGGAGGGAGGGGATTCTGTCCCTCTGCTTTGCTCTGGTGAGGCCCCACCTGGAGCCCTGGGTTCAGTTCTAAAGTCCTCAGCACAGGGAGGGCATGGAGCTGTCGGAGTGAGTCCAGAGGAGGCCACGGAGATGATCTGAGGGCTGGAGCACCTCCCATGTGAGGACAGGCTGAGAGAGTTGGGGTTGTTCAGCCTGGAGAAGAGAAGGCTCCCAGGAGACCATAGAGCAGCTTCCAGTGCTGAAAGGGGCTCCAGGAAAGCTGGGGAGGGGCTCTTGATCAGGAAATGCAGGGATGGGATGAAGGGAAATGTTTTGAACCTGAAAGAGGGGACATTTAGATTAGATACTAGGACTATGTTCTCCTGTGAGGGTGGGGAGGCCCTGGCCCAGGGTGCCCAGAGCAGTGGTGGCTGCCCCATCCCTGGAGGTGTTCCAGGCCAGGTTGGATGGGGCTCTGAGCCCCTGATCCAGTGGGAGGTGTCCCTGCCCATGGCAGGGGGTGGGACTGGATGGGCTTTAAGGTCCCTTCCAGCCCAACACATTCTATGATTCCAAGTCCCCATGTAAATAAATGCCTGGTTAAACACCCGGTGGGCAGCGTGTTCTGCAGCGGTGTAAAGGGCAGGGCAGCCCCCGAGGCTCTCTGCACAGCCTGAAGCTCCTCCAGCTCCTGGGAAAAGGGAGTTGATGTGGTTTGCTGACGATACCTGGTTGATCAGGGCAAGAAGATGAGAGCTGGCTGGGAGGAGCTGCAAAAGCCTGCCTGAAGCTTTAAACAGCGTGTAGAGTTCTGCCTTTATAAAGGCACACAGGGAAAAATCGAGCCTGACCCTACACCAGCAAGGTGCACTCACACAAAGGAATTCCTTCTTCTTACAGGGATGAATAATCCAGCAACAGCTACAAAATACCAGTGTGGTGCTGGGCAGCTCTGATGGGGGATGAGGATGCAGGTCCACCAAACACTGCCCCAGCCCTGGGCTGCTGTGGATGTCAAGGTCAGCTGGTAGAGAGGGAGGATGACTTTGTACAACCCATCCCAGGGACATGCCCTGCCAATCGCAGCCCCATCCACGCCAGGTGCTGCTGGAGTAGCCCACAGTGCTGCTGCCCCCTTTACCCTAGTGCTTCCCATCCCACAGGCTCGCTCCACCACCTTCACCCCAGCTTAGGTTGTGTATCCCTGGGCCCCTGCACGTTCCTGGAAGGACCAGTCACGTCCCCAGGTACCTGGAGGCCCTGTGAGCAAAGTCCTGCTCCCGTCTCAGAAATGCCATTTTCTGCATCTGCCAGAATGCTCTACCTGGCCTGACACAGCTCGTTTCAGCGTTACCATGGTGATGGAGATGCACAGGGACAGCAGAGTCCAGCCATGCAGAGGAGCCTGTGGCCAGTCCCCAGCCCGCAGGGCTGCCCCTCACATCCCTCCACACCCAAGGAGCCCAATCTGAGCCCGTGATGCGCAGCAAGAGCTGTGGATGAAGGTAACTCCACAGACCCACCTGTGCTCTGTGTGCCCAGCAACCCTGGTCCAGCTCAGCCCAAGCCTGTAGGAGAGATTGCAGCAGGAACTT
This sequence comes from Cuculus canorus, assembly GCF_017976375.1. Classification (NCBI taxonomy): domain Eukaryota; kingdom Metazoa; phylum Chordata; class Aves; order Cuculiformes; family Cuculidae; genus Cuculus; species Cuculus canorus. The sequence continues at coordinate 464,765 of NC_071415.1, read as the reverse complement.
ATCAGGAGCAGATGCTTTGGGCAATTAATGCGTTTGCATATGTAGATTTTTATGAGGCCTTTTTTTCCTTATGACTCCTTACCGTAGAAGCTAAGCTCCACTCAGGATCTGCCCATCTTTCTCCCCAGCCAGGACCCTGCACCAGACCCTGGGGTTGGTCTCACCTGGCTGCCCTCTGAGCCACTTACTTTGCCTGCAGCAGAGCCCCAGGGCATCACCAGGCCACCAGGTTTGCTGTGACATGATGGCCATGCCACCTCCTCTCTCATTCCCTGCAGGGCTGGGGCAGTTGGCCAGGGAAGAGTTGGGAACTGGCAGGACCAGGAAATTCAGAAGTCACTCTTGAAAAGCCACCAGGTTCTTCTACTGAGCACTGCCAACCCCAGGGGTGCTCATGCAGAGCCAGGCTGCTGCCCACTGCTCCGCCAAGGTAGGCTCCTAGTAATGCAGCTCATGGCTCCATCCCATCATCCCTGCCTGCAGCCACTCCTCCTGGAGGTGATGGCTTGGTGCGTGAGACTCCTCCTTGGGTGAGTGGAAGAGGGAGCACGGGACACGGCTGCAGAAGGTGCTTCAGGCAGACTGTTTATACCCCAAAGGAGGGGAGGGAGCAGAACTATTAGACTCCTTTCCCCCATGACCCTTTCTTTCCAGCCAGCTCTTGGTAGCTGGTCTTCTTCAGTTCATCGCTCACCCCCTTTCTCAAGCCGACGGCCATTCCACGTGGAGCTTCACAAGGTGGAGTAGCTACTAGGAACTGCATCACAGAAAAAGTGAGGCTGGGAGGACCTCTGGAGGTCTCCAGTCCGAACTCCTGCTCTGAGCAAGGCTGGCTGCAAAGCTAGAGGTGGTTGCTTAGGACCTTGCCCTGTTCTTTAGAAAGCCTCCAACGATGGAGGTGTCACCACCTCTCCAGACCCCATCGCAGGGCTGCATCATCCTCCAGGGGAAGGAGTTTTTCCTTCTATCCAAGCAGTGTTTCCCATGCCGCTGCCCATGGCCTCCTGCCCTGCTCTGTGTCCCTTGGAGATGAGCCTTGTTCCATCTTGATCCCAAAAATCTACAGAGACAAGCCACTTGTTACAAACGACACTCACTGGCCATGAGTATGTTTGCTGCCCTTTCCCCATCGTCTCTAAATACCATAGAGCAGATCCCATGCAGAGAGCAAAGCCGTCAGGGTGAGCACAGCCCACACCCACCGGCAAACACGGAGCCCAAGTCCAGCCTCTCCGTAGAAATGGAATCCTGTTGATTTGAAAGCGAACATCACAGGGATATTCGAAAAGGGTTTGCTGGAATTGCTCAAGTGATGGCGATGACATCAGCCCTGCATGCTTACAGCTGCGCAGCCACGGATGTTGCCTTCCCTGAAGCTGCAGCACCCTTGGTCCACAAGCAGAGCTTCCAGCTTTCCTCCAGTCAGGAGAGCATGGCCTTCGGGTGAAGCTGCCTGCAGCCAACATAAGCGTAGGGAAAGGAGCACAGGGAGGGTTTCTCAGCAAATGCAGGATGAGAGTACGGAAGGCTCCAACTCAGAAGTCAGCGTTAACCACTTCCTCAGTAGGCTTCCCCAAGGAAAAGCTCCTGCAGCTCCCATCACACTCTCGCAGTGCCTCCATTGGTGTCCCCAGTGGGACAGGAGCTCTCCTCCACGTCTGGGCAAAGGCTCCCGCTACCCTCTGGCACCCACCAAACCTTCCCAAGGCAGCAGATCCCACAGAACGGGCATGGACCATGAGCAATGCTGCAGAACAGAGTCTACTTCAAGGACAGGTGATACCAGCAGTGTAGCTGAGGAGGATGTACAGCCCAGGCTGCCCCTGAGATCATAAAATCCTGGAATGGTTTGGGTTGGAAGGGACCTTAAAGCCCACGCAGTTCCAGTCTCCAGGAACATCTCCCACTGGATCAGGTTGCTCAAAGCCCCATCCAACCTGGCCTTGAACCCGTCCAGGGATGGGGCAGCCACCACTGCTCTGGACAACCCGGGCCAGGGCCTCCCCACCCTCACAAACATTTCTTCCCAAGATCTCCTCTCAACCTCCCCTCTTTCAGCTTAAAGCCATTCCCCCTCATCCCATCCCTGCGCTCCCTGATCCGGAGCCCCTCCCCAGCTTTCCTGGAGCCCCTTTCAGTACTGGAAGCTGCTCTAAGGTCTCCCCAGAGCCTTCTTTTCTCCAGGCTGAACAACCCCAACTCTCTCAGCCTGTCCTTGTACAGGAGCTGCTCCAGCTCCTGGATCATCTCCATGGCCTCCTCTGGACTTGCTCCAACAACTCCCATGCTGAGGACTCCAGACCTGAACGCAAGGCTCCAGGCAATGTCTTAAATACAACACCACACAACTGGGAGGTAATTTCACACCGCTACAAGCCAGCCCCCAGTTCAGAGCAGCCGATTGCTGTCCCCTCAGCCATCCCAAGCAGCCCCCTCACCACTGAGGAGCCGCAAAGCACTGGAGACCCCCACAGGGCCAAGAGCAGGATGCGGCCCGGCACCAGCCACACTGTGCTGTAGCTGCACCGGCCCAAGGCCAGATCTGTGCCGCACGTTCCGTTAAAGCTACGGAGAGCGGGTGGGACAGAGCCACAGGCTGGAGCTTTGCATTAAAATGCATGAGCTGCGCTAGCCCTAATGATGAGCAGAGCTGTCAAACGAAGAGCTTGTCCCAGCTAATTATCTCTAACGAGGGCAGAGTGTCAGGGTCCCTGAGGAGCTGGGCAGCAGCTTCCCACTCAGCTCAGTTGCACAAGAGGGAGAAGATAAGCAAATGTCATTGTGCTGGACTAGCTACACAATCATTAATTAGGCAAATGTGACCTTCTGTGCCAGTTTGCTCTTGAGAACCTGGACTTGACAGAGCTGGGACATGAAGGCAGGCTGGAAACATCCCAGCTTTTGCCACCCAACCTGTGCCCTGCAGTGGTGAGCCTCCTGCACTGGCACAGAGACAGCGCAGCCCCAGACCAGCCCTGGGCAGAACAGCTGTGCCACACTCACCTGGGGGCTCAAATACCCCTCATGAGGGCTTCAACTCATTCCCTGGCCCAAAAAGCAGGGGAGAAGTTTGGTCTTCATGAAAGGCCACCATTGAGATTGCATTCACCCCAACCACCTCCCTCATCCCCAGCTACCCAGCACAGCCCTGCAGAGACTCCGAGCCTACCCAGCAACCACCTCCACAGCACCCCTGGCCCAGATCCTCAAGGCAAACATTAAGGTGTGAGGAATTCCCACTCCCTTGTGGTCCTACTCCATTCCAGTGCAGAGGGGACCAGCCTCATGCTGCTCTCCAAGCCCAGTTTCTCTCTAATCATGGGATCTGTGGCTCAGAAACATTTGCCTTTCTGTGCTAGAGAGGGAAGCATGTCTCATGCCAAGGTGAGGTGAAGGCAAAGTCTCTTCCTGAAGCAACAATCCAGATTTACGGTCCACATGAGGTACATCCTGCAAGCTCTGTGCTTGTTCCTTACCTCAGAGCTGAAGGGAAAGGGAGGAGAAGCTGCTTGTTCTCCAGCCAGAACCCCACTGCAGGACCACCAAGCTTACTGACAGCAGCCATACACAGCTCTGTTCACTAGCATGTAGAACAGAACCACACACTGGTTTGGGTGGGAAGGGACCTTTAAAGCCCATCCAGTCCAAACCCTGCAGAGAGCAGGCGCATCCATCGGGTTGCTCAGAGTCTCATCCAACCTGCCCTTGAATGGTTCCAGGGATGGGGCATTTCCCACCCCTCTGGGCAGGCTATGCAAGAATTTCATCACCCTCAGCATAAATAATCTCTCCTCTTCCAGTTTAAAACCATTCCTTCTTGTCCCAGTGCTACACACCCTGCTAAAAAGTCCCTCCCCAGCCTTCCTGGAGCCCCTTTCAGTACTGGAAGCTGCTGTAAGGTCTCCTCAGAGCCTTCTTTTCTCTAGGCTGAACAGCCCAAACTCTCTCAGCCTTTCCCCAAGCACTCGGATAAGTTTTTTGGGAAGCGTTTTTCAGACCCTTGTTGCCAGATAAGAGCAAAGGCTTCAACACTCACTTCAACTACAATAATTTCACAAAATATAAGATTTAAGTCAGCAACAGCAAACAGAGCGAGTGCTGGAACCCAAGGGGTTGCAGTGAGCCATGGGGCCAGCGACTGGGGAGCTCAGCCCCACCTGGCAGGCACCGCTTAGGGCAGGGAGTTGGAGTTCTGCTTCCAAGGCACAGCTGTGTCTGCTGCAGGAGGCTGGCGGTTGAGCTAGGTGACACCACCACGGCATCCTATAATGCACTGATGAGCAAAGAGCATCAGAGAGAAGTTTAATGATATTCCCAACGCGTATTTCATTTTATATCGTGACCAAGCCCTCGGCAGCAGCCAAACCGCTTGTACAGGCAGAACAACCACATTAAGTCAGTCTTACAAGGGCACAGGACAGAAATTCTTTCCTTGGCCCACACAAATGGCTCCTCACTGAATTTAGGCTGTTGCTAGACTGCAAAAGCTGCAACATGCTCCTGGGCACACTCTTCGTGCAGACCCTTCCACACAAGAGCAGTTCAGACAGAAGACTATGAACCCCACAGCTTGGGATTTTTTCCTCCAAAGGTTTCTTTCCTTCTACTCCTTCTGCGTTGCCTGCGCTTTCAGCTGGTTGACGAGCTCTTCAGCATACACCTTAAAGAGTGGGACAGGGTCCTGAAACAGAATACAAGATAAAGCAGTTAAAGGAGTGAACATGAGCAGCAGCACAGGGTGAAGACTAATGGAGAGCCAAGGGAGTGGGTGCTGCAGGAGTGCTAACAGTTAAAACCAGAGGAAGATGTGCCCAGGATTGTTGCAGTGTCCAAACAAGGCAACCTGCTAAGCAACTCCCACAGACACAGCTGCTGCTCAGCTCTGCAACCTTGCCTCAACAATGCCAGGCACCCACATGGGACAGTCACCAGCCTTCCTGGTTCTGCCTGCGTTCCAGAATCAACAGTAGGTCCCACGGATTCCCTTTCCTTCCAAAAAATCCTCGTCTCCCTCTTCATGTTGCCCTCATCAGAGCTGCACTGACACACACTAGGTGAACCTTTGAAGAAGGTGGAGCCCCGCAGGGCCCAGCACCGCCTTGTAGAGTCAGCGCTCCCGATCTTCCCATCCCTGCTGAAGCCACAACGGGAACCAACAGGTCTGGGGAAAAAATCATGAACAGACTCCATCTCCCCAGGAGGGCCTTTCGCCCCCGCAGCTTTCTGGGACATCCTTTTCCACACAGGCGCTTCTAACAAGCGAGCCGCAGCGACAGAGGCTCCCAAACTGAGCAACTCTCAGTTTGTATCCATCTGTCCCAAGAGCATCACTTGGGACAGACGGCACGAGGGGGGACAGTTTTAAATATGAGAGAGGAAGATTTAGATTAGACATTAGGAAGTAATTCTTCACAATTGAGGCTGGGGAGGCCCTGGCCCAGGTTGCCCAGAGAGGTTATGGCTGTTACATCCCTGGATATGTTCAAGGCCAGGTTGGATGAGGATTTGAGCCCCCTAATCCAGTGGGAGGTGTCCCTGCCCATGACAAGGGGGTGGAACTGAATGGGCTTTAAGGTCCCTTCCAATCCATTCTAAAGATTAAATATTTATTAACTTGATATTAACCAGTTATTGGTTAAATAATAAATAATTAACCACAAGCCATGAATAAAATCAATCCATTTAAAATCATGTAAATAAATAATTATGAAAATAGATTTTAATAGATTGATCATAAAAATAAACAAACCCAGCCCCAGGATTTGGGCAGCCAAATATAATCAGGTTCACATGGCTGCTCAGGAGTTTGGGAGTGGCGCTTCTATCACTCCGGCTGCTCGGACCAGCTGGATGTGCAGCTCAGTGCCAAGCACTGCCTCAGGAACTCACCTTTTTTTCTAGGAGACGCTGTTTTTCTATTGCTTCTTCTAAACTCAAGCCAACCCATTCCGCCTCTTCTTCGGGGATTGCAAATTCCTGTGATAACAAAAGGAGCAGGCGGTGCAGTCTATCCAAGTGACTAAGATGTAAATGCTCTCTGTGCTCAACTCAAACATGCGATCCAGCAGGAACGGTCCTACAGACAGATCTTAAACACTGTTCCCTCATTTGTGTCAACTGAAGTCCAATCCCCTTCTCTCCTTTTCCAGTAGCAAGAGTCCTGCTTTCTCTGATCAGGCGTAGTTTGGGTAATCTCTGATCAGTTTGAGTAGTTCTGGGGCTGTATCTCACCACAACCCCATGGAAGCAGGTGGCACAGAACCAAACCGCGCACCAGCACTCTGAGCTCCACGCAGCAGCGTCGGCACAAATCCTCACTGCTGTTGGCAGCACCAGCTCCTACAAGTGCTTGGCGCAGACCTCAAAGACCTCGATCACAGCAAAAACACGCTTTGGTGTTCCTAAAAGATCAGTAACAAAACTCACAGCCTACAGAGGGACGAGAAGAACCTGATAAACGATGTTTAGCTCTTCTCTACCCATGTCCTTAACCCTAATTGCAAAAGCATTAGCACTGGTTTGTGCTGTGACAAGATGATTAGGGCGTTATCAGCCTAGACAATCAGCAAACATCACTGCAGACACCAGGGCAGGAATAGCAGGTCAGGCACTCACCTGGTATTTATTATAGATCGCCTCTCGTCTGGCTGGATCATTGGGATGCAGTTTAGGATCCCGCCGTGCAAGTCGCAGCAGCATTGTTCGCTTCAAATCCATGCCCAGCTTTGAGCACAAGTCAGCTTTTGGAGTCTGACAAAAAAAAAGCATGATGTTAAAATACACCAAAAGAGCAGCTGCTGGAGAACATGCAGGACTATCAACATCCAGAGAACACCACCAGCTCCCTCACAAACTGTAGAGGCTCTTGGGATGCATTAGGAAAGCTCCCTTAGGTATGTCAGGCACTGGTGAAACCCCACCTCTAGCACTGGGTGCAGTTTTGGGTGCCACAGGCTAAAAAAGGATCTCGAACTACTGGAGAGTGTCCAGAGGAGGGCACGAAGTTGGTGATGGGTTTAGAAGGGAAGCTGTGTGAGGAGTGGCTGAAGTCACTTGGCCTGTTCAGCCTCAAGGAGACCGCGGGCAGACCTCACTGCAGTTTACTGACTCCTCACCAGGGGAGGAGGAGCAAGCGCTGAGCTTTTTTCTCTAGCCACCAATGATAGGACCTGAGGGAACAGCAGGAAGGTGTGCCAAGGGAGGGTTAGGTAGGACATTAGGAGAAGATTCTTCACCCAAAGGGTAACGGAGCACTGGAACAGCTCCCCAGGGAAGCAGTGACAGTACCAAGCCTGACAATATTCTAGAAGCAATTGGACAAGGCCCTCAGACACATGGCGTGAGTGCTAAGCTTGTCCTGTGCAGGGACAGGAATTGGACTTAAAGATTATTGTGGGTCCCTTCCAACACAGGACACTCCATGACTCTATATTCTGAAGTTAACTTGATCACGGTTCTGACCTTTAAGAGTGATCTCCCCAGTCAAAGGCACGTTAAAGGCCAGAGCTTTAGGCCTGCACTGACAGATGAGCAGCAGCAGATGCCTCTGAGGTGCTGAGTAAGGGCAGCGTGCTGAATCATGGAATCCTTTGGTTGGAAAAGACTTTTGAGCATGTTGAGTCCGACCGCACCTGTCCAGCACTAACCCATATCCCTGAGACACCTTATCTGCCATTCTTTTGAACAACTCCAGAGATGGAGCCTCCACCACTTCCCCGAGGCTGCAGCACGGTGTGTTCTGCCAGCCCCAGGGCCTCACCTTGAGGATGTAGAAGTCAAAGCCGTAGGCCTCGTCGATGAGGTCCAGCGTCCGCATGGTGACAGTAATGGTCAGAGTGGCGTCGAGGATCTCACTGTAGAAATCTCGAACGAAGAGCTGTGGCTTCCACGTCTTGGGTAGCCTGGTGGAAAGCTGCGAGGAGGCCAGGGGCCATCAGGGTGCGGGGGCCTCGCTTGCCCGCCCCAACGGACCGGGGCTGCCCCGGGGCTGCCGCTGCCCGCCCGGTGTATGGAAGGGCCAGAACACTCACCTTATCGTTGCGTGCGTACCGGTAGCCACGGATCCAGCCCTCGCCGCCCCAGAGCCCCTCCTGCGAGGCGGGCGGGAAATACACGGGCACCGGCACGTCCTGCACGCGCTCCCGCTCGCCGGTGCGCGGGTTCCAGCGGGAGCGCACGCCCTGCGGCCGCCAGTGCACAGGGGTGGGCGGCGTCTCGTCCCGCAGCGACGCCAGGTAGTGCTCGGGCAGCCGCGAGCAGATGCCCTCCCGCAGCCGCAGCGCCGGCCACAGCCTCGGCGGGACCCCGTGCAGCGGCATCACCCTTCGCTTCCGCTTCCGGCGGCCGGAAGTGGGCCGGAGCCGCGTCTCATTGGCTCGCTCGGTGGGAGGGGCGCAGGAACAGAGCTCGCCTCTCATTGGCTAGCGCGGAGCGGTGGGCGGGGCCTAGGGATCAGAGCTGCCTCTCATTGGTTGGCGAGGAGATGTGAGCGGAGCGCAGAGGTCGAAGCCGCCTCTCATTGGCCAGTGGGAAGCGGTGGGCGGGGCGCAAGTGCCGGAGCAGCCTCTCATTGCTTAACGCGGAGGGGAGGGGTGCAGGATCTGCCTCTCATTGGCTGGCGCGGAGGAACAGTGCAGGAGCAGAGCCGCCTCTCACTGGCTGGCGCAGAGCGGTGGGCGGGGCGCAGAGTCAGAGCCGCCTCTCATTGGCTGGCTTGGGGGTGGTACGGCAGCCGCCTCTCATTGGCTGCCGCGGAGCAATGGGCGGAGCGAAGAGGTCATAGCTGTCTCTCATTGGCTGTCTCGGAGTAGTAGGCGGGGCGAAGTGGCCAGAGCCGCTTCTCATTGGCTGCCGCGGAGGAGCGGGGGCGAGGACGGCGGCCGGCAGGGGCCGCAACGCGCCCGCGTTTGGTACCATCATTGAGTCTTTGGTTTGGAGAAGACCTTTGACATGATGGAGTCCAACCACACCGTGTCCCCGCGCCGCTCTGCTGAACCCCTCCAGGGACGGGGATTCCACCAGCATGGAAGTATTTTTCTGGTTTTTTTTGCTTGCATCTTCTGCCTCTCCCACCGTGAGGCTTTTAATGATGCAAAAAGTAACGCAGGTGCCTTGTGCACCTTCCTCCTACCTGCCCTGTTAGTTCCCCAGCACCAGCCATCCCAAGGACTGAGCAAGCAGGAGTCCTAGAGAAAGAGAGTCCGTGATCATCTGTCAACAAGTAGCTACAAGAGCAGAGAAACTTAATGGAGCTCCCGAAGATAGCACCAATTATCACAGAATTGTGTAGGCTGGAAGAGACCTTTGAGTCCAACACTTCCCCCAATACTGCCAATTGCACGACTAAAGCGTGTCCCTAAGGACAACATCCACACATCTTTTAAATCCTCCAGGGATGGGGACTCCACCACTGAGAACTCTTTCCATGAAGGAACGTTCCCTAATATCCAATCTAAACCTCTCTTGGTGCAAATTAAGGCTATTTTCTCTCATCCTAGCATTTGTTACTTGGGAGCACCCACCTCACTGCAACCTCCTTTCTGGGAGCTGCAGAGAGCGATGAGGTCCCCCTCAGCCTCCTCTTCTCCAGGCCAAACAGCCCCAGATCACTCAGCCACTCCCACAGCCCCTGGGCTTCTAGACCCTTCCCCAGCTCCATTCCCTTCTCCAGACGCATTGCAGCCCCTCATAGAATCATAGAATCACCAGGTTGGCAAAAGCCCTCTTGGATCATTGAGTCCAACCATTCCTATCTGCCACTGAACCGTGTCCCTGAGCACCTCGTCTACTCGTCTCTTAAACACCTCCAGAGATGGGGACTCCACCCCCTCCCTGGGCAGCCTCCGCCAGGGCCCGGTGACCCTTGCTGTGAAAATTTTTTTCCTGATATCCAGTCTGAACCTGCCTTGGCACAGCTTGAGGCCATTGCCCCTTGTCCTGTCCCCTGTCACTGGGGAGAAGAGCCCAGCTCCCTCCTCTCTACAACCTCCTCTCAGGCAGTTGTAGAGAGTGATGAGGTCTCCCCTCAGCCTCCTCCAGGCTAAACAGCCCCAGGTCCCTCAGCCGCTCCCACACCCCCTGTTCTCCAGCCCCTTCACCAGCTCTGTTCCCTTCTCCAGCCCCTCAAGGTCTTTCTTGGAATGGGGGCCTGAATCTGAACCCAGGATTCGAGGTGCAGCCTCCCCAGCGCCGAGGGCAGGGGGTGATCCCTGCCCTGCTCCCGCTGGCCACTCCATGGCTGATCCCAGCCAGGGTGCTGGTGGCCTTCTTGCCCACTCCTGGCTCATCTTCAGCCGCTGTCACCCATCACCCTTGGGGCCTTTCCAGCCGCTCTTCCCAAGCCTGGAGCTGTTTGGGGTTGTTGTGACCCAAGTGCAGGACCCGGCACTTGTCCTTGTTGAACCTCATCCCGCTGGTAACAACCCACAGATCCAGCCTGTCCGGGTCCCTCTGCAGAGCCTCCCTGCCCTCAAACAGACCAACACTCCCACCCAGCTTAGTGTCATCTGTAAACTCACTCAATCCCTTCATCCAGAACTGCCCTCACCCCCCCAGTATTTGCACCACAGATTTGCCCTCAAATATCATTACCTTTATTAAATTATAAAACTGTAAGCTTTAAAATTTACCATATAAAATAATCACAGGTATTAAGAGCAAAGGAAAAAAAACAACCAAACACCCTTTTTTTCCCCAGACACATGAATTCCCTCAGATTTGACCCCAAATAATTAACCCCCTCTCCCCCAGGCACCTGACACAACCTCGTGCCAAGACCAACAGTTGCAGAAGAGGGGGCAAAAGCAGAATTTCAACAATCAAACACAAAATAAACAATCATATTAGCAGGATTTCTCACCCTAAAGGGCTGGAAGCTCCTGACAGAAAATTCCCAAGGAGGAATTATTGCTTTCTCTGGGAACGGCAGCACCCGGGCGCAACCAGCAGCCTGGTACGGCTATGAAGGAGCGATGGTCCCTGCCGCAGCGCTGGGGCTGCATCGCCATTGTGCAAACCCAAAACGGGGCAGGGGGAAAAGTGCCTAAAAGTGATAAAAATTGGAGGAAGCCCTGAGGGCCCCATGTGCCCCCCTCCCACCGCACTGTCTTGGATGGCAGCAGCAAAGGGAAACGCAGGGGACGTGGGGGCCAGGGCCGGGAGCGCAGGTGAGCACCCATTGCTCATCCCACGCCTGCTTAAAAAGTCAAGAGAGCGGAGGAAGGATAGGGAGAGAGATAAAGTGCAGAGCTGAGCAGAAGGCTGAATGCTCTTCAAAGCAAAGGGATAATCCTGTTTCCTATGCACTAGGAGACATATCCTTCATTAGTCACTCCTTCCTCCCCAAAGCCACCTGAGAAGCGGCTCCGTAGATGACCTCCCGGGAGCACACACCAGACCAACCACAGTTGGAGTAAACCAGCAAGGAACGATGGATTTGAGCCCTTATCTATAGAATAAGGATAAGCAAAGGCAACTTTCCTGGTTGCCAGGTTTCTGTCCTCGCTTTCTGATGACTGCGTGCCCAATAATAAGGCTAAGGTGAGACCAAAGCCATCCAAGGAGCCCATGGTGCTGCTCCTGGCTGGGTGGGACACGGCTGGTGCCCTTCAATCAGCTGCCACTCCGCAGCAGGCTGGAGGAGCTGCAGCTCCGATGACATCCTGGACCACCTACACTGCCCAGGCAGAGCTTCGCACATGCCAAACCCACAAAAGGGAGGAAGACAGTGAATTCCTGACCATGGGGAGGAGAAGCGAACAGCACAGCATTTTGGCTCCTTCCAGATGAGCTAAGAGGCTAAAGTCAAACTTACACTAAACCCTGCGCTGCTGCAGGTTTCACAGCTCTAGGCAAGATGCTGCTGATGCCTCTCGCACGTCCCCATAGGTTTTTTTTTTTTTCACATTCCTGCTAAGTCCTGAATCCAGGGCCCAAGACCCGGCGTCATTCTTGCCCCCCCCAAGTTAAGACTAGGTAAGAGCAGCACCATCTGTTTCACAGGGAGAGAGGCTCCAGACCCCCATGGAGATGGTGGCCAAGGGCCCCATGCACGCTGGGAGCAGGTCCCTCCCTCCGCATCAGCACCAAGGGCACACAGCAGCATTTCCCCTCCTGATCAGAACAAACCCACTCTTCTCTTGGGTTCAAATGCTGACCGCAGGATGGCAGGGGAAAACCCCGTCCCACAGCTTGGACAGTGGGCACAGGGAAGAGCTAAAGCCATGGCTCCAGCTCAGTACGGGCTAAGCCCAAGCCTCATGGATGCAGCAGGAGGGGAAGAAGGGTTGGCAATTTCCCCCAGGGCCACAGGGAGGTGGGGGACAGGCTATTCCTTGATCTAGAACCATGAAGAGCCTGCCCTATCCCAGCAAAAAAGCAGAGGTGGCCTCAAACTTGTCTGCACAGGACAAGCTCAACGTTTTCATCTTTAAACCTGGTCCATACTGCACTCTCCCAGCCAGTGAATGAGCAAGTAAGAGGATCACCGACATGCGAGAGAGGGGCAGCCCAGACAAAGAGCAACCTCCACCTCTGCCACTGGCAGCTGAGCTGTTTCAGGTCACAGCATAGAGCTCCTCACGGTCATTCTGGCAGATCTGATAGCGACAAGTCAGCTTCTGTGACCAGGCCCAGGGCTTCTTATGCTTGTCCCGAGGAGGAAGCAAGAAAGCAACGCTGGAAGCCACCAGCACATGCCAGATGCTGTGAGTGTAGTAATAGTTCTCATTGGTTTCCATGAATGCATATACTGAGATGGCGATGAAAGCCAAGGTGATCCCTGGGAGGAGGTAGAAAACCCAGCGTTTCCACGAGGAGGGGTAGCAGTGTCTGCGTTTCACTCCGTGGTGAACCTGGAGGTGTGAGAGCACAAGAAGACTAGAGCAGAAGCAGAAGCTTAGGCAGGGGGTAACAGGCAGTGCTGCCTGAGCCAGGAACATCTGCCAACCTCACAGCAAGAGGGGGTGCCTGCTGCCCCTGAGAAATTCACCCTCCCCCCTTCCTGGACGCATCTCTTGTGTGCAAAAGCCCCTCTCCAGGTGTGGCATTAAAGCCCAGCACAGACACTATAGCTCCAGAGTCCTGGCTCCTGCCCTGGCATGGGCAACAGTCGACTCTTCTGGGACAACACTCCAGCCACAGGCATGTGTTCAACTGGAGCTGCGGCAGCTGGAATGTGCCGAGTTCTGTAGCCAGGTGATTTCTCAGCAACTGGAGGGATGGAATGCAAATCCTTTGCCCTGCTGTCCCTCCACCTGGGCGTTTCAAGGAGATCAAGCCATGCCTGTGGATGGGCTGAAGCCTGGGGTCTGCTTTGCCACCACCATTGTCCGGAGGGGAGCCAAGGGCAGCAGGTCCAGCCTGGCTGCCCGTACTTACCCACGCTGCAATCATGATGACGAGGGCAAAGAGGCAGGGGCCCATCATGTTCCACACCCCTCTGCGGTCCAGCTGCAGGGACATAGCAATTAACAAGGTTCCCAAGATGAAAAGGACCTGGGAATGAGACAACACCACTCTAGTGAGCAGCTCATCTGCTGCCAGAGCACCGCCAGCCATTCCAGAGGCAGGGAAGACCTCACCTCCTAGCCAGCCAGCCCTGCACACAGGACTCGGGAGCAACACCTTCAGGAGAAACCAGAGGACCCACAAACCTTTCCCACAAATCTCAGTCCCCTCAGGCCCAGTCCCTGAAAGCACACAAGTTCACGATCCAAACTCCTGAGACAACACAAGCCACTGGTTTACAAATCAGGGTGGCAATGAGTAACAAACAGGCTGGGCTGTGTCATTAAAACCCAGCCGTGAGAGGGCTCAGCGTGGCCACCCGTGGCTTGCCTGGCTCAGATCTGGCTCTGCCGTGTGGCGTTACCCGACACTCACGTATTTCAGGATCTTCTTCACCCGGGACATGCACAGGATCGTCACCCAGATGGACACCACGGATCCCAGAAAGTCACAGTACTGTAGTGTGTCATAGTCCATGATGCACATCACTGCAACGCCTGGCTGGTCACACGCGTGGTAGAACTAGAGCCAGGGAATAAAAGCAAAGGCTAGCATGGATCCAGCAGCAGCACACGGCTGTCTGAGAAGGAGAGGTAGGAGAAGACTCAGCCTGTGGTAGCCACAATCCCTCCTGGCAGTGCCTCCAGGAAGCTCCATCAAACCACCCTGGCATTATGGAAAGCAGATGAGAGCAGACATCAACCTGCATCCTCCCAGCAGCAGATGAGAGCTCCTAGGACAGCACCCTTCAAGGGCTTCCACGCTCTCGGCTCCCTGGGGTCCCAGCACCAAATACAAGCACCCACAGGGTGGGTGGAAGAGCCCAGTGAAAATAACCCTCCTGTCAAGCTCTAAAGGGGCAGGACATGTCCATGGAGCTGCTTGTCCAACGATCCTAGAAGCTCCTTATGGAACTCCGGGATGGATTGCTATACCAAGGAATTCAGTCCGATGCAGCATTCCTGACAGGGGAACAGACAAAAGGCAATGCCTACCGTGGAGAAGAACATGGTGTAGGTATAGACGGAGGCCTCCACCAAGTAGTAGCGATAAACAGCAACTGCTATGGCTGGCAGGAACATGAGGTTGCTCAGGGTGAGCAGGAGGGTGGCCAGGTTCTGTGCGCCAACAGACTGAGCCTTGGTGTCGTCTGTGCAGCTCCACCCGCCCCAACCTGTGGAGCAGAGAGGCTTGGTGGGTCTCGCATGCCCTGCCTTGTCCTTATGCAGCACCCAGCGGGAGCCTGCGACTCCTCAGAAACAATCACGCCCCAGGAGCATCTCCTGGGCTCCTTTCCCTTGCTCCACCAGCCACTTGCACTTGCTGTTCTCAGGATGGTCTCATCACTCATCACATGCTGTGCTGTGTAAAGTCTTGGGGAACCCCAGCAGAGCCCCATGTCTGCTTTGAGGACATTAGCCAGGCTGTTCCCAACAAGCAGGCTGACCAGAGAAGTTGTGGCTGCCCCATCCCTGCAGGTGTTCAGGACTTTGAGCAACCTGATCCAGTGGGAGGTGTCCCTGCCCATGGCAGGGAGCTGAAGCTGGATGGGCTTTAATGTCCCTTCCAACCCAAACCATTCCAGGATTGATTCTATGATTCTACATACAGTATGGGTCTGTCCAGGCTAGCACTTTTCATCCCTACAGTAACGCAACACACATGTTACTTGCAGGAGATATGTTAAGTGCTTGAGACTCAGATGCTTCAGATCATTGGTGTAAGCTGGGTGCAAGATCTCTACAGATCCCAGAAATCAGGGTGAAGAATGTTCCACAACCCTGAGGAAGCCATTGGGCTCCCGTCTTGCCCTCCTGTCACATCAGGGCAGTCTGCAAAGCCAGCTCAGGTCGCGCTGGGTCTTGCTCAGCTGAGTTTTGAAGATCTCTAACGATGGAGACCTGGATACTGTGCAAAGCTGAACAACTCTGACAGGAAGAAATTTGTCTTCTTCAATTTAGGTGGAAGTTTCCTTGCTGCAACCTGTGGCCTCTTGCCCTTTCCTTTTGCTCCCCTAGAAAAGCTTGTAAAACCTGTGGGCAGCAGAAGGTGTGATTCAATCCCCTTCCAACTCCTCTTCTCCAGAGTGACCAAACCCGCTGCCTCAGCCCAGGGTGACATCCAGGCCTGTGCTGGGCAGGTGAGAGTGAGAACTTCCTAGAGGAGAGCACATGCTCTAGGCTTGACACAGGAGTCAGTTCTCAGCCAAGGACTGAGCTGAGAGTCTTCTACAAACACAAACCTGCCTTTTTTCCTTTTTTTTTTTTTTTTTTAATTTTAATTATTTTAATTCAAAATTAGGGCGCCCATGCCCTTCTTTTGGGGAAAGGAGGTCAGCCACAGGGCAGCCTGGGTATGTGCAGGCACACCACGGTCAACAAGCAGAGCTAAAAGTAGCATCCATCCCATTACAGCGTCACCAGAAACCAAGCCAGCCGCTCTGCCCCTTCTGCCAGCTCCCTGCCAGGCAGAGCCCAGGGAGACCGCTCTCTCCAGTTTATTTCTAGGTCATGAATACGCAGATGGGGCATTTTGCTCTGAGAGATTCAGCAGAAAGCTGTCCTCAGCCTGATTCCCCAGTTCCCTTGGGGTGCTCTGTGCTTCCCAGAACCCGGCACCCCTCAGGGAAATTAGGATGCTGTTCTCCATCTCGCTCCTCGCTGTGCATCAGCACTGCAGCGGGGACATTCTGGCTCAGGCCCAAGGCAGCAGTGAACCACAGCTTGCCTTGTCCTTCTGCTGAGAACAGGTACACGGGCCCACCCAAGCACAGCAGAGCTATCATCTTCCCTAGACTGCTGATTCCCGCCCAGCCTTCTCATCCCATTAAGATAATTAGCAGCTGACACAGATGTTCTTCCTCCAGGGGCACCTCTGAGTCTGGCTCTTGGCAGGAGATACAGCACTATGGCAAAGCACAGACAGGGACCACAGCCTGGTCTCATTGCATAAGCACCCTCTGTAACAAACTGCCCTGGAAGGCACAGGCTCCAACGCACTTCCAGGCAGCCCTGCTGCCCCCCAGTATCTGTGGAGATGCTCAGAAGCAACTCTCCAAGCTCTGAGAGTCTCCAAGCTGAAAGCTAGACGACCACTGAGCAGAAAGCTGTCCTCAGCCCGATTCCCCATTTCTCCTGGGGTGCTCAATGCTTTCCAGAAGGCAGCACCTCTCAGGGAAGTCAGGATGCTCCCAAAGAGGTCACCACGGATGCAGAAGGCTCTCTGTGCAGGTGCTGTAAGATCAGGTTGTTCCTAACAGCTGCGGCAGATCCCAGCCTTCCCAACCCAAACATCAGCATGTTGTTGTCACCCGAAAATGTGGCCTCCCCTTAGGAAAGATGGCAAAGCTTCCCAAGAAAACGCACTCACCAGCCTTGCAGCTGCAGCCAGCATAGAGGTAGCCGTGTCTTCTCAGGAGGCTGCACTGTCCATACGACCCACAGTCATTGAAGCAGGGGGTGAGGTATGCGAAGACTGTCACTTTGGCTTCCGTGGCATTACATTCGCTGCAGTAGAGGAGGTTGCATTGGTCCCCCACCCTCAGGGCAGCCGGGTGCACAGGGGTCACTCTGCTCCAGAGGGTCAGGCCACGCTCAGGCATGCAAACTCCCTGCTCTTTCCAGATCTGCTCCATCCCTCCCAAGAGCGAGGAACTGAGTCTGCTCCCCCTCCACTCAGATACGCAGGTGGGACTCAACGATCCCCAGGCCCCCTTAGGAGAGCCCAATACCCACAGCCAGCACTGCCAGTACTGTCTCAGACTTCAACAGCGTGTGCTTGGCCCCTTATGCACAGAAGCAAACTGCAAGATGACGGGCATGACTGCCTGCCCTTCAGAGATCCCTTGAAGCAGTAACAGCGGCATTTTCATTTAATTTCCCAATTTATCACCTCAAAATCCACCTGGGGAAGGGGAAGCTCATCCAGGCAGGCTCTGCCACTCAGAGTCTGTGCAAAGCATGCCAGCTCAGCACCAAACTCCTTGGGTGCCTACAGGAGAGCAAGTCAGGACCACCCACCTCCTTCCCCCTTCGCAGCCATGGTTTCACTTATACCAGGTGAGACAAGCCCACAGCAGTGAGACAGGGCTTCAGTTTTGCTCCTGCTGGCCAAGGGCAATGGCATGTGGACGTAGAGTGCTCTGAACCAGCCCCGAGGTGGGATGACACACCAGACTCACCCCTGGCCCTTCGGGCAGATGAGCTGCAGGGAGATGAACCAGTCATCCGTCTGCGGGTACAGGACAATCAGCATCGCTTCCGCAGAGGATGGGCTTACGCTCAGAGGGTAGCCCTGGAAAAAAGCTTAAAGAAAAGACGGGGCTTTGGTGGGTCAGAACTAGGGGACAAGGGCCCATGGCAACCCCAGGCTGAGATCAGCTGCACAGGAATCAGATGCCCCTGTGGCTCCTCGCTCCTATCCTCAGTAGGCATCAGGGAGGATGGAGAGGACCCTCGCTCCCAAGGCCCTTGTTTTCACCTTCATCTCAGCTCTCGATACCTGCCTGGACAGCACAAAACACCTGGAACAGCCCATTTGCTTGGCTAGTCCTCCAGTGCAGAGCTCAGCTTCTCTGCACACCAGCAAAGCCTTGACCATCTCCAAAACCCCTGACAACGAGGCTGGAAGAGCCCCATCTAGCAACTAGACCTTTGGGTGGAGGCTAACTCCTGGTGCCAGACTAGTATCTGCACCCCAGCACCCTGGGCACATGCCAGCATGGAGACCTCAGGAGGGTTTGCGCCAAAATCAGCTCCCCTGGGACACCCCACAAAGTCCTGAGCCAGCTAACAGCTCAAGAGGTTTAAAACCAAAGCCCCGAGATGGTATAGATGAGCTGGCGGTGGCTGCCAGCGTCTCTCATACCTGTGCTGCAGTTCTGTGTGGCATTGAGGGACAGCACCGGTGAAGCAGCACTCACACACGCTACCACGGTGGCATTGGCCAGGCCCACAGATGTCTGTGCAAAGAGAAGAGTGTCCCACATCAGAGTGCTCCAATGCCACTCCCCTGCACAACTCCTCTCCCATGCTGCCCACGGTGCAGGGGAGCAGCAGGTGACAATAAATGCTGCAGATCAAGGTCACCCATCAATTCACCAGCTCTTCTGGGCAAACTGATGTTCACCTGACCATGAGCCAGCATGTGTCCTGGGGTGCATAAAGCATGGCATCACCAGCTGGGTGAGGGAGAGGATTGTCCTGCTCTGCTGCACACTGGGGAGGCTTCGTCTCCAGCACTGGGGGCAGTTTCGGGTGCCACAGGATAAAAAGGATCTAAAGCTACTGGAAAGTGTCCAGAGGAGGCCACAAAGTTGGTGATGGGTTTAGAGGGGAAGCTGGGTGAGGAGTGGCTGAAGTCACTCGGTCTGCTTAGCCTGGAGGAGACTGAGGGGAGACCTCATTGCACTCTGCAACTTCCTCACGAGGGGAGGAGGAGAAGGAGCAGGTGCTGAGCTCTTGTCTCTGGTGCCCAAGGACAGGACCCAAGGGCATGGCAGTAATATGTGCCAGGACAGGGTTAGGTGGGACATTTGGAGAAGGTTCTTTCCCCAGAGGCTGGTGGAGCACTAGAACAGCTCCACAGGGAAGCAGTGATGGCACCAAGCCTGACAATATTCCAGAAGCACTTGGAAAAGGCCCTCAGATGCATGGCGTGAGTGTTGGGGTCGTCCTCTGCAGGGACAGCAGTTGGACTCGCTGAGACTCGTGGGTCCCTTCCAACTCAGGACATTCTATGATTCACCTCACCATGCACTGCCACCATGTTACACGCTGGCTGAAAGGCAGAACCTCCCGGGGGACCGCACGGGGGAACTGCCCCAAAGCTGGGACACTCGCACAAGCCCATGGTTTCAGTGTGAGCACAGGGTGCCAGAAGTCAGAGGCAGAAGGACATCAGGGCTCAGTCAGCCCAAGCATCATAGTCCACATTTCAGGGCACTGACTTTGGGATGTCATGAAAGAGTATGGGAATCAGCAACTCAGGCAGAGACATCTTTGGGTCTCCCTGCTTAGTCTCCTCTCTTGGTGGCAGGATGCCATGCTTCGGTGGAGAAGATGGCATTGCAGCTGCTTTCCATTTAGTCTCTCCTGCGTCACTGCCACTGCGTGCCAGCAGGCTGTGGCATTTGAACAGGAGCTGACAGGTGGGACACACTGGAAGCAGCTAGAAAAGGCTAAGAGTGTTTTGTGACAACAAAAAAAGAAAAGGAAATAGTCCCACCTCTGCCTATAACCCCTGGAATTTGCTGACAAACCAGCCCAGGAGCAGAGACAAAGCTCCGCAGAGGGAACATGATCTCACTGCTCAGCCTCCGCACCTTATTAAGCAGGAGACTGACCACGAGGGAACCTCCACTGTCCATGCCCGTGTTCAAGTTGAGGAGGAGGATGGTTGGGGAGATGGAGTGCACAGGCACACTGGGACCATTCAAGAGCCTGTAGCGTACAGACACCACATCCAGGTCCTCACGAACGATGGGCTGGTTCTGCAGACAGAAGCTCCTCTGGATGGACGCATTGCGCAAAGCCCCTCCTGTAGACAGGCTGGGGCTCCCAATTGCTCCTGTGCTACCTGGTCTGGGACCAGTTTGGCTCTGGTTTAGGCTGCTGAAGTTAAGGAATGAACTGGTACTGCCTGGTTTGCAAGCTGTAAAGCAAAAAAAAGGAGAAGACTCAGCATAGTTTTCTAGCACTTTTTCTAGCTCCAGATCTTCAAGTGATAGCACAAAGTGGGGGTATTTCAGCTCATTCACAAACTCCAGCATTGGCTACAGCCTCTGAAAGGCACTGTCTCTGCAGGGGGAACTCTAGCATCAGTATCCATACGCTGAGACCCTGATGAAAGCCAGGCAGTGGTACTGTGAGTGGAAGCACCGTGAAGCTGCAGGGAAGGGAGAATAGAAGAAGGGACAACACACACCATACCAATACCTCAGTGTACCAGTGTACCCAGAGAAGAAAACTTTAGAAAATGTACCTAGTTGGTGAGCTTTCAAGACTCCTGAGAGTCAAACAAGGATCATGGTTGCATAATAAGAAGATGAAAGATGCCTATCACAGCTACAAGGACCTAGTGACCTCCTGAGTCACAAGGTGTCACCTCAAATGGTGACACCCCCTCACTACAACCCATCACGTTACCTCAAGTAAACCTCTGTGAGATGGTTTCCTGTCTGTAGCCTGCTTTATGGCCAACCAATAGTCAACATATCATTACAGGCCGGTGCATCTACCCCAAACCCTTCTCCCCACTAGATTTTAAGCCAGCCACTGCTTCCCAAACACCCTTTGGAAAATATAATTTCTTCAGAGACCCTGAAACTTTTCAGGCTTTTCCAGAACAGGCAGCTCCAGGGAGCATCCTTCCTAGGGGAATGCCAGAGCCTTCACTTTTGACCCCAAAGTAACAACTAGGTCTCAGCCCCCAAGGTTGTGCCCAGGCAATCAGCATGCTGGGTTACGCGAGCCACCACAGCCACCCAAATGCCCAAGAGAGACACAGAAGACACAATGTTCTTTCTGGTCCTTCTGATAGAGCTAGGGAAAACAGAAGCCCACCTGTGAAAGAAGCCAGCATCTCCACCGACACACTTGCATCACCAGCGTGCAGACTCTCCACCATGATCTGCAGCCACTTCTCCCAGGGGGGTGAATCCAAGGCCAGGCTGCAGTTTATGTTCCCAGTGCATGTGATGATCCTCTGGAAGGACTGGGGCAGTGTGATGGAGCCCAGCACTACCCGCACAGCACACGCTTTCTGCTCGTTTGTCACACACCTTTGCAGCTCAAACTGCATCCTGGCGGCGTGCTTGGGAACGAAGACCCTGCAGGAGGAGGGACCAGCAGCTTGCAGAGCTCACACTCTCAACACACGCCAGCCATGACAGGCAAGAGCTAGATTGCCCTGGACGGTGGTGTGGAAACCCTTCCCAAGGGAAACATCTCAAAGAACTAAAATTCCCGCCGCTGAACCCCTAAGACCACCTGGAAAAAGTCAGAAAAGGGCGCTTGCGTGCTTCCCATGCAAACCCTACCACTGCTGCAGGGAGCTCAGGAAATGGCCTTGGAGACCCTCAGGCTCCAGAGCACAGTCCAGCTCGCAAGCGAACAGCAGCAGCTTCTCCTAAAGAGCACCCATGGGAAATCCCACTCTCCCATGGCCCCCAGTCCTTCTAGCTGTGGCTCTCACTCACTTGACATGCAGCGGCTTAGCAGGTGAGACGATGGTTTGTGGCATGGTGACACCAGGCTCCAGAACAGGCATATCCGTGAGTCTGAGCACAAACATATCTGCCTGGAACATATAGGGGCATGGAGTGGAGAAACCCTGTGGAAGAGGAGAGCAGATGGGTCAACAAGACACACTGGACAGAGTTGGATGTCCGGGACCCTCACCGGGACCCTCACCTTCACTTCAATCCTGCCAGCAGCCTCTGGAAGATGGGCAGCAATGAACCAGTCTCCGGCAGCAGGGGTGGTGACGTTCACAAAGGTGGTGTTTTGCACAGTGCTGCTCAGGGTGATGCTGATGTTATAGGAAGGACGGATGGTCGCATTTGCAGGAAAACGAGTGCCCAGTGGATTAATTACAGGAGGGGCTCCGTAGCGAAAGTGCCTGAAAAAGAAACCAGAATGCAACTAAACCGAGAAATGTAAGCACGCTGACAAGATGAACTGGGGTACAAACTCATCATGGGACTCATCCAGGTTGGCCTGGGATTGGACAGGGAGCAGGATGGAAAAACTCCACAGTTTCAAGTGGACCACAAGAGCTGTCATTCTCATCTGGTGAGGATTGGCTGCTATCAGCTTATCCGGGATTTATTTACAGATTGGTTTAAGTTGGCTGCTTATTAAGATAAGGATTTACACGGTTCCATCAAGCCTGAAAGCAAATTTCCACACTTACTAAGGTTAAGCCCCAGCCGCAAGACTACTCCTTTTTCAAAACCATCAGCAAATTCCCCACGTAGGCTAAAACATCGACAAAGGCTTTCGTTCTCTGGTCAAGATTTGCATCTTCCCTCTTGCCTCTTTTAAGGAGGGCAGGCAGACAGACTAAAAAGATGCTTACCAAAGGAGGTCTGCGGACTGACTTCAGTACAGCAGCACTTCTGCTTTCCAGATAAGCAGCCCAACGTTCAAAGTGCCAGAGAAGCAGGCAGTTAAGTAATACCAAAGACATTTCTTTGGGCAGCCCATTTGGCATTTAATTTGCTTGCTTTTGGACTGCACTGCAACAGAACAATGGATGCAACAGGTCCGGCAAGCAAATGTGACAGGTGATGCGTTATTAACTTGTTTGAGCTGGGCTGGTCTTCACTTGGTTAGGGTATTGCTCAGCTGCTGCCTTGTCCCTCACATCCCTAAACTATTAGAAATCTTTCTGGGAAGCAGGAATTGGGAATATCATCTGTGCCAGACTGCTCTGGAGCAACCAAAAGCACTGGACTGTGCCCAGGATAGATTAGGGAAGCACAAGTCAAGCAGCAGACTTGAGTTGCTACCAAGATCTCTGTGGAATAGGTACCAGAAGCACATGTCTGAGGGCACAGCTTGCCCAGGAAACTTGGGACCTCCCAAGGTACAGCTCAAAGTCTTCCAAGTTTTTGACCTCAAATCCCCCAACAACTTAAGTGCTGCTTGCAGCAGCATTTCTTTCACTGGCATTGAGTTTGCAGTCTTCTCATACTCTTGTGTCTTCAGGACTCAGCATTCCCCTCCTATCTCTGCTCCACACACAGTTGCATCCCTCCCAAAGCATACCCAGTTTTTGCGGTTCCTCTGCAATGGGGAATTTGCCTCCAACTGGTTTGGGTCCTCTCAAGCCCTTTATAGTCCTGCCGCATCCTTTGGTACCATGTGCAGGATCCTGCCAGGCACAGAAAGGTCCAGGAACTCCTTTGCTTATGAGCACTAGTACCAGTCTCACTGTGAAGCTCTCTTCAATGTTCCTAAGGCATTACACCTACACCTAAGGCATCTATACCTATACCATCATGTCTGATAGACAGCCCCAGATCCACCAGTAATGTGAACATGAAATACTCCTACAGAGTTAAACAGATTTAGTGCTCGTACATTAAGAAACTACAGCTGCTGAAACAGATGCCCAGCCTCCTAAAAACAACCACGAGCAACAAGGACAAGAGGAGGGCAGCCATAAGCAACAAGGACAGGAAGCCCACACGGGCAAGCAGTGGCCCAGGGACATACATACACTGTGATCTCCATGCTGGTGCACTCAGGTCCTTTCCCCCGGGATGCTTGCAGGAGCCAGCGAAGCTGCACAGTGTCTTCTGGCACATGGAAGTGGAAGAGCTTGGCATTGCCATACCAGCTGTAAAAGGACAGCTTCTGTGCGCTTTGAGAGAAGTACTCGGAGACATACAGGGAGTCTGGAAGGGAGAGAGCATAGCAGTTGCTGTGGTGGCTGCTAGGGGCAGGCTGCAGGGCTACAACCACCCACAGGAGCTCTAAGGTTGCTGGAGAGAAGCACTTTATGTCCCTGATTTCTCATCCCAGTCCCACAAGATACGTGGTGATCTATGCTGCTTCTCCAGCCAGAACCGCCCACATCTCTGCTACAAAACCATCACCCGGAGCCAGAGAGCACTAAAAGATGCCTTAACTATGCTCTGCGAGATGTGCTCTGAAGATGATAGATCACCAGAGACACTGAGGAGAAGGAGGAACTGATCAGGAGGAAAAGTTGACGGCACAAGAAAAGGCAATGAAGTGGGCAGCAGCAAACCCTGGGGTGAGCGGTACAGAGCAGATGGGTGCAGGGGTCCTCTGGGCTCCAGCAGCAGCTTATGGTGCCAAAAGGCAAGAGCTATGCCCTCGCCTATCTCTGCTGAGCACACGGGCTGATGTTATCGGTCAGGATACACATACTGTGCAATACATCGCCTTCCTGTGACAAGCAATGTGATGAAAACCCATGTGCTGCAAACCTAACTCCGCTTTCAGACATACCTTCCACAGCCTAAAGATTTCCCCTACTTGGAAAAAAGGCTGCTAGGGCAGTGAAAACAGCCCTAGAGTAGGATGAAAAGTCATGCAAGAGGATAACAGCTGTTCAGTCCAAGTGCTGTCAGGACTAGCAAGACCCTCCATTCAACCCTCTACCTAGTTACGCCTACCCGTCACCCCCAGCCTGCTGAGAATTTCACCTGTCAGCAGGAAACCCATCAGACTGCAGCTTAGGAATGGAAAAGAAACCTCACACCAGGATAGAGAAGGGGACAAAACTGCATGAAGACAGCCGAGCCAAGGCCATGCTGCCCACTCAAACACAAATTTCCTAACACTCAGCAAGGGGGTACATGAAGACGTCTTCACGCCTCTGCCGAGCCCTCCCAGATGCTCCTTTTTCACTCTGAAATTCCCTGGAGTGGTGAGAAACCACGGCACCATTCAGATTCCTCATTTCTATCAAAGAACAAAGCAGCAAGCAGGGTTTAACTTGCTTGCTTCCAACGCTGCACAGGGGCAAGCTGGAAACACGGAGGACCCTGCTGAGTTTAAGAAAGATGCCAAAGAAAGAGGAGAACAGTCCTCAGGCAGGACCAGAGCCTTGGCATGTACTTTGTGCCAAGAAACGTCTAATCCTAGCAGGAACTACGATTCATGCCCCAAAGCGGGATGCAGGTCGGCCTGCACCCACGGCGCTGCAAAGAGACAGGAACAGTAATCGTGGGTTTAATTTCCTGGCAAATTACCAAGCCAAAGCCTCCAGGCACCCTGCAAATCCAACAGTGAAAGGAGGAAACAGGAAAGCAAGAAATACCAGCCATGCAAGCCAAACGGAGGATGTGTTGGTGGAGGAAGAGTGCAGCCGCCTTCCCTCACCAGGGGCTGCCCCAGCACGGGGTCCAGCCAAGGGATCAGCACTTGCAACACCTTTAATACATGGGGCCAGGCGAGGTCAGTGGGAAGGGTGAGCCCTGGGCAGGACGGCGAGAAGCCCACAGCACGTAGGCAGAGCTGCCCAGCTGCAGTCCCCGCACCAGAGAGCAGAGACCACAAAAGGCGCTTTTCAAGTAAATGCTCCCTGGCTGCAATGCCAGCAGAGTGCGTGGGGTATTATAGTCAAGAGCTGGCTGTGATCCCCTCCAAGCCTGGCTGTATTTGATGCACAGGAGCTACAGAAGGGAGCAGCCTTCAGTTGGTGGTGTCTATACCCCCAGCTGTGCTCTGCGTGCACACGGCATGTTCACTCCTGGGATTTTGTGGAGATGTTTGGGCACAGGATGAAGGCAGACAGGGACAGAAAACACAACTAGAGCTGGGAGAGCCCTGGCCTTGCTCAACACAACAGGTCCCCACCAGACCACCTGCATGGGGATAAGCCCTCCTGCCTTGACGCGAGGTGCTCCAACCCCACGGCTGTCACGCTCTGCATGGCCAACAGCCACGGTCACCACTCGTCCAGCACGTCCCTCACGAAGTTGAAGCATGCTTTATGTGGTTTTTGGAGAGGAGAGGACAGACTGGCTGCAAAATTAAAAACTCAAGCGATCAGCAATGCTACTTATTAAGGACTGGTCAATTATACAGCTCGAGCTCAAGGGCAGTAACAGGCTGAGGGCAGGCAGGCAGACCTGCCCACGCACTGCCTGTGAGCAGGTTTGCAGCCGCTGCCGCTGTACCAACAAAACACCAGCATGGACAAAGTCTGCTCACAAACAGCTTCTCTTGGTGATGACGTGCCATGACCTTACTTGCAGGCTTCACCGCACTGGGCACCTGAGAGCTGCACCCAGGGAGTGGGTGAGCTGACTCCCAGAACACCCTCTGCCTGGGCTAACAAGGAAATACCACAGGCAGATAAACCGAGAATCAGCTGAGAGAAGCCAGAAAGACAGGTCACAGCCCATTTGCATGGAGAGAGCGTACTCTTGTATTTGCTGTGCTCCATACACGTCCATCCCTTTCTATTCCGTGTGCTCCGCAGCATGGCATCACCTAGAAAGTCCCACTCGGCTGTTCTGTGATGTTAAACACCACTGAGCAAGGGAGTTGTCAAATGGATGTTGTTACCATCCACTCCCATACGAATTTCACACAAGCAGACTTCAAACATATTATGCAAAAATCAGAAGTGTTTTTAAGAGAAGAAACAAACCATGGTAGAATCATAGATGCAAAGGAGACGCGTTATTTGAATTTCAGAACACAGCCACCTGCAATAGCTTGGAAGTGTTTGTCCAAAGATGATCTCATGGTAGTTTTATTAAACGATAGCTTGACTGCTGGTTTCAGGACTTCCCACCAAAAGGACAAAGCCCTCATTTCCAAGCAGATACTGTTTAAAGCTACAGAGATGGTGAGCAGTCCGACTCAAGAACAGACATGGCTATGTGCCAAGATGCTCGGCCATCTATAATGTAACAGAAATGTTGTTCTTTTAGCCTGGGTCAAAAATCCATCTATAAATGTTCAAGGAAGTGGACCCTTCACTTCTCTGGGGAGGAGCTGACATCTTCAGCTCACAGACCTAACCCTACGGAGGCATTCACCGGCCAGCGGGACAGCACCAAGACAAACCAACCCCCCCACCTCAAGCACAGAGTGGCTCTCCAGGGCTGGGAACCCAGCTAGCAGGATGCCAGAGGAGGGTGAGCCTGGGGCAAAAGGCAATCGTGCCCATCAGCTCCTCAGAGCAGCCTTCACGCTCTGCAGACTGTGAGGAAGCAATAACCACAGTGAACAGTGGAGAGTCAACACCGCCACAAGCCTGCTTCTGCTATGGTATGAAGCAGGTGAACAGCCTCACCTCCTCAGACCCTTCCAGCACCGCAGATGCTGGCTGAGCTTCTGGAGGGGGAGGCACAGCCCTCTGGAACCACAGAACCCACACACCACACATCCCCTCAGCACCACTGTGAAGAGCATCCCATCACTCCACCAAACTCCTGCCTTGTTGCCTTGGAAGTAAAGTAATCAGGAACCAAAGCAAACCCAATCTGGGTCTGACCTCTCACTGCTCTGCAGCGCCCGACTCAAGTGCTCTCTGCCGGAGATAGTTTATAGAGTCCCAAGCACCTACATTGCTTGGGAAATCACAAAGGCCCCTCAAAGCCATCCCTGTCAGGAGCCGGGCTCAGACCGGCTCCTTGGGCTGCGTGGCTGACAAGCCCCCACTCACTTCAATGTCACCCAGTTGGTTTCCTACTGGTGCCTCTGCCCCCAGGACCACAGCCAGGCCACAAAGCCACCCAAGCCCAGCTCCTCTGCCAGATGTGCCCCTCCGTCCCAGCAGAGCATCCCCCAACTGCTCCAGAGCCCCCCATCCCCAAACTGCCCCTGAGCCCCACCCCAGTGGAACATACCCCAACTGTCCCCCCCAAACTGCCCCCAAAGTCCCTCCACCTTCAAACTGCCCCTGAGCTCCATCCCAGCAGAGCATCCCCCAGCTGCCCTGAAGCCCCCATTCCAAAGTGCCCCCGAACCCCTAACATCCAATTTCAGCAGAGCATCTCTCACCTACCCTTGAACCTCCCCTCCTCAACTGTCCCTGAACTCCCTCCATCCTCAAACTGTCCTTGATCCCCCCCCAACTCCAAACTACCTCCAAGCCCCATCCCAGCGGAGCATCCCTGAGCTCCCTCTACCCCCAAACTGCCCCCAAGTTCCCCCATCCCCAAACTGCCCCTGTGCTCCGTCCCAGCACAGCATCCTCCAACTGCCCCCAAATCCCCTCATCCTCAAACTGCCACCAAGTCCCATCCCTGCACAGCATCCCCCAGCTGCCCTGAGCTCTCCCATCCCCAAATCGACCCTTAGCCCCATCTCATCCCAGCATCCCCCAACTGACCCGATCTCTCTCTATCCTCAAACTGCCCTCAAGCCCCTCCATCCCCAAACTGCCCCCAAGCCCCTCCATCCCCAAACTGCCCCTACACTCCAACCCAGCAGAGCATCCCCCAGCTGTCCGATCCCCCCATCCCCAAACTACCCCTGTGCCCCACCCCAGCAGAGCATCCTCCAGCTGCCCATGCCCCATCCCAATGCAGCATCCTCCAACTGATCCGAGCTCCCCCTTCCCCCTACTGCCCCCAAGCTCCATCCCAGCAGAGCATCCCCCGACTGCGCCCAACCCCCCCATCCCCAAACTGCACAAGCCTCATCCCAGTAGAGCACCTCCCAGCTGCCCCGAGCTCCCCATCCCCAAACTGTCGCTGAGCCACATCTCAGAGCATCCCGCAACTGCCCCCAAGCCCCATCCCAACAGAGCATCCCCCAGCTGCCTAAGCTCTCATCCCCAAACTGACCCTGAGCCGCATCCCAGCGCGGCATCCCCCAATTGCCCCCAAACCCCCACATCACCCAACTGTCCCTGTACTCCACCCCTGCAGAGCACCCCCTAACTGCCTCCGAGCCCCATCCCAACACAGCATCCTCCAACTGATCCAAGCTCCCCTTCCCTCAACCGCTCCCAAACCCCCATATCCCCCAACTGCCCCCAAACCTCTGCATCCTCAAATCCCACATTCCCCAACTGCCTCCAAGTTCCCACATCCCCAAACTGCCCCCGTACTCCACCTCAGCAGAGCACCCCCCAACTGCCTCCAAGCCCCATCCCAACACAGCATCCTCCAACTGATCCGAGCACCCCCTTCCCCCAGCTGTCCCTAAAGCCCCCTATCCCCCAGCTGCCCCCAAACCCCCACAACCCCCAGCTGCCCCCAAACCCCTCACACACACCCCAGCTGCCCCCAAACCTCTCACATAACCCAGCTGCCCCAAACCTCTGACACCCCCTCAGCTGCCCCCAAACCCCTCACACCCCCCAGCTGCCCCCAAACTCCCACACCCCCCAGCTGCCTCCAAACCCCCACACCCCCCAGCTGCCCCCACACTCCCCAGCTGCCCCCAAGCCCCTCACACCCCCCAGCTGCCCCCACACCCCCCAGCTGCCCCCAAGCCCCTCACACCGCCCCAGCTGCCCCCAAACCCCTCACACCGCCCCAGCTGCCCCCACACCCCCACACCCCCCAGCTGCCCCCCAAACCCCTCACACCCTCCCAGCTGCCCCCAAACGCCTCACACTCCCCAGCTGCCCCCACACCCCTCACACCCCCCAGCTGCCCCCACACCCCCCAGCTGCCCCCATACCCCTCACACCCCCCAGCTGCCCCCAAACCCCTCACAGCCCCCAGCTGCCCCCACACCCCCCAGCTGCCCCCATACCCCCCAGCTGCCCCCACACCCCCCAACTGCCCCCAAACCCCTCACACCCCCAGCTGCCCCCAAACCCCTCACCCCCAGAGCTGCCCCCACGCACCCCCAGCTGCCCACACACCCCCCGGCCCGCTCCTCACCGGGCCCCGCGCGGGCCCCGCGGCCGGCGGGCAGCGCCAGGAGCTGGAGCAGCAGCAGCAGCAGCAGCCGCCGCAGCGGCGGCCCCGCTCCCCGCGCCATGGCGCTACCCCGGCATCACCGCCGCCCGGCCCGCCCCCCCCCGCGCCGCTTCCGCCGCCCCGCCCCGCCCCGGGGATGGACCGGGCACCGCACCGGGCACCGGGGGGGGGGGACGACACACAGCGGGGTGGGGAGTGCGGGCGGCCCGGGACGCTGGCACACAACGGGGACACCCCCCCCCCCCCCCCCCCCCCCCGCCCGCCCCGGGTTTGATTGTGGATGAGGAAAAAAGTTATTCGTGGAAAGGGTGGCACCAAAAATGCCGGGAAATCAGTTCTCTTAAGGCTCGTTTGGGAGTTTTAGAAAGAGAGCATCCTTTATCTGGGCAAGACGAGGCGTGATTGGGCAGGTGTTGGAGTCCCCATCCCTGGAGGGGTTCAGAAGACGGGTAGGCGAGGTGCTCAGGGATGTGGTTCAGTGGTTGATAGGAATGGTTGGACTCGATGATCCAAGAGGTCTTTTCCAACCTGGTGATTCTGTGTGATTCTGTGATCTCCATCGATCGTGTACAGCGAGACAGGAGCTGGGGCAGAATGGGTTTCCCACTTACAGTCATGGAATGGGTTGAGTTGGAATGGGCAGGGACACCTCCCACTGGATCAGGGGCTCTGAGCCCCATCCAACCTGGCCTGGAACCCCTCCAGGGATGGGGCAGCCACCACTGCTCTGGGCAACCTGTTCCAGCGCCCCCCCACCCTAACAGCAAACATTTCTTCCTAAAATCTCATCTTAATCTCCTCTTTATCAGCTTAAAACCATTTCTTCTTGTCCTATCCCTGATCAAGAGCCCCTCCCCAGCTTTCCTGGAGCCCCTTTCAGTACTGGAAGCTGCTCTAAGGTCTCCCCGCAGCATTCTCCAGGCTGAACAACCACAACTCTCCCAGCCTGTCCTCGTATGGGAGAGCATAGAATCATAGAACCACCAGGTTGGAAAAGACCTCTTGGATGATCGAGTCCAAACTTTCCTATCTGCCACTAAACCACATCCCTAAGCACCTCGTCTACCCATCTTTTAAATCCCCCCAGGGATGGGGACTCCCTGGGCAGTCTCTGCCAGGGCCTGATGACCGTTTTTGTAAAAAATTTTTTCCTGATATTCAATCTGACCCTCCCCTGTCGCAGCTTGAGGCCATTCCCCCTTGTCCTGTCCCCCGTCACTTGGGAGAAGAGCTGAGCACCCACTTCTCTACAACCTCCTTTCAGGCAGTTTTAGAGAGTGATATGGTCTCCCCTCAGCCTCCTCTTCTCAAGGCTAAACAAACCCAGATCCCTCAGCTGCTCCTCAATGCTCCAGCCCTCGGATCATCTTTGTGACCTCCTCTAGCATCGCTCTAACAGGTCCAGGTCTTGGCCATTTGTAACATTCCTAGGCCAGATCCAAGGTCAGGTGCTGTCAGTAATTTGTCTCCAGCTCAATAATTCCCTTTCAATACTCCTGTTATCATCTTTCTGTTTTCTTGAGCTCTATTTTACAATCCTTTCACTGACTTATATTTTCTCGAGGTTAATCCTGTGGTCGCAGTACCATATGATGCTGCTGTAACATGGCTCAGGACTTACAAAGCTTCTGACTGAGCTTAGAGATTTTGACCCACAACCTGGTGGATTTATCTGTTCCTACTTCACTCGCTTATATTGTGAACGTCAATCAAAGCCTTCTTTAATAGTTAGTACTCCTCCTCATTTTTCATAATCTTATTATTCTAATATCCTTTTGATACCACGCGATCACACTCCAGTGAGGTATTACACTCCATCTGTCTTGTCTTTCCTGCTTCTTTGGGGTATAAAGAAATTTTACAATGTTTTCTGCAAGGAATGGCGAGCCTCTTCCACGTTAGGTTTGAGTTCCCTCAGTTGATTTTGCTGTTGCTCAAAAATTGTTCCAACAAAGTTTTCTGTTTTCATCCTGTGTTAATTTAGCCTTCTTGTCCACTTTAAAGGTATCAGCTGGTCATCAATCAATCCTTATAAATGATTTTCCTGCAAAACTGTTTCTAGTTATAGTTATTTTCCTCTTAAAGGACAAAAAAACGAGATTCAAAGTCAAAGATCTGAGAGATCTGAGCACAATTCAAACCCACCTAATGTGATGCAGAATCAGATCAACAACAGTGATCTTGCCCCTGTTCCCCAAGAAAAGTGAGAGTTAGGGCTCACCACATCTGCCTCTTGCTCTCCGGGCCATGAGTCCTCAAGCGCAGCTCCTCCTCAGGAGGTCAGACACTAGACCCTGCTCTGGACAGTGTATTTCCTACAGTGTTTCAGACCAGCCTGGAGAGACATCTGGACTGAATACTGAAAAGTTCCCCATTTGAAGCTACAAACTGGAAAAATAAATAATGGCGACCTGTCCAAATTGAATCCATGGAACTTTAACAATGCTGACCCATGAATTTTGATAAATATACTTCTGCTATTAATAATGGCACTCAGCTGCTCAACCATTGAAGAAGGTATAAAAGCTTTCTGGCTGAGCAGCTGTAAGCACATTTTGCTGTATTGCTTTCCATAAATCCATAGCTGGGATCCTCTTGGCCACGTGCAAAGGTCTCTGGAGAGCACAGAGCTGGCACAGTCTGCTCCCCTACCTCTGTATGCCTGGTTTTAGTGCAGAGTAAAAACCCCATGCTTTCACCATCCTTGCTGGATCCTCATTGAGTTGCAGCTACAAAGCAGCTGGTTGCCAATTGAAGTCACAGTGACAGGGGATCTGGAAGAGAAGGGTATAAATGACGAACTGTGTCCCTGGAATATGGATTCAATAGCTGCTCTTCGAGTTGTGTGCTTTCATTTTGGACAGAAACATCTGATGATGCTCGGTATCTAGAGTGAACTGGTGAAAGGCTGTTTGATGTAGTCCGTGGAGCTTTGCTATGTGCAGCTTATCCCTGCACTCCCTGATCAAGAGCCCCTCCACAGCATTCCTGGAGCCCCTTTCAGTACTGGAAGCTGCTCTAAGGTCTTCCCGGAGCCTTCTCTTCTCCAGGCTGAAGAAGCCCATCTCTCTCTTCCGTGAAGGCTGACTCTATGTTCTGTCTTTGTGACCACTTTTTGTTTTCCCACTGGCAAAACAGCCAGCGGGGAAGGTGGGAGGATCCTAGAAGTGTGTGTTAAAGTATATTTCAATCATTCCAGTATCTTCAGGATGTTTGCTGGAAAATAAATGCCCCTTTACCTCAGCAACTGATGGAAGCCATGGCCACACAGCCAGTATCTTTGAGAAGCAGCAGAGAGTGATGGGGCTGCAGAAACAGGGCAACAGGGCCTGTTATTATTAGCAGGGTACAAGGAGGAAACTAAGGAACCATAAACCAGTCAACTTCAAATCATGAAAAAACAGTGGGACATTTAATCGAAGAAAGAGATGAGTAATAACTGTGGCCATTGCCAAGAATGAATCATTTCAGATGAGTCTGTTTTCCTTCTGTGACAGATTCCAGTCCTTGGTTCAACATTATTATTCACTGTTTCTTCATCAATAACTTATGTGTTGTAATGGAGAATGCGTTTATTAAAACCTCTGATGTGCCTGAGCTGGACGGGCTGTGAGCCCCCCAAAGCACTGGGTTAGAATTCAAAATGACCTGGACAAATAGCAGACATCAGTTTTGAATGGAAAATCTGACAGGAAAGGTAACTTCCCAACCACAGTTTTTCAGCACAAGTCCTATAGGCTGCCCCAATCATGAGGTGTGCTGTTGGCGTACTGAATGCCGATATAGGATGTAGAAAAAACCAGTTTGTAGAACACATGAGGTTTCCCTCATGTCTCCAGCAAGAGAGATGCTCAACTGGTGTCCGAAGATCAGCTTCCAGTAATAAACTGGTTCTGCACCTTCCCACTGCTTCTCCGCTATATTTTGCATGGGAAATTCCTGGTAGACTCTCCTAGGATGCCTGATCTCCTCCAGGAGTATGTGCTTCTCTGTCCCTTTCCAGGATATGTGCTCGAGGGCCATGACTTTTTTATCAGACACTCTTAAGAGCAGCATCTAAGCTACCTGGACAACACAATTTGCAGCCTGGTGAAGGTGTTGTGATCAGGTACGTTGTAATAATCAGGCTTTGTTTCGTGATGTCATTTGAGTTTCTTTTTCAATTAAAATGGAATTCCAGATGCCACTTGTCTTGGTGGGTATCGTACAACAAAGCACTGTGTTGTTCTGTGGGTATCTTTGACCCATAGATGCTTTGTTTATCAAGAATAAACGTTGATGAGTGGCGAGAAAGGCCTCCAGATAGTGGAGACATCAGAACAGGCTTTTGTCTCACCTGAAGATGTCCATCTTCCCCTGAAGCTTCTTGCTGCAACTGCCTCCTGAGCAAAGCCATGGCCTGGGTTGGGGGCATGAAGCCATGGCCACCAAGGGATCCTCAGTGAAGGGAGCCCAGAGGTCACATTCCTCTGCACTATGAGCCAGGAGGTGTTGGGTGCCGGCGGCTGGGACACCAAACTGGAGCGGAGAGTTCCTACACCCCTCCAAGCTGGCAGCAGGATCTCCAGCGTGCTTGGGGCTGGCTGGAAGCCCATCCTGGCAGGCTGTTTCCCCCTGTCTGAAGGCTCCAGCTCAGCCCTGCAGGCAGCAGCAAGGCTTGGCCCTCTGCACCTCTGCCTGGCCCCGATAAAGCACCACGGCTTGAGGTCCCCATCTTGTGGCAGCTGGAACAAAGCTCGTCCCGGCTCTTTGGAGCTCAGCAGGGTTTGGACCAGGCAGACTCCTGGGAAAACAGGCAGACTCCTGGGAAAGCGCTGCAGAGCCAGGATGCTGCCTGCTGCCACAAAATGTGTCCCACCTAAGGACACAGCATGGCATAGGAGTTGTTGGAAGTGGAAGCCTGGAAGAGGCAGTGGGGACAATTGCCAGCCCGGTCCCCTCCACACGCACACTGTCCCCTGCGTTGCTCTGACACCTTGTCTCTTACGCACATACCGTGTGCATAAGGACCCTGCTGGGTTTGGAGCATCCCAAATCCATGCTGGATTTGATGGTGGCCCTTACTTGTACTTTACATACAAGTCCACACCTGTATGTGCCTTGCACACCTGTGTGCCCTGGACATCCACCGTGGCCCCACTCCTCCTGAGCTCCCCAGGGAGCACAGACTTTCCATGGAGCAAAGTTGTGTCCACAGTTATATCTGAGTAATGTCTGCTGGAAGGGTGCAACCTGCTCCAACACCCTGCTCCGTGCAAAGCTAGATCAGGGTTGTCAGTGATGCCCTGACCAGCTTTGTCTTCTCCTCACTGTACTCAGGTGTGGTGGGCGTGATGCCTGTGGTGCTTCGCAGGAGAAACCCTGGGATCTGGAGGGTTTCCCTTCTCTCCAGTCTTTTGAGGTCTCTCCTGCCTCTGATGTGTTCACTGATGGTGACTGGAGGCCATGGGGCTGGGGCAAGCATCCATCCTTGCAAATGCCAGGGAGCAAAGAGGCAGCTTCAGCTTGGCTCTGTGCTCCAGCTCTGCTGGACCAGCCACCCTGGGCTTTCTTGAACCTTCACCCCAGCACCGAGCACCCCCCAGCCTTGGCACGGACAGGGCAGCCTTACTCAGCACCTGGCAGGTTGTACTCCCCCTCACCCCCCAGGACTATCTGCTGCCCCATCTCCCACCACACCCACAGCTGGAGGAGAGCCCACTCTCCCCTTTATCAGCCCCCCACAGCCACCCCATGGTGGCCGCCCTGCTGCAGGTTGCGATAAGGGCTGGGGGCTGCGTGGACACCGGCGCCGTGGCACCCAGCACCGCTTTGCTGCCTGTGCTTGTTTTCGTCCCCTACCACCTCCTACCCCGCTGCAGTTCAGGGCTCAAAGAGCAGATCTGGGGCAAAACCCTGTCTGCTCCCCTTGCAGTGCCCTATTCCCGCTGGCTCCCCAAGCCTGCCCCAAAGCGACACCCCAGCAGTGCAGCAGCAGGTGGAAACAGAAGTTCTGGAACTCCTCACAACCCTGCGTGCTGGGAATACGCAGAGATGCCCTTGCACTCGGAAGTCCTCAGGGTGCCCTTGCCGTGCAACCACGCAAAGGGTCACAGAGGCCAGGAGCCCCTGTACTCCACTGTTTCCTGCAAGAACTTCCAGGAGGAGATGGTCTCCAACAATTTGGCCTGAATTGGAGTAAGGCGTCCACAGGGTTGGTGAGACAAGAGAGGATTCCAGTGTGGTGCTCAGATGGGAAGGCTTGGGTTGCAGGGAGCTCCCAAGGATCAGACACTGGACATTCTCCACGAGTCTTTCCTCTCCACCAGTGCCTGGAAATGCTCTGCTTGCTCGCAGAGCCCCACGGCTGGGCAAAGCGGTGTCTGCCCGCCAGGCACCACCACCCGAACACTGCCTCCTCTCAGAGGCAGCAAAACCAGAGCCCTGCTGGTGGGGGGCCCCTCCGTTCAGACCCCCAGATCAGATCCCTCCCGCTCCCTCCCCTCAGGCAGCAATCAGAGGAGGACACCAAAGCTGGAGCACAAATGCAACAGATTTTATTTGAGATCATTTGGTTGCTCACTGTTGAAGGGCTGGCAGTAGGTTAGGGCCAGCCTTAGCCATGGTGCCGTCTTAACGGTACTTGGCGGTCAGCACGGTGGACACGGCGCACAGGAACTTGTCCAGGGAGGCATGGACCTCTGGGGTCAGGGCAGCGGGGTGGTGGATGCCCACAACCACCAGGAAGCATTGGCCCAGAAGCTGAAAGGCAAAAGGAGATGGTGAGCAAGGAGGTAGCCAGGGGGGTGCAGGAGGGGAGCCGGGCTGGTCACCCCTTCCCAGGTGCTCACTTTGAAGTTGGCAGGGTCCACGCGGAGCTTGTGGGCGTGGAGGTCGCTAAGCTTGGAGAGGGCGCCCGCGATGTCATCGATGTGGTTGACGGCCTCAACCAGGGCAGCCACCACCTTCTTGCCGTGCGCCTTGATCTGAGCGGAGCCGTGGGACACATCGAAGTGGGGGAAGTAGGTCTTGGTCTGGGGGTAGACCGTGAACATCCTAGAGGAAAAAGGGGGACAGGGACGAATGAGACAGGGTCACATCGGACAGGGACGGGTGAGATGGAGAGCGTGTGGGGGCAGATGGGGTGCGCATGGGGGCAGGTGGAAGGAGGCACAGACGGAGAGGAGATGGGGTGATGATGGGGACGGGGATGGACACGTACCTGTCCAGGGTCTCGGCGCCGTAGTCATCGCCGTGTCCCCCAATTTTGGTGAAGATGCCCTTCACGTTGGTCTTGTCGGCGGCAGACAGCACCATGGTGTCAGCTCGGCGTTGGCAGCCCCCAGCACGGGTGCCCCCGCCGCCCAGCACCGCCCTTATATGCGCTGCCGGGGCCCCACCCGCCGCCCGCCCCGCTCCCGGTCCCCTCCCGGTCCCCTCCCGCCCCCGCTGGACCCCGGCCAGGCACCCACACCCCGGCACCGGCGGGGGGGCTCTGTCCCTCACTGGGGGCGGCGCGGGGAGGGCTGCGGGGAGGGGAAGGCTGCAGCTTAGGGTTAGGCTTAGGTTAAGGGCTAAGGTTAGGGTTTGGGCTAGGCTTAGGCTTACCTTTAGGTTAAGGGCTAATGTTAGCCTTTAGGTTTAGGTTTAGACTTAGGCTTAGGCTTACGTTTATGGGTAATGTTAGTGTTTAGGTTTAGGTTTAGGTTTAGGTTTAGGTTTAGGTTTAGGTTTAGACTTAGGCTTAGGTGTAGTCTTAGGCTTATGTTTAGGGCTAATGTTAGCATTTAGGTTTAGGTTTAGTCTTAGGCTTATGTTTAGGGCTAATGTTAGCATTTAGGTTTAGTTTTAGGCTTAGGCTTAGGGTTTAAGCCTTTGGCTTAAAGTTTAGGTTTAAGCTTTGGCTTAGGTTTCGGCTTAGAATTTGGTTGAGGTTTTGACTTAGGTTTAGGCTTAAGCTTAGGTTAGGGTTAGGTTTAGGCTTAGGCTTTGGCTTTGGTTAGGGTTAGGCCTAGCCTTAGGTTTAGACTTAGGTTAGGTTTAGGCTTTGGCTTAAGTTTACACTTAGGCTTTGGTTAAGGTTAGGGTTAGGCTTAGGTTTATGCTTTGGCTTAGTTTTAGGTTTAGGCTTGGGTTTAGGGTCTGCGCTGGCATGGATTGAGGTTAGAGTCTGCCCGGGCACAGGTGGGGGAGTCCGTGCATATTCGCCCTTGTCCCAGGCTGGGTGCAGGGTGCAGAGCGCAGTACCAGCCGCGGTGCCCCGGGCGCAGGCAGCTCTGGCACAGCCTGGCCGTGTCCAGGCAGGGCGGTGGGAACTGTGTGGTAGCTGTAACTTCAATAGCATGGTGGAGTCTGTGCTGCACAGTCTGAGGCTACCCAGCACCTCTGACACCCACCCGGGGGCACCTACCGGTACGGACCGACCCATCCAACACAGCCTCTATGCACAGACATGAACTGCGCTGGCACTGCCATGTAACACGGCCCCTACACACGCAGCATTCTTGCACACACATGCTTGCCCCTATGCGTGTCCTCCTGTGCATCACAGCCCCTGCACACACGCTGCCCATCCCACCGTCCACCGTGGCCCCTGTCCACACATCCACTCGTCCTTGCTGCACCCACTGCTCTCATTCTCTCAGTGTACCCCAAATGAGTGTACCCCAAAGCGTGCGCTCTCTTCGCTCCCCTGCTCCCTGAAGCACAGCCACATCCCTTTGCACACAGACCCTCAGCTCCCCTGTCTCAGCCCTCTCTCCTGCTGTTCTGCAGGGGGACAGGGTGACCCCGACTCCTGGGGAGAGGGGACACTCAGCAGAGCCACTGGGATCAGTGATGCCCGCACTGGTCTGCAGCAGCAGGAGCACGCTGCCATGGAAGGAAGGCACGCAGGGCCACAGCAGCCCGTAGCGAGCACCCTCTCCCCCGAGTGATGAGGGCAAGGAAGGCAAGAGGGCCAGGGAAGATGAGGATGGTGAGGAAGACTCTTCACAAAGGCCTGTAGCGATACTGGGGGTATAAACTGGAGAGGGGCAGATTTAGGCGTCATATAAGGAAGAATTTCTTCACCATGAGAGTGGTGAGACACTAGAACAGGTTGCCCAGAGCAGTGGTGGCTGCCCCATCCCTGGAGGGGTTCAAGGCCAGGTTGGATGGGGCTTGGAGCCCCTGATCCAGTGGGAGGTGTCTCTGCCCATGGCAGGGGGTGGAAATGGGTGGGCTTTAAAGTCCCTTCCAACCCGAACTATTCTATGATTCTAAGATGAGGAGGGTGAGGGGGGCTGCAGCGCTTCCAAGGAGGGTTGAAAGCTGGCGCAGGCAGGCAGGGGGCAGTTCACACCCGTGTTTCCTCCATGGCTGACGAGCCTTATCGTTTGTGTTTGGGGGAGATTAGCTGGAGCTGGCATCCTTTCAGAGCAGGGAAGGAGGGGAGTACAGGGCGGAGGGGGGCTGATCTTCTGGGACATGGAACCCAGGGTAACAGCAGCAGGGTGGTGTTTGCCTCAGTGTGCATTTGGGGAGGCCTTCAGAAGAGCCCTTCAAACTGGTAGCATAAGACTAAATGGGCGTAAATGCAGAGGAAGACATTGGGATATAGGCTGGGATATGTCTGAAGATGGAGGAAAAATGCTGTGGGTTCATGAGTGCACCTGCAGGAGCAGGGGCTGGTGTGGCCAAGGGACTCCCAGCCTTGTGTCCCTGTGCAGGCAGGGTCTCTCCGTGCCTTGTGCCCGGCTGCTGCCTGCACTCAGCCCTGATGCACCATCTCCCATCCCTCCCTTCAGTTTCGCAGTGCAGAGCAAACCCAGGGCTAGTTTGGTATCTTATAACACACCCCCTGAGATCTAAAGACAACAATTTTCTAAAATCTGTGTTCCAAAGCCCCAAACCCCATGGCCCTGTGCTTGACTGCAGCTCTGCCAGCTCCACTCTCACCCTGCCCAGGTGCCAGAGGGAGTTTGGACACCCAGATCACGTGTGGGGACACTTCCCTGCCAGTCGACGGGGATTTGTGGCTCAGTGTTGGAGCTTAAGAACAGTATTTGTACTTAATGGTCTGTGGTGGATTTTTTGGACTCCATGAACTTGTCTGATTGCCTGTGGAGCTCATGGAGGCACTCAGCTCCCACGGCATCTCCAAGAGAGTCCTAAACAGCCATCATGATAGATGGACCAGGAGGGATTAATCCTCCCTTTGTGAGGAATCCTTCAAGGGAATCCAAGAACCACATTGGCTTGGCGCATCCTTCCCCTGTGCTCCCTAGAGGGCTGCAGGCACAGCGAGGAGACAGAGTGAGCTCCGTTCCCCGTGATCTGCTACCAGCATCAGCTGTACCCTAAGCTGGGGCATGGTGGAAGCAGGCAGAACCCTGGGGGCACCCAGGGAGCCCACAGCCAGTGCTGTCCCCCTGTACCACTGCTGGCCTCACCAGCAGCTCCTTCCTCCCTCTGATGGGAGCACCCCAGCCCACCCCAGGGCCCCAGCACGGACGGACACACTGCTGTGGCAAAGGTGTCTTTATTGAAGGTACCCTGGCACAGGCAAGCAGCTCATCTGTACTTCTCGGACAGCACGGCAGCCACGGCCGACAGGAACTTGTCGAAGGCGGCGTGCACCTCGGGGGTGTATTCCTTGCCCAGGTGCAGGGCCAGCACCACCTGGATGCACTGCGACAGCAGCTGCAAAGCAGAATGGGGTTCAACATCACTGCTGCGGTTCCCAGTCCCTGGTCCCAGCTCCTGTATCCCGCTCCCCGCTCCCCATCCCCAGTCCCCAGCCTGCCTTGAAGTTGACGGGGTCGACGCGCAGGTTGTAGGCGTGCAGGCTGCTGAGCTCAGACAGTGCCTGGCTGAGGTTGTCCAGGCTCTTGACAGCAGTGCTCAAGGCGGCCACCACTTTCTTGCCGTGGCTGCGGATCTGCTCAGAACCACAGCTCAGGTCGAAGTGGGGGAAGTAGGTCTTGGTCGAGGGGTAGGAGGTGAACAGCCTGCGGGAGCGGGACAGTCAGTGCTGCTGGTCCCCAGGCAACCCCCACCACCAGCCCTTCGTGGGGCTCCCACTCACTTGCTGCCCCCCTCCCCATGGGGTCCCTGGGTCCTTTTCGCACCTATATAGACTCTCGCCTCCTATTTCATCCCTGTGGCTGGCAGTCTTTTCCCACACCTTCTGGATCAGGCTCTGTTCCTCTGCAGTCAGCATCGTTGCAGCTGGAGGCAGTGGACAGGTTTTGGGTGCAGCAGAGACTGTGAGGACACCCTCTTATAGCAGCCGGCACCTCCACCCCAGCGTTATCTTCTCAGCGCTGAGGGGTGGGGGGAGTGATGCTGTGCAGTGCTGGGCCCAGGGAGCGGCTGCCTTGGGGGGCCCTGGCTACCCTTGGGGCCCCAAGAACCCTGCCCTGTTCTGCCCCACTGCACCAGTCCCGTGTGAGGCTGGGGGCCAGGGACCGCACCCAGTTGGGCTGCCCCACGGTCGGCAGCAGCCATGGGGACATCCCATGGGTGCCACAGCCTTGGTCTCACTGGCCGGTGTGTCCTCAAGCCTCCTGTTGGGATGCAACATTCTCCTCCAGCAGGGTCAGGGCCTTCCCTTGGTGATGGGGGTGCCATGGTGGGTCGCACATCTGTCCCTGGCCCCTCATGCCCTCCAGTCCCAGCAC
This sequence comes from Cuculus canorus, assembly GCF_017976375.1. Classification (NCBI taxonomy): domain Eukaryota; kingdom Metazoa; phylum Chordata; class Aves; order Cuculiformes; family Cuculidae; genus Cuculus; species Cuculus canorus. The sequence continues at coordinate 423,245 of NC_071415.1, read as the reverse complement.
ATCCATCTCCTCTCTGCCCAAAAAACCCGTGGACCTCTGAGGAGAAGCAGGACCTCCCAAGTTGTGCTGGGGATCGAGATCGTCTCTCCATCAGCCCAGAGGAACCTGGGCAAAGAAACTCCTTTTTGGGAGCATGGTCATCCCAAAATCCATCCTGTGACACCTGTCAGGCTCGGGCTTCTTCTCACCCCAGTGTGTGCTCTTGCTTTCCCCCGTAAAAGCTGGGACATCCCCGCAGGACATAGCATAGAGTCATAGAATTTTAGTGTCATAGAATGGTTTGGGTTGGAACAGACCTTCAAGATCATCCAGTTCCACTCTACTGCCATGGGAAGGGACACCTCCCACTGGATCAGGGGCTCCAAGCCCCATCCAACCTGGCCTTGAACCCCTCCAGGGATGGGGCAGCCGCCACTGCTCTGGGCAACCTGGGCCAGGGCCTCACCACCCTCACAGGAATATATTTCTTCCCAAGATCTCATCTAAATCTCCCCTCTTACAGCTTAAAACCATTCCCCCTCATCCTAGTGGACAGGTACAGTTGGGCTTAATGATCTCAAAGGTCTTGTCCAATTTAGTGTTTCTTTGATTCTATGATTGCTACACACCCTGATAAAGAAGTGGTTGGTGACTGTCACATCCTTTGCTCAGCCTCTGTGCAGAGTCCTTGGTACCAATTTGAGGTCGGGGACACAGCAGATGCTGGCCTACCATCTAAGTCATGGATTTAAACCCTCAGGTTACCCGACACCCACAAATATCAACTGTTTTAAACACTGCTGTGCTATACTATGTGACATGTTCAGAGCAATTAGGTGACTTCAGAGCTTCCGCACCATCTCCCTCCCTTTTGACCACAGTCCCAAAAGTTTGTAAATGGGATGAGGGCCACACCTTGCAGTTCAGGTCATCAGTCAGAGGATGCTTAAGACTGTGCACCCACCTTTTCATGTCAGAACTCCTTTGAGACAGGCATGAGCAGTGAATATAACCTGAGAAATAGTTTCCTTCACAGCAGCTCACATGGTGCTGTTGTTTAGAATTTTGACCAAGCCAACACTGCTGTCCTGGCTTTCATTGAGCAGTGTTTGTGCAACATTAGGGTCATCTCTGCTTCTCACCCTGTCCTCCTCCCAGGGCATAGATTTTGGGGTGCATGATATGCTGGGATGCGACACAGCTGAGCAGATGACTTCAAATGCAACCAAAGAGGTGTTGCATACCATATAATGCCATGCTCAGCAATAAAAGGGAAAAGAGGGGCTTTTAGGGAGTTTTAGGAGGGTTACCCATCATTTTTGCTCAGGAACTGATGGGTAGACAGGCGGTGAATCATTGCCTTTGCATTGTGTGTTTTGTTTTCTTCCCTCTTCTCCCACTTATCCTTCACTTATTAATCAATTATTTCTGTTTGCTTGATTGTTGACCGCAAAATCTTCTTCCTTTTATTGTCTTTCCTCTTCCCCTCATCCCATCATGGGGGGAGTGATTGAGGAACTGTGTAGTGCTTGCCTGCTCACTAGGGGTAACAACAGGTATGTGCGGAGGATCCCTGCAGTCCCCCAAGGGTGACCATCAGGTCTGTGCTCTTCTTTGTCACTGCTTTCCAGAGAAGCCCCAGATATTTGATATTTGAATTTGTGGTCCCCCAGATATCATCAACACTGATATTCTCGAATTTCAAACGCATGTAAAGTTCCCCCTATAAAAATAAGAGATGTCAAGATGAGGGCATAGTCTCTCTACCAAACCTGTCTAGCAGGTGGAAGAGCCCAAGGTGTTCACAAAGAACATCAGGTACCCTGCCCATATCCAGTGGGAAGGACCATGAGAAGACAATGTCCAGCATCGCTCTGGGCATATCACAATGTAAGGCAATGCAGGTTTTGTTCACAACGGGTTGTGATGGGTTTGGGATAGGGCAAACAAAAACCCAGTGTCCATTCATTATCCTAGCAGAGATAGGACTGTTTCTTCATGAGCCTGGAAACAGCCTTTGGTGGATGTACCTTTGGTGGGCAGTTACGAGTCATAGGGCTCTAGCTTGTCCTGAACTTCAACTCAGAGCTATGTTATTCCCACAGAGTATTATGTTGTATTATTCCCACTGAATTTACACAGCTTAGCACATGAATTGGTACATGAATTTACACTGTTTAGTATTTTCCCCTCCACAGACATCTCAGAAGTCCCCTGTCTGAAGAGTAAGGTGTAGGTGCAACACATGGAGATGAAAACACAGAGACCAAAGCTCATATTTGAGTTGTTTATTGTTTTTTGCAGATGACTGAACCCCTACATAAGGGATTTGAAAGGGAGTGGATACCCCAGAGCCTGGCAGCCTGGGTGCACCATGGATGCGCGTCCCTCACCCTCTGTGGAGGACCTTTATCTGTACTTCTCGGTCAGAACAGAGGAAACACTAGATAGGAACTTGTCCCATGCGGCATGAACTTCTGGGGTGAAGTCACTGGGATAGCGGGCAGCCACGGAGCACAGGATACAGTGGGAAAGCAGCTGTAAGAGAAAACAGGATGAAATCCATTGTAACCAGTAACAGATGTCAGTCTAGGGATCTGCAATAGATCTTGGTGCCAGTGTGCTCTCAGGTGACCACTATGTGTCCCAACCAGGTAGTGTTGCTGCCTGATGGGGTGTGTGAAGAAGCAGAGTTCCTTTGGTATAGGGCAAAAGGCACTGCTCGATACCACCCCCTCTTTCCAAATGTCCCTTTCTTCCTCCCCAAAGGGAAATACAACAAAGTGGAAATGTTCAGAATTTACTTTGTCCAAGACAGGTGATATAACTTTACTTGTGAGGGAGGTTCATCAGTTACACCAAAGGCAGCAGAGGCTCAAGAGTGTCTAACACAAATCAAAGGAGCCCATTGAGTAGTTCTTTGCTTGAGCAACACCAGCTCTTTCATTAAAAGATCCAACCTCAGGTTAAAAATCAGGTGGGGAACAAGCATCAACATGAGTTGATGAGGCTGTGCAGTACAGGCAGGGATCAAGCTGCCATTAGACAAAATGATCTGTGATCTCTAATTCTGCAATGGCAGTTTCCATCCCTGAAAGTTTCTGTACTCACTCACCTTGAAGTTCACTGGATCCACCCTGAGGATGTAAGCATGCAGCTCACTGAGCTTGGCCAAAGCGCCTCTAATGTCATCAACATTCTTCACAGCTTCCCCAATGGCATTCATGACCTTGGAGCCATGACCACGAAGTTGAGCTGAGCCTTGGCTGAGATCAAAGTGAGGGAAGTAGGTTTTTGTCTGAGGGTAGCTGGAGAAAAGCCTGGAGGAGAACACGAGAACAAGAGTCAGCAGTCAAAATTACATGTACAAGATGGTAAAACCCCAGAGCAATTGTGGTGCAAGCCTGCCAGCTACAGAAATACACTCCTACAGCAGTTGTAAGAGAGCTTTTGGATCTTGAAGCTTGCATCAAGGTTTTTCTGCTCTTAAATCTCTTCTGCAGTGTGTACAGATTAGACAGTGGGCTAACCTGTACCTACTAGAGAAGAGTGAAAAGTTAAAAATAATTATAAACTAAAAGTATTTTGGGGAGCCTTGGGGGTATTTTAAAGTACAGAGTAGCCCCAAATTGTTAATACATTTCCTATATTACATCGTGAGCCAGTTTGCAGGATCTTCAAGCTAATACAAGCTGAATGAACCGGAATTTATATGAGTGGTACTCAGGGTCCTGGGAGGAGTAACACTAAACTTTACATTGAGCTGTAAATAACATTTAAATAACTTCTAATAACAATAATTTCTGAATCTGAGCTGTTATCCTTTTTGTGCCAGCTTATTTAATTTGTATGAATTTTGGATTACTGTGGATCCAGTTCTCTCTTGTTGCCTAACAGTTCATTACTGATCAGCTGGAACAATGAAACTTGAGTGTCCAGTGAATTTAGTGGCCAGCTGTTCTCTTAATGCCTAGAAACTGCAAGAGAATTGCATCGTTTATGTAGAAATTGCATCCCTTGCACAATAAACCACTTCAAGTGATTCCTAGCAGTGATAAACCTATTTTAGGACACTGAGTATCAATGACTGAATTCCTTGCCAGGGCTCCCGGCTATGAATTCTTCTGAACTGCTGTAATGGGGAAAGAAAATGTTAGAATTGCTTAGAAAATTACGCCTTGCTGTAAGATTTTGAAGCCATCTATTAGCATTTAGTAGCTATATCATTCCAGAAGATTAACGTAGAGGTCATCCATCAACTCACACCAGCCCCAGTGTGCTCTCAATCATGCCAGTTTTCCATGAGATGCATCCCAAGAGCTAAGCACCCTCTTTGGAAGGGTTCTGGGGGACTTACCTCTCCAGGGATTCCGCCCCGATGGCATCGGCTTGGGTAGCCACTTTTGTCCAGATGGCGACCACGGCGGCCTTCTCAGCTTGAGTCAGTGTCATCGTGCAGGAGGTTTGCAGGCTTCAGGCTCCTTGCAATGAACGCTCAGAGCAGGTTTGGACTCCTTGCCCCGGCAGCCCTGGTTATAAAGAGAAAGGGGAGAGCGGACCTTGGCGTGTGTCCACGCTCATTGGTCACTCTGGAGGTCCACCCATGGAGGCTGTAGACTCTTATCTTCCCAGGAAACAATGCCTGTTTTGGCAAGGGTCAGTGCACTGGCCTCCTGGCTTGTTGGCGTTATCAGCTTCTTGCTTCTTAACGCAATGGTCGTGTGGCCTTGAAGAAAACGTCTGGACAAGTATTGATACAGGAACAGAGTGATAATGATGGAAAATTCCAATGATGGAGTGTTAGGACACATCTTTAAGCTGAGGAACTTATGCATTTCAAGCATAGTAAGGAACTTGGAGAAAAATCTGCATTTCCTACCCTGCTTCACAGAGGCTAACACAAGACTAGGCCTTTCTGAGCTACGTTATGCACTTCTAGCATACGTGACTACCATGTGGCCCCATGTTTCATATCAAATTATTCACAGAATCACAGAATCACAAGGTTGGAAAGGACCCATTGGATCATCGAGTCCAACCATTCCTAACACTCCCTAAACCATGTCCCTAAGCACTTCATCCACCCGTTCCTTAAACACCTCCAGGGAAGGTGACTCGACCACCTCCCTGGGCAGCTGTTCCAGTACCCAATGACTCTTACTGTGAAGAATTTTTTTCTGATATCCAACCTGACCCTCCCCTGATGGAGCTTGAGGCCATTCCCTCTTGTCCTGTCCTCTGTCACCTGGGAGAAGAGCCCAGCTCCCTCCTCTCCACAACCTCCTCTCAGGCAGTTGTAGAGAGTAATAAGGTCTCCCCTCAGCCTCCTCTTCTCCAGGCTAAACACCCCCAGCTGTCTCAGCCGCTCCTTGTAAGACTTGTTCTCCAGCCCCTCACCAGCTTTGTTGCTCTTCTCTGGACACGCTCCAGAGCCTCAACATCCTTCTTGTGGTGAGGGGCCCAGAACTGAACACAGTATTCAAGGTGCGGTCTCACCAGTGCTGAGTACAGAGGGAGAATCCCCTCCCTGGACCTGCTGGTGACCCCATTTCTGATACAAGCCAAGATGCCATTGGCCTTCTTGGCCACCTGGGCCACTGCTGGCTCATGTTCAGTCGGCTGTCAACCAGCACCCCCAGGTCCTTCTCTTCCGTGCAGCTCTCCAGCCATTCTTCCCCCAGTCTGTAGCACTGCATAGGGTTGTTGTGCCCCAAGTGCAGGACCCGGCATTTGGCCTTGTTAAACCTCATCCCATTGGTCTCGGCCCAGCAGTCCAGCCTGTTCAGATCCCTTTGCAGAGCCTCCCTACCCTCCAGCAGATCCACACTTCCACCCAGCTTCGTGTCATCTGCAAACTTGCTGAGGGTGCACTCAATGCCTTCATCCAGGTCGTTGATAAAGACATTGAACAGAGCTGGACCCAGTGCGAGGGACAGACTGGGAGCTGTGCGGTATAGTTCAGAGGGGTGGTGAGACCCTGGTTTTGTGTGAATCAGTGGAGATTTTGCCATTTGCTTCAGCACTGCCAGGACTTCACTTTGCCAGCCTCTTGCAAAGAATTAGGGACCCACTCCACAATTGACATTGCTCATAACAGCACCAGGATTAAGGATTCCCACAGATACGGGGCGAGGGAGCTTATGGGATTCAGTAGGGTCCTAGAAAAACCATGTGTGTGACAAAGCCCAATCAGACTTTTTTTCATCACTGAATGATTCGCACTGCATATCTTTGATTTCTAGCTGTGTGATCTTAGTATTAATTATCTCTTGTGCTGTAAAATAGCCCTCAGCACCACAGCCAGTGTCGATGTGCACTGTTCTGCATGGTGGACACATGCAGGAAAGCCTGGTCCCATGATAGACGGCTGGTCGCTTCAGAGCGTGAACACACTTGACAAGCAAAGGACCAAATGAGCAAACGGAAGACCAGCACAAATCTGTAATCACAGATAACTGGGCAAAGTGTCAAAGAAATAACCTGCTGGAGATGTTCGCTGCTGAACTTCAGGGAATGAATACCTTGCCAGCACGAGGCAGGGGTAAATCTCTCTGCCACCCTGATAAACTGCAGCAGTTGCGCGCAGCAGCCAGCGCTGGCAGCTGTGCACGGAAAGCTGGCTGGTACAGGCGGAGAAGTCTGATAGTGTTCTCTGCCCAAACAGTCTTGCACCCTTGTGCTGAGAAGGTTGATGCATATAAGCCAGATTCCTCAGGAAGGCACGTCTGTGTTTCACAGCAATGCTACTGCCTGCTACAGAGGATGGTCCCCAGACGTGGTTATCCTGCTAAGAGGAAAGCTTTTCTAGGGATCTAATGATACTTGGGTCATGATGCATTGGAGTATGCTCGGCATATGCTTATTTGCAGCAATGCTGGGGCAATCTTAGCACCCAGCCCCTCTAAATGTCACACAGGAGCATGCACCAGATCTGAAGCCTCTTCTGGGAGCTACAGTGTGGCCGTGCTCAGCTTCTGGATAGGGAAAACTGGCTGCCGGCTGGCGCTGGGCTTGAGGTGGGATCTAGGCTCTCGCGTGTCCTGTGCTTATGGTGGGGGTTTCTCCAGTGCCTTCACATGGAGATATGTCTCTCCTCTCTGGGAAAATACTGCAGCCCAGCGGAGTTGATACATTCACTACAAAGAGACCTCACTCTTTTGAGGCTGTGGTACTGCCACTGTGTCCTGGAGGCAGGTGGGAACGAACCAGTGGTGCTAGAGAAGCGGTAGGGATGGGGTCAGACAGCTGCTGCTGTATCCTCTGGTGTCTCAGTGCTCTGGTAGCTGCAGTGGCACACACAGAAGGCCTCTGAGCACCGCTTGTGCTTTGCACTGGCCTCTTACTTTAAACTTCTCTGCAGAGAAACTTCTCTGGATCTGCCAGAGAAACCTTTCCCAAAAGGCAGGCACAGGGCACTTGGTTGGCAAGCCTGCATGGGTTTGGTGATTCTGTAATAAATTATCATCCCCTCTGTGGAGGGTAACGCCTCATCTGGGATTTCATTAAGATTGTGCTCAGAACCACAACTCCTTCCTCAGCCCTCCTGCCTGCTGGCTGGGTAATCCGCTTCTGTCATACCCCACTTTAAAAGGGGATACAGGAGGGAGTCACTTGAGACGCAGTAAAGCAAGCTTTATAAAGGAATGCTGTCAGAGTGCTCTTTCTATATCCTCCCTTTGATAAAAGCCATACATATCCACCGAAACTCCAGAGCTAACGCTGTCCATCTACACAGTTGCAGTGTAGAGCAGTCTCCCATTAAAAGCGCCTCTGATGGCACAGGCAGCAGACGTTGGTCAGGGCACCATCCATTTTACACAGCTTAAATGGATGGAGGTACCCAGGGAGCCTGTATTCATCATCCCTTGCTCCCCACATTTGACAAAACCTGCAGTTTTCCCATAGAAAAATTGCTTTGGAAATAAAAATGTTGTTAAATATACACTTATATAATGTTTCCTTCTCCTCCTCAAAGTGCTGCCTCTTACATCGCCCACTGCACACCTGCGCTCCAAGCTCTCCTCGGTAAGACTGCTTTTAATCAGAGGTCACTCAATGAGCGTGTGAGGGAAGTGACCGTGACCAAGATACGCCCAGGGATAAAGCAGAGACCACCAGGATTCCTTATTTTGCTTCCCACTGTTTAACCTGAACTTCATGTAGACATGAGGAACAGAGCGATGCCCATGCACAAGGGTTCATCATCACTGAAATCTTTACAGAATTTGCATTAATTTTCTGAGAGTTCCTCTTGCGCTATCACAAAAGCCAGAGCAGACAAAGGTGACAGTGGTTTGCTAGAAGGAGCTCATCGCTTGCCCAGCATCAGGGCTGCTCTAGGGGTGGCCACAGATACTCTTCAAAGATGTGCCTGGTGGGAGAAGCGTAATCCTTGGCTACGTGCCACAAGATGACATGGAGAGTGATCGTGGACGTCTCAAACGAGTTCTTCCATCCTCCTGCTGCCTACAGGGCAGTGAGACACAGAAATCCTGGCCTGAGCAATGTAAGGAGTTGGATGACAGGATCGCTGGTGTTCCCCTGGTCACAGGACTGATACTGAAGCTATGTCCTCTGCAAAACCCCAACAGATCTGCCTCCCTCTCTTGCTGCTGACTCTCATAGTTATGATTCACAGAATCAGAATGTCCGCCCTTGGGCTGAAGATGAATCCTTGTCATGAACCTGCTAAATGTCACCAAAAGGTGATTTTTAGTATTAAAAAATGTACTTTTTAACCCTATTCCAAAACCAGGCTGACAGAGTTTCATGTTTTAAAAGGCAGAAGCAAGCAACAGCCCTGTTTGCTTATTATAAAAGCGGGATTATAACTCCTGTCAGCCTGGACTGTTAATTCAGTGCCTGACTGAACTCTGTGACACCGGGAATAACTTTACGAGTCTGTATTCTCCATGGGCACTGTGTCCCCCTCAAAGGGAAATCCCATGGATAAGGTGGCACATACGCCTGTGCCAGCTCTGAGCATTTTTGGGCTTATTAAGGTTTGGAAACCTTAAAAGCGGACTCTAAGTTCCTGCTTAATTCCTTAATTTCCTTCTAGCTTCCAACACATTGCTTTAATTAAACTGCAGCCTCCAAGAGCTGGAAATGTCAAATACGTCTGTAATTTAGTATTTTAAATAGCACAATGATGCTTTGAAGCAGACTCTCTGGGAAGTTTTAACGTAGCTGCCCAGCGCTGGCACAGGAGGAATGCTCTGCTGTGATAATATGACTGCCCTTTAATCACCTTCAGACAACGCTCTCCCCTCCAGGACACCTTCTCTTGCTCCAATTGTTATCATTGGCCGTGCAGAGAGTGGTCCTGCTGATTACAGCTCATGCTGTGTGTGCTCATCTCCCTCTTCCACCACCCACCTCTGCCTGATGGCCCCAGGGGGAACCGCAGAACAAAATACAAAGTGGGGATATCTCAGAGCATTCCAATGTCCAAATATTGCAATCAAAATGCTGAAGAATTTACATGCAAAGCCCAGAACATCCTCTAACAGAGTTGCTGATAATTTCTGAGCTTGATTAAACACAACATAAGATGAAGCCATCAAGAAGGGCAAGTAACATTACCCTCACTAATCTAGAGGCAGGAGCACGGTTACAGGAATCACAAAGCAAGTTATAGAATCAGAGAATCAGAGAATTGTTCAGGTTGGAAAAGACCTTTAAGACTATAAACCTAGCACTGCTGACTCCACTACAAGCCGTGTCCCTAAGCATCCACGCATTTTTTGAAGACCTGCAGGGATGATGGTGACTCAACCACCGCCCTGGGCAGCCTCTACCAATATTTGACAACCCTCTCCATGAAGGAATTCTTCCCAACATACAAACTAAACCTCCCCTGACACAACTTGAGGCCATTTCCTCTCATCCTATCCCTTGTCACTTGAGAGAAGAGAACAGCACCCGCCTCGCTCCAGTCTTCTTTCTGGGAGCTGCAGAGAGCGATGAGGTCTCCCCTCAGCCTCCTCTTCTCCAGGCTAAACAGCCCCAGGGCCCTCAGCCACTTCTCATAACCCTTGTGCTCCAGACCTTTCCCCAGCTCAGTTGTCCTGCTCTGGACACACTCCAGCCCCTCAATGTCTTTCTTGCACTGAGGGGCTCAACACTAAACACAGCATTCAAGGTTTGGTCTCATCAGTGCCAAGTAGAGGGTTGTATCAGTGCTGTAGAGCACCCTGAGATCTTGCAGTGAACATGAAAAACCAAATGAAGTGCCTCTTTCCAGGAGTGAGAGGAGCCAAAAGAGTGGATTTCCACAGCTTGCTCCATCAGGAACCTATCAGGGTTGACCCAAGAGGGATGAACAAGCCCTCACCGGCATGTGCCACCAGGTTTGAGCACAGGTCTGGACTTGTAACAACTGAGCTGGGAGAATGACTAGAACAAACCAAAAGAGGCCAAGGGAAGGAAATGAGAATGAGTGGCCCAGGTCTCTCTTGTGAGACCTCATCTGGAGTATTGTGTCCAGTTCTGGAATCCTCAATGTAAGAAGGAGATGGAGATGTTGGAACGGGTCCAGAGGAGAGCTATGAAGATCATTGGAGGGCTGGAGAACCTCCCATATGAGGACAGGGTGAGAGAGTTGGGGTTGTCCAGCCTGGAGAAGAGAAGGCTCCGAGGAGATAGCATAGTGACCATCCAGGCCCCGAAAGGGGCTACAGAAAAGCTGGGGAGGGGCTGTTCACAAAGGTTTGTGGTGATAGGACGAGGGACAATGGGTATAAACTGGAGAGGGGCAGATTTACACTGGACGTTAGGAAGAATTCCTTCACCATGAGGGTGGTGAGGCACTAGAACAGGTTGACCAGGGAAGTTGTGGCTGCCACATCCCTGGAGGTGTTCCAGGCCAGGTTGGATGGGGCTTGGAGCTCCAGATCCAGTGGGAGGGGTCCCTGCCCGTGGCAGGGGGGTGGAACTGGGTGGGCTTTAAGATCCCTTCCAACCCAAACTAACTATTCTAGGTCTGCAGCAGCCCTGGCACAAGGGCTCCAGAGCTGTTGTCATGGCTGTGGGACCATGAACCACCGCACACAGGCTGGGCACACAGCTGAACTGGGGGAGCTGGGCAGTGCTGGGGGCACTGGGCTGAGCTGGCTGAGGGTGGATGGAGCACTGGAATAAACTGGGAGTGCCAGGAGTGCGGAGTGGTGTCCAGGGGCATGGGAAGTATTGGTGAGAACTGAGGGCTGTGGGGGTGTGAGGTGCTGGTGTGAACTGGGGGAACCGAGCTGTACTGGGAGACAGCGCTGTTTGGTACTGGTGTGAACTGGGGGCACTGGGCTGTACTGGGGGGACAGCGCTATGAGGTCCTGGTGTGAACTGGGGGTGCTGGGCTGTATTGGTGGATAGCACTGTTTGGTATTGGTGTGAACTGGTGGTACTGGGCTGCACTGGGGAAAGGGCTGTGGGGATACTGGTGTGAACTGGGGGCACTGGGCTGTGCTGGGGGGACAGCGCTATGAGGTCCTGGTCTGAATTGGAGGTGCTGGGCTGTACTGGGGGATAGCACTGTTTGGTATTGGTCTAAACTGGAGGCACTGGTCAGTACTAGAGGACAGCAGTTTGGTGCTGGGCTGTACTGGGGGACAGCACTGTTTTGTACTGGTGGAACTGGGAGTGCTGGGCTGTACAGGGGGACAGCGCTATGAGGTGCTGGTGTGAACTGGGGGACAGCACAGTTTGGTGCTGGTGTGAACTGGGGGCTCTGGGCTGAACTGGAGGATAGCTGTGAGTTTCTGGTATGAACTATACCCGCCACGCTCTACCGCCGCCCGTGGGCCACGGCGCTCTGCCCGCCCGGAACCCCATCCCCACGGCGGCGGAAGCGGAAGCGGCGGCGGAGCGGCACTTCCGGCCGGCATGGGGGAGAGCACCAGCCCCATCAGCGTCATCCTGGTCAGCTCGGGCAGCCGCGGCAACAAGCTGCTGTTCCGCTTCCCCTTCCAGCGCGGCGGCGAGCACCCCGCCGCCCAGGCCAGTAAGTGCGCGGGGCCGGGGCTGCGCCCGCACCGCCTCATCCCGGTGGGGCTGCACCCGCACAGCATCGCCCTGGGGCTGCACCCCGCACAGCATCACCATGGGATGCACCCTGCGCCTGACCCTGTGCGGCTGGACCCTGCACAGTATCACCCTGGGGCTGCACCTGCACAGCATCCTCGTGGGGATGCACCCTGCACCGCACCCCATGGGGCTGCGCCCGAGCAGCATCACCCTGTGGGGATGCACCCCTCGCAGCATCACCCTGTGGGGATGCACCCCTCACAGCATCACCCCATGGGGATGCAACTGCACAGCATCGCCCCAGGGCTGCACCCCATACCGCATCACCATGGGGATGCACCCTGCACTACACCTTGTGGGGCTGTGCCCCGCACAGCATCACCCTATGGCTGTGCCCATGCCGCACCCTGCACAGCATCACCGTAGGGCTGCACCCCTCAGTGCAACCTGGTGGGGCTGCACCCCGCACCACACTCTCTTGGGACTGGCACTCCACACAGCAACCGCGTGGGGCTGGCACACTGCACCCACCCTGGGGGCTGCACCCCATACTGCGTCACTGTGGGGCTAGCACCCTTTAATGCAACCTTGTGGGGCTGGCAGCCTGCAATGCAACCCCATGGGACTGCACCCCACACCCTCTCTGAGGCTGGCACCCCCACACTTCACACTCTTCGTGCTCTCTATCAGGGTCTGACACCCCACCCCCATACCGCATAACTTCCATGGAGTCTGGCAGCACCCACACTTCACACTGCTCTGTGTGTCCTTGCAACCTTCCCCTCCCGTTAATTGAAGCACGTTTTCGCTAGGTAGTATGGTCCACCCGGTGCCTCATTACTGTTCCTGGAGCACCTGAAGCTGTGTGGGTTTTAAGACCTGGAGGGGAAGGAGGAGGCAGGGTAAGAAGTGAAGGCGTTGAGCTGGGAGAGGGCATTCAGAAGACACTTAAGTGAGCTTTAACCACAAACTGGTAGAAGCCAAGGGACTTGAGCCTCTTGTGTTAAATCAGGTTTCATTCCTTCTGGAAAATAGCAACATGGGACTGTTTAGGTGCTACCTGGCTTCCTGTAATGTTCCCCATGTGGGATGGTGCCTGGGGCCTGCCTGTAGCTGGGGTATCCCTGTAGCCAGAGGCAGGACAGCTGCATGTGCAGGGCTGCGGTCAGGGTTGGTGTCTGCTGGCCGGCGAGCATCTTGATGCATGGCCTAAAGGTGCTGTGGAGCACTGAGGATGTCTGACTTGGGTTGGTTGCTAACTGCTATGTGTCATGAGAGGTTTGTCGCCCCTCTTTAGGTTGGGAGTCACTTCTGTTTGAACTGTCATCAATCCCCTTTTAGGTTTAATAGGTCATATCTGAAAACGTGGGCTTTTTTTGGCTGCCTGCTTCCCTCCTGCTCCCCTTCCTGCATTTTGTTGGTAAAGGATTTTGCTGGCTGGGGCTTCTGGAGCATTTTCGTTGTCCTGAAACATGAGCAATACTGAGGGAAAGGCACTGGTCAGAATTTTATTTTCCTCTCTCTCTCAAACTGCAAACTGAGAGAAAAGTTGTTTCTGTGAATGTTTGGCTTTTTGTTCTTTATGTCCTGAAGATGTAAACCTCTCTCTGCTATTTTTTAATGTGTTTTTGAGTGAGAACAGGTAAATCAAGACCTGGTACTTCCACCTAAACAGGATGGGGCTTTCTGCTTTTAATATTTCTTTTTCTTTTTTATTTTTTTTACATCTCTATTGTAGGTGATTTTAAAAAGGGCACAGACAAGTATGCTCTCAGTGCCCAGGTGTTTTCTTAATGCCTTTATATTAATGAACACTTTAAGCAAATTGTTTCTTGAAAAAACTGTCTTTATTCTTTGTTTCAGATAAACCAAGGAGTCGGTACGCTGTGAATAGCTCTGGTGACACAACGGAAGATCAAGATGGGGACTCCAGGTAGGGCGTCCTTTTCTCCTTGCCTAAGAGTTTGAAACAGGGGAGAGATGGCCTCTTGCTCTCTTGCCTGGTAATTCAGTAGGCAGATTCTTTCACACTGTATAGAAGACAACTGGCCAAAAAACACTTTAGTGCCAAGTTATGAGCAAATTAGTGCTCAGTAATGGGGAATTTCTCATGAGGAAATACTGCTGTATCTGCTGTTTTCAGAGCAAGGCACAAGTCAGGTATTTGTGCTCCTTAGGAAGCCAGTGTTACTCTTTCAAAGTTAGGAGTATTAATACTTTGGCAAAATTCCACTTTTCTTTACCTGCCTACCTCTAACTGGACATATTATTCAGTTGCCTGAAATTCTTCCCTAGCTTGTATAATTATCATATGGAATTGCTGTGCACTAATGAATAACTAATTTTGTTTCTCCAGATATAGCTGCCCTTCTGTCTGTGGAATGAAACAGTACCTCAAAAGGATACTGAGACTTAAAGATAGTTTTTCAGTTGCAGGAAATCGACGGGTTACGAATGCACTGGAAATGGGCAGCGTGTTGTGCAGCATGCGTCTATGTAGGCATCGACCCTCTAATTAGTTTTTGTAGGAGATTTGAAGACTGCTGCATGGTTCTAAATTTATTACTACCAGACGTGAGACAAATCTGGAAAAGAGAAAGGTTTTTTTGTTTGTTGGCCCATAATTCAGTTGCAGATCTTTTTTTTGTGATATACATTTTAATTTCCAGTATTAATAAAATGGGGTAGGTGCTGCTGTTCTCTCATATAAAAGTAAAAAAGAAGTTCTCATCACTTGCCTCCCGAAAAGAAATTTAGATCCCAACCTTGTAAAATGTAAGTTTGTTCTTATCTTTATGACTGAGAATGATTTAGCTGGAATTAAAATCACCCACAATAGTAAACTTCTTCAAATTTGTGTTTTTCTAGGACTGGGTTCTTATGAAAATCCGTTTTGCTTGAGGTCATTTGTAGCTCTTGCCTCTTCTGGTCTTTTTGAAACCTTCCAGTGCAGCACCCTGCCGTGCGGGGCGGGGCGACTCCAGTGGGAGCGAGCTGTGGTTTTGAAAGTTTGGTAATGACTGACTGGATTTTAGGCTGTGCTGTGAATGGCAGCGAGTATGCATGATGGAAAGGCTCAGTGCACATGTTTGCTGGTTATCTTAGGGATTTTGTTGTTTACTGTTCAAAACCCTGCCTCTAGTGTTTCCGTAGAGAGATTAAGATGATGTTGGAATGGTACCAGCTTGGGTCCGATACTGATTCTAGTTGCCTGTGTCCTTTTAGTGGGCTGGACAAAGCACTAATACAGTGCTACGCTCGCTGGATGTTGCCTGTGGTGCTGAACTGGTGCGATGCAGTATGCAGCAGTGGTGCAGGACAAGCTTTTATTATTTCAAATTATGGTCAGATGAGAAAGCTGCTAGTGTTTTCCTGAAACTGGTTTTAAGTAAATTGAATGTGCTGGCAAGTAACCTACAGGAAAGAAAGATATAGAACACTTCATTGAAGTGATCTCTGGGCTTGGAAGTTGGTGCTTAATCTCTTGGTCAGGTATTTCTTATTAAGCTTGTTTAGAATCATAGCATTATGGAATAGTTTACGTTGGAAGGGACCTTAAAGCCCATCCAGTCCCACCCCCTGCCATGGGAAGGGACACCTCCCACTGGATCAGGTTGTGCTCCAAGCCCCATCCAACCTGGCCTGGAACACCTCCGGGGATGGGGCAGCCACCACTGCTCTGGGCAACCTGTTCCAGTGCCTCCCCACCCTCACAGGAAAAGATTTCTTCCTAAGATCTCATCTAAATCTTCCCTTTTTCATCGTAAAACCATTCCCCCTCGTCCTGTCCCTGCGCTCCCTGGGAAAGAGCCCTTCCCCAGCCTTCCTGCCTGGAGCTCTTTTCTGTACTGGAAGCTGCTTTAAGGTCTCCATGGAGCCTTCTTTTTTCCAGGCTGAACAACCCAAACTCTCTCAGCCTGTCCTCACAGTATTTAAAAGAGTTTATGATCTCTCAGTTGAGCTCAGTAAGCACAAAGCGCCATAGTTCTTCAGTGCTGAATGAAAGAATATTAAAGACAGAAATCCCCCTCTGCATTGATGCTCTTCAGAAAGAAGTCATTTGTACAGTTTTGTATGTAGCAAATTATACACTGCAGCATGAATTTGTTTGCACCCGGCTCTTACTGAGGTCAGTGTTTATAAGCCTTGCACCTTTTTAGAAATTGAGGTGTCATCCAGCACAGGTCTGTTAGCAGGATGTCCTCTAGTGTTCCCTCCTGCATATCTGTCTTTGTCTGCCACGCAGATCAGGGGAAAATGGAAGAAGAGAAGCGTTGATGTTGCTCTGAAAGTGTTGGTTCTGCTCGAGGTCCAGCAGGCTGCTTGTGCTGCTTGTGCGGCTGGGCATCTGCGTTCAGAAATTCAAAGTCTCTTTCAAAATTACATTTGTTTTCAGTTTGTTTATTGAAAAGCTTTTTTTCCCAGCGCAGGTGTAATCGGTATTGTAAGTGCACTGCATAACATAGAATAGATGCAGCAGCTGAGCACGTCCTTCTTTTCAGTAACAGCAGCTAGCCGAGGAAATAACTGATGCTCTTTTATACTGAGCTCTGTTAACTTATACCAGGCAAGAGGAGGTTTGTTAGCAGAGTTAATGTCTTCCACTAGACATACTGATACAGTTGGAAAAAGTACACAAGTTTTAGGGACGCAGGCCCTTCTTCAAGCACAAACCAAAGAGGGATCTTCAAAACTGTGTACAATAGGTTGTTCAGCCTTCTGATTTGTAACAGACCAATTGGGGAGTAGCAGAAGTTGGTGCCTGTGCAGCAGAAGAGATTTGAAGGGGAGAGTGGAAGCAGAAAGGTGCGGATCTCTTGGAGAGAGAGAGATGCATTGGGTTTGTAAAGTAGGAAAGGAAAGTGCTTAACTATCATATGCTGTAAAACCAGTATTCTCATTGAGCCCATATTTAGGTTTTTTTTTTCACCAGTGTTACAAGTCTTTGCTCTGGGCTCCTGTTTGCAATGTTTTGTGTATTCCCATTGAAGATCAGACTGGAGAGACCATGAATGGAGTGAGTGGTTTTGTGAGAGCCGTTCCCATTCCCCCAGTGGCAGGGTTCCCTGTCCCTGTAGGTTTGTTCTTCCGCAGTGCAGTGGTGCAGCGATTCTCTTCCTGAAACACTCTGTGGAGAGATGCCATCAGCGTGAAGCCCAGTTGGTTTTCTTATGGTGCTGACTTTTTGATTGGAGTTGTTCTCAGTGAAAGTGATTTGTTAAGTTGTTTTGTATTATTTCTGGAAGGTTTCTTTAAGGATGAGTTTGCAAAAAGATTCCTTTGAATCACTGCATGTTGGTAGCATCTGTGGATGGTTTTAATGGAAAACAGGCTTTGGAGTGGGAGGCTGCTAGGTTGAGTTGATGATATATGGCCAGTATGAAGGGTTGGGTCTTTCCAATGTTTTCAAATTCAATGGCAAATGTTATTTCAGATTTATGTTGTTGCTGCGATAGTTCTTATGAGGGTTGGATTAATTCTTTTTTTTAATACTGCATGGCTCTTTTAATTTACTGGCCATCTAGCACCATTTGTACCCCCAATAAGGTTCACTGTTGCTTTTTTCCTAAGGTATAGAAACCCTAATCAATTACTTTTGAGATGACCTTTCTTGGCAGGAGCAGTTGAGGTGTATGTATTTATTTATGGCCTCAGAAAGGACAAAATTAGATCAGTTTAGATCCTTAAGTCTCCATTTCCCTATATCATATTTGTATACATAATTAGTTTTCTTTCAGCCTTCAGACTCAAATTTCCTGGTTGTTATGCTTTTTGGTTTTTATAGACAATTGCAGCCTCTTCGTGACAGTCCTACTTCAAGGTTAGTGTATTTGCTTGTATTAATTTCTGCTCAATGGAGCTGTGTGTGTGAGTGTCCAGAACAGAGATTTTTCTTCCTTCTAAAAGCAAGTAAAGCAGCAAAAGTGGTTCAGGTGTACGGATGGTGGCCATGCAACAAAAAGATGTTCAGAAGAGTCTGTCACTGTCTAAACAAATTGCCTGTCGAGTGTCTCTCCTTGCTGGCTGTTTCTTAACCTCTCAGCATTTGCTCTCTTCAAAACCAGCCTTCTGTTTTTGAGGGTTTTACCAGGAATACGTACCTCTCACAGCTTATGAGGATCCTGACAGTCATGTGATGTATCAGTCTGTGCTCCCCCCCCAAAATGTGAGGCAATTACTCTCTTGAAGCTGTAAGATAATGCTTTGTTAAATTGGTTTGAAATGGGGTTTGTATTTTTTTCTGAGGGTAGTGTAGGCAGCAAGCAAAAATTCTAGTGCAGATGCAGGTATAGTAACATGTCTTACACCAGACTTTGCAATGTTGGTAGCAGAACTGACTCACTGAAGGAGATTTAGCACGTTTGACAGCATTGAGGTCATTAATTGGCCACATGCTTCCATTATAAAAAACATCAAGTCACGGACAAACAAGGCCTTGAGTGTCCCTTTCTAACAAACAGCAGTTCTCCTGTGATAACATTTCTGTATCCTCTGTCCCTCTGGCACTGGACTCCAGTGTTTTTCCTTGTATCTGTTCTGAAAGGCTTCCTTTCTGTAAGCCTGTGCTTTTCCATTCATCCATCCACCCCATTAAACCCCCTTCCTGTAATATCACCCCCATTGTGTAGGTTGTTATTTGGGATTGCTCCAGGTTCCCTTTTCAACATGACCAGTAGAAATCTGCTGGGTTTTTCCTTAATACTTCTTGGAGGTTTTAATTTTGTCTCCCCTTCCTAACACGCACAGTAAAATGCTTTTATCAGGTTCGTATTTCAGTGTATTCAGGAAATTTGTCTCCTGAAACAAGTCCTTTTTTCCTTTGTTACTTGGGGGGGAAAAAGCAGTTGACTGTTAATGAAAGTCTGTGTTTATTTCTCTGATATAAATACAAGTCCAGCTGTTAACAGAGCCTTGCTCAACACCTGTGGCAAAGAAGGTTTTCAGGTTCTTTGCCTTGAAAACTTAGCCTCCTCTTCCGAGGTCTCTCCTTATTGCCGGGGCAGACAGGGAATGACTTCATGCTTGTGCTGTGAGTCTGGCCAGGCTGGTACCTATTGTTTAGATCCTGGGGGAGCAACAGTGGCTTCGTGTGCAAGGCTCTTTAGAGAATCCTGGCTGTGCAGGCAATGGTAGATCGGCATCCTCTTAGATTTCGAAGTCTAGTGGGTAGGGAGGCACCAGAAACAATGGTGAAGAGCTGTGCGTCATTTAGGGCTGCGCAGGATGTTGCTTTGGTGAAAACACTAGTAGTAGTCTAGGAAAGAAACTAAAGGTTAGAAACTGCTCTAAATCAGACTGCAGCCTCTTCTTGTTTCTCTTAAGGTAAGCGTGAATTAAAAAGTGTGGTGTAAATAAAGCTCCATAAATGCAGTGTATGGTGGGAACACATGACAGCAGCCTGTGTTAGCGAGAAGACTGAAGTGCCTTAGCCTGTTTTGTCCGTGTTGTCAGTCTGAGCCTACAGCACATCCCTGGAATTCACCTACCATTAACTTTTGACTCTTCTCAATAGTTGTATTTCCTTTACAGGAGCTTAACCCTTAATAATTCATCCTAGTTTTTAATATTATCTTTCTTTTTTTTTTTTTGTATTTTGTGTACTTGCCTCGTTTATTTTCTTTTGTTGTGTTTTGTTTTGTGTTTATGGCCATGTTCCCATTTCAGAGACCAATGTCCTCTAACTGATGAGCAATTGGTTTCAGGGTAAGACCAAACGTTCTAAACAATCACCTTTGTCTAGAATGGCTTTCTTTTCTCACCATCCTTTTAATTGTGCTTTTTTTCTGGTTTCTGTTTTACACTGAATGATGAGATAATCGTATGCTAAATTACAATGTCTGTAGGAAATGTATTGGTAAGGGTTTATGCCAGGGCAATGACAAAGGTCCTACTAACATTCCTGTGCTGCTTGTAGGGTGTCCAGAACAGGCATGAGTTGAGTAAAATTGTGATCCTCCAGGAATGCAACAAGTATAGCTTTGGCATTGTAGTTATTCCTACGAGGAGTCCTGAAACAAATTGCTTTTTGATGAGCGATGACTGAAAAGTACAGATCAGTGATTAAATGATTTCATTCCATAGTAATTAGGGAGAGCTCTTTGCAGACCTGGCTTTGAGCAGCTGTGCTGGTTGCTCCTTCTTGGTGCCCCTCGAAGCTAAACTGGATGATGGCATCATTACCCCTTTTTGAACGTGTGGAGGGAACAGCGCTGATCTCTCCCAAGGGCCCTTGGAGTGTGAAAATGCATCACTAGCCCCTGCTTAACATAAAGATGTTCACTTAGATGCTCAGCTCCCACTCTAAACTACTTCAAAGAACAACTCTTTGTAAAAGCCTTGCTCTGAATTCCTGTGGCATATAAAAAGTTATTAGCTGTGCTTGGGGAACAAATGTATTTGTATTTTGAGATTCTTTCCCCCATCCTTTTCCATGTGCTAAAGCAGTTGTTGTTTCAGCTGGGTTTCCAGAGGAGATGCCGGTGACAGCAGTCGATCTGCACTAGTGTGGTTTGTGTTGTACTGCTAGATTGTCTGCTGTCGCTGCTACGTTGAGCTCGTGATAGGAGTGGTAGGATATTTGGGGCAAAACAAAGCTTTTGGGTTTTGTATTTCTTTTCTGCTTCCTGAATTCCTGAGTACAGGAGAGGTTTGCTTCCCTCTGGAAATCACAATGCTGACCCTAATCTCATAAAAGAAGGGACTGTCACTGCCCGACTGTGAAACCTAATCTGCCTCTAACAAACTCTTGGGCTCAGAAGTCAGTATTTTTAGGTTATCTTAATACACCCAGAGATTTGAAAACGAATATTAGAACAAAACACTTTTACTTTAGATATTTTAAGACTAGATGACAAATTGAAATGTCAGGAATAATGTATCTGCTGCCCCTCAGTCTCCCTGCCATCCTGAGGCCTAAGAAATGTATAAATTATGTAGAGCATCAGAGGAAAAAACCCAAACGAGCAAACCCAGTAAATCCAGGCTGTTGGATGAGGAGAATGGGCCTGCAGTCCGAGTCACTCTTGCAAAGCCTGCGGTGGTGCCAGGTGTCTGTACCCATCAGGCAGCGCCCATGTAACTCAACGTGGGGTTATCTGTCCCGAGCCTGTCATCTGGCTGCAGTTGCAGTACTCTCCCAGAAAGAGAAGCCTCTGCTAGTGAGCAGATACTGAGAACTTCACAAAATCAACCTTTTAATCTCCTTCTCCCTGCAGAGCCACATGCGAGGTGGGGCAGACAGAGCTGTCGGTGTCACGAGCTCCCTTGAGGAACCGCTGTACTGTTAACATTCAGTACCACATTTCCCTATTAAAAGACCTCCTGGTGTGGTTCCTTGTAAAAGTCAGTTTTTAACAGTGATGAAAGTCATCCGAATGATCAGTTTTCCATCCTCCAAGCTCTGTTGCCAAAGCTGGGGGAGGGAAGAGTAACTAATTTCTCACCAGCAAGCAAGCATTTTGTAATTTGTCTCCTTGTCCCTCTGCTCCCCAGAATACATGCTCGATTTGGACCCATTGCTGTTAGAGTCGTCTGGCTCCACGATGAGCTTGTTAACGAACACAGCTTAGTGGGGCAAATAGGAGGGCAAAGCTCACTGCTGTCATGGTGACCTTTTGGTCGTGGTGACCAAAACCTTCAAGATTTTGAATGTGATCTCCAGGAACTGTCAGTCCAGGTGTTGTTTGAGGATGCTTTGCCCTCTCTTCATGAACTCCATGTGTGGCAGCTGTGGAGTCTCTGGCTAATCTCCCTGTCTCTGCTCACCCTTAGCTGTGTTTGGAGCAGAGGGCTGATGAAAGAAATGCCCCTTGGCTCACGTGCAAATGGATCCTCACAAAAAAGCTGCCTCTGTGCATTTGTCTTAATTTCTGTAGTACTACATAGCCGAGAAGCAACCAGGAATATGGCACATTAATTCCTGCTCTGGGCACTGAGGGCTTGCTTGTGGCCAAGAGATAAGGTGAGCACAGCACACACCCATGCCTGCCCTCTTCTCCGAGTGATACCGGGTTATCAGGGGTACCTGCCTGGTGGAGGGGCATGGTCTGATGGAGACACACATCTGAATGTAAATATGGAAAATGAAATAAACATCTTCATTCTTAAAAAACTGCTCTCATCAGAAACTGGTTGGAAATCAGTTTGGTTAAATGAGAGCCTCCAAGAAATCAGACAAGGAGAGAACTTGCTAAGGTCCAATCTTGCACTGCTCTTACTCTAGAACGAATTCCCTCCAGCATCTGAGTGAGGTCCTCTTCCCTGTGGATTTGAGCTCCACTCTCTCAGGGACAGCCTGAGAAACCAGACCAGTGTTGCAAAGTGCAGTTGCAGAATTCGTCCCTTGTCACGCTAGTTTCTTACCTGTTTTTGCAGTGGTAGCTCTATTTTACAGGGCAGACTCCTTGGAGATACTTGCCCTCCTGTCTCACAGCTGCCTTTTTCCCACCACCAATCTGGTGACACCGTGGTTGGTGCTGGGAAGGGCCTGCCTTGTCACAAATTTGTCTCGGTTTGCTTTATCAAGTGAGAAAGCCCAGGTGAGGCCAGGCAGCTCTCAGAAGGGCTCAGATCTGTTAAGTGAGTAAATTTGAGGCTCACTGATGGGGTTTGGAAAGGAAGGACAAGCATTGGTTTTATGTTTCTTCTAATTGAATCAGCTCTTTCTTGCCTTCCCCTCTGCCATACTGGGTGGCTTACAGATCTCTGTTGTGCTTGAGTGACAGGCTGTGTTGATATGTAGTTGCTTAGTAAGTCCATTAACCTGCAGCTAAATCCAGGCAATGGCTAACTCGAGCTGTTTTTATATATAAGCGAACTGCATCTAATCTTTCCAATGTATTTTGCTGAGCATGTAATTAAATAAGCATGACCCTGCAGCCTTTGTTGTGAATGCTTCCTGTTTTATAATTATGATGATCTGAGAGATGTAATTGAGGGGTTCTTAATTTTCCATAATTGGTGGTACTCCAGGTACAGCAATTTAGACACAACCTACAATACTTTAAAAACTTATGGATTAAATATATCTCTATTTGGAGAAATATTCTGGGGGTTTGCTTTTTGAAAATGGTAGTAACTTCTCTTTCTGCTCTTCAAGGTTTTCCGATGTCATCCTGGCAACAATTTTGGCTACCAAGTCAGATATGTGTGGCAAAAAGTTTGAACTGAAGATTGACAATGTCCGCTTTGTTGGCCATCCCACGTTGCTTCAGCATGCCCTGGGGCAGGTACGGTAGGACGGACCTCTGGGCACCCGCCTTCTTTACAGACTGCCTGGCCTAGATAGGGAACTTGGAATTCCGAATGTCCGTGTTGGCTTCCTGATGCTCAAAGCTCTCTTCTACTTAATTCCAGATAAACGCGGTAAGGAGCAAACTGAGGGAGCTGTGTCAGTGATCCATAGAAACCCCATTCTGGTTCTTGTAGAAAGCATTGCTGGTAAAGAGACGTAATGCTAAGTAGTCCAGCCCAAAAAGCTGTTCCTTGTTATGTTAGTTATTGCAAGTTAGCTTTTTAGCTCCTCTAATTAGTACTGCAGTTAAAAATAAATCACCCCGGACCTTCACAAATGCTGGAAGCCACATCAGCCTTGTTTGGCTTTTAACTTTACTGGTGCTCAAGATGATTCAGAAGGCTCTGCTGGAGTAGGTTGGATGTTGAAAGGGATCTGACATTTAATTGTGGACAGAGTCAGGCTGCCGTTTGCATTGACACCTTGCTCCGCAGCCTGTGTTTTAGCTGCTTGGAATGAAAGCAGTTGCCACCTGGGCTATGGAACAGGTCTTGCTTAAATTTAGAAAAGAATTTACATGCTTCTATGTGCAAAATATTCTCCATCCCATTCCTTCTTCCTGATAGACTGTAAGAATGACCCAGACTTTGGGAATTTCTGAATCCATCACCGATTTCTGTCACTGAACTACTTTGGTCTCATTTTTCATCAGATTTACTAAGTTGTTTGTTATTTCAGGAAAAAAAAAATCTGTTTGCCAGTTCTGTCTTCCTTTCTGTCTATAATTAGAGGTGCAAACAGATTGTTGGCGACTGCTACATGATATTTAGAGGACCAGACTGCTTTGATCAAGTAAGGAGCTGGCCTCGAGCATCAAAAGATGCTTGTGTTCCACTTTTGAAACTCGAGTCGTGAGTTGGAGAAATGCGATGGAGGATCACCAAGACTCTGTCCTTAAATGTTTAAGCTGTTTTGGAAGACAGAATTCAAGTGTCCCCAAGCTGTGTCAGTACATCAAGCGGGTCCAGGCGACGCAAGCACTGAACCAAGCTCAGGGCATGTACAGGGACCCCAGCCAGGAGCAAAAGAAGGCAGGACCAGAGGCAGGGCTGGAGGACAAGGCAGCAGTTTAGTCAACAAGGGTCCATCCAGGAGACAAGCTACCTCCCATGGCGTAGGCCAAAAGTTCATCCAAGAAACAGGGCTGGAGACAGGCATCCTCCAGGCCCTGGGCTGAGCTCAAATGGGGCTCTTGGGCCGTGGACTGGGGTGTGGAGGGGACCCAACTGGGGCTACTCAGGGCCATTAAGACCTTTTGGTGCCCTCAGGGCTCTGACAACTCTGGCCTGTTCTCTCACAGTATCAGATTCCCTTGCTTTTGCTAATCTCATCCGATAGGCACAACTTCGCAAATGTGGTATAAATAATATTTGCATTTTTCACCACATAATATTTATTATACATTTTCTCCATTTTCCAGTCAATTTTATTGTAATTACATGAAATGTCTCTTCATTTTTAATTTGTCTAAACAAAATTGCACCTGCATAAACAAAGTTATAAATGCTGTAAACGCCTTTGTTACTTCTTGTAGGATCTTCTTTTTTCGTGTGTCTTATTGCCCCAGTAGGTACCCCAGAACTTTCTAATATCCAGTATCTTCTGGACACGGCAGCCATCTCTTCAGTTCATTTGAGTCTAAATCTTGGACCCTTTTGTGGTGAGGAGGAAGCTAGATGGAGCTCCTTTCCCATGGAGCACAGGCAGTGACCGGAGTAACCCGACCGTCTCCGGTTTGGGTTTCCTCAGAGTTCATGCTGCCGTGAGTTAATCTGCGGGACAGCTCAGCAAATTCTTACTCAGATTAGATTCCAGAGTTAGAGAAGCACAAATATTTAATCCTGCGTGCCAAATGGCCTTTTATGTGGCAATATTCTGAATTCTTCAAATTCCTGCAGTGTTTCCTTTTCCAGCTTAGTCTTTTCTTCTCTTTTCCGGACAAGAGGTGGTAGGAAATCTAGCCTGCATCCCAATTGGTGTTAACGGTGGCAGTTTCTTTGATAATAAGAAGGGAACAGGGGTCTTTCTGGAAATTCACCAGACATCCTGGAACCTGTAACTCCAGGAGAATAAACAAACACAATAAATTGGCTTTTCCATCCTCCTATCACTGCCTTTTTGATAGAACTTTTGATAGAACTTTACTAAAAAAACAAACATATGTATCACTGCTTTTGGTTTCTCTAATTTTTAAGACTGCAGAGTGAAAGCACTTGGATTTTGGAGTTCACTGGTGAGCAGTTCCTTGCTGATCCTCGGGGGCCCTGTCAGGAAGGGTGGATGCAGCTCCGCTGTTGCCTTGTCTCAGTGCTGCGTTGGCTACATGTGCACATGATGTTGGGTAGAGACTGAATGTGATGTTGGCATGGCAGGTTTCAGCTGGTTTTGTTTGGGATGGGATTGGTGCTCAGCAAGGAGCTTCAGGGTGGCAGGAATGTCCTCCAGATTTTGTGCTCCATCTTGTGGTAAAGCTTGCTCGATTCAGGCTTGTTCGTCTCGGATGTGCCAAGTCAACTTGCTCGTCTTGGCTTCCACTGTTCCTCCCCACCAGGAAGCCTGTACCTGCATCAGGGATGGAGCTCATGGCTGCAGAAAGAATAGGAGGGGCTGGAGAAGGTGTTTGGAATCCTGCAGGAAGGGAAGATCAAACCTCGTGCTTTAGTACCACAGTTCTAGAGTGTGTTTGTTCTGACAAAAGCAACAATCATGACACGGTTCAAGTGGCCTGGGATGAGAAATCTGTGGACTATTCCTTAGTTAATGTTATAGATGACAATTGTGCTAAGGAATTGAAACCTAGGGTCCCTTACGATGCCTAAACGTGATAGTAAAGATATCTCCTAAGACTGCTGTATTGGCCGATACTCCTTTCCATGGTCATGGCAAAATGTTTTGGTTTAAGTCTTCACGGCATCTCAGAAAAGGCAGTGCTGTAGAGTAAATATAACACTTTAATAAAAAAAAAATCACAATTTTATTTTTTACAAGTTAAATTTGATGATGTAATTTGATTTTTCTTACCTTTTTTCTCAGCAAACTTGTGATTGCACTGAGTTAGGCTTTGCTTTTGTATTTTTTCTGTTGTCTTTTCCTTTCCCCTCTGTTCCTGGATCCAACTGACACGAACCCATGGGATTTTTTTAATATGTGTTTTTCAGGTGTCCAAAACTGATCCCTCACCAAAGAGAGAGATGCCCACTATGATTCTTTTCAATGTCGTGTTTGCACTGAGGGTAAGGACTACCTTAATTCCTTCTGACAGTGGGATGTGCTTTGGCTGTGTAAGAGAACGCAGTAGGCTCACATTTGAGGAATCGCCTGTAAAATATTGAGTGTCTGGTTTAATTAGGTTGTTTTCATTTGAAACAGCAAACCTAAACAGTGTAAAATATGACACTCACAAGTGGAAAACAAGTTCAGTTGTTCTCGTCAGGACGTCTTGTAGAGTTTTTGGTTTTAAATACCCAGAGTATAAAAGTGTGCAAGGACCACTGTGAAAAATGGATATGAACCCAGTTGCGAGTCCTGTATGTATCTCATCTTCTGTTATTAGTTGGCTGGTAATCTGCTGTGATTTTTCTAGCTGCTGCAATAGAGGTTTGTCCAGCTAAGCTGTGTTTGAAGACAGCTTGGGCCAGGCTGTCGTGTGTGTCAGATGCCACTCTCTGTTCGTGGCTGTTCTACTCCTGCTCAGGACCAGATCCATAGAGCTACGCTAGCACGTTGCCGAGCGCTTGTGACTCCACGCAGCTCAGACCTTGGCAGTCGGTTCTGCTCTAGAACCAGAGGCAGCATGCGCAGTGACTCGTTCTTGGCCGCCTTAAAAGTCAGGTCCCCACTGTGGCCTTGGTCAATCCAGGCTTGCTCCATGCAGAGTCGTTCAGAAAGTGGCTCTGGCTCAGAACAGCACTGCTCTGCACTCTTACTCGTGCTGTACGATGCAGACATGGGCCTTTGCTCAGCGCCTCCAGGCTTTTTTTATAATTAAATGGACAGTGTTTAAAAGCCACCTCCTCTGAACAATGAGATCATTCTAAAAGGAGAGTGCCTGGGAGCAGGGACTGTAGAGTTCTAAATGAGAAGAAGGTACAAGTCAAGAATAAGTAGGTTTTGGTGCTCAGCAAGAACCTGGAGTGAGTCATAAACTCATAGAACGGTTTGAGCTGAAAGGGACCTTAAAGCCCATCCAGTTCCACCCCCTGCCATGGGCAGGGACACCTTCCACTGGATCAGGTTGTTCCAAGCCCCATCCAGCCGGGCCTTGAACACCTCCAGGGAGGGAGCATAGTTTTTGCTTGGAATTTCTTTCAGGCCTCCTCTACTGACTCGATGTTGGTATCTGTGTTATGAGATCCTGGTTCGGCTAATTAGGTGGTATAAATCTCTAGAAATTTCATTATGTTCGAGCATGATTTGATTTCTGAGCTCTGGCTTTCTCTTCCCAGCCCATGGGTTGCGTCTGTGGAGACATCGTATTATTTTTGTGGCATATACACGTACATTTGAAAAATAAAAGAGGGAGTTGGCATAGCTGCCTTTATGGAAAGGGTTGAATTTTGCTTGGCTGGTCACGTTGTCATTATTTAAAAGCCTCTGGCTTCCTGCTTGTGAAGTGACCTTTTTTTACCTTTTAGCACTAGAACTTTTCTTTCGGCTGACCTGCCAGTGGTGAGTGACATGACAGTGCTACAGCCTGGATGACTTGTCCTCAGCTGAACAGCAAGGTTTCCAAAAAGGCTGTTGTCTCAGTCTGAAGCAAGAAAGAAACGGAGTTCAGTTGCCATCTTTTGGGACATTCATAGGTCAGGAAGCGACAGATTTTCAATACTGGAGTTGATTTTAGATTTCACACATTAAGAGACTCTAGTTTTGAGAATTTTGATGTTGTGGCATGCTTTGGTTGTAAGAAAGTGAATATAGGTGCACACGCAAATACAAACTTTCTTGCATATTGAGACATGTGGAAGCAGCACCGTTGAAAATAATGCTCCTTCATCCACAACATTGCAAGAGCTTAGTGAAATACAATGAAGACTATATCTGTCCTGTGTGTTTCTAGAATCTAATTTCTCGTGGTTCTCCTAGGAAACTTGCTTTTTGTCATGTTGGCAGTGCAGTGATATTGATGTAGCTGTGTGTAATGCAGCACTAAATCATATTTGCCAAATTAAATGTTCTTAGTTCATAGAGAGCTGTCAGGTTTCTGAAAAGTGCTGTGTAAGAAGCAAGTGGAATTTTTTTCCTAGCAGGGTGAAGAGGGTGGGTGGAAGCGTTGTGAGATAAAGACGAGAGCCCATCTGCAGTGGGCAGACAGGGTAGGCAAAGTCCCAAATGTTCTATCAGCACTGATCCTGCTGTGTTTAAGCTTCAGGGTTACCAACGTGTTGTGACTCAGCAAAAACAGTGGAATCCAAAAAGTGATGACTCATGGTTTGCTAGTTTACGTGCCAAGTTATCACTTGCTGGAATCATAAATTCCTTTAAATGTCTTAACAAACATGAACCAGCTGCTTACTCAGACTGAAGCCACCAAGTCCCCGTGTCCTGTCCCCCCCCACCTTCTCAGCTGCGCTTACCAGATAGGTTTTACCAGCTCTTTCATTCTGGGACTTACACAAATGCAGTGTTAGTAATAAGCCATATTTGTCAATGTTTGGGAGCATAAATCCGAATTCATTCTGGATTGGGATCAAATTGTTCATCATATGCTGGTAATTCTCACCTAGTTGCTGTCTTGCCAGTATGTAATACGAACATCAGGATAGCGGCATGGAGTGAATGAGCCGTTAAAGGCCCCACAGTCCTTGCAGTCTTTATACTCCCAGTGATTTTAACTTGAACATCTAATAATCTATCTTTTCAAATAGCTTGATACTGACTTTTCTCACTGTGTGAAATGGAGTTCTTTGGCCTCTCTGCCAACAGAAGGCCCATTAACAACTGGAAAAAATAAACCAGATCGGAGTATTGCAATCTATGTGCTGTGTTCATTTGATGCACGTAGACAAGCGTAGAAATCAGTCTTCTCTTTGCCTTTGGACATCTCTGAGCTTCTGCTTTTTTGCTGCTAGAGCAAACTCCTTTCTTTTACCCATTGCCAAAAAGGTTGACTTTTGATATCTACTGAAGATAATTATTTTGACTGCTTATCCATCACTGTGATTTCATATATGTAATTAGGATTGAATGACCAACTCGTTTCTTTTCTGTGTTGCCTGTAGGCCAATGCAGATCCCTCGGTGATAAACTGCTTACACAACCTCTCCCGAAGAATCGCCATTGTCTTGCAGCACGAGGAGCGCCGCTGCCAGTACCTGACCAGAGAGGCCAAGCTGATTTTAGCTATTCAAGATGAAGTCTCTGCCATGTCAGAAAGTGAGTGCTGAGCTTAGCTTTGTGCAGGAATAGGTTTGTCCAGGAATGCTTTCTCAGAAAAGTGCTGATGGTGCCACGTTATTTCTCTTGTGGCTGGAATCAGTCGGAAAAAGTTTTGGTGCTCTTTAGCATTCTGACAGCTTTTGACTGCATTTTGCCTCATCCAGGATCACTATTCCTATGCAGAGATGTCCAGTTTAGAAATTAACTAGCTTGTTTACTTTCCTTGCTAGCTCAGTTTGGCATGATTACTGGAGAATGTGCACTCAACTGTCAGGCTGAGATGGAAGAATTCGTATTTAGCCTGTTTCACCCAACGTAGAGCAAGTTTCCCATGCTGTGTGCTGAGTCACCAGACTGCTTGTGTGGAAACTACTCTTACATATTGTTACCACGGCTCACAAATCGTTACAGAGCATTTTTACAGCCTGTACTTCAGAGCAATTTACTATAATAATAATAAGCAATATTTAAGGTGAACAGTGATGCATCATCTTGCTGCAAGCATTAAAAATTAAAACTAGCATGTATAAAACAAAAAAACATTTAAAATCGTCACTTGTCACATTTGCAGTTATGTGTGTTTAACTGACGAGGTTTAGGAGAAGTTGGCGATAGTTCACTGTTATTATTTTAACATGTAACTTGAATAGTTGTAAAAGCTTTGACAGATAATCATAGATTAAAAAGATAGGGATTCTGTCCTGGAGATAGTGGTTGATACCTTGTGGCGGAAGTGGAAACTCTCTTTGATTTGAAACCTGTTGTTTGCTTTCTTGTTTTGAAACTTCCCATAGCCACAGAGGGGCCACAGTCACCTTTTCATCACATCTTACCCAAGTGCAAACTGGCCAGAGATCTCAAGGAGACATATGACAGGTAAGTGGGATTTCCTTCCTAGCTCCGAGTATGCTGCTTCTCAATGAAACCCCTTGGCCTTATTGCTTAGGATGTTATCCACTCTTCATGCTGCTGATTCACTGGGATTTGGGTTTGGACCAGGTGGAGTGAAGTGAAGGCTAAGTGTTGGGTAAAACGTTTGCAGAATTGCTATCATAATCTTCACCTTGGGCTCCCTTTGGATATGTTCTGGTTCTTAAAAGTCAACGATGTCTGTCACAGCTTCAGGAATTATTATTTTCTTCCTTAGCATGGAGACACAAAATGACAAATGAATTATAGAATTGAAAAGTGTCATAATATGAATATTGCATCACTTAGAAGTGTTCCAAACCTGCAGTGAAGAGAAAAAAGCTGCATTTGGCACTGATGGCAAGTCAGATACTGCCCTGGCTTCACTTGGTTACACTGTGCATGTCTGGACAGTGAATTTGGATTAGGTGGTGAGACTTTCAGCAGAATGGAAAGTGTAACATGCTGTTTCTTGACTGGATTAAAAGTTCTGGCAAGGATTTCAAAGGAGCGTGGAGTTAAGCTTTGAATTTCAGCAGGAGCCAGCTCTGGCCTTCTCCAGCGTACTCCTGCTGTGACAGCTTGTCAGTGCTGGCTCCTCACGCAGAGCAGACACTTCCGTTCAGGATATGCGCTTGGTGAAGGACCTTGACAAAGGAGCAGAGAAGGTTCTGATGGGGAGGAAGATGATGTGCCCCTTGGTGAATGTGTTTGGGAGGATGACTCTCTGAGTTCCTAGAGTGACTGTAGAACCTGTTCTATGATATTAGACAAACACTTCAGCCTTCTTAAGGTTGTGGTTCCCTTTGTACAACGGCAATAATCAGAAAACCCTGCAAGGTAAGGCACTGAGAGCCTAAATAATTTAGTGGTTGCAAAACACATTAGAAAACTTGTAATATGCTCTTCTTCGTTATGTTCACAAGCAGTGAATTTCAGCCTGTTTGACCATATTGTTCGGTACAACTCTCACGAGACCCACACTACATTTTAAAATAAGGCACAATGTAGCCTATAATTCTACTGTTAACCTTTACCTGCTACTTACTTTTCTCTGTTCCTCTAGGGCTCTGTACTTGTGACTGGGCAAACCCTGATCTTGTTTCCACACATTTTAGTGACACAGTGACATCTTGTGGCACTTAGCTGGGACTGGAGGAACACGTCGCCTGAGTTCATGCAATGTACTAACACAACCCTTCCATGAAATAAGGAGGAATGGACTGACCACAGAGAAACACACGTTGGTGCTGCCCCAAGATGTAAAATAAGGCAGTGTCTCCTTCGTTTAGGCATTGTGAGTCAGGGAGAAGTGGCACAAGTTGTATCTGAACACTTTACATGACATTGTCGTAAGTGAATGTAAGAAATAAGCTGTTGGTAAAAGTAGAAAATGTCAGTGGTTGATTGCAAAGCTCTGTTTGAAGAGTAGCTAACGGTGGCGTTGGCTTCTGGTAATAAAATGGTGCTCTGCAGTGGTTTTCCATTAATGCTTCAGACAAGACAATAGGAAATGTGCTTATTACACCTGCAGTAGTACCTTGTTGGGCAGGCATAGAATTAAAACAATGTTTTGGTCAAGTAGAAGATATGGTCTGGAAATAAGGTTTTTATAATGCCACTTCAAGATGAAGCTCTGGAGTGGAGTCTGTGTGATCTTCTGTGAAATGAGGGTTTGGAACCAGTCTCACTCAGGATTGTAAATCCTCTTCTGTAATGAGTACTGTATCCAGTGTGGGGCAGCACAGTTCGAGAGAGAATTGAACCATCTAGAGAGTGTGGAGGACTGAGAATGACCTAAGAGGAAAGATTGAAAGATTTGGTCTGTTTCTTTTAGAGGAGAGAAGACTTCTGGGAACTGCAAACCTTCAAATGCATGCAGTGACAACGAGCTGGTTTAAATTGACAGAGATTTCTGGCATAGCCTTTGGCATAGGGGAGCAGCGTAGTGAAGTGGGGAGAGCGCTTCGAATTGCAGATGGGAGCCCAGCTCTCTATTTGAGATTTGCTCAAGCCAGAGTTTCCTCATGTCTGCTCACTTCTGCAACTCCAGTCAAAGTCCTCTTGAGTGACTATTGCTGCTCCAGAAGCGCTGTCTGGCCCTTGGTTTCCTGTAGATGGTGCTGAGGTATTTCAGGCAAGACCCAACGTGTCCCTTAGCGAGCTGGTTTGTACAAAACCACAGGTCTGTGAATCTTTTTACAGTTCAAAGTGTGCCTCAAAACGCACATTTAATGTTTTCATAGAATCATTGACTTATAGAATAGTTTGAGCTGGAAGGGACCTTAAAGCCCATCCAGTTCCAACCCCCCTACCATGGGCAGGGACACCTCCCACTGGATCAGGGGCTCCAAGCCCCATCCAGCCTGGCCTTGAACACTTGTGAAGCTCACAGTAAAAAGCTTCCCAAATAGATGACTTCATGGAGCATCTGTAAAAATGATGGCAAACATGGATTCAAACTTCCACTTTCTTTGATTTGACTGTATTTCATCCAAGGGATGAATCTTTGCGCGTGTATTGATGACATCATCTAACTCTGTTCGTTGGCTGAGAGCACAGTTGCATACGGTGCTGAAGGAGGGTGTAGCTTATTCCTTGACATATTATTAGAGGCTTAAATAGTTTTCCATCCAAGAAAAGGCAGGTGAGGGAGAAATTGCATTCATAAAGCTATAATGAAGGCTTGAAATTGTACTGTTGAATGCAAATACACAGGAATGAAATTAAGATCCAGATCAGAACTGAAAATCTGGTTTTCTTGATGTCTTTAATTCTAGGCTGTTGATGTATAATGCACTGCAGACAAAATTATGTTGTGGGGAGTGTAATTATGTAATTAAAGCTTCTGCCTTGGTGCACTCGGACCAAAGAATGTAAGGAACCAACTTTATTGTTTTCTCTTCTCTGACTGTTAAACTACGCAGAGAAGATAGCCCTGCAAGGGTTCATGTTTTCATGTATCTCCTCTTTTTGGTAACCTGTTTTAACAACCTCGGTGGCTTTTGGTGGTCTCTTAACTCTCCTGTCCAGTTCATTTACTGTCACGTTTGCTTTTGTGAGTACAGATAGCGTGGGTAACTGCTGCTTCAGGACGCCCTTCACCTTGATGTGTTTTGAGAGAATCCAGCTGTATCTGTCACTTGGCATATGTCCGCTGGGATAAGCTGTGTTACTTGAGTTGCAGTATCTAATGCGAGAAAAAAGGAGGCGTTTGCTCTGCTTTGCATGTTCCTTCAGGGTTTGGAGCCTCTGATCAGGTGGGAGCTGGCAGCGCTGGAGAGTGGATTTATTCTTTCAGTGCGGATTTGAAAAAGGAAAACTTATATCATATTTGCTCCATTTGCAACTTGAAAAATTGCTATTTTTTTTTTTTTTGGAGTTCAGTGCAAAATCTGAGAACAAAACCATGGCCTTTGCTTTAGAAAAGCCTTGTCTGCAGTGTGATTTTCCCTAATGAGTCTGATCATGCACAAGGCAGGACGGGATCGTATTTGCTCTCTCACCGCTCTGTTGTGGTTTGGTGAATAGTTATCCCGGCAGCCAAAGCTACCTGATGGCTTTGTTTTAAAGCTGAATTTTCAGGTCTCTCTAAGCCCTGTACGCAACCAGATGAACTTGAAAAAGAGCATATTAGTTTGTGGTCTACAATTGAATGCTAGGTATAAACGTTTAAATCACCACATAAAGTTTCCAAGATCTGTATTTGCTCCCTGGCTGTTCCTGACATGTTTTCAAATCTGTTTTGCGTAGAGGGGAAATTCATGGACATTATCAACACAAAAGTCATATTGTGAGTTTAAACACGCTGGAGTTTAAAATTCAGACTGGAATTCTCAGAGTGCAAACTTTGAAAATTTATTTTAGGACGAAAACCAAAATCTTTTGGAACAAAGTTTAAGGTGAAAGGATGTATTGAGAAGTTCAGCTCTCCAGTGTGGACAAGATTAGCTTTTGCTTCAGATTGATTTATGAGTTTCTCTGTGTTGTTAGCTCAGTGTGCGTGAGAAGGTGCAGTTGGCCGTGCCTCTGCCTCTCAGCTGGATCCCACTGCCCTCACAAAGCTGTTCCCAGGCCAGTGCTTCCTGCTGGTGGGCTGGGCAGTGGTGGGAAGATTTGCAAGATGGTGCTAGCTTAGCTCCTTATGGTACCCTTATGATAGCTTTATTAATTTTTAATTAAATGTGGTTACCTGCTTAGGTGCATTTCATCTGCTGTCTGGATTTACAGACTTCTGTAAAGCTACCTGCATGATGCTCATTGCTCTAATCTCCCTGCTTCCTGTTTTTTTTTAGTGAAAGAGGCTTATAGTTGCTTTCAGGGTGAACATGAAGAACAGACTTTATTGTCATTCCTGAGATATCCATCATTTCCACTCCAGTCCTTTTCTCTGAAGTCAGCTTAAAGGCTTAGCTTAGTCCCTGTGGTTTCCTAGAATGTAGAAACCATTTAAGAAGCACGTTTGTGATTTCATGTGATGAGCAGGAACAGGTTGGTAGGAAACAAACAACCTAAGCGGAACCAATGGAGTCCATTGTTGTGGAAATGTGCTGCTCATAACACCCCTTGCCAAGGATAGACATCTCCTTCTCTTTTTCCTTGGAGAAGGAGATGGAAGCTGGAGGTGCAAACATTCTGCCCAGTTCATCTTCGCCTTTTGCAGCTCTGATCTAGGCAATTTTCCAGAGCCTTGCAGTAGGTCCTCAAGAAACTCTTTTAACTTCCAAGTGCTGCTGCAATGTTAAGAGCAGAAGAAGCAGAAGATCAGTGGGGTGAATCCCCTCAAAGCCTCATAGGGGATAATGCTCTGTAAATACCAGTTAAGGAAGCCCTTGCAGGTAGGAATCGGCTGGTCTTCAGCCAGTCCGGGACAGACAGGGGGCACATTCAGTCTTTTCTTGTCCTCTGCAGGGGTGAATCTTGTCCGCTATTTTCATTTGCTATGCATGGTAAATGCTATTTGTATTTGTTTTCTTCCTATTCTAGTCTCTGCACAACAGGGGTGGTCCGTTTACATATCAACAACTGGCTGGAAGTGAGTTTCTGTCTGCCTCATAAAATCCACTATGTTGCTACAAACTTCATACCCCCTGAAGCAATTGAGAGAAGCCTGAAATCTATCAGGTCAGAGCATGTTCTTTCCTTCAGAGTGTGGCCAGTCCTTCCCGTGGTTCCGAGTGAGATGCCACAAACACGTGTGCTGGCACAGCGTGGGGGGATGACGTGGTCCTGGTGCCCTGGTACGTTGGTGCTGCCGTATGTGACCATAGCCTTTACGTTAACGTGAAGGGGTTGTACTGAGGTGATGCTGTAAGAGATGTCTGCGCTGTTTGCAGTCAGAGGAATTGTGTGTTCATTTTAATCTATTGACCTACAGGTAATTTTGCTTTTAGATGAAAGAGAGCCCAGGCCCTGTGAGATCTTATTTCTTGCATTCCATGTTTACAGCTTTTTGCCTGCAGAAGTAGCGACCTCTTGCCTTCTTCTTTTCTTCTACTGCATTCTGTATTTCAGTAATTCAAATGAGTATTTTTCGCACTAGGTTTCCAGGCTTAATTGCATGCCAGCACAATGCAGGCTTTTTTTGATAGTCACTGGTGCATCCAGTTACCATATAACCCTCTATAGCCTTTTTATAGGGAGCATCATACCTTGTGACATAAAAATAAGCTTATTCTGAAGCCACTTACAGCAAATGGATGATATTAGTTCTGTTTTACCAGCAGATTGACCCCAGGTATCATGGTCTGGGAATAAGCCTTCAGGAAAAGCTGCAGTTTACTGTGCAAATGTATTCTGTTTTTCTGCAGGCCTTACCATGCCTTATTACTTTTAAATGATGAGAAGTCACTGCTTAATGAGCTCCCGTTGGACTGCTCTCCTGCCCTGGTGAGAGTAATTAAAACTACCTCTGCTGTGAAGAATTTGCAGCAACTGGCTCAAGATGCTGACTTGGCATTGCTGCAGGTACGGGGAGCTGTCAGCGGCAGCCGAGATTCTTTTAAGTCACGAGGTGCTTTCTTTCTGTGTGCCAGTGGGTTTCTGTGGTACGTGAGCCCATCAGTTCTCTCGGTGTGAACAGAGGGTACAGAGAAAATGCCAGCTGCAGAGCTGGTGAAGGGTTGGAGAAATGAAGGGCGGCGGTGCAGCGACAGTGCTCGGCCGTCCCGCATCCACATCCGAACCACAGACTGCTGTGGTGAGACAGAGGTCCTGGAGGTCTCTAGTCCACAGTTGGACAGCAAATCCATTAAAGCAGGCTGCTCGAGAACTTGTCCATTCAAATCCTGAATGTTTCCAGGGAATCCTCTCACAGCCTCTCCAGGCCCTGCACCAGCATTTGACCAGCATCGGAGTGCAAAACTCCCTTGTATCCAGTGGGAATCTTCCACCTCCCACCCTGTGTGTGTTGCCTCCAATCCCATCCTAGGTCCTTTCTGAAAAGAATGGCTCTGTCTTCTCTGTGCCCTCTTGTTAGGTAGTTAAAACCTGAACAAATGGTACTCTTGGCTTGGTTGGTGCTGCCACGTTGATGTCTGTGTGCAAATGGAGACACCCAAAATGCACATGAAAGCTGACAGCTGCCGTGGCCAAATATGTTGCATCTCCTGGTCTTTTCTACTGAAAAGCTCTAAAAGACTGTGCAAACCTACCTATTGATTTTCCTTTGTACCTTAGAGCAGGGTCCAGGAAGAAGCTCTAGTTTGGGCTTGGGTAAAAGTTTTGAGCTGGTTCCTCCAAGCCAGCAGCTCTTTTCTAATGCCTTTCCAGCCAGATTCCCAGTCTAAATTGTTCAAGGTGATGTGATGAGGCCTTGACAAGGGAACTCTGTGCCAGTGGGGGAAGCAGGACTGGCAGTCAGGTGAGACGCGAGGCCGCTGAGAGACCATTGTGGCTGAGTGTGGTTGTTGTGGCCCTTTGGTGTCGGGGCTGATGATTGTGTTAGATCATGGCCTTTCAAGGGCAGGTTGGATGGGCCTTGGGCAGCCTGATCCAGTGGGATGTCCCTGCCCATGGCATGGAGTTGGAACTAGATCATCCTTAAGGTCCCTTCCAACCCAAACTATTCTGTGATATGAGAGAAGGGAGAGCCACTCCGCGCTTCTAAGAGTTGACTCCAACCCCGTGACGTGATGTCTGCTCTGTGTGACAGGGGAGAAGGATACTGCTTCTCATCTCAGGTGCCTCTGCTCGTAGATCTGTGCCTTCTTCCACTCAAAGGGAAAGGTCCTGTTTTGTAATGAAATTTCCAGGTCTGCGTACAGTGGTGTGTGGGCTACTTGGCATCATCTAGCCTTGGGATGAACTCTGGAAACTCCCTACTCCTTCTGTAGTTTTGTTCTCCACAAAAAAAGCCAAGTTAAATGCATGTAATGATATGGGCTGGATTTTATGTCTCATAGACACTACTTATGTGGCTCTTTCAAACCCATTAACAACCACTGACTTGTTTAACACATTGAAATACTTTGTGTAACTCACTACTAAATATCTCAGTGCATTAAAAAGGTGTTGGTTTCCTTTGTGTTTGTGTTGAAGTAGAGGCTGATTCTTTTGTTTTATTTTTCACATATAACAAAATGCATTTTGTGCATAAACAAAAATAGGGGTTTGAGGGCATGAAAAGTAACGAAACTTCTATTGATAGAGCTTGAAGAAATTTCTTTAAGGCAGGAAATGCTGAGCTGCTTAGAAATGTGAAAAGATCCTCTGGAAATTCGTAACGTTGTCAAACGTGCCATGTTATATTAAACCATGAATTGATTCTGAAGGCAGGGTAAAGAACGAAACATTTTTGTTTCATTTCAACTCAAAGACGACTTTTCTGTCATTTTGTGGAACTCTTGCTGAGAGTTTGAATTTTGCTTTTGCTCCGCTAATTTTTCCCTGTTTCCTCAATGCAGGTTTTCCAGCTTGCTGCACATCTCGTTTACTGGGGAAAAGCCATTATTATTTATCCACTATGTGAAAACAATGTCTACATGCTTTCTCCAAATGCCAGTGTTTGTCTGTAAGTAGAAGGAAAATGATTGACTGCAGTGAGAAAGTGGTGAGAAGTGCAGATACACTTTCCTTCCCTGTCTTACTGGATACAGAATGGATTTGTTGAGACTGGACAAAACACAAACCACTACCCGTGCCTGAACTTGCAAAGCTGTATAGGAGTTTGTGTGTGGTAGGAAGGAGCAGATCAATATGCTTCTGCAGCGATGTGGGACTTGGAAGCAATATTTACCCTACGAAGCTGCTTTTAATGTTTTTACTACACTTACTTGCTGAATGTTTGTATCAGAAAGGCTGTGTGAACCTGAGCAATATGGAAATGTTTACAAGACACAATACTTTATGATGAAGTTAAAGAACTGAATGGTTTACTGGCCTTTCTGTGTATTTGGCACAAAGCATTCTGAATATTAACCAAAAGTAGCAAATTTGAGTGGTGTTGCTATCACTACTGTATTCCTGGGATGGCATTTCATATGGATCTGCCTTCTTGGGACAGAAGGCAATGCTATACTTTTGAGAGCAGGCAGTGGCAATGCAAGAAAGGTAAGGAGGCAGTGGTGGGTGGTTTTGCTCTGCTGAAAGTTGGCAACCCTTTTTCTATTGCATTTTGAGATGTTTTTAGAATCTGTGTTGGAACTCAGCTATAGGAAAATAGTTTTAAATCAAAACTTCTGTAGTGGAAGAATAAAAATAGGGCTGGAAGGGACCTTGAGGTCATTCCAGAATAGCTGTGCCCACTTATATATGGCAGTGCTGTTCTTGAAGATCTTTGTAGATGGGAGTTCCAAGACAGACAGTTTTCCTAATATTTAATTTGACTCCTTTGCTTTTGATCAATCGCGTTGCTTGTCCTGTCAGCGTGGGCAGGGAGAAGAATCACATCTGCAATTGCATTTTGCATGTTCGAAGATTGCATGTATATCCTGCCTGTCCCTGTCTTCTCTGATCTGTTCAGTCCTCATTCCTTTGTTCAGACTGCGCAGGTCTGGACTTCTTATCAGGTTTATTTTCTCCTCTGGATTCCCTCCACACCTCAGATAACGTGCTGGAGCTGAATGTAATGCCAAGGGCAAAGTGTATTTACTTCTTGCTGTGCCATGAACTGTCCTTACTGTTCTTCTAGATCACAGAGAATATTCCATTTGGGAATCGGCACTTCTGTAATGCTTAAATGGATAAATGTTACCTGACCAGCAATACAAAACTGATTTCTGCTTTTACCTCTTTTCCATAGTTACTCTCCGCTAGCAGAAGCCTTTTCCTGTCAGTTCCGGGGTCACAACCTGCCGTCCATGCTTTCCAAGTTCTCCCTCCCAGTGTCACTCTCAGAGTTCAAGAATCCACTCGCGCCACCAGTTCAGGAGGTGAGATGGGGAGCGTACAAAAGCTCCTTGTTCTCCTGCTGACGAGAACAAGGACTGGTGTTGCTTCTGGAGTACTGAGTTGGGAGCCTGCTGTTGTGGGCTTAGAAGTTGCCAGTAACTGTGTTTCCAGCCATTTCATTTGTTGTTTCATATCCACATGCAAAAAAGCTGTGGGGATGTTCAAGGTGAAGCTGTGCAGATCCTTGGTGCTAGCAAAGCACAAGCCTGAAAGAGAAACCACATTGTTTCTTTTCCTTCAGTGACAGAGTAGGGAAAACTGAAACTCCATTTGGACTGTTCAACACTGTCATAAATTAGTAGGGCTGAGTCCAAGTGTGTGGGTTCCTCACAATTACGTTTAGTTTTATTATATTCCATCTGCTTTAAGTTCGCAGTCTGGTTTTCAAAACAAGCTATCTATTCACTTAACTTTTGCTATGAAACTGGAATTGTGTAAAGGCAGTTAAAGGCAGTGAACTCAGCATGTAGTCCGTGTGCTACAGCCTTAGCATTTTGATGTTCAGGTTTGAGATAATCATGTATGGATTTTGGATTTGTGAGCTGTTGTTTTGCTTATGCATAGATTGTGGCTTGCAGCCTTTCTGGGAACTGGTGAAATGCAAGAAAGAGCTCAATAATGTGAGGTCTCCTGGCTGACACCATTCTATTCCCAGATGAAGCAGCTTGGACAGAGCTCGTTGTGGCAAAGGGAGCATCGGCAGATTTCTTCAACAGATTTCTTGCAGTGCTGTTTTCTGGCCTTCATACTTTGATGACTTGCTGGCTGCATGAATTCAGCCACTGTTCATATATCTGGAAGATTAACATCAATTGCGCACACAGGCGCAGTTGTGAGAGAGGAATTTGTTGTAATTACAGGTTGGCAGAGATGATGATCAGAGATAAACATAACTAATGATGTAGTGTCTAGACCCAATAGCACGTACTGGTCAGTGACTGCCTTGGGAGGCAGGGGAGGAGCCGTGACTACCATTCTGTCTGTACTTCATTGCAGTTACAGACAAATCTGTGTCCTGAAAATCGAAGCTGAATTAATAGCATTAATTTTATTCTAGCAGCAGTAGCTTCAGGAGGCATTCTTATTCTCAGTGCTCCTTTTGAAATTAATTACTTGCCTTAATAATTCTCCATCAATACTTGTGGTTGTTCTCAGATGTCCTACTTCCATTTAAAACACCCAAATAAAATCTGCCACTTACTGCTGCGGTGATGCCTTAACAGCGGTGAGCGATCATTGTTTGCTGGAGTTGTCGAAGTGGTAAAATGGCTCTTCCAGAGCTCTGATGCTCACCTGTCCATGGTGGGGCTCCGAATGTCAACAGCATGACTTGTTTCCATCACCCTTTCCATCACGCCTGTAAGAGGATGAGAGGTGATGCTGTGAAAAGTGCCTCCTGTGGTCTGAAAAGAGGAAGGAGAGCAGGAGACTCGGGGTCACATTGGCAAGACGTGTGCATGAGGATGGAAGAGGTCACCATACCCAGATGGGGTGTTGTGAGAGATGGCGAGCTGCTTTTTGATAAAGTCAAGCATGACACTTCCCGGGGGAGTTTAGACTAGAGAGAGATTGTAGATGTTTTCATATCAGTACATTAATTTAGGAAAAATATTTTCTTCTACTTCAATTTACTTACGTAGAGCTCTTTGTATTATTGTTTTGTTAGGAAGCAGCCTTTTAGGAGAGGTGCATCCAATACCTGTCCTGAGGTGGTCAGGCTCCATCTGTAATTAACAGAGATCTAGTCACTAGAGCAATTACTCTGATGAAATGTGAGTGGGGTTTTGTTCC
Source organism: Cuculus canorus (assembly GCF_017976375.1). NCBI lineage: Eukaryota > Metazoa > Chordata > Aves > Cuculiformes > Cuculidae > Cuculus > Cuculus canorus. The sequence continues at coordinate 381,484 of NC_071415.1, read as the reverse complement.
ACTGTGCGGTGATAAAAGATGCTGGACTCTGAACTGTAAATATTGTCCAATTGTATTTGCTTTGCCTTTGAAAAAAAATCAAGAAAGCTGGGACCTTTCACTGTAATTTTGGGGTTTGTGTACAGATGAGGGGATGTGTTTTCTTTTAACTTTGAAGATTTTTGGTAGTTGCCTCTTATCTTGTGCTTTTCATCCCGCCGCCTGTGCTGTCTCTGTGTTTCTGAAGGTCATCTGTGCTAGGAGATCAGTACCGTGGGAAGGGCTGTATTTTCTGCAGAAGCTGTTACAGATTTCATGGCATCCATCCCATTTCATTCTTGTCTGACGCTTGGGATTGGCTCCCTGCTTTTGGCCTGGGCTTCTGGATGGGCAGAGAACCCAGAAGGCATTAATAGAATCCATGGTACAAAATAGGAAAGCTGTTAAAGAGCCTTTCCTCCTGTTTTTATACAAAGTCGTGCTGCTGGATTTGAAAGAGGACAAAGTTATTTTTATTTGCTTTCTGTTACATGGGTGGAGTTGCTCTATGCCTTTGGGCACATGAAAAATATGACCCTGACATTTTTATAGGTGGGGTGCTGTGGTGGTGGGATTTGGCTTGTAGGGGGTACAACCAACCTGCAGTGCCCTGATCAAGGAGGAGGATGAGACTACCTTGAAGGGTGGTGTCCATGTCTCCATTCTTCTTTTGGTAGGAGATGTCCAGCAAGTGGTGTCTGTGAGGGCTGACACTGCTCTTAGTGTACCTTCTGCCTGAAGTGGGAATTCTTCTTGAGGCCATCTTCTTGATGTTGTTTCTTGCCTGTGAGGATAAGCAGTATGTATCACAGGGCTGGAGCACCTCTCTTATGAAGACAGGTTGAGAGAGTTGAGCATTTTCAGCCTGGAGAAGAGAAGGCTCCAGGAAGACCTTAGAGCAGCCTCCCAGTACTGAAAAGGGCTCCAGGAAAGTTGGAGAGGGGCTCTTGATCAGGGCTTGAAGGGATGGGATGAGAGGGAATGGTTTTTAAGCAGAAAGAGGGGAGATTTAGGTGAGATCTTGGGAAGAAATATTTTCCTGTGAGGGTGGAGAAATCCTGGCCCAGGTTGCCCAGAGAAGCTGTGGCTGCCCCATCCCTGGAGGTGTTTCAGGCCAGGTTGGATGGGGCTTGGAGCCCCTGATCCAGTGGGAGGTGTCCCTGCCCCTGGCAGGAGGTGGGACTGGATGGGCTTTAAGGTCACTTTCGACCCAAATCAGTCCATGATTGCAGTTGAACTCTGGTTGCTGTACATCTGTCAGTGGTCTCGGGCTTACAGTTTGCAGAGTTGTTGGTGTTTGTGCAGTGATCCCTGTGCTGGCTTCTCTTTGATCTGGATTTTGCCTGCCTTGCCCGGATGATGCAGCATAAGGATGAGCCTACACCTACAGCTTGGCTGATCTAATGATATCTTGGTGCTGCCAAGAGAAGGGAGCCCTGTTTTTCTTTTCTGCTCCCAGGGGCGTGCACACATGCCTGCCTTCTTTCCCTCTTCCTCTTGGCTCCTGTCCAGCTTGACTCTATTCACTTAACTGGTTTCAGCCTCACTAGTTTTCTGCCAGGTTAGCAGGTGGAATTCGCTCAGGGAGCGATCCAGCAAGCCTCATGGCTGGCGCAGAGCGAGGGAGGTGCTTGTGCAGCTGGGGGTGTGAGTGATGCAAGCAGAAGTTACTTTCCCCTCTTCACAGTGGTGAGTTGTCTGCTGGTCATAACCACCCGTGAATCTACAGAAACACTCGGAAACCCAAAACCTTCAGGCCAGCACACATTTAGTGAGGGAGTGTGGGTTTTAGGTGCTGCCGTTGGTGCACAGGAACGCTTTAACCTGCTTTTCAGTGCAAGGCTTTCTTTGTACATCAAAGTTTCTTCACCACCTATTCTGTGCTGATTTTCTTTGCAAACCAAGAGAAAGCAATAGTGCATGTGGCTTCCCCTTTTCTGTGCATTATGGCCTCAGCTCGTTCATCTGCTTCAGAAGAACCTATAGCATCTCTCTGCCCTGCCTTGAGGAACAAACGCGGACCAGCAAGAGGGATCTTTCCGCTGTAAGGTAGACAGAGCTGGGTGAATTAGACATCCCATTTCCTCCCTGCATCCCGTTCCCTACAGTAGCTCTTTATCACAATGCACATTGTTATTGTAGTTGTCTCATTCTCCCTTGATGGGACTAGGATAACTGCGGGGAAAAACAGATGGGAAAGTCTGACAGCTGCTGCTGAACAAAATACGTTTAGTTTTTCACATTTGTGTTAATAATTCTGGCCATCCTGTTGGGAGCGAGGCACCGGTAGCTGAGGCCTCTGCCTTGTGCATCTGGAAAACGTGCTGTGCTTTCTCTTACAGCTCAGTGGAAAACGAACGCGTGTGTCAGGGGGTGGGAGTGGGAGGAGAGCTGCGTGCAAATACTGAACTGGCTGTTGTGTCTTCTGTGTGACGCGTGGCAAATGAGACTGTTCTGCTGGGCATCTGGAAGGTGTTAAGAGTCACGGGAGCTTTTGTTGGCAGAGATATGGAAGTAGTATTAATAATTCATTTATATTCAGTTGGACTAGGAATAAAATCAGGGGGTTTAATGTGGCAAGCTGAAAAACTAAGTCTTTCTAGGCCTACATGGAGGGAATGCTTAAGTTGAGAATTCAAAGCTGTTACCTAATTATTAAAATGACAATATTAGAAAATAAATGATTTGTTATGCATTCATAGGGGTCTTCAAAGTCTATTTTCTGTAAAATAGGGGAAAGTTTTAAGACATGGCCTGTTTTGCATAGAACAGTGTGGTTTGAATGATAAGGAAAGATAATGTAGTTCAGTAAACATGCATTTAGCCCCACGACTCTGAAGGTGGTGTTGTCCTGAGCCGAGGCAGCCCTTAGTCCTCGAGCCAGACCTTGAGGAGTATGTGTGTCACATAACTGGATAATCCAGACCAAAGAGAGGGAGCTCGAATACTTTGGTAGGCAAAACATGCTGGATTTATCTAAGAGTGTACCCTCACATCGTGAGAAACAAGCTAGGGTTGCTGTTTTCCTGTCCTGAAACTGTTACTGGTCCCAGTAATCTTTGCTTTTACTGTAGCTTTTTAGGCCTGGGAATGAAACAGCCCTAAAGAATCCTTGCAGGAAATGTGTTTTATTTAATGTGTTACTCAAGAGCTTTACAAATGCTCCCTTTGATTCCTAGAGGGAGGAGAATTATGAATGCTGGATCTTGTCCCTCTGGGGGCTGAGCTGTCGCAAACTGCCCAGATGGGCTGACGTATAGCGCCCGTGTTTGCAGAAGCTGATACGTCTTCTCTGCTTTTGTCAATACCCACAAAGCGATGCATTGTCACCAGCACCTTCCGTGCTGCCTTGCATGACAACACACTCCGACTTTGCCCAGAGCCTGCTGTGTGCGAGGCGGTGGCCGCGGGCTGATCCGTGCCACCGGGAGCAGTGCGGATGCTGCGTCAGACAGGACCCCCTCCGAGCAGACTGGAACGAGGCGGCATGGGGAGACGGGAAGGATGAAAGGAATATGAGTGAAATTTAGACTTGATTGTTAAATTTAGCAACAAAAAAGGTTTCCTTTTATATTTCCATCACAGTTCTGGTGTTTCAGCCAAAAGAGGCTTCTACAGTGCCAGATGATGGCTGAGGGAGCGGAGGCAGTCTTGGGACTGAAGCTTCCCTTGCTTGGGAAGCTCCTCTCAGCCCTGGGACTTCTGCAAGGAGCCCAGCTAATCAAGTAGATTGAGACCGACCAACAAGATAACTGTATCTGTGAGGGAGGAAGAGTGATTCTGACAGTCAGACCAGCACAGGTGGTGCAGGGAAGCCTTCTGTCCTGCAGACCTATCTGTAAGCTCCCATCAGGAGGAGCAGATGGAGAATGGATGTAAATTCAATGCTTGTGTCCAGAGACGAGCAGCAGAACATATTAGCACAGCTTCTGCTAGACCTTATCTGTGAAAACGCTTGCTGATTTTGGTAAGAAATAGGTTTAAACCTGGAAAAGGTGTTTATATGCGGGCAGGACAAAGTGGAGATGGTGGTATGAGGCATGTTTGCGGTGATGGCACAAAGGACACTGCATCACTTTTTGGGGCTTCTTTTTAAGAGGTACCAAATTCCTGCTCAAGTCTAGCTTCTTACACATAACCATCAACGAGCATCGTGCTCTCTTATGTAGGGATGAGTGTCTGGGCTCGCCTCAATATGGAAGAACAGTTTTCTCTAGTTTTATAGTTAATCTCCAGCTCTCCCACTGATGGCACAAAGGCATTTGGTGATGTCTGTACACGCTTACATCTGTAAAGCTGTAACACTGCTTTCCCCTGGCTCCTCGTCTGAGCCATAGCTGCTGGCTCAGGGGCAGCTTTCTAGATATTTGCACAAGAGAGTGGAGGTGAAGGTGTGTATGCAGAGTTGGAGAGTGTTGGGTAAAACTTTCCATGCACACAGAGCGGTAACAAAAGCAACTGGCTCTTTCTGTGATTCCTGGAGCCACCACCGTCACCGGTGGAGGCTGAACTAGGTCTGGCCTTGCCTGGAAGCTTCTGCGGGTCTGGTAGAGCCTGTCTCGCTGTCTCCTTGAATTGCCTTGGATTTTTCCAGGGTTATTTTGTGCTGTGAAATGTGTAGACCTCTTTCATTTTGATGTGAAACCAGCTAATCAGACATTGCTGTGAGCCAGCAGGTTGGAAATTTAAGCAGAATATATGAGACATCTTTCCATCCAGGCCTGCATCTGGAAGGAAGGTTTTGAGCAGTGTAATCACTGGAGTGAGCCTCCTCGCTCTTCCAGGCTGATTCCAGAGGTTAGCAAAGCGCTGTGCATTCGGTGTCTTTTGCCAGCCTTCCTCTTCTGTTGATTTTCTGTTAAACATATAAAAAGAATTACGGCTTTTCCAAAAAAGACATGTTTGAAGGCGATCCCAGATCATGTTTCAAGGTTAAAATCCTTTCAGCCACCAAAAGTGATAATCCCTGCAAAGACAAGATGTGGATCTGCCTGCAAACAGAAGATGCTGCTTTTGTCATTTGATAGCAGAGGAGGAACTGACAATTAGGAGATTTATGGGAAAAGGAAAATTATGTGGGCTGATGAACTTTAGGTTTGAGGCTTTCATTGAGATTTGGCCTGTTACCCTGATGATTAATGCAGCAGAGCTCGCTTCCTTCTCAGAGGCTGAGCTCATCCTGTGTGTGTTTCTCTCACCAAAACACTGTTGGTTGCTATGAAATCCCCAAACAGCTTTGGTCCGTGAATCAGTGTTTTCAGAGCTGCTAGCTATGGGAAGGGGTGCCTGCAGCGAGATGAAAAGGCTTTTTGTGCAGAAACTCAGACACGATGATGCGTTTTGAATGCTCCTCCGAAACTTCTGAAAACAGCCTTGCCAAGAACCTACGGATGCTCATCCCTCGCTCTGCTTCCAGCATCGCTCCTGGGACACCGTGCAGGTCTTCAGCTACTGGAGCACAAAGGTGTTTTACCTGTTTGTTTAAGGAGCAGTAGGTGCCTTGATAAGCTTGGCCTGTCCTACTCTTGCAGAGGGACAGCGAGCAAGTGTGGAGTATTAACCCTTTGTGTTGGAGGGGACTTCTTGGCAGCATCAGACTACTGTCTCTTGCCAAGAGGTTTCAGCATCACAGAGGCCTGGCAGGGCTCTGATCTCTGGAGCTTCTCCCATGGTTGTGCAGCAAGTTTCCATCTCTGCAGCAAACAGCTTGTATTTTTGGATGCCTGTCTTGGTTGCTTCAGCTCTGTCCTGTCACCCTGCTCTCTCCCTGGCTTTCTAGGGAAAGAGATAAATCTCTTAAATCTCTCATCTTTCAGAGAAGAGATAAAACTGTTGTAAGGGGTGGAAAGCATTTCTCCTTGTGACTTCTTAATCACAAAGCCTAAACTTTGCGCGTTGTTCTCCTCCTGTATTTTATTTCAGGGGTGTTTAATACCTCATTTCTCACTCTACAGACTCAGCTCATTCAAATGGTGATATGGATGCTCCAACACCGGCTTCTTATTCAGCTTCACACTTACGTCTGCCTGATGGTGCCACCAAACGAGGAGGATTTTCGAGCCCAGGATGAAGATATGCCTTTTACTGCCAGAGTTGGAGGCCGAAGTTTAAGCACCCCCAATGCTCTCAGCTTTGGTTCTCCAAGTATGAGCACGCTTCTCTTTGCTGTTCAGCCTACAGCCCAGTTGTAGGGCTTCCCTTAGCAATGCAGGAGGTGATCAGGCTTCACGAGGCAACTCGGATTTGCTGGAGTGCTTGCTAATCACCTCCAGTCCTTCTTAAACAGAGAGTTGGGGACTGGTGAAAGTCTTAAGGGCTATTAGACCTTAAATTCTTGTTCTTAAAAACAAGCAGTGGTTTGTAATTTGCCAGGTTCTCACTGGGGCATTTTAAACACCTTTATTTTGTCAGAGATACTTTGATTTTTTTCGAAGTGACTTCCTGCTTCCTTGCTGTACTCATAACTAACTGCCCCGTGGTCCTCTGGCTGCACCACTGTATGAACGATGGTTTTCAGGAGAGGAAGCAAATTGTGAGAACTTGTTTCAAGCAGCATTGGTTCCTGTGGGCTGTGGAGCTGTCGTTCTCACAAACGGTTGATTTCTGTTTATGTCTCCTGATTTCCTAAATCTCTGCTGTGCCATTCTTCGGGTTGATTCCAGGAAAGCTTTTTTTCAAGAGTATAAATTGGCTACAACCCTGAAATCCCCGAACTTTCCTGCCTGTGCTGTTATGAGCAGCGTTAGAACACCACACATCAGGAGAGATTCTCTGTACAGCTCTCAGCTTTACAGAAGTTGTGAATCAGGGCAGAAATCTTGGATTGTGAGTCAGATAAGTCTGGGATCTGCTTGTTCTGGCTCACTCACAAGAGGATATTGCTTCTTGGCCTTTCTGCTTGCTCCCACCTTCTGTGCTGTTAGGCTTTTCGTGTTACCACTTCATGATATTCCAGCAGAGCTGGCTGGGAACTTTCTTTTCAGATGTTTTTTATGGACTGTTTATGGTCTCCAGAAGTACAGTTTTCCACATAAATTGATGACTTTGTTGAAACATTTGACTTCCCCATTGAGAAAATCGCTGTGTTGTCTTATGACTAATTGCAGATATATGTAGCATTTCGAGAGCCGCTTTCTTTGCTCTACAAATCTGCAGGGATTATTTAGAAAGGCTGCATAGAAACAACCTGAATTGATAATCTGTGCATCGTTATGCTGAGGAACATAAAAATTCTGTGTCTTGTTCTCTCTCCCCCTGATAGCCAGCAGTGATGACATGACTCTGACAAGCCCTAGCATGGATAATTCCAGTGCTGAGTTGATACCAGGTGGGGACTCACCCCTAAATAAAAGGATGACAGAGAATCTCCTAGCAAGCTTGTTGGAACACGAGCGGGAAGCTATCCTTAATGTCCCTGCTGCTCAAAATCCAGAAGATCTTCGCATGTTTGCAAGGTAGGAAGTGAGGAGAACCAGAACGTACTGCTTTTTCTTATCCTTGCTGTTCTATTGAAGGATTGGCGTTGGCTCTAAGCAAATCCCATTATCTTGGGATTTTGGAGTATAAATTCTTTTGTGTTTGTTGGTCTTATATCTTTTGCATTTCTGCACATCAGTTTTTGACAAAAGCCAATATATGTGTCACAAGGACACTTGTTAACAGTCTCCTGGATGTGTCAAGGAGCATCAGCGTGTGTGGTTGGACAACACGGATTTCTGTTTGCCTGCCAGTTTTCCTGTGTCCACACATGATAGACATAAAACTGGATAGCCCAAAAAAAAACTTGCGGGCATGCAAAGCAAAGGCCCAGCCTTGCTGATGCTGTTGTTTTGTGTCCATTGATATTTCCAAGCCAGCTATCTTTTATTTTAAGGTTTGTAAACTCCGTGCAAATACAAGACAAAGAGAGTCAGACACAAAGCCAGCCTGAATACTTTTCCAGACCAGTCTACAAATGCTTCAAGGTCTGTTTTGCTGCTTGTTATGTTAGGTTAAAGTCATTAGGATGTGTGATTAGCAGCATGCAGTTCTGTTGTTACAAATCTCAGGACAACAAAAATACACAAGATGTGGTTCTGCATAAGGTGAAAAACAGAATGACTTCCTAACCAGCCATCTGGGAAAAAGGCAAGCGTGGGGGGAAAAAGCTTTCTTTTTCTTCTTTCTCTTTCTTCCTAAGCATTTCAAAACACAGTGGCATCGCTGGAATGCAGCTTTCACTGGTTTCATACTTGTGGGGCAGAAAACTACCTGAGGCCAGTACTATGGCTCTTCCTGTACTTCCCAGATTGAGCTGATAATCCCCTGAAAACCTGGTTCTTGCCTAGGATGGATACAGTCAGGTAGCCCAGAGAAACTGTAGTGGCAAGGAGATTCTTTTGTTGTCTGCAGGAAACTTTGCAGCTCTGCTGTGCTTGGGCCTTTGCACAGAGCTCTCCCAAGCTTGTGGGTGGCTGCTGCTTTCTGAAAGACTCGACTCCATCTCCTGTAAACCATTCCCTGATCCAGTGGTGACACTTTGGCCATTTGAGAGCTTTGCAGCGTTTTTTCCTCATTGCCAGATAAGTCATTACAAAACCAGCGAGAAAGGAAAGTAAACCCAAGATCATAATTGGTGATACCTTAAGAAAGGATTTGTAGGGAACAAATTTCATGATGACTCCCCTATCACTTCCTTCATTTGGGTAAAACAGCGATTTGAAAACTTTTGAACTGCAGATGCCAAAATTTACTTTGTTTTCTTCATCAGCAGCTATGACCAGAGAGCTGCTTGAAAATAAAATAACACAAAACATGAACTAAAATAAACATTGGTGTGTTTATTTCTCAGTCTGTCCATGCACCGAGTTCTTTAGAAAAGGGCTCTGCAAAGCCTGCATTTCCATTCCGATGGACATTGAACCGACAACTGCGTAACTTACTGTGAAGGCAACAGTGAGGAGGAGAGAAGATAAACAAATCGGTGCTGTGGGTGGGATGCTGGAGTGTGCGAATGGGAATGTTTCTGTAGGATGCTCTGGTTACCTGTGGCTTTATGAGACACTGTAACTTGGAGGTTTTAGATGTCTTTTCTCTCTTTCCCTGCTGTAAACCAGCAGACTAATGTCTGGGTAAACAGATTGCTCTTAATGAAAGTGTAAACAGCTGTCAGAAGCCGCTGCAGCGAATGAGCCCATCGCCCTCGCTGCCCGAGTCCAGGTTTCTGTGTGAGCTCTGCTTTTTGCTTCATTTTGAGGAACAGCAGCCTGACGAGGGCTGTGCTCTGGCAAAGAGCTCTGAGGCTGCAGCTGCCTCCCAGAACAAACTCCTGCTGGAAACGCACGGTTACTGCCCTAAAGACACTGCAACTGCCCTTCCAGGTGCAGTTTTGTTTGCACGCAAAGGGATGGGCTATTTTCAGCAGAGCAGCAAGGTTCATCCCAATCCATTTTCCTGTGTCTGTGCCTCTGAACACCTGTTTCTCATCAAACTGACGGCAGAAAAAGAGCGTGTGCCTGTCCATCGCTGTGCACAGCCAGGATTTGCAAGGCAGAATCCTGAAGGGGAAATAAGGAATACTGAAGCTTGGCTCCGGCGTTGGCTGTGTTAACCCTCGTAACATCGGGTCAGATTTGAAATCCAAGTTCTTTCCTTCAGTGCTGCTGAGGATGGGTGGTGTCTCCTTCCAGAAGTAAATTTGAGAAGGAGACAGGTTCTTTTTGAGCTTGATCTGTGGTAATGTAGACGAAGCATTCCTCACTGCGCATTCAGCAGTGCTTTTATAGGCAGTTTGAGGGTTCACCCATGGCTTCTCTCTCAAGCCAAGGGTGTGGAGGTGTTTTCAGGATCTTTTTTTTCTTAGATTAGGAGACAGAGATCCTTTACTCCTCTGGAATGTTCATTGGTGACACTATGCTGTGGAGAGTTCTGTTCCATTTTCCAGCAGTGCTGGTGGAAGGGACCTCTCCTTGGCCAGGAATATGCTGATTTTAATTGAACGAGTAGTCTGAGATAATCCTTTTCTTTAGCAGTTAAGAACACTACACTGCTCTTAGAGGGGCAGCTCTTGTACCTTGAAGAGGGAGAACTTCCATCGCTGCATCTGGAAGTGCACATCTGTCAACAGACACATCTGGGCACTTCAGAGGGGATCACATGCAGTGTTACTGTCCCAGAAAGTGCAACTGATGTCCTGGTTGGGTCCTACAGATGTTCATTGTTCAAAATGGTAAAGGTAGCACCCATCTTGATGATCTGAGGGCTGGAGCATCTGAGGACAGGCTGAGAGAGTTGGGATTGTTCAGCCTGGACAAGAGAAGGCTCTGAGGAGACCTTATAGTGACCTTTCAGTACCTGAAGGGGCTCCAGGAAAGCTGGGGAGGAGCTCTTTATCAGGGAGTGCAGGGATAGGATGAAGGGGAATGGTTTTCAGCTGAAAGAGGGGAGATTGAGATGAGCTCTTGGGAAGAAATGTTTTGCTGTGAGGGTGGGGAGGCCCTGGCCCAGGTTGCCCAGAGCAGTGGTGGCTGCCCCATCCCCAGGGGTGTTCAAGGCCAGGTTGGATGGGGCTTGGAGCAACCTGATGTAGTGGGGGTTGGAACTGGATAGGTTTTGAGGTCCCTTCCAACCCGAACTCAGCCCCAGGTTACACCTCTGTAGATTCTACCTGGACTTTTGGGACCAAAATATCTTCCCTGGGAGGGTTGTGCAACCCAGCCGTGGGGGGGGGATCTCCAGCCTTGGAGGGTTTCGGAGCTTGGCTAGAAAAAGCTACAGCATTGGCAATGATCCCGCTGGAGCAGGATGCTGGACTAGACGTCGGAGGTGTCTTCCAGACGGCATCTTTGTGATGTTCTTTAATATCCTCTCTAGTTTTTATTGGAGTGGAAAGATTTCATCTTGACTGGTTACAAATCCAGAATCTTTTTGAATATAGGATGGATTTATTTATTGGCAAACTGCTTCATTTGTGGCTGCTGAAAGCCAGGTCATAAGCATTTGCAAAGCTGTGCCAGGAGATGAGAGCATGGGCAGTCCGGGGAGCAGCTTTAGAGGAGGGTGGGAATGTGCAGCTTTTAACATCTTCACAATCCCGTTCTGGACAGTGATGCAAGTTATAAGATACCATATAGAAAAATTCCTGTTAATACCTCGGGGAATGGGCTGGGGTTGACATCCCCCCCCCTCCCCAAACCGATGCTGTCCCTGCCAGTGGCCACTTCTCAGCACACCTGGTTGCCATCGGGCCAGGGAGGGAAGCCAATCAGCTTGATTGAAATACCCAGTGGGAGACACTGCGACAGGGAAACGCACAGCCCGGAGAGTGGGAAGGTAAATACGATGGGAACTTGGCCGTCTGTTGTTTGTTTGTACTGCAGGTACAGAGACGGAGCAATTATGTTCTGTGTAATGCGCCAGCTCGAGGGCTGGCAGATGAACATCGAAGCAGAAGGCTTGCGGCGTGCTGGGTCTGCCCCACCCTGGGCTGCCTGCAGGGAGGAGGCAGCAGGTTCCCGGCTCCGAGCTCACATGCGGGCTCACACGCGGCTCTTTGGGGGTGAGAGGAGGGACACGGCAAACGGGAGCAGAGAAACACAAAGGGCAGTGGACTGGAGGGTGAAACCGACTCTGTGCTGTGCGGAGGGAGGTGATGAGTGAGGGAGACCGGTGCACTGTGACTCCTTCCAGTCGCCCGTGAAGGGAAGGGGTGACAGGAGTGCTTTGCCTGAGCAGCAGCGAGCCCGCACGTTAGCCCTCCAGGGAGAGCATGAGGCCCCATCCTGCTGTCATGTCAAAATGGACAGGAATGCTCTCAGGGATATTTGGTGCCTTTCGAGGGCTATTCCTGCAGGAGGACTGTGGGAATGAATTGGAAAACGGAGCCAGTCATCACTCATTTCCACAGTCAGTGGGTGTGAAGCCACAGGCCAGCATATTCCTGAACTGCAGCTGAGTATGGAAACACGAGCGGGGCAGAGCGTGATGTGTATCACACGCGGACGCACATCTGTCTGTGTAGCTGGCGAAGAGATTCTGGCCTACGCGTTTGGGCCTTGGGAGTATTTGAGCGACAAGCAGTGTGGTGCCTGCATTCAGGAGGTTTGTAAGAGACGGAGCAGCAAACTCCAGCGTTGTCTGGAGGGCTGGCTCGGGGTCACAGCCAGAAGGATCGCAGGTCCCCAGCAGCTGGGGCCTCGCTGCAGTGGTTCATCTTAGAGGGCCCTGTGAGCGACTGCAGGGCCAAAGTTATCCACGGTCTATAGCGTGTTGGTGGCCAGCCAAGGGGTATCTGTGCTGGTGCTATTGAAAGACAACTAGGGATTTAAAAAGCCAGTGTGATTTTAGCTTTAGGGTGTGGGGGATCTCTGGGGGGTTTATAACTCCCAGAGCTTCCCTGTGGTACTTGTCAGCAAAATTCCCATCTCACTGCTGCCGCCTTCCCCGAGCTGACCAAGCCTCAAGTTACCAAGCTGCCGAGAGGGAAAATACGCTCTTAATTCTAACAGTTAGTGTAGGAACCCAGGCCTCCGAGGCAGGGCTGCGCTGAAGGGCAGCGTAGACTCAGGTAAGAGAGGGCAGATGGAAATCCACCACTTCTTGACTTCTCAAGGCTTGTGGGCACTTGTGGCTCCTTGCTGGCTGGAGTTCAAGCTATGTTGTAAATGGACAATCTCGGGAGATGCTGCTGGCTAGGAAACCTTTGCAAAGCCCTGAGGTGGGGGAGTCCCCTGCTTTTCCAGGGGATTTCTGTGCTAGAATGCCTAAGGTGAGAACCCATTTAATTCATTTTTCATGTAAATGAGGGGCACAGCCCAAACACCTACTGATTTATGTCCCATGGGAGAGGAATCCTTGAGGGTGGCAATGTCAGTCCTTGCTTTTGCACTTGCTTTTGGCCCACGTGCCTCCCTTGCTCTCCTTCCCTGCAGGCTGCTGCACTATTTCCGAGGCCGACACCATTTGGAGGAGATCATGTACAACGAGAACATGCGTCGCTCCCAGCTGCTGATGCTGTTTGACAAATTCCGCAGCGTGCTGGTGGTGACCAGCCACGAGGACCCCGTGATTTCAGTTTTCCAGTCCCTCTTAAAATGACTCTACTCTCCGAGGGAAACTGCTATGCACTTGATGCTGATGCTCTGAAAGAAGCCTGAAAACTAAAGGAGGTGAATTCAATTCCCTCTTGCTATGTGACATACAGCAGGTTCGTGCCTCGATTTCCCGTCTGCTCCCTGTGGTGCCAGCCAAGGCCGGTCTGCACGAGGCTCCGGGGCCTGCTGCAGGACAGCACACATTTGCTTAGTCCGATTCCTGCCATCCCACCTTCAAAGCACAGCAGATGCCGTTCTCAGCCCTTCACTGACCCTGCTCCCTCCCCAGGGCTCAGGAGTGGGCCGGGAAGATCTCCACTGCAGTAGTATTGACAGTGCTTCACCTTCAGGTGGACGCTGGTGGATCAGAGGGGCTTTCTCTGCTCCCCAACACGACTGCTGCGTCATCCAGCTGCGAGGAGCCTGTCCCTGCGGCAGAGCACACCTGGCCTCTGCTCAAGGGCAGAGTGGAGCTGGCCTGGCTTTTAGGGAGGTGTCCCTGAGTGCCAAGGAATTCTGTTTGATGATCGTTATCTGGCAGCGACGACATAAGTAGGAAGGCAAAGTCTCACAAGTAAACAGTTCAATGAATGAGAAAGACTCGCTCACTGTTCCTGCGGGGGCACGGGTGTCGCCGGGCAGCCTGGAGGGTTTCAACGTTTCGAGCTTTTTGCCTGGGTGGGGGCTTGGTTGTTGGGCAGGACTGAAACGGGCTGGCAGAGCCACGAGGGCATGGCCAAAGCCAGAGGTCAGTGCCGAGGGCACTCAGACTTGGACCCCAGCGCTTGTTTTGTCCCACCATTCCCCTCCCTGCAGGCATGGCTGTGGCTGCAGCGACCGGGCTGGGGATCAGCCTGGGATAAAGCCACTCAGCTGACAAAGAAGGTGCAGGTCTTGCGTGGTTGATCTGGATCAGGAGCGCTCCTCAAGCTGTGCTGGAGATGGAACAAGAGGAGCCAGCCCTGTTTCTAAGGACAGCAGGAGCTTATGCCTGGTCACCCCTGGCCAGCGAGAGGCCACATCCCTATGGCTGCTTGCTGCTCTCTGCCAAGGCCGTGTACCTGGGGAAGGCGGGGACGACCTTTAACTCCCTGGCAAGCTGAAGGGGGGAAGACCTTTAACTCCCTGTCGGGCTGTTAAAAGGCTTCTCCGTTCTACCACACACAGGCTGGAGTGTTGCCCAGAGCCGCAGCCTCAGAACAGCTTCGCTTGCCCACACAAACTGGGTGAAACTGCGAGCTTTGTATCCCTTCTTTACAGCCAGCCGGGCACAGGCATGCCAGGGGAGCCCAGGGTCACAGTGCACCAGGCACCTGATGACAACAACTGACAGTCCTTTCAGGGAGTGCAGCTGCAGTCAGGGGTGTTAGAGAAGAGCAAATCCAATGCCTGACCTAAAAATCAGATTAACATTGCTGTAGGTCCCAGTCCCAGCAGCCTCCAGCAACTGCACCTCAACGTCAGCATAACAAGGGCCGTTTGGAAGGGGCCAAACATGTGGTAGGGACAAGGGGGTTGAAAAGCTTGACCTTTTCTCTTGCATGTGAATCCTAAAGTGTCCCTGCCACCCCTCAGACTGCCAGCGTGGCTGCAGTTCTGCCAGTTCTGCTGTGAATCATGGAGGTTTTTACCCCCGTGTATCTCATGGCAGCAATCTCAGTGTTGGCACTTTCTTTGTGTTGGGGTTCACACACTGGTAAGTTCTGAACTGGTCTGAAAAACAGCTGGGAAAACAAACCAACATTCCTGTTCTCCCAGCTGGATGATACAGCCTGGTATAGGTTGGAAGGAGTTGCTGGAGGTCTTTTGCCCACATCTCTGCTCAAAGAAAATGTGTTAGATTGGGTCACTCAGGAGCTTGTCCAGTTGGAGTTTGAAGGTCTCCAAGGACAGAGATCCCACAGCATCCCTGGCCCCTGTTCCAGTGTTTGACCACCCTCATGGTGAACATTTTTTCCATACAGCTAATGAGAGCTTCCTGTTTTCCAGCTTGTGCCCACTGCCTCTCATCCTGTCGACAGAAGTCCGGCTCTGTCGCCTCCACACCCTCCCCAGGGCAGGTGTGCATACAGCGAGGTGGCTCCCTGACTGCCTCTCCTCCAGGCTCATCTCACCCAGCTCCCATCCTCCCCCTCAGCCCTGCTGGCATCCAGTCTTCCAACTGGTCCCCTGCAACAACTGAGCGATGGCTCTGCTGGGGCCAGGGCTGAGGCGAGCAGTGCAGGGGCAGAGCTGGGAGCCCTCATAACTTGTCCACCTTAAATGAGTCTGGATCCATTCCCAAGGGAGAAAGTAGCCTGCAGCATCCGAGCCCAACCTCAGTTCTGACTGGGAGACCCGTGCCAGTCTGCCCCATAAAGTGAACTTTCACCTTCTGCCACGCATTGTGATACAGTGCGTTTATTGTTAAAAGCATCCAAGCTGCTCTGCCCTTGCTGCTGCCGTGACAACTGGAGACTACCACAGAGCACAGATCAAGTCCCAGTCAGTGGCACACATGCAGGACTCGTCAGCTACTGGAAAACTCTCCCCTTGCTACCAGCTCACGCTCTGTTTTCTTGTCTACAACACTCACAAATTTGTTGCCTCGTAAATAAAACCTGAGAGGTTTCTGTGTCCACTCCCCCCTGTTGCCAATGCCGATCCTTGTTGTGGCCACCACGTCTTGCTCTCCTGGCAGGTCCTGTCCAGGTACCATCCAGATGGCTGCATCCTGTGTCAGGTCCCTTTGGTCAAAAGCCTTGTCGATCCCAAGCGCTTGGCAGAGCTTGGAGGGCCCGTTACACAGCTGCCAGTCCTTCATGGGCTTGGTGGGTCCTTTCCTTGAGGCACTGCGCAGCTCTCTCATCGCTTCTAAGCCCTGGAGAGGTTCCAAAGAGCGAAGTAACACTGCAGCCCCTTCCCCTGCACAGAATTAGAACCATGTGTTAGTAGAGGGCTGGCAGTCAGGAATGTCTGTGCTTTTGGCCCCACCTCCAGCAGGAGCCCTTTGGCTCAGAACCTGTGGCTCCGCACAGGGATTTGCCGGCAGTGCACAGCCACAGGCTCTGTCCTTCTCCTGGGCTGCTTCCAGTGCCAGGCTCTGGACTCAGCCCCTCACCCATGCTCAGTGCATTCCCCTCCCTCTTCTCAGTGTTCCATAGTGATGTCTCCTTTATTCATCAGCGCTGACTTGCTCTTCCCAGCCCCACCTCCTGATGATCCTCAGCCTTGCTGCTGCTCCAAGGTTTGCCAGAGGGCAAGAGGTTTTCCTATGTCAGCACAATGTTCAGGAATACACACACATATGGTTCAGTTCCAAAGCTGCTCCCAGACCCAGTGGAGTTCAATCAACTCTGATTACAAGAACTCCAGCTAACAAAGGACAGGGGGAATGAGCCGGGATGCTGCCAGCAGAAAGAGGCAGCTTGTAGTGTTAGGCTGGAAAAAGAGAAACCTGGGAATGTGCCACAGGCACCAGGAGGTGCTGCTGCCTGTGCTGCTCCTGCTGAGGAGGCCCACGCTGCATGCAGTGCCAACTCAAACCCCCACGAAGAGCGATGACCGCGGCTGCAGTGCTACAGGGGAGAGCGGTCTGAACCCTTGTGCCGGGGAAGCTCTTGCAAGACAGGGACCTGGGGCAGGATGGGGCCGCTGAGTCTGTGGCTGTGGGATGCACAGCTCTGTGAGCATCGCTTTGGCAGAGGAGACCTTGCTAGGACAAGAAGTGAAGAAACCAGACAGAGTCTCTCTCAAATGTGAGTTGCCCCCCTGTCAGCAGCCATAGGAAGCTCCAGCTGCGCTCCCTGGTTCTGGTGACAGTGAAGCAAAGATGTGGCCCTGAGTGCAGCCATTCTCCAGTGACAAGGATCTCCAGCCCAAGTGGGCCGCAAACGCTTCCTTGGTATTTTCCACTGGACAGCAAGGAAGGTCTTCTCATGACCTCGCGTGGGCGAGGAGAGTGCCTGGTAAAGCTGGCTGTGCGCACCCCACACAGCGCTCCTTGTGCCGGGGCCACCCACGGCATTCCTCCCGCCAGCATCTGCACGCTTCATGATACTGCTCCGCAAGAATCCCCTCTCCAGCCTCAAACATCTGGAGCCATGCTCATGCCTGGCAAAGGCTTTTGTTGTAGGCATCGACAGATCCCCAAGGACCTGTGATTTCCAGAACCAGAATCCCTCTGATACTTTGTACAGATCCCACATGAAATTACCCTCCTGGGTTCCCAGCTGATGACCCTTCCTGGCTTTGTGAGGGGTGCCTATTGCTCTGAACCTGCTCGGAGCCCTGCTGCCCTACAGCCCTATTCCCAACAGCTGTCAGCAATCTGTTCCCAGGCACTCCCTGCTCCATGGAAGGGGATTGATGCTAATCTGGCAGCCAAAAGCTGCTTCTCTGTGCTGCAGTGATTTAGAGCTCAAAGGTCACTTTAGATTTTTAAGAACATGCTCCATGCCCTAATTCTACTTTTTATCCATGCACAAACGATGCTGCCTCACTTGCCAGGAACAACTGTGGGATTCTGAGCAATTCCTTATTACACCGCTTGCTTTCATCCATCAGAAATGCAAGTGGAAACCGTGGTTACGCTTGAACTGAACTGAGTCCTTGGGAGTTCACGTGAAGAGACAATCTCAGGGACACTGCAGGTGCTCCCAGAGCATCAGCAGAGCCGTGAAGGGGTACCTGGCATTTCTTTCTCTGGCTGCTCTTCCTGGGTTTCCATTAAAAAGTTTTCCCAGCCGTGTGCCACACAGACACCGCTCTGCTGAGCATCAGCAGCCGCTGAGCATGACAGTAACGCCCCAAGAGCTGTGGGAAGAGGTGGAGGCAGCAGGTGGGACAAGAGCGTGGGGATACCACAATAAGCTACTGCCCTCTCTACCCCCATCTGTCCCTGCACCCCTGGGCTGATGTTCGGGTCCTCCTGAGCATACTTGCACACGAGAAGTTTTATATTAACTACCAAAGAGTAGCTGAATCCCTCTGGCTCAACTCCTGCCTGTTCTGCTTCCACCTGCCTTCTTCCTCGTGGTGGCCTGCAGCCGTTTGCTCCCAGGGTTATCTGGCTTCGGCATCTGCCTGACGCGAACACGGCCGCTGTCACGCCACCAGCAGCAGTGCCAGCCCAGAGATGCTGCATAAATGCCCCCATGCCCAAGAGCCACTCCGCATAAGGAGTAGCATCCAGAGCTACAAGCTGGGATCTGACAATGTGTGGAGGCCAATTCTTGCCCTGAGCAGCAAGAAATCATAACGCAATAGGGAAGACCCACACCCCTACTGCGCAGCTTGCTGCTCCTTCCCTGGAGCGGCTCCAGCTCCCACTCTCGGAAACAGCTTTTGGCCACTGGAGAGAAGAAAATTTTCTTCTCTCTCCACCCATCTGACTCACTGCTCCTGAAACACTTCCTTCAAAGTCATAGTCTAGGATTCAAAAGTTAGGGGGAAGACCACGCAGAGCGATCCTGGGCCTGGGCAGAGCATGGCTCGGATCTCGATTTTACAAGCTGTTCTTTTAGAGCTGGCAGCAAAATGCACACCTTGGCAAATGCCAGGGAAACAAATCCCAGCAAAGCCAAAGGGAAGCCTGACTGGCATATACCATCTTCCTGAAGTGAGGGAAGCCCAACATCTCTCTTAAACCAGGGGAAAGCTCTTTGTACTGATTACTGTGCTGCTCCAGACATGCTATAGGATTCAGGCACACTGAAAGACATTGGTTACATTTCTTCAGTAAACTCTTCTTCTATCATCTAAAACCCAACGTAGCAATGCCCGCTGTGGCCTCAGGCAGTAGCAGTATTTGCCTCAGTGATGGGAAGACCTATCACAGTAAAATCCTGCACGATGACACTTTATCTCAGTGATGTGCACAAAGATTTCAGCTTCCTCAGTGACAAGGTGTGCCCTTTGAAAAGCAAAAGCAGTTGTGTTCCCTCAGTAATGTGTGTTCAGTCTCCCAGGTGACCCCTTCCGAGGGAACGTGTTCGTGGTCCTTTTTATAAACTCCAGGTCAGTCACTCGGGTGCTCACAGCATTCCCAGGGAGACCCCAAAGTACTCGGGTATTCTGCATTGCCTTCCCTGCAGAAAGACGACCTGTTACATCAGAAGTTCATGCTATGCACAGAGCGTGGCCTGTGCTATTAAGAAGGGCCAGGCTATGCCACAACAGAGAGGTTTATCCCACTGTTGCCTTGTGTTCTCTGCATAGCCACAGCCAGACTCAAAATGTTTCCAAGATCCATCCCATAATGAGAGAATGAAATGCTTTTGCCATCTACCCAGGTGCAAGTGCCACCAGGAAAGGCGACTTCTTCAATCCTCCCCAACAACAGGACAGGCTTCTCCATCTATTCTAGGATAAGAAAAGCATCTCAGGTACGATTCCTCCTCCAATTCTTTTACAACACATCTGGGCAAAGATAGGGAAGGAGTGAAACCTACTTGTGTAGAAATATCTGTGACACCCGACACACACAGCCACGCTATTTACCACAGCGTGTTCCTGACAAAGCCGGTACTGACAGCTGTGCTCGGCGTTGGCAGCGCTGCATGCGTGCCGGGCTAACGGAGAATGGATTGGTAGCAAAACCCCCAACTAAATCCATCACAGCACCAAACAATTTGATTTGCTACAAAACTAAACATAGGTACATAAGGGAGAATTTCCTCAGGTATAAATTTCAAAGAAATCTTTTTAGAATTCAAAGGCTAAGCATCTTGTTTTTAATGAAAAATAATTATTCCTAATATCTCAAACTCTTAAGTCCCATCCTGAATAAGGAACCATTCTGCTTTCATTATCTGAGCAGATTTGGCGGAGAGTGTAATGCAATTCCCATGTGTTCATCCTCCAGGCTCCAGACCTCCATTTAGAGAGACAGGCTCTTCCCCCGCAGTATAACCTGGCACCGTTGTTCTGCCTGGCTTCTGTCCAAAGGCCAGAACCCGAGGATTAATGGTCACTGTTCCAACATTTGCTTTCCACTTAGGAATACACAAGCAGTGGGTTTTTTTGAAGCTGTATCTTGGAAATGGCAAAAAAGAAAAGGAACTGTTTTTGAGATTTTTTTCCCAACCAAGTGAGTATTTATCTAAGACAGACTTGCTGCCATTTCAAGGTGTCTAATTAACCAACTGCTTTATTGCACAGCAAATGCTGTCATTCTTACAGGAAAATAGAAAACAAGCTTTAGCAGTAACATTTGTGTGTTAAGAGGAGCTGTGGAAGAAGTCTCAGCACCTCGAATCTTGTGTTCAGTTTTGGGCCCCTCACTACAAGGAGGACATCCAGATGCTGGAGCATGTCCAGAGAAAGGCAACAAAACTGGTGAAGAGTTTAGAGGAGAAGCCTTTTGAGGACCTGGGGCTGTTTAGTATGGAGGAGACTGAGGAGAGACCTTATTGCTTTCCACAACTACCTAAAAGGAGGTTGTAGCAAGGTGGGGGTTGGTCTCTTCTCCCTGGTAGCCAGTGACAGCACAAGGGAAAATGGCCTCAAGATGCACCAGGGGAGATTTAGGTTAGATATTAGGAGGAATTTCTTTACTGAAAGGGCTGTCAAGAATTTGAAGAAGCTGCCCAGGGAGGTGTTTAAATCACCATCCCTGGAGGTATTTAAAAGATGAGCAGATGTCGTACTCGGGGACGTAGTCTTGTGGTAGACTTAGCAGGGCTGGATTGATCATTGGACTTGATTATTTTAAAGGTCTTTTCCAACCGAAAGCATTCTATGATTCTATAATATTCCAGAGTAATTTGATGAGTGGTTGATTACATTACCTTGAGAATAATAAAAGTAGACTGAAGATTCTGTAACAGTCTGGGCATTTTGATTTGGGTTTTCTGTTTGTTTTGAGATAGAGCAAAGCTGCTAAAATACTCCCACACTGACTCCTTGCTTAAGCTTAGGACATCTCTGACCTTTGTTTTCCCCAACATTTACAGCTTCTGAAGATAAGGGGAGGAGACAGAAGAGCTTCTTGTCATGACAACAGACGCCAAGAGTCAGGCTGTCATTAGACTGCGAATTTACTTCTACATCACCACTTCTGAGGAACAAAGTTCACTGAATCACATGAGCAAGGAAGCAGCTGCAGTCATCAAACCTGAAAGTTCCATCCTGTCAAGGTTCTCCTCCAGTCCTGAGTCTTTATTCCTGTGCCTCAGCAGCTCGTGCAGCTCACAGCTGCGACCAAACCCCTCCAGGTGCTCACTGTGCAGCTGGACATGGGCCCTGCTACTAACCTTGGAAGTGAATGTGCTGCCTGTCCACAGGTGAACACTGTTCACATGGCAAACCCAGGCTTCAAGGAAAGACCATGACAGTCAGTCACTGACTTCCCAGAGCCCATCAGGGGCTCGCAAGGGACCGCAACACAGACGGAAATATCAGCCCCATGCCACAGGCATTAAAACTCCCTCAGCCTCAACTTACCTTGGCTGGAAACATTCACGCAGAAATAAATCCCGTAGATCTGATAGACGTACAGAGTTCCCGGTTTCATGAACATTGCAGCATTTCGTTGTGTTTGCTTCCCACCTTTTGAGTGGGAAGCTTCATCTTCCCCACCCAGATAAGCTTCTGTTTCAACAATCCTCCCCCAGAGTTCTCTGCCATCAGGAAGTTTGCGAACTAGAATCTGAAAGAGGGGTCAGAGTGCATCAGTTAGCAACCCTCTGTGCAAAATAACCAGAGCGCAAGAGCTGTGGGAACGAGGAAGCTGGAAAAAAGGACCTGATTGTACTATTACTCTCCATCTAGCAATCCAGTCTGTAAGCCTACAGGAGCTTTTTCAGCTTCTACTAGCCTGGCCACAGCCCTGTACAAGAAGTTCCTACTACCCCACAAAATGCCTGCAGTGCCTAGCTGTGGCAGCGTCATCAAGAACCAATTTATGCTCCTACACACAATGAAGCCCAGAGAGTTACTTTTATGGTTATTATCTTCTGTATTCTCCACTCCAGTCTCTCAGGTGTGAGGCAAAAAGCACCACCACTATCAACCCTGAAGCAACATGAATGTGTATTCTTTAGGATCTGAAGAAATATGACAATGGCACAACCAATTAGGTACTGTGATTAGATGGTCTCTCTCCATAGAGACATTTGACATGTTCTAGTCCCTAACCATAGAGATAATCACAACCAGAGTCAGTATCAGTGCTGCCTCTGTATTTTCTGCACCACAAAGAGGGGCAGCGCGGGAGAGCTGGGAATTGGCTCCAGGCAGACAACAGCAGATCTCTGTTACTGCAGTGTTCCTTGCTGCTGGCACCTCCTTAAATAAAACAAAGCAGATGCAGGGAAAAAAACATGACGATGAAATTAGTCTCTTTAAAAATAAAGCAATCCCTAAACTCCCTACAAAGCTTTTTTGTGGCTTGACTCAATTTCTAACCTTCACATTTTACTTAATGTGTGTTTAAGAAATACTGCAGTACAGTCTCCTTTCGGCAACAGCTATCAGTTTAATTACACTGTATTCAGCACTTCCATATTTGAAAACTAGCCGTTCAAAAACGACCTTCGAGAAATAAAGCTTAATCCCTAGCAGATGTTTGTGCTGGATTGCTCGCACAGTCACTGACCTGGCCCAGTACGGGTGCTCCAGCAGTCAGGTTCAAACACTGCAACTCAGGGTTTCCCTACAGTGCTTCACAAATTGTTGAAAACGATCAGTTTATTGGTTTTAGGAAAAATACTGTGAGTTCAGAAAAGCAATGGTGTTTAGCAACTGCCTGTAAACACCCCAAAAGCACACCCGTGTGGCCACATTTCTCTTCTGATGTGATGAAATGCAATGGCTAGGGTATGATTTTAAAAGCACGCAGGCATTTCCCTGACTCTTCAGAGACACCAAGTATTAACAGTTAAAATGGTGATGTTTCACAATAACTCACGGTAAACTACTTTATAGAGGTTATTATTTCTCATTGATGATGTATCTTGGTGTTAGGACAGTTCATTTTTGAGAGGCCATTTACTGCCTGTGTGTTCTGGGGTATTTTTTGGTTTCTAAGAATGCAAGTATGACATTTAAGGTAAGTATTATCAATATTCCAGTCACCTCCACAAACTGAAGATACTGAATGAAACATTAAATTATCATGGTTATAATGCTAAGAAAATGAGAGAATAGACTGGGTCGTGGGACACTGGGTGTTATGCTTTAAAGGAAATCTAAAATTAACATAGGCTCGTAATTCTAGGCCTAAACAGGAAAAGTAGGGAATTCAGACTAAAATATCGTCTGCGCAGGATAAGTGAGTGCGTAAGGATGTTGGAATCATTCAGACCACAAACAAGGCATCAGTACTGGGTGACTCCAGGTGTTCTCATGCAGCCCACGTCAATACCAGCGCAGGGCAGGACACAGGCTATGCTTTTTTAGACACATCAAACGCTTTGCAGAGTGAGCAATCGGGGATCTCACAAGAACAGACTAAACTGATCCAGAGCAAAAGGTTTTTCCAAAGATTTATCCCTGAAAAACAACTTTAACCATGAAGCATGAAGTTCAGTATCCCTCCACAAGCGTTAAGGTCCAAAAATAACCTATCATCAGAGTTCTGCTTACCAGCAGAAAGGGGAAACTGCATAAAGTGAGGAAGCTTGTTGGGAAGAGCTTAGCACGCAGCCAAAGGTTCAAGCTGGAACGGCAAGCCTTTAGCAGGATGCCTATAAAGATAGCAAGCACACGTGATGGATCAGAGAGAGGTGAAGACAGACCAAAAAAAAACCCAGCAGGGTTAAAAAGCAGAGCAAAGGCGTCAATTACAAGCAAGACAATACCCTTAGAAAATAAAACAAAGCTACAGACCGCAAGACAGGCCAAAGCCAACAGTTTGTGGAACAAATTCCTGAAGTTATCTAAACCAATGAGAGGGCAGAGAGTCTGTTCACCCTACGGACAATAAAGGTATGAAACAGACTCAGAGGAGATAAGTAAAATTAAAAACACGTTTTGCAATTGTGTTTAGGAGTTCCCAGACTGGAACTTTTCATAGGGAAAACACTGGAGGAACTGCCTCTCATGAAAAAGCAGGAGAGATTTTTGAGGGACTCACTCTGCAGAAGAGACATGTTTCATCTCCCCAACTCTGATTTCCAAAGGCTCTGAGCAAGGCCCAAAGATTCCTCAAAGTTTCTGCAATGGGATGAGGGAGAAGGTCCTACCGTGAACCAGTAATGCCTTGAAAACTCAGAAACGGAAGGTAGGAATAGCAGTTTCCAGAGGAAAGTTTAACAGTGGGACTGTGGAGTTTTGGATGTCTCCACACCAGGGTCTGTGCTGCCTTGCCATTTGTGTTAATAACCTCAGAAAGGTGATCATTAGCAAGCTCACCCAGCGTGCTGACGGGATGGAGCCAGAACCAATACAGGAATACCTGAAAGGAAAATAATGGGCCTGAAACAACCTTCAAACCACAAACAGCAAGATACATTGCAGTAAACCAGAAAGAGGGACAAAAACTCCACAAAATACTAATCTTGAAATGTGACAGCAAACTAAACCTAAAAAATTCCTCCTCTAGCTTCATCCAAAATAGATTTGGACACCAGTCTTTAAATTCCACTGAACTTAACGAGAGAAGGAAAAAGAACTGTATTCCTAAAATAGCAAAGCCCTGGAGTCAAATGGAATTCCATGCTTTCACACTAAGTTATCAGCTAGCACGTGTTCCAGAAAGGCAATCCCAGTGTCCAGGGCTTACCTGTCCCAGAAAGGACCTGGCCAGACTGACACAGGGCTGGTTGAAAAAATCTGCTTCAAGCCGGGAAGAATTTTTCTCCGTTGCAAAGTATTTGCTGCTTTTTGGAGCAGAATTCCCATCAGGCATAGCGTTCAGGTTCTCCAAGGCATCAAAAGGAGAGAAGCTGGAGCTGCTTTGCAGAGCACTTAATTGAGCCAACAGCTTTCTTTTTCTTGGCATAGTTCTAGAAAACGGATATAATTAGGAATACAAAGCTGATTTCAAAGTAACTAATTTCTACACTTATTAGAGTCTTATTTTTGCACATCTCTCCACAACAATGAATCTGAAAGCTGTAAGTAATCAGACAACCTAGGCAAAGTGCAGAAGCGGGTGACAGATTTAGCTGTGTCTACAGCAGGCTAGGCAAATATTGGGCACTATGGATAAGCAAACAGAAAACCGCAGTCTGAGTACTCGTAAGAACAGCAGATTGAAAGCAAGTCTACTCCACTTGGCAGTAAAAATAAGTTTGCTGACTGTAAGGTTAGGAAATTCAGAAACTGAAAACAAAGATGAACCAGTACCGTACTTTTTACTTATATCTCATGTAATCTGTTAAGTGGACAGAAAAAAATAGGAAACAACCACCTCAAAACCTGTGCTGGCTCAGAAAGTCCACAGAGCTCACGTATCAATCATTTTAATGAAACCAGAGCAGAATCTGTAACTCCATAGGGAACAGGATGTTTGATGTGGGAGATGCTTTGTTTACAGTCACAGTGACAAACTTGTTTCTCATAGTGTAGATAAGTTTGTGTTAGAACCTTCACAAAAGAATCTTTAAATTCAACCTACCAGACAAAGGTAGAGCGGTCTGGTCCAGCCAACAGTAACCTACGATTGTTCTCTCAGGTCTGTCACCAATTTATTAGTCGAGCTTGAAAAAGTCTATGTTTCTTTTTCGGCGCCGCAGCCCCTATAGATGTTAAAAAGGAACAAACTTAATTATTGACTGTATAAAGCCCTGTGAAATAGGCTGAGATATTTCGTAGCTGGGGATCACAATCCCAGCAGTGTATTTGCTGTTTTCTATCGGTCTCCAAACAGTGTCTACCAGCTCGGGCACTGCTGCAGATGCTCTTTATACAAAAGGCTATGAAGACGGGGGGGAATGCACTTTTCCTATACTGAATACACACAAAGCCAAACCCAAACTTTTAAAACTCCCCTACTGGCACTAAATTTGGGGAGCGTCAGCCTCAAAAAGGACACTTAAAAGAGAATGTAAAGACACCTTTTTAGAAGATGCCTCAACAGTTCTGAAATTCAACCACATGTAGAAACAAGGGAAAGAAGCAAAGGTTCAACATTACACATAATGAGCAATGGAGAAAGAATCCTACATACAGGTGAACCTCCAAGGGAAGTATCTACATAGTTAAGCAGCTGTTGCCACAGATTTTTCACCAGATCATCGGCTTTTAAACATGACTACAAAAAACTTCACTTTCAAACTCCATCTTCATCTTGCTCTGATGTTTCTCACAAAGAAAGATCCACCAGCAATAGTTTCCTGGAACTACACTGAAACAAACGCAGATGCAGTGTACACAGCTACACTGGAGCACCAGGGCACAGCAGCATCACATTCCACTTCAGGAGAACCCAGACACAAACATATAAAAATAGGCAGCAAAAAAAAATCCCATTGGCACAACTGGCAGAGAGGCAGGATGCTTTTATTTTCTTTCTAAACATCTAGTCCATTATTGCAATAATTTAGCTTTGTCAGAGACCTGCCACAGAGGGGCCAGCTCCACGCCATGAATTCTGCTCTGACCTGTGGCTTTCACCTGCTGGGAATCCTTAATGATTTTATCAGAAATCAGCAGCCTGCCTCAGACAAAATTCTCTGGTGGCCTTCACAAATCAGAGCCCTGCCTAGGAAAAAGGATTGCAGGAAGGAAGGGACAGAGGAAGAATGCTTTCCTGATCAGACCGACCCTCTAAAAGGGTGATACCCTTGGTCAAGGGAGTGCTCCTCACCAAAGACAGCACCTCCAGACCTCTCGACAGTATTAACTGGAACTTCCAGTTCAACAGCCGCACATAAAGACCTGCTGAAAACACGGCCAATTTGAGTGAAGCATCAACTCATTCGGTAATTTGTGCTCTTATGGAATGCGACATCAGAAACAGGATCTGAGCTGCCTGGCACCCATCGCCTTTCCAATTAAGTCATTCTTAAAAGCTGCAAGTGCTCCCATGTGAATGTTGTACTGGCAGCCTTAGGGCACTTGTAATTTCATTGCGATGGGCTGATCCTACACAGATCTCAGCATCTTTAACTCTCATTGGAAACAGCAGCAGCATACCGCCTTCTAATCATGAGAAATGGGTCACATACAAAAACATGACTGCTTTAAAAGCAACAATGCAGAACCAGGGGACTGCAGTACTGTCTCAGAAATCCAGAAACACCTCAGTCTGCACTTGCTTGTTCATACCAAGATATGAAACAAACCTCTATGCCTCAAAGCCTAAATATTCTTTCCACTTCCTATAAAGGATACTGCTCAAGTGTGTAAATCCCTTCTTGCTTAAGGAAAAGCATACTGCAGAAGATAACACATACCAAGCACCCAGCATATATATAAGCACATTACCACTGCTGGAGAGGTAACTCCTCATGTAATTCCCAGTTGTACAGGCTTTATGTGGGAATATATGTATGGTCAGTTCTGCGTCAGATCAAAGGACATGTGTTCCTGCATCTGCTCTCCAGCACAGGTGAAAGGCAGGAGCCTCAGGAAGAACAGCGGAATAAGCCACACAGCGCCCCTCCACGCATCCTCTGTTTCCAGACAGGAGCCTTCAGAACCAGGCAGAGTTTCTGTGCACTTAGTAACTATGAGCTTATGCAGTCTTCCCAAAGCCCATGTTTACATGGGCATTGTTTACTATCCAAACCTCTTTACTGATGAAGGAAGCTTCACAGAATTAGTTACTGTGGCTCCAAAAACTCCTTCATTTTGTGTGTGAAGTTAGGCCTGCTCCCCACCCACATAAATCAGTTTTACATTTACAATTCATCAGGAAATGCAACATTTTTTTTAAGGCATGACTTTCCATTACAAAAGCCACACTGGCTCTTCCCCACTCTATAATATTTATGCAGGTGTCCAGTAACTCTGCCTCGCTGTATATTCTACTAATCCAGTTGGTAGTGGTCAAACGTTCTGGTCTGCATCCCATAGATTTCCCCTAGACTCCTCGTTAAAAAGCACTGACACATTTGCTGCTCTCCAGTCCACAGGTATCAGCTTTCAGTGAGAAGGGAAAGACCGTTGTAAGCAGCACTGTGCCTAGGGCCTTCCTCTGGGTTGGCAGCTTGCTCCTGCCTGTTGTTCCTCTTGCACAGACACTTCATTTTAAGGCAGATCCGTCCCTGAGTTCTCAGCAAGAAACATTTCCATCCACCTGTCCAATCTAACCTATTAATAACCAGAAGCAAGTTAATAATGTATAGCTTCCTGGACAACAGTGTGAGAAGCAGACAAAAAAACCACCTTCTTGAAAGCATAGTGCAGGCAGGAGCTAATCTACTCTAACTGTAAACGTGACATTGATCTCTCCACAGACAGACTTCAACACTATGTGCAATCTTCCTAATACAGTATGGCACAGTTTATTCACCTTGCTGCGTGCTGGGGATGTCACTTCCTGCAAGACGTCCTTACAATTCCAATCCTCACTCCTATTGCTTACTGGACATCTAGAGCTTTTCGGAATGAAAACTTACTCATCCTTCTGTAAAGAACAAGGGAGATAAAAACGAGGGAGAGTAATGAAAAGCCACAAAAAAACCCCAAAAGCCTTCAGAGCAAAATTATGCTCTGTTTCAGCTGACTCTCTTAAACCATTTTGTTTTGTTCCATTCCCCCCCACAACATTCGAGCTGCTCTTTTTAACCGAGCACCAAACTTGCATATTAAATGAAAGCAAACAAGTTAAATATAATACTGTCAATGGCCATTAGCTAGCTCAGCCTTCTGAGATTTGAGTTAACCAAGCCAGCATCTACCTAAGCAAGGCAGCATGCAGAGAGGGCCACAAACACTGATCAGGAAATGAACATAAGGATTCAAAATCATTTGCAGTTCAGGTCTTTCCTCTATATCTACATTATTTGTAGCAAACGTATGTTGAGTGTATTCGGCTAATCACCCCAGAGCTCTAAGTCTTATTTTTTTCCACCTATATGAAACAGTGAGAACACTCTTGACTTGTAAAGCGTATTGAAAGAGCTATATAAGGGGACACAGAACTAGTTACACTTAAGTCTTTGGTAGTCCTCTTATAAAATGATTGTAGAAAATACACTCCTTCCTTAATTTTAATATTGCATGAGAAACAACTTAGTTCAGGCATAAGGGCTTGGCTCAATGACCAAAGATGTTTCACCAAAGACTTCATTAATGCACTGACAAAAAAAAAACCTTATGACTCAAATGCTCAAACATCTGAACAATATCCTCAAAGAGAGCCCCGCTTAGGAGCTCCTGTTGATTTATCAGTAACTTAAAAGCCAAGGAAGAAAAGAATAAGCAGCAAAATCACAAAGGTTGCCCAGAGAAGTCATGGCTGCCCCTTCCTAGGGGTGTTCAAGACCAGGCTGGATGGGGCTTTGAGCAACCTGATCCAGTGGAAGGTGTTCCTGCCCATGGCAGAGGGTTTGGAACTGGATGTGCTTTTTAAGGTCCTTTCTGACCCAAACCATTCCACAATTCTATGATTTACCTCCAAAGGGATCCTGGCATTGCTCCCTGCTGGAGCATGGAAGCAGAGGGTTCTCGCGTCTCCTCCCAAGAAGTCAGTCCTAGACTCAGACTTAGAGGAAAGGACCTGCTCCACATCCAGCTTTACAAAGGCAGACCACGTGAAGCCCTGTGATAAGTCTTTGACTTAAAGAGAAAGATAAATTATTTCAGGCCAAGTTACTCAAAAGCAGAGCACATTATTCCCCATTTTGCACAAAACCCCTGAGCTCTCCAACAAATCCATGCAGAGTGGTACAGTTGTCACACCAGAAGGACAGGATGTCATCCAGAGGGATCTGGGCAAGCAGGAGAAGTGGGGCTGTATGAACCTCATAAGGTTCAACAAGGCCAAGTGCTAGGTGCTACACCTGGGGCAGGGCAACCCTCAATTTCAATATAGGATGAGGGATGATGTGATTGAGAGCAGCCCTGCAGAGAAGGGCTTTTGGGTTGTGATAGGATGAGGGGCAACGGAGAGGGCCACATTTAGACTAGACATAAAGAGAAATTTCTTCATGATCACAGAATCATAGAATAGTTTGGGTTGGAAGGAACCTTACAGATCATCCAGTTCCAACCCCCTGCCATGGGCAGGGACGCCTCCCACTAGATTGGCCTCTCAAGCCCCATCCAACCTGGCCTTGAACACCTTCAGGGATGGGGCAGCCACAACTTACCTGGGCAACCTGGGCCAGGGCCTCACCACTCTCACAGTGAAGAAATTCCTTACGTCTAGTCTAAACCTGCTCCTCTCCAGTTCATCTCCATTGCCCCTATCATCACAAGCCTTTGTGAACAGCCCCTCCTCAGCTTTCTTGTAGCCCCTTCAGGTACTGGAAGGTCACTCTAAGTTCCCCTCGGAGCCTTCTCTCCACACTGAACAACCCCAACTCTCTCAGCCTGTCCTTGGATGGGAGGTGCTCCAGCCCTCGCATCATCCTTGTAGCCTCTTCTGGACCCGTGAAAATGATGAGTGGGTTTTAAGCTGAGAGAGGGGAGATGAGAAGAGATACTAAGAAGAAATGTTTTCCTGTGAGAGTGGTGAGGCCCTGGTCCAGGTTGCCCAGAGCAGTGGTGGCTGCCCCATCCCTGGAGGGGTTCCAGGCCAGGCTGGATGGGCCTTGAGCTCCTGATCCAGTGGGAGGTGTCTCTGCCATGGGGGATCCCCTTCCAGCCCAACCCATTCCAGGAAGGGGGTTGCAAACAGGCTGGGAACAGCCCCGGTACCGCTCCCATCCACCACAGCACCCCCCATCCGCAGCCTCTCCCCCCTCTCCCGCCACCCTCGGGCCTCACCGAGCTGCAAACACCGCCTTCCGCGGGGGGCGGAGGCCGCGCCGCAGCCGGGGCCTTTCCCAGGGGCGGAGCCGGGGAGGCGCGGGCCGGAGCGCCGGGCCGGAGCGCTTTGCTCTGTGCTGGGCGGCGGACTGTGATCCCGTGGGTGCGGAAAATGCCGGCAAATCGTAGCATCGTAGAGTGTCCCGAGTTGGAAGGGACCCACAAGGATCATCGAGGCCAACTCCTGTCCCTTCACAGGACAACCCCAACACTCACACCGTGTGTCTGGGGGCCTTTTCCAAGTCCTTCTGCAATGTTGTCAGGGTTGGCGCCGTCACTGCTTCCCTGGGGAGCTGTTCCGGTACTCCACCACCCTCTGGGGGAAGGACTTCTTCCTAATATCCAACCTAACCCTCTCCTGGAATCTTCCTTGTGAGACCTCATCTGGAGTATTGTGTCCGGTTCTGTAATCCTCAGCATAAGGAGATGGAGCTGTTGGAACTGGTCCAGAGGAGGCTACAAGGATGATCGGAGGGCTGGAGCACCTTCCATACGAGGATGGGCTGAGAGAGTTGGGATTGTTCAACCTGGAGAGGAGAAGGCTCCAAGGAGACCTTAGAACGACCTTCCAGTACCTGAAGGGGCTACAGGAAAGCTGGGGAGGGGCTGTTCTCAAAGGCCTGTGGGGATAGGATGAGTGGGAACAAGGATAAACTATAGGTATGGTTGGACTCAAAGCTCTCAAAGGTCTTTTCCAACCAAAACATTCTATGAGTCTAGCAATACAAATGGGCACAAGTTGGCTCTCCAGAGAGCTGCGTTAATTATTACCTCTGTTCCTGCAGTAACAAGTATCTGGCCTGCAGAGAAAGTTCTTGGCTTCAGCTTTGAAGCATAAGCTCAAAATGGGATCAAAATATGATTTTCCTCACAATTTTCCTCTGGAGACATGGAGTTAAGGACGATGTTTCATAAACAAGTGTTTGCACAGAGGGTATGAGTGAAAGTCTGATGGATCACAGGATCATTTATGTTGGAAAAGACCTTTAAGATTATTGAGTCCAACCATAAACCTCACACTACCAACTCCACCTAAGACTTCCAAGTTCACCACTAAACCATGTGCTTAAGCACCACAACTGCATCGCTCTTAAATATTTCCAGGGGTGGGGACACCACCACTTCCTGGGGCAGCCTGTTCCAGCGCTTGACAACCCTTTTAGGGTTTGAGGTGAAGGAATGTTTCCTAATATCTAGTATCAAAATGGATTTATTCCAATTTGCCTAATTAAATACTGATTCCTGGCCAGCACTAGCTAGGACAGCACCAGCTAGGAGCCAGCAACACAGAGGAGCACTTAGTGTCTATCCTGTTTGTGAATTTGCAAGGAAGAAGGATAAATAAATTGCTTTACTGACTAAAATTTTAGGAGGCATCAACAGTTTTGAAGGTACAGCGAGTGTATTGGTGGCTAAGGATGTTCCTATGGAGGTAGAAATTAGGGTCAACAGTCCAGTGTTGAGCTCAAATGTGAATGAACCAGATAAAAAGCTTTAACAGTCCTGTAAACCCAGAACTTCCAAACTTTACTACTCTTGTTTAATAAGAAGATGTAAAAAAAATCCACAAAATTACTATGAATGGAGCAAATTCAGAATCTGTTACACAATATTCGTTCTTTTTCACCACAAAGAAACAGGAAATGTACTTTGGAACCCAAAGCAACACCAAGAATGCATTGAAAAGTCCATGAATCATTGTTGTGAGGCATAATAGCATTGCTAATGTGCTGATGTAAAAAAAGAGAGGGAAGGAAACGTATGTGTATCTTAAAGTTTTTGATACTTGAATTGGAGATATCTGTATGATTTTTTAGTCAGAAGGGGCAAAGAGAAGCTCACAAGAGTTAGGGTTCCCTGGAGAGATATTACTGTAGGCTGCATAAATGCGTTTAGCTCCAGTCTGAAAACAACATTTGTGTTATTACCAAAGACAAGAAGAAGTGTTTTTGAAAATCATTAACAACATTGACTGCGTGAGTGTTTGAAAGAGCATCTTGGACTTCCTGACTTGCACGGTTCACATCCCAGCTTTAATGTGGTATTAATATAAGAAAGGAAGGCCAAGAAACGGCATGAAAAGGGAGATAACCAAACATCAAACTGGCCTTTCAGCAGATTCTGAAAATTAAAGGAGCATCTAAGCAAGAATGAGAGATGTGGGAAGGATTTCCTGGGGTCAGACTAGTTCAGCTCTGCAGACTTTCCTCTGTGGGAGTCTGTGGGACAGGCAGTGTCAGGAATGCTGGCTTCTTTGAGCGCAGATCTATTTCATGCCCAAAGGAAGTATTTAAAGCTTCTGCCACCTGAGGAATGCGAATTGCTCCGAGCTACAGCATATGCCATGTTCTTCATTTGTCCAATAACTTCTATGTTACAGAATCAACACTTAAAATAGCCTCCTGTAATAGCTGATCTGTTTGGGAAGATTAAAGTTTCCCTCCCTACTGGGCAAAACCTTTTTTTTTTTTTTAATGTGAGAGGAGTGACTTGGAACCCATGGTTAGAATATCTGGCTTTCTGAGACCTGAGGGCTGCAGCACAGTGCATGCATACAGTGTGCTGGGCTTTTCTTGGAGCAAAACCTGTGTTTGCAGAGTGGTTCCCTATGGCTTCCAGGATACACAGACTGCTGACTTACTGTCCTTTTACAGTGAGGACAGCAGAGCAGCATGGAAGCAGAACAAAGCAGAAGGGGCAGATTGTCAAGTTTTCTCTGTGTCAGACACCCCATCAAGCTTCAGCAGTGTCTGCTGAAAGCCTCCTCTGTCCAGTTAGAGGGAGACATGAGACTCCCCTCCAGTGGCCGTTGGCTGGGCACTTCACGTGGCCAACATTTGCAAGACAGCTGCAACATTTCATGAGCCAACTATTGAAGAATTCTCTTAGATGAAAACACTCCAAACAGCACAGGGTTTTATGACATCCACTCCTGGCCTCTCCTGACATCCAGTCTTGGCTGCTGCTTCCTACTTATCCTCAACTGCCAGTGTGTCTTATTTAGAGCTATTTCCAGTCAGGGTCTGTTCGAGGTACACACAACCCTTAAATTAGTACCAGAACTAACCAGCTACTAGAAGGGAGAGGTGCCCGTAGCTGCTTTGGTATCTCCCACACCCAAGCAGAGCCACAGATTGAATGTCTGGTTCTGTGAACCAAGCCCATTCAACTCGTTATGTAAGCAGATGTGTATGTTTTATTCTAAATTTGGTGACATCCATGGTGGATATCGTTCCACTCACTTTGCAGTCAGTGTACAGAGAACTCTAGCAAGTGCACTGCACATAATGGGAAAACACAATAAATCAACAGATCTCCTGGGGGTCAGCTCTGGACCAGAGAGGGCAGACAAATCCTATTTAGTAATATATTAATGGATTCTACCGAGTCTGTTTGTTTGTTTTGTATGCAAGTCATTTTTGTTCTCTGACAGGACAGAAATGCTTGGCTTTACACGATTGCTCAGTGCAGAGAAACAAATGCAAAAGCCAAGTGAGCAGGGCAGACTTGCTGGGCTCTGCTCACTGTGTCTGCAGGACAGATAGCTTGCGTGGCATCCTCAGTGAAGCTGGTTTTGGTGGTGCCATCAGCATAGCCATGCCTGGGGGTCTCTCCCAGCTACACCGGACAGGAACAGTGGGAAGATGGAAACTGAGACCAAAGGCTCAGCTGAACGGGTGAGAGGTTGGGAGACCTGAGATAGAGCTGGCCAATCAATCAGCCAAGCTTTTTTAAACACGGTAGTTTATTTTCCGAGGGTGTTAAAGACAGTTTATTCAGTACTTCCTAAATCAAGAGGAACTGGACTGCAAGCATGCCTTGTAAATCAATCAAGCCAGAAAAAGAGTATACATCAGGATGTATACTCTTTTGTGTGTGTATATATATGTACATATGTGTATGTCTGCATGCGTGCATGTATGTAGAGTCCAAGCATTGCAAGCCTGAGAGCTGTTAGCCACTCCCAGCATTGCCTCTCTGCCAAGAGCGCTCATAATGTGCTGGATGCAGGGAAAAAGCCCATTTAAGAAATTTCACTGACTCTTTGCCCCCAGCCACTTTTTCTTGCCTCTGTCCTCCAGAGCAGTTTCCCTCCACTGTACCAATACAATAACTTGCAGAACTGTGCTTAAATCAGCTCCCTGAACAGGTTGAGGGTAACATCTCTTCCATGTGCTGCTGCTACCATGTCCAAACCCTCTGGGTGGAACAACAGATCACCTTTGACGTGTACAGCCTCGAGCAGTCCGAGGAGAAAGAGGCACAAATGAGGTGCGTCAGTGAAGCTGAGGTGAGGGTAACCCACTGAGGATGAACAGTTTCCTGCATCCTGGGCAATGTCAGCGTGCCAGCTGCTAGCAGAAGTTCAGATGAGCTCCAGCAGTGTCTCATAAGAGATGAAAAATGTTCAAATTAGGCTGGAGTTGAGCTGATGATGATAATTTGTTTTTACAGAAGTAATCCTGTACAATTTGTAAATGCAGAAGAGCTGCTTGGAGGGAACTTTCAAAGGCGATGCTCATGTTTTATGGGTATACTGGGATAAATACTGGTCAGCTACTAGGTCCACATGAAAAAGAACAGAGCCTTTTCCAAATGAGACCAGAAGTTATGACCTGAATGGGAGCCAGTCACTCTCTGTTCTAGAGGCTCATTACAAAAGTTGGCATGGAGAAGGTGAAGGAAGACTGAGAAGGAAACAAAGTGGCCTGGAAAGTGGCAGAATCAAAAAGAAAGAGACAATTCCTACATAGATTGTGGAGCTTATTTCTGTGGGACACTGTGGGTACTAAAACGTAGGGGTTCAAGAATCTTTTGAAGAAATACCAGCAAGAAGAGTCTGGCTAAGCTATTAAACCCAGACACACCAGTTATAATGCGGGAAGTCCCTGAGCCACAAACCACTCGGTCTGGTGGAATATTTAGGAGAAATATGACTGTATACTTGACTGTTTTTATAATGTCTGTAAGCTTTTGCAGTTGGCCACTGCTGGAGGTAGATATCTTCTGCTTGGTGGATCTGCTGTCTGACTCATCCAGCTCTGAGAGGTGTTCTGCAGGAATCACAACTGTTTTGCTTATCCTGCTTAGCTGATCTCTTCTAATAAATCTACATTCATGTCTGCAGTGCTCAGAAGGTGAAAGAAAATGTTCAAAGAGCAAAAATGCCCCAAATCATCTTTGGTAAAATGAGACTGCCCACCCAGATCCTGCTGTTTGCTATCACAGACATCCAAATTTAGGAAACATGTGGGCGTGGGCATATTTAGAGTCATTGACCACAGGCATGACATAGCAGTGGTTACTAAAATGGACCTGGAGTTGTTTGCCTTGCAGGACACAGTAAGGAGGCTTGGATTGAATATCATTGACTAAGGTCACAAGAGTTAAGCTTGAAATAGCAGAACTTGAGAACATTGGGGGTGTAAACAGTTGACTGGAGAGTATGTCACAAGCTTTTTGCAAGGGATAATCATTGACCAGATCCATTGGCATGAAGGACCTGATCTGAGAGTGGCTTTGCTGCCTGTGTAACAGCTGGCAACAAAAAGATTAGCTCTGCATTCACTGCAAGTTAATTATATTCCTAGTGATTTGCAACTCTGTCTTGCACGTCCTCATGGATTAAAAGAATGATTATAAAGGCTCATCTTAGGGCTCACAAGCCAGTACAAGGGACAGAGATCCCCCTCTCCTTGGGTTTGTGTTTCAAGTTTAGCTCTGTAACTGAAATTGCTGTTGCATTTCCCTTTTGACCTTCCTTCCCAGGGTAAGAAAATCTATGCACTCACACTTTATGTATCTGCCGCCTTCTCTTTAGAATCTGTAGGCTGTGTTCCTTTAGATTTTTTAAAAAAAATTAGTTTCTAGGTAGAGGGGAAGACATGGAATCATGTCCTTCCTTACAAAAAGAAATGAGAGTGTGCTCAGCAATTCTCTCCACTGTTGGAAGTGTTCTAGCCACTGGCACATGCTGCTTATGTGACACAGGAGGGAGATGGTGTGTGGTGGTGAGGGCAATAGGGGAGCTGGCAGCATTACGAGGTCCTCAGGAGGACAAGAAGAGACAGACGTTGTTGTGGAAAGGAAGGGAAAAGGTACACAGGACCCTAGGAAACCGTGCCTTGTTCCACCGCTCACAGAGCAACCTTAACATGAAGGATCTCCAGTTTCTGTCTGAGGACCCATTAAAAAAAGGGGTCTTGAACCCTTAAATCTGTCTTCAAACAGATCCCCTAGGTTTGATGGGATTTGCTGCTGCACAGTTTCCCAGAAAAATGCGGGCAGCCTGAGCTCCCGAGTGAGAATTCAAGGAACTAGAAAGCAGCGGGGTGCACCCTCTGCATATCAATTTTTCAGTTGGCATTGAACTTCGTGTTCCTGTTCCAAGAACTGCCACTGAAAACAAACTCCTTTTTTTGAAGAGATGGGAACTCGGATATTCCCAGGGAAAAAAACAGTCGAGAGGCCATTATACACTATAGGTAAATTTTGCTTTTGAGTGTAAAACGCTAATGCTTTCTGCAGTGCTCCCTCATTTTTAACATCTCTGTTCTTACCCACTACTTCAATCAAGACAGGTCTGTGTTGCAGCCTTCCTGCGGCTTTTACTTTAGGAATGTGAAAAAAAAGGAAGAGAAAGAAACAAACCAACCAAAAGATCATAGCCTGGCCCATAAAATTATGTTGGGAAACCCCCAGTACAGATTTAATTAATCATCAAGAATGAGTCCCTTTGCTAAGGGATCTTATTCTGTTTGAGGCAGTAATTCCTCCAAACTCACTAGGAACACTTTTTGGCAGTATGAACCGTATCTCTGTGTAAGTGATTTTTAACAGGCTTTGAAGGTAAAATGAGTGCTCGGGAATCATCTCTGCTGAGCAATGGGTCCTGAAATTGGGCAAAGATGGTGATTGGGCTCCAATTCTTCCAGGACTTCCAAGCCTCTCTGCAAACAACTTCCAAAAGACCTTGGCTAGATAGCCAGGATTAAATCCAAGATACTTCCTGTCACTCCTGTACAGTTTGGGGGTGATTATAAAGGAATCGGCCATCCTCAGGAGTATGTCTACCCTAATTAAAGATCTTGACACTCACAAAACCTCCGCTTTAACTCATCCTGCTGAATCTGATGCTGCCACATCTGCTCACACTTCCACTGCCATGGGTGGCCGAAGAGGACACGCAAAATCAGGAGCAGATTGTATTTCTATAGTA
The DNA here is from genome assembly GCF_017976375.1 of Cuculus canorus. NCBI lineage: Eukaryota > Metazoa > Chordata > Aves > Cuculiformes > Cuculidae > Cuculus > Cuculus canorus. Next base: position 343,333 of record NC_071415.1, on the reverse strand, counting down.
GAATACAGATATATTCCCTAGTGGACCGTAAACTGTGCTCTCTTTCCAAGTAGGATCCTCTTGTCCCTGATTGCAGATTGCTGCCTGTTGGAGGCTCATTTCCCTTTTTGATCTCCGAGCCGGCTGGGATAGACATCTGCTTGCAATGAACTGAAACTTTCTTGCCCTTCTCCAGGCAGCCTTAATTGAAGGCAAGTTGTGTGTGTACAGAGTGCACATCAGTGTCGCTTTAGTCGGAATGTGGATCCCTTTTGGCCTCGTGTTACAACACATCATCACATGGCGAGAAACAGGATTTTGAATGGAAAGATAGGACCCCAGAGCCAATATAAATATCCCCTGAAAAAATAGGAATTACTTTCAAAATAGCTAAGCTCTCCATTTATTTCTTCTGACTTCCTGAAAATTTATCACGTTTGCATAGCTGATGGCTTTTCCCCACTTATCTGTGTTTTCTCTCTGCTGCCATATTTCTGAAAGTGCAGCAGGAGCTGTGTTTTGCTACGTTTTGTGGGCTGCGGAGGTTACTTCATTTAAAACCTGCGATTGTGTCCTCAGTGGGATTGTGGGTTAGCCAGTTCTACTCTCAACAAATTTGTAGTGATACAGGGTAACCAACGGTACTTTGGAGTAAATCAGAATCCCTGCATTCCTCCTTCTGTAAATAAAATGACCAGAGTTGAGGTTTGGGGTTTTCTTTTTTTGGTCTGAGCTGCTGGAGAATTCCTCTGCATGTCTACAGAGAAAGAAATAACATTGAAAACTGCCTTACTACAGCCAGCGTATTTGGTTCACTTTTCTCCCCACCTTCTGGGATGGTGTGGCAACCAGCATAAGTGAGACAAGGACAAAATGGAAAACCTGGTGAGGGACTGCTGCAATGGCCGAAGTGGCTTTGGTCACCCTGGAGGTGACAGAGGGGAATCTCATTGCATCTTGTGCTGCTTAAGGGGTTTACAAGGATGCTGTGAGGGCACAGGCGGTGACAAGGGAAGCTCTGGTTCTCGTGCACAATGACCTGGTGCAGCCCTCAGACGGTATCAGAAAGGTGGCGAGACCTCTATCCTCACAGGCTTTCTGAATTCATCTGGGAAAGGTGCTGATCCACTTTCTCTAGCTTTGCAGCCAGATCTGCTCAGAGCAGGAGGTTGGACTGGAGACCTCCTAAGGTCCTGTTCCACCAAAATCCTTCAGATTTTTTTGCCTGTGACATAAGGACCAAGCAGTTCATTGCTGCCATCAGACACAATCATAATTTTTCTCATCTCACAGCATAGAAATTTACAGGTCTGTTGCTGCAAAAGTCCCAATAACAATGGTTTCATGGTTTCACAAAAAAAAACCCTGCTGTAGCAGAAATGTTCATCTTTCACAAGCCTGATGAGCACAGATTTCTTACAAAGAAAGCAGAGTAAATCTGCTCTTTCTGCCTGTTGCTCAAATAGCTGCTGCCTGTTCCCTGAAGGACTACTCTAAGACTTCCTTCATGAACCTGTTCCTTACGGGACATCTTCCTACACTCTCTGCCCTTCTGCTTTTTTCCAATTTCTGAGGCATACGCTGAGACACCTACAGATGAAACCTCCATCTGCCATGCCCCTCTATAAGCCACTTTGCTCACATTTTCATCTCTTAAAATGGCTAAAAACCCAAATGCCATGTAAGAGGTATTTCAGATGCACTTTTGTCTTGGCAGAAATGGCTACAAAGAATGAAAAAATGGGAAAGAACCGGGTGGCTTAACAAGGAGGTGGGAGTGGAGAGCAGAGAGGGCCATGGAAGAGATGTTGACTGATGGGGGGGGACTCGGATATCAGAGAGCACCTTTTTTCAGAAATTCTGGCCAGATGTCACATCTCTCTTGGGGCTCCCTCTGTAGAACAAGGTTTCTCACCTGGTTTTGCATCAGGAAACCAGTGACAGGCACTATATCACTTATTGACTTGCATCTGCAAGTCCATTAATTTTGTTCTGTCAGTGCGCTTTAATTCCCATAGCAGATCCTATATTTGGCCTGCTGATGTGTAGCATTTCTGCAGCATCGCTTCTCCAGATGTCAGCTTCAAACTGGAGATTGAGACATCTGGGGAGGATAAAAAAACCGGCAGAGGATTTGCCAACTGGGGTGGTGTGTGCGATGACAGGTTTGCAGGGGAAGCACAACAGCTTGATGTGTTTGCTACAGTGACCTACAGCCAAATAACTCGGCATTCGGCATAGCACCTCACACAGGCATCGCGAAATTCATTACAAGCCGATTCCTGGAATCGAGTTGATTTTTTTCAACTAAGACGGTTAGAAATTTGATGTCAGATAGTGCATTTTGGAGTCAGCGCTGTCTGTCTGGAGCAATTTCTCTGGGTTAGATGAGCCCTCGCGAATGCTTTCAACAAACAGTGAGCTGGACAGTTAGGATTGCCACACCGTTTTCCCAGGCTGACTGGTCACAGTTAAAACCCCTCTGTTCTAATCAAAGATAAACTGAGCGATCATGAGAAAGGAAATGCTTCTGTGCGTAACCCCTCTGCCTGGCCCTGTCATCCTGCAGCATGCTGTTTGTCTGCCCTTTCCCAGGAGAAGACCATGCATGCGGCTGATCCCACTATTTTGGGATAATATATACACACCCAGGATTCAGTGTGATCAGGAACAAGAGAGGCTGAGGTCCTGTGCCAACGTGCTGCCATGGTGCTGTTCAAGAAGAATCATCTCCTATGGAGTAGTGAGGTGCTCCTAAGGTCTAGCTTCACCCTCTGGCTCCGATATCTGGATCTACTGCCAGGAGAAACTGTCCCTGCAATGTTTTTTGAGCCTGGCTGGCCTCTAAAAATGGAAGAAGTTAAACTATTTTTGGGACTGCAGGGAGGGAGGTTTCAGAGGACACTGGCAGAGAGGGGTGTGGGACCAGCAACATGGGATTGCAGCCGCAGGCCTGGGATATGGAAATGTTCCACAGCGAGAAAGAAATAAGCCACTGGCAGTGGCATAGTGGGCTGCGGTAGCCAAAATCCTGTGGGATTAAAAAAACTGTCTGCTGAGCAGCATTTTACCCAGCTGTGTCTCTGGGACTGGTGTTTCCAAACCCAGGACAGATACCAAAGTGGCACCACAGGAAACTAAGCAAAACAAAAAAAAACCCCAAAGCTCCAAACTTTGTTTTTTAATCATCCCAATGCTGACTAAATTCCTTGGTTCTCACTATGATGTCGGGGGAAAATCCCTTTGTGTCCAAGTCCCCCTTCGAGCTGTGCACAGGGCAGGCCAGAGCTGGGGATGTTCCAGGTGTGGATTAGCAAGCGGGTATTTTCTAAGAGGTGTATGGAAGCTGTGCACCACGGGCCAAACGGCTGTGCAATCACCTCTTGTACAGCCCTAAGATCAAAACCTGTCACTCACCTTGAAAGAGAGTGTTACTCTGCACAAGTGAGTGACTTGTCTGGACAAAATACTTTTGGAATTCCCAGTTTCCTGCAGAGAGCTTTGCTCGAGGTGGGGCAAGTTTCACCACAGTGAAATGCATGGGACCCTGCAAGCTGACTGCTGTGAGCTTTTGCACCTGGGCATCTCCAGGGGCTTTCTCAAGGAGCCTCTCTGCCCAAACAGCGCTGGAAATGTGGGTGCAAAGGCTCCTCAGTACCAGGGAGCTGTGGGAAGCACATCGGGCACATACCTGCTGGGGAAACACATCAGGCACGTACCTGCTCCTCTGTCCAGAACATAGACCCAGTGTCACAAACTGAATGCAGGTCTTTGGCCAGCGTGGTGCCATCACGCAGCTGACTGCAGGGAGAGAGCATCTCTGTGCCTCCTGGGGAGGAAAAGGGGCAGGGTGGAGCGCAGCGTAAGGGCCTTCGGGGATAGCATACATGTTTTAAACTTAGCAGGAATCCTACCACTGTAAAATAAGCTCTAAACTTATGGTTGGAGCTAAGTTTAAGCTCAATCCTTCCAAACCTGTGCTCACGTAATTGGAGGTCTGCCAGCCCAGCCTGCTGTAGAAAACATGCTATTTTGAGAACAAGAAGGGATTTTTCTTTTCCCCAGAGCTTTTGCCAAACCTTGGCTTCTGAGTGTAAGGGCATAGCTCAGGCAGCACGGTCCTGGTACAGGGTCCTGCCACGTGGCCCAGGAAGAATAAACCTGGATCAAGCCCACTGATATGGGATGCTTGCAGAGCCGTGGCTCTCCGGGGCTGCTGAGCTGCTCAGCATCGTGGCACTGCGGGACTGTGGCCAGGCAGGACTTTGTGCTGCTCCTTCCTGGTCTTAGAGTGAGCTGCAAGGGAGCTCAGAATTCCCAAGCTGCTGTGGGCACTAAGCCACTGGCCTCCTTCCCATTAGCCATAATCACCAGTTTGCTGGAAAATTTATGAGACCTGCTGTACTGATGTTCATGAATATAGAAACGGTTGTAAATGTGATTTGTTTCTTGGATTTGACAGTGTTTATCTGAGCAACTTCAGCCACCCATCATTCACAGTGGCTGTGACAGTGCTTCTGCTGATGGACTCGGAGAGCTACAGAGTGTCTGTCAAAGGTTGCAGATTCATCCCTGACTCTCCTGGTGTTCAGCTTGTGCCAGTTAATCCCTCTGGTTTAGCATTATTGCTGGAAATGTTGTTGTTAGCCATTAAATTCACTAAGCCTATTTTCAAAGTTATTACAGTATTTAACTTGGCTGCTCCAGTGTGGTTATAAAGTTGTATTTCCAACAGATGATGTGGGGTAAAAATAGCCAGTGTCTAATTAGAGCAATCCCTGGAGAAACTCAGATTCTGAGTTTCATAATGAGTTGTTCTCCTTGCAACAAGGCAGGCACGTTTCAGCTCAGTGAAAGATCCTTCTCCACCAATGTGGGTCAACCTGGACCTTCACCAGCTGGGGAGAAGCCAGGTGAAAGCTCCTGAGGAAAGCCCTGAAAGCATTTCACACCTCAGGAGACAGCAGCTTCTCCAGGTAGGGCTTAGGTGACCACCACCAATAGCTTCTGTATTTGTATTTAGCTTTTCCTTTTCTAAGTTTCTTTGTGGGGGTGTGAGAAAAATCTCCTGCCTCATCCATTGCTCGTATTTCTGGGAATCGGGCGGACGTCGGCTGCAGGGTTATGGTTTGGGGTTTAGGCTGGCAATGGTGCCAGAAATAGTATTTTGCAAGCAGCAGTGCGCAGCAGTCCAGCAGGCAGGCAGATTCCATGGCGCTAGCATTATCCCATGGAGCATTCCTGGGCTCTGCAGTGGAGCACAGGGGTGAGCGCTCACTGTGACCTTTAGGCTACCTACCAACCCTGCTCCGTTCCACAAAAGGACATGAGTCAGGCCCTCAGCTCCTCTGCTCCAGCAGCTAGAGAGTGCTTCAGCCTTCTCATGCTGCCCAAACAGCAGCCCAGGGCTGTGCTCTGAGGAGCTCCAGTACAGCTCATGAAGTCCAAGAGGTCTGGATGGGCTGCTGGTGCTGCTGGGCAGCTTTCTGCTCCGCCCGTGGCATCCGAAGTGCTGCTAAACCTCATGTCTGTGTCCTGAGGAGCTCTAGGAACGTTTTCTTGGAGAAGGTGGAGAGGCTGGGGAGTGGCTTAGCTTTTCCTCTCAAAGCCTAGCAAGCTGGGCTCAATTTGCTCAAGACTGAAATGAGATATGAAAACAGAAATATGAGGTGGATGCTACCAAGTCACTGGGAAGTTGTCTTGGGGCTGATGAGACATCTCTATGTATTCTCCGGGGCACTGGAAGGTGTCCTCCACTGGCCAGACACCCCTGTCCTCCAGGGGAGGACCCCCTTATGCTTGGAGCCATGCTGGGGACAGTGCTGTGTGTGGGACATGCATTGCCTCCCTCCCCCACGCCGATGGAAATATTTGTCTTCTCCAAAATTAGTTTCTAAATGTGTTGGAATTTCCTTTCCGTAGGAATTCTTGAAAATCTGGTCCTCATTGTGAAACCAAATGCCAACTTTTTCTGAACCCTGCTCTCTGGAATTCCTCACCTACAGCAAGTGGCAGAATTCAAGCATTTCTGCTCACAGGGCAGCTCTCAGAACTGCCCTGCAGAGAGGCTGAGGCAGGGGCTCACAGAATCATACAGAATCACCAGGTTGGAAAAGACCTCTTGGATCATCGAGTCCAACCACTAAACCATGTCCCTGAGCACCTCGTCTACCCATCTTTTAAACACCTTCAGGGATGGGGACTCCATCCCCTCCCTGCGCAGCCTCTGACAGTGCCTGATGACCCTTGCTGTGAAAATTTTTTTTCTGATATCCAGTCTGACCCTCCCCTGGCGCAGCTTGAGGCCATTCCCCCTTGTCCTGTCCTCAGTCACTTGGGAGAAGAGCCCAGCTCCCTCCTCTCTACAACCTCCTTTCAGGTAGTTGTTGAGAGCAATAAGGTCTCCCCTCAGCCTCCTCTTCTCCAGGCTAAACAACCCCAGGTCCCTCAGCCACTCCTCGTAAGACTTGTTCTCCAGCCCCTTCACCAGCTTCATTGCTCTTCTCTGGACACACTCCAGAGCCTCAACATCCTTCTTGTGGTGAGGGGCCCAGAACTGAACACAGTACTCAAGGTGCTGTCTCACCAGTGCTGAGTACAGGGGCAGAATCCCCTCCCTGGCCCTGCTGGCCACCCCATTTCTGATACGAGCGAAGATGCCATTGGCCTTCTTGGCCACCTGGCCACTGCTGGCTCGTGTTCAGTTGGCTATTTTTTCACTGTTTGCTATGTTGCTGATTGGATTTTTATTCTAATAGAGCTTTAGCTGTTACAGCCAAAGAAAAATCACAGTGCTGGTTGAGATGCTTCTTATGTCCTCCAGTGAGACTGGGCTGCTTGGGGACCTGGATGTGTTCAACCTCATAGGCACGTGCAACCCCACATGAATCCCTCCCACCCTCTGTTTGTGAAGGAATGCAGACCTCATGCACCCAAAATACAATGAGAGCACTCTACAGCGAGGCAGAGTGTCAATAACCTTACTTAAGAATGACATATCCTATTTTCCATTTCTTCTGATACCATCTGGACCTCTGGGGGAATATCTGGAGCAGCCTGGCAAATTCCCAATCGCACATCTGAACAGAGTTATTTTCCAAAGGCCAGAAAAACAACTGTTTGTGAGGGCTGATTTCCGAGGCTGACTTCACTTTGAGCGGTGGCTTCTCATCAGTTTGGTGGCCGGGGTCATGCTTTTTTTTAAATTTATGACAAAACTCAAGCTCTAGACAGAAAACACAACCGCCTTTCAGTATTAAGGTGGACTCTCAAGCCCTAAACAACAAGGCAGATAATTTTATTTGGAGCTCTGTGTACAGAAACTCTTTGTCTGACGTTATTCCAGAGAAGCGTTATCTCATTGCATCAACCCACTGGCTTCAGCGAGCATCAAGGAAGCATTTATGCCCAGGCCTATTTTAGGAGTCTGATCCCAATGACTCTTTTGCTCAAAAGTAGGTCAGATTTTATTCCTTTTCCAGCAGGAAAATTAAAAGCAAGCTCAAATACAAGTTTTCCAGGAAACTAGAAGAAATTGCTGCTTCTATTTGTAGAAGCCCTGCCAGAGACACGTTCCTTTGTACTCAGCCTAACTCCTCTCCTAACTTTACCGTATGATTGATGACTCAAATTATGAGGTTTTGTTTCCCATTTCTACCTGAGATTTCCTGTCTGGGCTCTTCCCAGATGCAATGAGAAAGGTTACCACAAAGATATTTATGGACCTATAACTCCAGCTGCTAAAATTGTAATTGCCCAGCCCCAGGGCGGAACATCCTTTTAGCTGAATCAGTGGCTGTAAGAATACAGAATATAACGTGGAAAACTGGCCTCACTTGCAACACCTCTCACCTACCATGCTGGCTCCTTTGGTGTGATGATGTGCATCCAAATTATCTTAGCTCCTGTGATCACTGAGTTGGAGTCAACAGCACTGGATGCTGCAGTCACTCCATCATCCCTGGTCCTTGGTATGCCCAGTGCTGTTCTGGCATGCTCCTCTCCTTCAAACACTTCTGGAGAGATCTAAATGTTTTGGTTTGATCCTTCTGGCGATTGCTGAGAACTTACATTGCCAAAGGCATTTTTCCTTGGAAACATCCATTTAGAAATGGTACCAGTGGTCCCTCCGAGTAGCATAGCCTGTGTACGAACCAGTGGGTTATGTATGATGCTGAGGGTGAATTGCAGCTCAGCACTCACGCTGAAGAGCTGGCTATGGAGATGCGTCTGCTCAAGGAGTTCTGTCTTGGTAGCCTGAGATCATTCCTGCAGATCCCAGCCGTGCCACCATTTGGATGCCAATGGGTCTGGTGCGATGAGCCCAAAGGGTGTGGGACCTCGGACTCAGAACATTACCCTGTGGATCAGCTCAGCAAGGAATTGAATCACCTTGCAGCTAGGTCCAAACTTCAGCTCTATAAAGGCACTAAAAAATGTATTCTCCACAGCAAGAACATGGAAAGAGGGTGTTGAGACACTGGCACAGGTTGCTGAGGGAAGTTGTGGATGCCCCCTCCCTGGAAATGTTCAAGGCCAGGTTGGATGAGGTCTTGAGCTGCTTGGTCTGGTAGGAGGTGTCCCTGCCCATGTCAGGGGGTTGGAACCGGATGGGCTTTAAGGTTCCTTCCAACCCAAACCATTCTATGATCCTGTGATTCTATGATGTGGAGAGGCTGACTTCCAGAAAGCAGGGATCTGCACTTTCCAGACAAGACTGTTACAAGACTCCCCTCTCCCAGGGCAGCAGGCCTGGTCCAGGAGATGTGAGCATCAACATACCTCAGCTCCCTGCCTGCAGCGCCCATGTCCTTCGTCTCCGGTGCCTGAGCTGTCAAATCCTTCCACATTCCTGCCCTAATCCACCCTCAGCAAAGCTTGCTGCTCCTGCCAGAGGCATTTCTGACCCTCATCTCAGGAGCACACCGTGGCAGATCATGATGCAGCCACGTGGTCAGCCAGCTGTCCCATGGGTGCAGGGAGCCCAGCAGAGCTGGTCACTGCCCCACGGCTCCTCTGTCCCCGTGGCTGCTGCAATAAGGCAATGGTTACAGCCTGCAGACCGAGTCAGGTGTGAACACTTATTCACAGATAGCTACAGCTGAAAGAGCAAATGCTCTGTGAACAGAAAGGGTCCCCTCGCTGCCAGGAAACCACATATGAGCTCATTTACCACTGACCCACCACAAATGATCATCTGTGCAGTCATTAGGCAGCTTTGGTGGTCAGCATATCAGTACATTGCTGATTAAATAATTCCAGCTGAAAACAGTTTGAGCCTACAAGTGTGATGTGTGCAACTGTGAAAGAGTATGGGAGTGAAATCTTGTCCTGTGCCATCAGCCTGGTGGGAAAGGCCTTGAGGACCCAGCTTGCTCAGTTACAACACGTGAGTTGCAATGGTGGTAGCGCTGCAGAAGAAATATGTATGTGTCTGTTAGTACAGGGATCCTTCCACACAGGTCGTGGCATGCTTTTGGAAGTCTGTCTCTTGTACAAAGCAAATTGTTTTACTGGAGACATCATGGACATGAAGATGCTCTTGGTTCCTCCCTGTGGGCTGTGCAGCAAGCATGGCTGTAGGGATTGCAGACACTATATAGGCGTTTTCCAGCAAAAGACCATGTGGGAATCTGAAAGGAGAAACCATACTGTTGGCAGTCATGCTGAAGCCGCACATGGTGAAGAAACCACATAACCAAAGGCTGGCCTTGAGAAAACATCCTGTCACCTCCTTCTGCAACTGGGAGCCATCACTAACCTGCTTACAGCAGACTCTGGTTTTCCCGTGAGCTTGCACAAACCCAGGTGTTTATCCTGCTTGGTAAGCCCATGATGTCCCCAGTAGGGACACCCTGCCACCCCAAAAGGCTCCTGAGAGCTCAGCTCCCAGCTGAAAAGCGCCTGGGTAGTCCTATGCCCTGGTCTTTCCAACACTTCCCCACAGCTTGATGGAGCTGAGAGCATACCAGGAAGGAGCTATGGGTGCCACTACGAGGATGGCATTGTGTTGAGCAAATTGTCTATTTTGCCTGATTTTTGCTGCTATAAAGGAACTGAAGAGCTGAAGGGCAGCTTTGTCCCTATTCCCCCAGTGTCTTCCTGTAGGTTTTTAAACAAGACATTGATTCCCTTGATCCCAGCGAGGATAATCTCTTCCATGGCTGTTGGCAAGCGTAGGAGTTGGCTGCCCTCAGTGCTCAGTAGCTTGAGGCTGAGTATTTGCTCCATCTCTTTGGAAAGAGCAGGAATTATTTACTGGGGAAAAGATCCTCATTGCAGCTGGAACATGTTCCAGGGACCAGCAACGTTGTGAAAAAGCAAATTTGGTGATGAACCCAAAAGCTGAGGTGAAAAGGCCAGCCTGGTGATGGGGCCTTTGCCCAAGCCGAGCCCCATCGGTGATGGTTGATGAGCTGCCCGGCTCGGGGACCGCAGGGGCAGTCAGGTCTCCCCACGGCAGCGTGTGCGGTGTCGGGGCTCGTGCCCTGGCTCCAGCCCTGCTGCTCTGCAAACAGGAAGCTGGCGAGCAGCTGCTGAATAAGTCATTTTGGGGAGTTTGCACCAAACTGGCTTTCAACTCCTCAATGTGTAGGAAGGAAAAAGCAGTGAATACGTCTTTGTGACCAAATTTGGCACCAGTTGCACTCTGTGAGCAGGATAAGAATGTGGCCATTTAGAGGGGAGTCAGCTGCCCTTTAAGAAATGAAATGATCCCTTCCCTTTCCTGCAAGGCTTTATTGGCTGAGAATAGGAGTGAGACAGTAAGCAGCTTCTTTCTCTTGCCGGCACAGAGGGCTGCGATCCAAATAGTGGATGTCGGAGTGCTGGAGAGACCCCACACCAGGGAAGCCACACAGCCCAGCAAGGAGCCTGTCTGGCTGGTCCTTGTCCCTGCAGCCCGTCTGCTCCAGGAGGAATCATACTAGGGCAGTGAAGCTCCAGATCTGCCCTTTCCCAGATGATCATGCACGCCCTGTGGTGGTTTTGCTGGGACTTCGGCAAAACATCTGTCCGTCTCTTCCACAGGGCTCAGAGGGGTTTTGGAATCAAGCAGCTTGGAAGGTTTTGCCCTCTTCTGAAATGGTTCCCCACCCAGTTTTTGAGCGGTTTCTGTACATTACACTAAAAATGGACTGGGTCCAAATGTTTGCGGGTTATTTTTTTTTTGCAAAGGCTTAGATATTTTGTACAGATCTTTCCTTTGTGGACAACTTGAAATGCAGGGGCTTTGTAGCAATCTGGAATGAAGACACGCTCTGTTTTATCAAACCCTCTGGGAAGCTGGCCTTCTGCTTTCTGTCTAGTTGAAGCTTTGACTGTGTTCGCTGGCACGATTGTCACGTCCATAAAGGAGGGAACAGGTCTCTGGGGCAGACGGTCTGCCTCAGCCGAGGCTCTGAGAGGACAGCTTGGTCACGCTTACATCCATAAGTTTTCCAAAGAGTGATGTAGGAGCTTTCTGACTGACTGTCTCTGGGACCTCGCAAGTCCTGAAGCAGTAGGAACATCCAGATGATTTCAAAATGCTTCACACCCCAGGAAAAAGGAAAAACAAGCAAGGCAGCCAGTTGAAGGCTGCCTGCTGCTAAACCATATCACTCCACTGGGATCGTGTGCTGCAAGCATAGACTTCTTGTAAGAAATGCTTGTAATAAACTGTAATACATGCAAGGGTCTTTTGGGTGGGAGTCAAGATTAAGAGTTGCTTTCTTCCAGGGCTTTATTCTTTTCTTGCCTTCCCCTGGTTTGGGATCTGATGACAAGCAGAAAGAGAGTATTGGTTCAAAACCTGGCTGGCAGCTTCTTCTTTTTACGACGTCCTGCAAAAGGTCTGGAAAGACAGAGATAGATCCACCATCGCTTCCTCGTTTAACATCAGCAGCAGCTTCTTTAGTTCCTGCACCAAAAGTTCTGCTGGAAAATGGGGATTCTCTACAGCTCAGCGCAATGTGGCAGATGTTTGTAGGCTCACTGTTAATGGGGTTTCATTACAAATAATCCTTCTGCTCCTGTTTACATCACGCTGGTGTTTCAGTGTATATGCATCACGGCATCCAGTTTTGGATCCTCAGTAGACTGGAGAGGCAGAGAAACTGGAGAGCCCAGTGAAGTGGCCAGGGCTGCGGAGGAGAGGCTGAGAGAGCGGTTTGCTCACACTGGAAGAAAAGGTGGAGGGGATTGAAACTCACCTTGGACAGCTTATGGGGTCTACATGGACCCTGCAAGGGCAGGAGACCACAGCAGTGGCAAGGTCAGCTGGCTGTGCACAAAGATAGGGCTCTCCTCCATGAGAGTGGCGTAGCCCTGGGATGGGAGCTGGACACCTGGTGAGGCCTCCATCCTCAGAGGTCTTCAAAGCAAGGCCACACTCTAGACATGCCAGAGACAGCTCATATATCCTTCGGAAGCTGGTAACCCCCTTCTCTTTCTCAGTGCTTGTTTCAACCTGAGAAATTGGGAATAGCACAAAAGGACCAAATCAACAAAGCAGCGGCAGACAGAAATTTGAAATTTGAATTGAAGCCATCTTTTGAATCATACCTTTCCCATTTACCAAACAGCATGGGGGGACTGATAAGACCTGAGCCTGTGAAATTAGATTGTTTGGAACAGTTTTTATGTTAAATATTAATGTTCCTTATGTCTAACTAACTGCAGGATGACATGGTTAAATTATTTATTGCTAGAGAGTGGATATATATTACTGAAACAGGGAGAGTTGATTTTACTTTGAAATTTCAGCCTCTTACTTGCCTATGCCAAAACTATTCTTAAAGATTTGTTTAAGGATTTACTGGATTTACACAAAGCCCTGCTATTTTAGCTGAGCAAGTTCTTCACAGTGTTGTTGTCAGTAACTGAAGTAGTTTCTTCTCCAACTACTGAATTCATATTTGTACACCAATGTAGCGTAGTTCTGCTCTTTCTTCAAAAATGCAGTTTATTTCTGACAATCAACCAAAATTCCTTGTCTCTTTCATAAACTTTTCCAGTTCATTTATGAGTAAATGAATTGTGGCTAATGTGGGGTCTCACTCCCTTTCCATGATGCTCTCCTTTCTGAACTAAAAAGATCACTCATTATTGCCAATTTTGAATGTTTTTCTTTAAGGCTTGTCCCCAGCAGCAGGTTAGAAGCCACCTGGGTTAGCCTGGAGGGATGCACTTACTGGCTGCAGGCTACCAAACCTTGCTTGTCCACCTGCTGTCATTTCTCTCAGTGCTTTCAGATGGGCTTCTTTAGCATCTGTCAAGCTGCTGTGCTGTGTTCCTGCCTCTTGTGCACCTCTTCTTCATCAACTCTTAGTACTGGAAGCCAGTGTGACACCAGTACCTGCCAGCAAGCACCCCAAAAGCAAGTCACCACTCCTAACTGCGGCACCTCAGAATTACAAATCGCCACCTAAAAGGTAATTTGTGCTGTTTGAATTCAGCCTCATCCGTGCCTGTATTCTGACAGCAAGGTCTGATCACACACTTGGCAATGAGGTTCCTTATTTGACTGCTTTATAGGAGTCGTCATTTGCCTTTTGGAAATAAATCTGCTGCATTTTGAAATGCTGAAACAATATTATTTCATCTCTTGCCAAGAGTGGATTGGAAAATGATAAGAGCCTTTTGGGCTACATAACAGATATTTTGGAAGTTTCATCTTACTTCTCCCATGACATTTTTATTCCTTCCGTATGCAATATACATATATGTGTGTTTTATATATGTGTCTTAAAAGCTCTTATTTTTTGTTTTTGTTGGAGTAAACTGGGGAAAAGGCACTTTTTCCTCCTTTTTGTCAATCCCCATAATAGGTTGACCAAAGTGAAAATTGCCAAATGGATTTTCTGGGTGAAATACAGTTTAAGACAAATATTTCTGTAAGGTCTGGCCATGAAATTCTAGTTTTATGTTATTTCACTCCTCCTCCTACCACCACAAACACACATTCCCTGAGGCCAGTGTGAGGAATGATCAATTGCAATTAATTTGGGCAGAAAATGAAAGGGGTGACTTTTGATGTGATTTCCTCATGCTCTGCTGGGCAGCAGCTTCTGTGGCTGAGAGTGGTTTGGGGTTCCACGCCTTCCCAGATCCTCAGCGTTTTGGCTCCTCTTCCTGCCTTGTCTCCTGGTTTTGGTCCCCAGCCCCACACAGATTCGCTGAACACGCCTGGGAAGTGAATTATCCATCCTGATTTGGGCTGAATAAGCTATGAACTAGGATGGTGGGACTTGGTTTTATTTTTGGGCCCCTTCGCTGGGTTTTAGGTCCTGGCTCGGTGCTCCACTCCTGCTCCTTGTGCAGCCCTGCTGCCCCCGAGCCTGCAGCACATCCAGCACCTGAGGTGCCAGGCTGGAGTCACCTCTGTGTCCCTCCTTGCCCCTGTGTGACCCGCCATAATAATATCTGCAACGTCTGCTGGTGCCTGAGGGTGACACGGGCTTCAAAAGACTTTCTGCCCAGTGTTAGGTTTTTGAAGTTAATATAGAGTGGGTTATAAGAAATTCAAGTTGCAACAGCTTCTTGTTAGAAAAAGCTGTTTGGTTTTTTTTTTTTCCTTGAAAGCAAAAGGTATTTCATTTGCACTCCAAAAAGTGTCAATATATTTTTTTTTTTTTGCAGGTCAGCAACACCGTTCTCAGCTTGGCAGCTGCTCTGGAGAGGAGACACCTGTACTCCACACATTTTGCACTGATTGATGGACTGTCAGCACCCACAGCATGGGGAAAGGGCGCTGCTGGGGCTGGGTGCTAAGAGCAGCCAGTGCTGCTCTTCCAGGCTGGAGGCTGGGGCAGAAAGCAGCAATGCCAGCTGCACACGCAGGAAGAAGAGAAGACAATTTCTTTAGCAGCTGACCAGATCCCACAGCACTAACCTCACTTCTCCTGTCCACAGGATCCCCCTCCGCACACGGAGCTGGGGATGAAAAGCTGACCTGCTGCTGGTACCCAGGAACCTGGTTGATTCCCCAAGGAGGGGATGCAGGTGATCTCCGATTCGCCTTGGAAATGCATTCCCCAGGGGGAATCCCTGTCCTCTCCCTCCTGGCAGTTCTCTCTCTGGCTCCTGGCCAGGCCACCTGCATTGGGAACTCCGTGGGACTTTGCTTGGGTTTCTGTGTTATTAATCCTCCCCAGAAGAAATCCCAGGCCTTTCTGGACCTCATCCCTGTTTGCTAGAACAGCTGCCAGGGCTGAGCTGCTGCCCCATGTCAGCGCAGGAGGCACTGTGTATTTCCAGAAGGCAAAGCGAGCTCTGCTTTCCCTGCGAAGGCTGCAATCCGATGCTCTCTGCTTCCTGGAGACCGTGACACTTTTTTGGCCTAAACCCTGAACAAAGCAGGTCAAAATCAAATCATCTGTCTAGATAACCAGAACTCCAGATAAAAATAGACTTCTGTACTCCTGGTGTGTCCAAGCTGTCCTCACATAACTGTTAGGCAACACACGCAGTCTGTAAGAAGGGGGAAAAGGCTGTGCTGGCTTGGAGCATCACACAGCTCCTCGGTGACACGTGTCCAGCGGTGGCCGTAAGCACAGCCCAACACCACCATTTGCTGTAAACAGGCAGGTGTGTGGCTTGAGTAGTTTGAGAGAGCTGTGGCAGCAGAAGTTCTGCACTTCAGATGCTGATGGGTATCTGTTTCGCTGGGTCTTAACTGTGTCTTGTGGCAAGATCACAGTTTCTCATGGGCTCTAAGCAGAAGGGAGGAAATACCAGTTTCCAACAGAGAAGAATGAAACAAATTCATGTAATCACATGTTCTTGTTAAACATAACAAGCAGCAGAAGAGACCTGGGCCTCAGCTGGGCCTCGGAGGCCACATTTCAAACAGAAGTACTCCCTGCAAGCATTCATGAGGGAGAAAACAAACAAGGCTGTTGGACTGGATGACCTGCTTTGGACCAGGACTGGTGGGTGACACTTGGCTCTGTTTCCTCCTTTCCCAGCCTACAAATGTCTACTCAACACCAAACTGCTGTTGTGTGCCAGCTCTTGCCTGAAAGAGCAGTAGTCAGAAGCTGTCTCTGAGTCACTCGATCCAATGTATTTTCATAGAATCATGATTTGGGTTGGAAGAGACCTCAAAGCCCATCAAGTTCCACCCCCTGACACGGGCAGGGACTCATCCCACTGGATCCAAGCCCCATCCAACCTGCCTTGAACATCTCCAGGGATGGGGCAGCCACAATTCCCTGGGCAACCTGGGCCTCCCCACCCTCACAGAAAAGCATTTCTTCCTAAAATCTCATCTTAATCTCTCCTCTCTCAGCTTAAAACCATTATCCCTCATCCTGTCCCTGCACTCCGTGATAAAAAAGCCCTTCCCCAGTTTTTGACTGATAGGACTTGGTGCACTGAAGGAGAAACACCCCAGCTGGTGATGGGAGCAAGGAGGGATTATTCTTGACCAAGAAGGTCGATTTTATCCACTAAGTGCAGATGCCTGCAGTTGGGTAGAAGAATCCTACCCCACAACCCCAGGGGGACTGGCTGGGAAGCACTAGAGCAATGAGAGCTCGTGGGATGGGGTTAGCAGCACTGTCTGCAGGAGCATTTTACAGGAGTGAGAAGTCACGTTTCAGTCAAAGAGCTTTGTTTTTCTTGCAAAATGCATGTGCTGTTGGCAGGAG
The DNA here is from genome assembly GCF_017976375.1 of Cuculus canorus. Lineage (NCBI taxonomy): Eukaryota > Metazoa > Chordata > Aves > Cuculiformes > Cuculidae > Cuculus > Cuculus canorus. The sequence continues at coordinate 326,723 of NC_071415.1, read as the reverse complement.
GCTAAGAAAGAGCAGGAGTGGGTCAGAGTCACGCTCCAACTCAAGAGTATTCCTCCCAGGAGCTGCTGAAGGGCCTACGAGTTCATCTCTGCTCTGTTATGTTACCGGACACTTCTTTTCCTTGTTTATGTAGCAGAAACATCTGAAAGTAATTTGTGCTTGTTAAACTTTGCGGCTGGTCAGGGTTCTGCGTGCAATTTGGTCTCCACCTCAGCCAGTACTAGCTGGGGCTGATCTGCATTTGTTCATTAACTAACGAGATGCAATGTTCTCCGGGGGCTGCCTTCAAAGCGTGAGGGCTGTTGCCATGCACGGGCACGCGTAGGGGTGGGTGAGGCTCCCCCTTTGCAGGGAGCCTTGGCCCCTGCCCTCACAGCTCTGCTGCTTGTCTCCATCGCTCTTGCACGCAGGTCAGCAGTGAAGATGCAGTGAGACAGCAAGGAACATGCACCCCACTATATTAACATTAAAAGCTTCTGCAGCTGTGAGTTGGGGACTTGCTGAAGAGGGATGTGCATAGTGCACGCCTTGCTGGAGCTCTGCATGAGCAATACATGCTGACCAATGGATGGAGACATCTTCGGCAACAATCCCAGGGCAAAGGCGAAGGTGGCTGAGCAATCGAGATGGGAGGATGCCATCCAGAAGGGGAAAGTGTTTAAGATGGGAGATGTTGATCTTTAAGGTCCCTTCCAACCCAAACCATTTGATGATTCTATAAAAGAAACAGCATGGGGAAGGGAGAAGGGAGGGAAGAGACACTGTGGGGAAGGAAAGAGGTGGCTCAGGAAGGGGTGATAAGCTAACTGTGTGGCTGGAGAAGGAGGTGTGATAGGAAACACAGGCCTAAGCGTGGGGGAAATAGGCTCGTAGCAGGTAAAAGCCAGCGAAACAACAAGAGCGAGGTGCTCAGGCAGGCTGTAGCTGTTCTGTGCCAGCACAGACAAACAAGGCCGTGAGAGCTCCCCACTGGGGCTGTGGAAGCCCTGGCTGTGCCAGGAGCGACTCTGGTGCCGGGACACCTGGGGAAGCAGAGCATGAGGTTCAACAAGGCCAAATGCTGTGTCCTGCACTTATGGCACAACAACCCTTTAGAATGCTACAGACTGGGGGAAGAGTGGCTGGAGAGCTGCACGGAGGAGAAGGACCTGGGGGTGTTGATTGACAGTGACTGTACATGAGCCAGCAGTGGCCCAGGTGGCCAAGAAGGCCAATGGCATCTTCGCTTGTATCAGAAATAGGGTGACCAGCAGGTCCAGGGAGGGGATTCTGCCCCTGGAGTCGGCACTGGTGAGACTGCACCCCGAATCCTGTGTTCAGTTCTGGGCCCCTCGCTCCAAGAAGGATGTTGAGGCTCTGGAGCGTGTCCAGAGAAGAGCAATGAAGCTGGTGAGGGGGCTGGAGAACAAGTCTTACAGGAGCGGCTGAGAGAGCTGGGGTTTAGCCTGAAGAGAAGGAGGCTGAGGGGAGACCTTATTACTCTCTACAATTATTACTCTCAACAACTGCCTGAAAGGAGGTTTTGGAGAGGGGGGAGCTGGGCTCTTCTCCCAAGTGACAGGTGACAGGACAAGGGGGAATGGCCTCAAGCTGTGCCAGGGGAGGGTCAGACTGGATATCAGGAAAAATTTTTCACCGCAAGTATCACTGGGCATTGGGACAGGAAGGTGGTAGAGTCCCCATCCCTGGAGGAGTTTAAAAGACGGGTAGATGAGGTGCTCAGGGACATGGTTTAGTGCTTGATAGGAATGGTTGGATTCGATGATCCAAGAGGTCTTTTCCAGCCTAGCTAGGGGCCTACAAGAAAGCTGGAGAAGGACTATTTGTAAGGGCTTGTGGTGATAGGACGAGTGGGAATGGGTATAACCTGGAGAGGGGCAGATTTAGGCTTGATATAAGGAAGAATTTCTTCACCATGAGAGCGATGAGGCACTAGAACAGGTTGCCCAGGGAAGCTGTGGCTGCCCCATCCCTGGAGGTGTTCCAGGCCAGGTTGGATGGGGCTTGAGAGGCTGATCCAGTGGCATGTCCCTGCCCATGGCCGGGGTTGGAACGGAATGATCTTTAACGTCCCTTCCTACCCAAACCATTCTATGAGTCTATGATCCAGCGGCTGCGGGAGCACCGGCCGGACTCGGGGCTCAGCAGACCTGAAGCAAACAGGGTCTTCGGCCCGAATGCCGCCCCTCGGGCTGGCCGGGGGGTCGGTGCCCACCCCCGAGGCGGACCCCAGCCCGGGGGCGGGGGCTGCGGGCGGTGTTTTCCGCCCAGCGCGGCGCATTCCATCCCCGTGAGTCAGGGCGGCGGGATGCGCCGTGCAGCGGAGCTCACACCGGTTCCTTTCCCGGCTCCTATTTGCATGCTGTGGCTCTGAATGGCGTGCCCGCCCGCCCGGGAGGAGGAGTCTTTGCACCCCGAGCTCGGCTGCACCGGGTGGTTAAGCTGCGCTTAGAGGGCGGGGGGCGGGGGGGCCGCGGCACCGCTGCTGCGCTTACGGTGAGTGCGGAACCGGGGGGGAACGGGACGGTGCGCGGGGATGGCGAGGGGGTTGCGGGCTCCGGTATGGCTTGGTAGCCCTCTGCTGGTGGCCACACCGAGAGGGGCAGCACCGCCATCCGCCGAGGGACCTTCCCGCAGCGCGAATCGCGCCGTCTCGACCGTGCAGGGAGCGTCCCTCGGCGGATGGCAGTGGGGGGAGATGGTGCGGGTTGGCTTCCCCCTTCTTTTTGGGATGTTGGGAGCTTGGGGACCGCGGCTGTAGTGTTTGTGGCTCGTTTCGGTTGATGCACGCTGGAGCCAAAAAGTCCCTCTGCTCCCTTGGCTTTTACCACCCATCGCTGTAGGTGAAGGTGGGTGTTCGGGACTTGTTTTGGTTGATCCAAGACCATTCTGCAGCTGAAAGGTGGAGCATCCCATCGTTTTCCCGCCTATCCGTGTTTGTCGTTCATTTCGGTTGATCCACCCTGGAGCTGAAAGGTCCCTCTGCTCCCACCCATCACTACAGGTGAAGTTTGTGGCTTGTTTCGGTTGATCCAAGTCCATGCTGCAGTTGAAAGGTGGAGAATCCCATCCTTTTCCAACCCATCGGTGTTTTGGCAAGCTGGTCTGGTGGGAAACATGCTGCTTTTTGCATGGAGTGTTAGTTTTCCTTTGGATTCAGGCCCTGAATGCCTTTTCATATGAAGCGAGGGATCACAGCAGCCCAGCGCCAGCCTGGATACACCTGCAGGATTGCACCCTCCGTGCTGCATCTCTTTCAGGTGGTTCTTTTCCCATCACAGCACACACAGCTGTGCTGTGCCCCTTGTGCCTGTTTGACTTGTGCTTTTCTCTCCTGAAGAGGTGAGTGGCAGCACCAGTGAGTTCTGCTTAATGCTTTCTCCTCGTCCAAGACTCCGCTGTGGCTGCTGAATCCCTTGCAGGTTGGCTTCGTGGCACGGTGTTGGTCGGGGATGTCTCCAGGCCAGGTCTTGGAATGAGCAGGAAGTTGTTTCCATTCTTCCTGTTTTTGTCCCCATGCCTGCTGATTTCCTCTGGGAAGAAAGCTGGGCATTCTGCAGTAAAGGAAAAAATAGTGGCACGTAACGGGAAGGGACAAGGCAGCAGCCTGAATGAAGGGGCACAGGGTGTTAACGGCAGTGACGCTGGCAGAGCAGCAAAAACAAGGAACTGCCCTTGTATGTGGCCACAGGAGTGAGCGGGGCCCGTGGGTCAAGTGGGGCCCAAGGTGGGAGCAGGCCTCGGGGAGGAGAATTGGGTCTCCAGTGCATGAATGTTTGTTGGTCTCCAGCGCTTTTGTCTTGCAAAGACAGTGTTTGCAAGAGGAGGTAATAATTTGGATGAGATGGTAGCATCCTGGAATGGTTTGGGTTGGAAGGGGCCCCTGCCATGGTGCTCAAAGCCCCATCCAGCCTGGCCTTGAACACCTCCAAGGGTGGGGCAGCCGCCATGTCTCTGGGCAACCCGGGCCAGGGCCTGTCCACCCTCACAGATCAATTGATATAGTTGGAAGAAACAGATGAACTTCCAAATACTTCCTTCCTTCAAGTGTTGGTTGTTAAAAGGACTTCATGAAAGGCCTTGTGTGCCCAAAAGCTTGTCTGCCTGTTTGTTTTTAACCTTCTGTTGCTCTGATAACAGCTATCATCTCTCCCCCGTGCTGCGTCCTCAGATCCCGGTGGCTACTGCTGAGCAGCCCAGGTCTCGGCTGTCTGTGTGGGGCTGGCAGGGAGCCCAGTGCTGTTCCTGGGCTCCCCAGAGGGGCTGTGCGTTTGGAACAGGGGGATCGAGCTGATTTATGGTCTCTGTGCTCATCAGCCCCCCCGGAAGGCAGTGGCTCTGCCATGTGTCAGCAGTGTGCCTGCTCCCGCGAGTTCCCATGGAAGGAGGCTACTGCTGCACGCCGTAAAAGCAACTCCCACAGAACTCGTTCTGCTCTGGGACTTCCCATGACAGGCCTTTTTTTTTTTTCTTTTTTTTTTTTTTTAAGCAATACACTTGCGAGAGATCTGCCTACAAACTGGCTTTTCAGGTTCTGGGGAAAGCCATGGGTTGGCCCTGGTCTCAGGAATGTCTTGCTCTGTGCTGGGTAGGCTTCATCCAAGGTGAGCCTTGATTGTGGGGAGCTGGCCCTGCAGAGCAGGCACCCTTTCTCCACTGAACTCGTCCTTCCCATGGCTTGGTGCTCTGAGCACGTGGCCCTGATGTGTCACCTCAGCCAAGAGTTATGTCCCTCGGAAGGGGCCAGCGCTTCGTCACCGGACTTGGCAGACAGTTCGTTTCACTTTTGTGGCGGGGACTGCAGCGAGGCTGCAGCTGAGCGAGGTCGCAAGGCAGGAATAGCGACCCTTTGGGATCATTGATCCTGTTTCTCTGGAATCCAGCCCCGGAGAGTAGCCAACAAGTCCAAGCATGTTTCCCCGAAAGAGGCAGGGTCTGCTTAGTGTGGCATGATAGGACACTTTATTCTGGGCATGGAGCCCACGTGCTCAGATATAATTAGTAAAGATTTGCTTCCATTCAGTGTGTCGGATCTCTCTGCAGTGCAAACACAGCCTGGTTAGTGCTGAAGGCCTGAGGTGGGCAACATGACCAGGAACCCTGGGTTGTTTTCCCCTTCCATTCAATGCATCGAGGAAAAGGGCTGGCAGAGCACCTCGTGTGCTGCTGGAGATGCTGCCTGCTGGGTGGGACTGACCGTGAGCTGAAAACCTTGATGTTTCTCTGTCTGTATCTCTAGAGCTTTTATGCAGCAGAACATACTTTGATGAGATTCTTCCACTGTGGATGCTGCCTTTCTTCTTTTCTGGAGGCTTTGGCATCTTGCAGAGACCACATGCCCTTCTCAGAGGTTCCAGCATTAATTGTGACCCATTACAATGCTTCTCTTAATTGTTGTTCCTGCAGCCACCTGCCTGTTGCTGGCATATGACCCAGTATCAGTAGAAATACAACTTGAGGATGAATTCCTCCCTTAACGTGTTTCTCGAATTAGAATGTGGATTAGTTTGCTTTCCCTTCAGCTGAAGGAGTGCTGGGCTCCCAGTCCAACTTTATCATCATCTAGTTGGAATGAAATGGACACTGAACGTGTGGGTCTCACACTGTTACTCTCAGGTTTCCTCCCTGCTGTGGAATATGTACCTATTGTATGAGAGTTTTAAGTAACCCACAGAGCATACGTGCTGCCTGTCCGCTCAGCGAGATGTATTGCATCCTCTCTGCTGAGAGTGTGATGACGTCTCAACACGCACTGTGGGTGCTGCAACCTGAATTTGGTGGGACTTGTGTCTGGATGATAGTAAAATGTCCCAGTGCTGCTGGAAAGTAGAGTGAAGATGATTTCTCTCTTCAGAGGAGTGGAAGCCCTGGTGTCAAGGGTCATGCAGGTAGTTCTCTCCCCAGTGGTGGGGGTTTTCAGCTTTGTGGTTGGTTATTTTGGTGTTTTGGGGTTTTCCTTTTGATCGTGTTGTTTGTTTATTTTTCGCCTTGTTCAGAGCTTGCAGACAAACCGGTTAAACTGATTGGACAACAGGACCTGTTGTTCACTCTGCTTGCTAGCGTCCAGTGGCTTCCCTCTGAGATCTGCACCCACCTTCCATGTAATAGAAAAATATTTAGAAGGGACAATCCTAGCCCTGCCCTGTGAGTCCTAAGAGATTAGGGAGGCGACAGGCAAGATTTAGCCTTGGAAGAAAATGGATCTATTGGTGTTTCCCGTGGTTGTGCTGGCAGCTCTTGTTTCTATGTCCTGAAGAACTGCAGACTGGTTTGGTGTGTGATGTGTGCTCTTGCTGTCCAGGCCTACTTTTATGAGGTTGTGGAGACCCTCGCTCTGACACAGCACGGGTGGGCAAGGTGAGCCTGCTGTCCTCTCTGTTTTCACAGTCAGGCTTGGTTATGCTATTGGGAACGTCCAGGGGCATCCCTGAGCAAGATAGCCTTCTACAGGGAGCAGTGGAAGTTGTGTCTGTGCTCAGATTGCCTCTTGTTGTGTCCTTGTTAGTTGAACTGCAGGGGTTTCCAATTGCTTGGTCCTTTCTTTTTTGGGTCATGCTCATCTTCTGCTGTCCTGGACTGCTTGATGGCCACTTGAGATTGTGTCTCTCCTACTCATTGTTTCAGTCCATGCTGCTGTAGGAATGAGGAAGTGGTGCTTTTTTTTAAGTGTGTGGGGTGATGCCACAATTAGTAGCGGTGTTTTTGAACAAATCATTCAGACTATGGTCAAATCCTTTTGAATAACAAAGAGTGACTGTTTGCTTCTTCATGAAGGTGGAGAGCTTATTCTTTGTGTTAACACTAACTGCTAAATCTCCTAAAGCTATCGAGTGCAAGGTTCATTGGTTGTGGTCTCTGTTTGCTGCAGAGATGTCAGATGTCAGATTGATATCAAGCTTGTTCTTGCTGAAATTTCCTCTGGCTGCACCCTTTGACTATGTAGATACAGCATTTGCTTAAAATATAATTAAAGCTACTATTTGCATGCTGTAGACATCTTGGAAGTGTTGCGATACAGACCCGAGCAGCAGATGTCTTGTGAAACCTCACCTGGAGCCTTGCGTTCAGGTCTGGAGCCCTCGGTAAAAGAAGGACGTGAATCTGTTGGAGCGAGACCAGAGGAGGCCATGAAGATGATCGGAGGGCTGGAGCACCTCCCATCTGAGGACAGGCTGAGAGATTTGGGGTTGTTCAGCCTGGAGAAGAGAAGGCTCAGAGGAGACCTTAGAGCAGCTTCCAGTACAGGAAGGGGCTGTAGGAAAGCTGGGGAGGGTGCTTTACTAGGGAGTGCAGGGACAGGATGAGAGGGAATGGCTTTAAGCAGGAAGAAGGGAGACTGAGATGAGGTCTTAGGAAGAAATGTTTTCCTGTGAGAGTGGGGAGGCCCTGGCCCAGGTTGCCCGGGGAATTGTGGCTGCCCCATCCCTGGAGGTGTTCAAGGACAGTCTGGATGGGGCTTTGAGCCCCTGATCCAGTGGGACGTGTCCGTGCCCATGGCAGGAGGTGGAACTGGATGGGATTTAGGATCCCTTCCAACCAAAAGGATTTTATGATACTTTGTGTTCTCAAATTCTGGAGCCTTTAGCAACAAACAGGCCTTGCCTTAGTAATCAGAGCATCTCTAAAACACAGTGATTATTAAAGGAAATGTAATTTCTTCTTGGGGAACTAAGAAGTATCATTGCAAAACACTTCCCTGGCACAGCACAGCCTTCCCAGGGGCAGAAGAGATATCAAGACATGCCTGCTCTTGCCTTTTCTGGAAAGCCTACCTTTGCGGCCTCCTCCCCTTCCTGTTTCCACTTGGCTGAGAGACAGCCCCTTGCTCTGTTGGTCAGCAGCGATTCCTGCTTTGAAGGTTTCTTTCCTTTAAAAAGGAGCAATCCTTATGAGGTCATCCTGAAGCTGTGCAGGATGCTGCTTTTGCTGGTCTGCAGGTCCAGCACTTGGCTGTGACTCAGTGAAAGTTATAACAGCTTGAATTCTAAAATCTCGTGGGCTCGAACGGCTGGGTTGATGAATACAGCTTCCGTGCTGCAGGACTCATTGGCCCTGTAGTGGTCAGCAAACAGGAGGTACGTTTTTCTGTTGCTTGAATTCAGAGCGTGGGGCCTTAAAGTGAAGTTCTAACTCCCTCCGTGGCAGAGGGTTTGGAACTGGATGGGCTTTAAGGTTCCTTCCAACCCAAACCATTCTATGGCTATGATTCTGTGAGGTGTAGAAGAGAGCAGGCTGTGAGTTGTTTTGCCAAAATGTGTGCATGTACTGTAAACTTTGCTGCTCTGGGACTGTCATTTCAGGGAGAAGAGGGAGGGAGAAGGTGCCATTCATTTAGATGAAGTGAACCATACTTCTTCAGGATTCTAATAGTTTTTGCTAAAACAAAGTTAGAATTATGATTATTTCAATTTGCATTGTAAATGAGTTGGTGCATTGGGCTCACATGAGCATGTGCACGTGCACATGCACCTGCAGAGCAAGGGAAACTCTTCCTGCTGCCGCTTTCCAGTTAGACAACATGGGAGATGGTGTGTGGCTGGCTGTGAGTGTTAGCAAGAGCAGGAATTGGAGCATCAGGCTGTCAGGCTAGCTCTCCTGGCCATATGAGTTGGTGCTTAGGAAGAGCAACTCCAGCTGAACCAGCTCTGCTCCGATTCCTTGACTGTTTGTCCTTTTGAAGGATCTCCATTGGGATCAATGCTGTGGGCACTGCTGGTGGATGCAGGCTTGTTCTCTCCCTAGTGTCCAGGTGAACAGATCTGTGGCTGTGCCGGACAAGGCAGGAGTGTGATGGTGAGTGAGAATGCTCTGAGTTCCAAAAGAACATGCAAAGAAAGCTGGCCTGAGTGGCTCAGATGCTGCGGCTTCCATCCTTCCTGAATATAAAGTCTGTCTTCTGGTGGCTCCAGCATTTGTTATTGTTACTTCCTCTAAGATTTTTTTTTTTTAGATTTCTATTCAGGGTGGTTTTCTGTAACTTTCCATAGGAAATGTTGTCATTTGCGGCAGTTTTGATCTCATTTGCCAGTGAGACGTTTTTATTTAGCACAACAGTGATTCTTAGCTGCTTTTAGTACTGAGAGTCTTTGCCATCGAGGTTGGGTGGCTTTTTGTCCAATGCGAGTTTTGGTTTGGGGTATTGTGATCTTTTGTGGAGAGGATGCTAGTTTTGGCAGTTGCTTTTCCATCAATTGTTTATTGATGTCATATTTTCTACGTGAACAATGCTGTCATCCCTAAGAGGCATTTCCAAGAGATTTGCTCTTGAGGTGGGTGACGGGCAGCTGCTGTTCCAAAAGCAACCAAAGCAGATGTTCCCTGCTGTCTCGAGGGTCATACCAGGGATGCTGGCTTAGCTTTCCCTGCATCCTGAACCCTTGCCATACTCCTGATGAATATGAGAACTGGCAGGAAAAACTTACAAAGGCAGAATTTCAACGTAACATGTTACCTTTGTTAAAATACAGTGGTAGGGTTTTGTTGATTTTTCTTTTGTTTTCTAATGCAGCGTGATGGCTGTGCTGACAAAAGCATTTTTGTGACTCTTACCTTGCTGTATAACTGAGGCAGTGACTGTGTCCATGGTACTTGCGCACCAGCCAGTACTTTACAGTGCATCTATTGTCCTAGTAATGAAAATAAATCCGGAACAGGGTCTTCTGGAGCCCCATTGAATTGTTGCAATGAGTTAAATGTGTACTAAAATAGTTTCTGTGATCACTCTTTCCTGCTTCTTTGTTAACCGGGAGCTCTAGTGACGCTGAAGAACATGCAGACCTGGGCTGAATACTGGGGCAACTGAGCTTGGATGCCGCTGAGGACTGCGGTGCGAAGGGCCGTGCCTGCTCAGCGCAGGCACTGCTAAACCAGTAGACAGCTGTGGTTACCTTTGAACAGGGTGCAAGAACAAGGCTTGCGTAGACGATCCTTCCTCTGGATGCTCTTCCCTGTTGGCAGTCTGTTGTTTATAATTGGAATTGCTAATATTTGAGTTGTTAATGTGATTATAGTTGTTATCCATTCTGGCTGTGTTTGCTGTGGCACTGCACCAGCGGTAGTATCCCAGCTCCCTGCACAGGCATGCTGAGATGCGTCAGCCATCTGGGAGCTGCTGATGGATCTAGGTGGAAACCAGCTCCTCTTGAGAACCAGGCAATGCTGATTCTTCTGGCTTCCGTAAGGAATGGGAGTGCTGGTCAGTGCTTGCTTCTTGCCCACTGCGCTTGATGTGCTGTCGCTGGAGCTGTTAGCAGGTATTGGCATCAGTCTGTTGCCCAGATGTAGCCTGTAAGTGGTGTGCTGTGGCTAGAATATTGGGATGTGGCTGCTGGAAATGTGGCTGTTGCATGCAGTGCCAGGTCAGAGTTCCATGCGAAGCTGCAGTGTGTGTTCATGGAGAATCGTAAACAGGACAAAGAGCCAAAGGGCTCCAGAGCGTTTCCCAATGCTCCCCTCTCTTTGTTGTTAATGCTTTATGCTCAGACTGTTCACTGTGTTGGTATCTAGGTAGCTTACAGGTGGCCCCGTGTTGGGTTCACTCTAGAAGGTGGCAATGGATGCTGATTTCTGAGGCCTGGACCCTGTGTGTGCTCTGGGCGCAGGCATGCTGCATGGTGCTGGGAACCTGGTTCTGCTGTCTGGATGGCATGTGCCTGGGTGGTGCAAAAGGCAGCTCCTCTGCCCAGGCTGCTCTGCTTGGCTTCCTTCCACATAGGTGCTTTGTGGATGCCACAGGCACAGGTGAGCAGGGAAAACTCATCCCTTGGGAACCCTTCTGTGGAAGCTGCCTGTGTGTGAGGCTTGGCCACCAGCTCTAGAGAAGCTTGTGGATGGTTTGGATGTTTTCCCACCCAGTAACCCCAGGAAAATTTCTACTCTGCTTCTGGTGATATAGGAGTATTTTATTCCTGCTGTGCTCAACCCCTGCATTGAAGACACTTCTCCTGTTATTTAAGCCTCGAGAGATGCAAACCCCACCACCTCTGTTGGGATGTTAGCTTCTCACAGTGCTACGAGTGCAAGTCTTTGGCTGTGTTTCCATGATCGCTTTAAGCTGGGCTGCCGTGAACAGCAGTCCAGTCGTCTGGCTCCAGCTGTGCTTGTTGTTCCTGCTTCTTCCCCTTTCCTTCTGCTGGCACAAGTGTTTGTGGGGCCATGTGGTGACTTGGATCAGGGAAGAGCATGCTGGAACAAACCATTTTCTTTGCTGAGCTAACATGGGTTAGCAGCTGTGGGGATGCTCGTGCCAGCATGCGGAGAAGGACAATGCAGAGGGATGGAGGCACTGTTGCTTCTGTTGGCTTGCTTCTCTTTCAAGTGGCCATGGCATCTTGATGGCTTGAATTTCGAGTGTTGGCTTCTGTGTTCTTGTGGCTATTCTGCCTTTTGTAGCTGCAATGAAAGGACCTTGAAGAGCAGAGTCTGTTGCCTGTGTGAATGTTTGCGGTTTGCAGTCGGGGGTCATCTTTTAACGTGTATTTGGAGAAGTTCAACTACAGATCTGGGAACAAACAGGAATCGGAAGAGTTTCTTGAACTCCCTGTTCTCAATCTCTGCTATATGAGGGCACCAGAGCTGGATACCCTTCAGGTCTCGTGCGAAGCTGCTTTCAAAGCTTGTGATGCTGGCGTTCAGTAGGAGCTCATTTGTAGCTGATTTCTGCCGTGACCTACTGCTTTTTCTGAATATCAAGGAAATCAGTTGCTCAAATGGATCCCAGATCTGCTTTCCTGTGAGGCTCACGCACGTTCAGACTTCACTGGTGGATGTTTTTATCACCTGTTATTTAGAACCCTCTGACTCTGTGTGTAGCTGAGCCTTCTCCATGTTCGGTGGGTCTTGCTTGAAGCTTTGCGCTCTCTGTGTGCCTCTCACATACCAGTAGCGCTCTACAGACAAACCCTGTTTTTTTTCCAATATACCTTCCCTTTTCCTGCCCGGGGGTCTGTGTGCCCTCTTCCAAGCTGGGAAGTTTCTGCTGATATTTCTCAACTAATTAAATTAAGCGGCTCACAGTGGAATCCCTCAGTGCTGCCTTGATTGCTTGGGTAGCCGCCAAAGTTGAAGACCTTCTTGCTGGCCCAGCTTGGTGGCGGTGCTTGCCTTGATGCTTTTCCATTACCTGCTTGTATGCTGGTTTTATGGCCTCCTGCTCAAGCACATGGCTCCGGTTCTTACTCTTTCTAGAGCACTGGTGGAAAACAAATCTCTTGGGAGCAAGAGTGTGTACGTTTTAATTCACTTTCTGCAAGGCAGAAGCTGTCCCTGTTCCTTTGGAGCCTGAGCAAAGGCTTTTGCTAACCCAGCTTGATTTCTTCCATGTTCTACTTCAACATTAAGTTTAAAAGGTGATTGGACAGGGACAGACCGTTCCAATGTGCTGCTGTGTCCTCCAGGAAAGGTGTCTTTTAATGAGAGGTTGGCTATTTCCCAGTCCTTTTGTCTGATCCCTCTCCAGAGGAGACAGCAGGGGCTCCAGGTGCTGCATGCGTGTTGGTGGGGGCAAATGCAGTCCCTCAAGTGCTGATCTCCGCTGGGGATGGAGGAGGCTGCGTCACACAGGCAGGGGATAAGGGCTCAGACTGGAGTTCGATGTTTCAGCTAAGCTGCTCTTATGCTGAGCTGTCGCTGACTAAGCTGGTCCTCTCTTAGATTGAACAGAGCTTATTTGACATTGTCTTGGCCTCTTCAGGATGCTGGATCAACAGGAAATAATTTAGTAGGGTTAGTTTTGTGCTGAGAAGACCCCTTGAAGTGGCTCACTGGAGTCAGGCACGACTGCTCTCTGGGCAGCAGCCAGCTGTCAGCTCGGTTTGCTCTCGAGCAGAAGGCGCAGCCTTGGGGAACTGCTGCCTGTGTGATTCGGTACAGGCTGTTGTCGGCAACATCAGGCTCTGCCAGAGCTCACGCAGAACTTGTGCGTGGTGTTTGTGTGTGGCAGAGGGCAGGGAGAGGGGCAGCGGGTAGTGTGTGAGAAGGGCAGCGCTGCCAGCTCCCTGCTGGGCAGCACTAAAAGGACAACGTGCCTGCCTAGCTCAATGCCAGGCTTCTGCCCAAAGGTGCCTGGGTTGCTCACACCCCAGCCTGTGGCTCTGTAAAGCCTTACAGCATCTTTTCCGAGCTCAGCAGCGAGGTTTGGGAGAGCAGGAGGAAGCCCTGCGTAGTGTTGCCAGGGTGGTGGTTGATGGCCTTGTTTCATTGCTGACGTAGTTTCTTAGGGTGGGACATGGTGGTGGGCTCAGCCGAAGCCTGGCTGTTGCTGTGCCCTCCACGGCTTTGCCCAGGAGCGCAGAGTCACAGCCTGTTCCACCGTCCCCGTCCTTGCCTGCAGCCCCTCCATCTGGCTTGTTTTACAGGTCTGGCTTGCGCCTGGTGTTTGAGATATTATTTGTAACTTGTTGGGTCTGATCCACACTCAATGGATTTTACTGGCAGCCACGAGACTGAAGCCCCACTGGTCCTCTTCTCCTTGGGCTTCCTGCCTTTTCCCTGCTGTGCCAGCAGAAATCCTCTTGGAGAGAGAGGCACAGCTGGCTGCCTGCTGTCTCCCCTGGCTTGCTCTGTCTGGAGAATGCATTTAGGATCCCGGTTCCTTTGCCGTCTCCCTACCTGGATGCCTGCTGGTGTGCCTTGACCAGAATAGCTACGTGGGCAGACCCCTTCAGGTACCGGGCACTCCCCTGGGGCTCTGTGCACTGCAAATACAGCTGTTGTAGGGATGGGGAGATGAAGAATGGAGGAGAACAGCCGGAGGCTGACTATGGGATGTGGTGATGCAATTGCAGCAGAATAGCCCCGGTGTCTGTTAGCTCCTGGGGGTGTCTGTAAGAGCATCTATCGTGTGCTGGAAAAAGCAGGTGGTGGACTGAAAGGGGGCCTCCAAGAAAGCTGAGGAGGGACTCTTTATCAGGGAGTGCAGGAGTAGGATGAGGGGGAATGGCTTTAAGCTGAAAGAGGGGAGGTTGAGATGAGATATTGGAAAGAAGTATTTTCCTGTGAGGGTGGGGAGGCCCTGGCCCAGGTTGCCCAGAGCAGTGGTGGCTGCTCTGGAGGTGTTCAAGCCCAGGTTGGACGGGGCTTTGATGCAACTGGATTCAGTGGGAGGTGTCGCTGCCCATGGGAGGGGGGTTGGAACATGATGGGCTTTAAGGTGTCTTCCGACCCAAACCACTCTCTGGTTCTATTTGTGTTTGTGTGGTAGGGTTGAATGAATTTGGGGGTTTGGTTTGGTTTTCTCATTTAGAATGTTTTTTTGACAAAAAACCAAAACAGCTTTATTTTAAGTGGGAGTGCTGGTAAAATAGAAACTTTAGAAGGAAAAAAAAATCAGCATGGGAGTAGCTTCAGAAGGAAAAAAAATCAGCATGGGAGTAGCTTCAGCTGTGTTTAAATGGAAGGTTGGTCTGTCTTTAAAATGACTGTGCAGATCTCTGGGTGTATGTGAGATGTCTGTCAGTTTTAGAGCATGCTCAGGCTACTGTACAAGGCTTTTCCTTCTCTGTTTTGGGTCGGTGGATTTCACTAAGCAGCTTTTCTTGATCATGTGCCAACTTTGGAATTTAATGCGCCCTCCCTCTTTCCTAGCCTGATCCACACGCTGCATGGTGGATTTAGCTTTCATTCTGGTACTGCGACCTTGCTTTGGCTTGGAGCTTTTTGAAGATGACTTTCCCAGAGTTTCTGCAATGTACAAGTTATGTTTGTTTATTTGAATTGAAATGGAGTTTATTAATCCTGTTTGGGCTGCTACCACGGTTGTACATATAGCTGATCAGTTAGAAGAAGCTAGATTTCCAAATGCTGTGCATTCAGCGTGTGTGCTGGAGAATAGTTTGTGGTTTTGGATTCCCCAGTGTTGTGATGCTGAGGGAACAGCTTCTGAACTGACTGAGCAGTGCCAGTGGTGGCACCAGGGCTGTGACTGTGTCACCACAGGGAGGTGAAACTCAGGCAGATATTAGGCTCTTCTACCTCTTCCCAGTCTCTTCAGATGTTCTCTTTGCTTGCGTCACCAGTGGCTCTTTCGTTTGGTAATAGTGGAGACTTCCCTTGTGATGCCACTTGTTGGAATTGCTATCCTGATGGCCCACAAAAGCTCCAGTGACAGTTCACAAAAGCTTCAAAACATGAACATTTCCACCTCCCAAAGATAAAGATATTTACCTGATGTCTAGGTTGGTGGAGCATTTTATGGACTTTGGGAGATGCTGCAAACCACAAGCACAGGTGAGAGGTCTGGAACAGCTCCTTTCCAAGGACTGGCAGCTGGATATGGTTTCTGCTGTGTTTATGGGAAGAGAAGGTGGTAGGAAGGGCGTGAAAGTGATCTGTAGAGCCAGGGTTGGCATGGAGAAGGGGGACAGGGAAAAGCTGTTCGCTCTTCCAGCCTAGGAACTAAGGTTCCTCAAGTGAACCCAAGAAACAGCAGGTTTAAAGGGAAGAAGATGCCTTACCTCCTGAAGAAGATGGCATGTCACGCAGCGCGCTTCAGGTGTGGAACTCTTTGTCACTTGGAGTTATGAATGCTAAACATTTGCTTGGATTCAAAAATGGGTTGGATGAATTCTGCAAACAAATTCTTCGGCAGATATGGAGATGGGTGCTGAGAACCATCTCTGGCAAAGATGTCTCTGGCACAAGAAGCCCTGGAGTTATTCATAGCACATGCCATGACTCTGTCCTGGGAGATAGGACTGTTGAGTGATCCTGTGCTCTGTATCCATTGCCTGGCATCTGCTATTGGAAATGAGATATCAGCTTTAGAGGAACACTTGGCTCGATCTTGCATGACTGTACTGTGCATGTTCCTACCCTGCTACTGTCAGTGACCTGAAAACACTTGTTGGGACAGTTCTGAGAAACTGGGATTGAGGATATGTGGCCATTCAAATGAAATATGTGTCAGTGCAGTCCATTTTGAAACAAAGCCCATTGTCCAAAACAAATACATAGACACCGCATCCTGGAATGCTAGGCACTAAAACTAATCCAGGGGTCAGTGTGAAACTTGGAAGGCATTTCTGATGCAATGCTGAGACAGAGATCAGTGACAGCAGCACTTTGAGTGAGGACTGGGTGTGATAAGCAGTGTTACCTGCCTTGTGAAGACCATACTCACCCATCCAGCTGTATGTCTGTGTACAGAGCTCTGTATCTATGTGTACGACTGGATCCACATTCACCCTCCCCACTAGCCTCCTGGAGAGCTGCCCTTCATGCCGAGATCCCAATCTCTGTTGCACCCTGTCTCCGAGTCCATCGGCTGGTCTGTGCTGGGGTCGTATATCCACAGCGTGCAGAGAATCGAGCCCTGCAAGGGCAAGTGTTACAGGTTTTGTGTTTGTAAGGTTTGCTCTTGCGCACTAAAGGCACACATGTAGTTGGGAGTGCTGAACAGCTCTGCCTTCACTGCACTCTTGTGTTGGGGAATGGGTGTTTTAGTAAGTAAAGAGGGTCGGACTGCTGGGAGAATTTGCTCCTGAGTTAAGTATTTTGTTTGCAGTCACCTGGTTTTCAAGTACTGCGTGCGCTTACCCAATTATTATATACACCTTTTTGTGCTTTGCTGTGTTTCCAAGAACAGGGGAGAAGAGAATGTGTATTTTGATGGCAAATGCTCATTTTACTTACTGTTTAACATCATTCTGAGGCAAGATACGGCTTTCTGTAACGCTGCACCCTATGTTTTTCTCTAGCATTTGTGCATTGTCTGCATTTGAAGATCCTGATTTCTTATTGCTGTGCCCTCAAAGGAGGGTGGGATGTGGAGGGTCAAATCCATCTGGCAAAGGAAAATGTTGAAATAGGGTCCCAAGCCTTCTCAGGAAGGCTGTAAAAAACTTTAACTGCCAAAGTTTGGGAGAAAGCAGTCTGTTGCCTCAGTCAGCCACGTGAATCTCATCTTGAAGTCTTTTTCTTGCTTGAAATATAAAGTTGAGACAGCTTTGGGGATGACAGTAAAGCCATGGGCTTGGTCTTATGCGTGTGTGTACTCAGCGCTCTTCTCTGCTTGTGGTGTGTGTGCACGCTGCTGGAGATCCCCATGATCTCATAGGCATGGGTGGCCTTGGAGCTAGTGTGCTGGGTATGTGGACATCCCTGTCTGTGGCAATTGCGGAAGGGGGACTGAAGACAGGTTTAATCAGGTCTTTTGCGGAGCACAGTGCTGTTGCAGCAGCTCTTGGGCAGTGTGGGAACGGTTCATTTCCTGTTGGCCTGGCCTGGCTTCGCTGTTTGATGAAGCTGCAGGTCTTGCACGTGTTGGTGTGCTCTACGCCCACAGCGCTGCTCACAGAGGCAGCTCTGTAGGTGGGCAGGACGGAAGTTGGGGGATGTCTACATGTTGAAGAGGTGCTGGGAAATGAAGAGCTGCCTGTTCAGAGGCTCAGAATTTGCCCTTGAAGGCATGGAAATGTGGCTCTTGAGTTGTGCTGTGAGGGGCATGTGTGAAATCAGAGATGTATCAGAAATGATGTGGCCAGCAGGGCAGGGATTGTCCCCCTGTAGTCAGCACTGGTGAGGCCACACCTTGAATCCTGGGTTCAGTTTTGGGCCCCTCACTCCAAGACAGACATTGAGGGGCTGGAGCATGTCCAGAGAAGGAGAGCAGAGCTGGAGAAGGGTTTGGAGAACAGGGGTTCTTGGGAGTATCTGAGGGACCTGGGGCTGTTTAGCCTGGAGAAGAGAAGGCTGAGGAGAGACCTTGTTGTTCTCTGCAGCTCCCAGAAAGAAGATTGGAGCGAGGCAAGTGCTGGTCTCTTCTGGCCTTGAGTTGCAACAGGGGAGGTGTACCCTGGATATTAGGGAGAATTTCTTTACTAACAGAGTGGTGAAGCATTGGCAGAAGCTGCCCAGGGCAGTGATGGAGTCTCCATCCCTGAAGATGTTAAAGTGTGACTTTGGCACTTTGGGACATGGTTTAACAGATGTGGTGGGTTTGGGCTGATAATGATTGGACTGCATGAACTTAGAGGTCTTTTCCAATCTTAATGATTCTATAGTTCGATGATTCTATGAAATGGGTGGTCTTTGGTCACACCAGAGCAAATGGCTCTGTCCCTCTTGGCTGATCTGCTATAGAGCATCTCAGAAAGACCTGATGTTTGTGACCCTGATGACATAAACGCTGGAGCTCTGCATTACACCATGTGAGTTTTTCAGATGTGAGAAATCTGCTTTGCTTTTTGACCTCATCATTCTTGTATGCAAGATTGAAAACTCACTCATAGCAGATTTACCCCTACCAAGAGCAGGCTGGAATCCCCCTGATACTCTTGCTATTCTTGTCTTATAGGAAGTTAGAACAGATGCATTTAGTCATCCCTGCGGCTAGGGGTGGAGGGAAGTAAGGAATTGTGTCCCTCTAATGTGCAGCATTCTGTCTGTGCACACAGGACCATGGTGCATGTACAAAGGGCATGTCTGTACAGGCTAGATGGTGAATTCCCAGACTTTTGGGGGCCTGTGGTATTTGCTGAAACCCAACCTTCATCCACCTACAGCTGAGTCCTCCCTTTCTCCCGTTCCGGCTCAGCTGAGCGTGGCGCTTCTGGCAGCCAGCCCAGGTCGTGGGACTAAGCTAGCAGCTGGTCTTCAGCTCCTTTTAGATGAGATTCTCTTCTCCTAACCCAATTCAGGTCATCCCCCACTCCCTTTTGTTGACCTGTTTCCCCCTGCTGCTGTGTGTCTTTCGCAGTGGTAAGCTTTGCCGTTTGTGTGGCTCCCTTTCCTGAGCAGCTGCAGTGAAAATACTGGCTGCTGCGGGAATTTGGTGGAAATGTCACAAAAGGCAGTGCAGGTTTCAGAGAACCAGTTCCTAATTTAGGTTGGGAGGGACCTTCATACATTGCCTGTCTCAGCCACTGTGCGAGGCAGGGCTAAACCAGGCTGCTCTGGGTCTCCTTTCATTGAGTGCTCACTGTCTCCAGTGATGGAGGTCCTACAGCCTCTGGCCCTGTCCTAGAGCTTGGCCACTCTGGAGGAAGAATTCCTGTCTCGCGTCTTGGATTTATTGTGCATTCAAATTAAAGCGATGGTGTTAATGCTGTAAGAACACTGAGTTTTAATACAGACAGAGTTTTCTCCTGTTCCCGGTGTGTGACTGCAAAGTTAGCTGCATGCTTGTTCTATTTGTCCACCATGGGGAGGGGAAGAGGCTGGGACTCCGGGTTTTGGCTGCTATAGGGTCTGCGGCCTTGGACAACGCAAGGAGGGGGCTGGGTGGGAATTGGTTCTTTTGTGACATTCTGTGCAGGCTTCCCTCTGCTAGCTTGTGATTGCACCTGTGTGCTAGGAGAGGAAGGAATGTGGGCTTGTAGAATAGCTTAGATTGGAGGGTACCTTTAGAGGTCTCTAAGCCGATTCCCCCTCCAATGAACTCATTTTCCTAGTTGGCTCTCTGAGCATGCACAGTGAAGTAGGTGCTCTGCCAGCCTGAAAGAGTTGCGTGGTCCCTGTCCCACTGTGTGCAGCCTAAATGGGAGGAGAAAGTTGCAGTGTAGTAGAATGGGCAAGATGACAGTGAGTCACTCTGGTTGCTTTGGTGTTTCTGTGCCACAGCGGTTTTTATTTAAATACCATATCATTATTATTTATGTATGAAACCCACTCTTAGTTCAGGATTAATGCCAGTTTGCTATGTCCATGCTGTACTTGTATCACTCTGTGGACGATGTCATGTTTCTAGAAAATGACTACATGTGAAAGAGAGGAGAACCAGCAGTGAGAAATGACCTCTTGCTAATTGCTAAATAGTAGTTAAAGAGGGAAGTGTGGTGCTTGGCTTTGGGTAGGAAGGGCGCCTGTGTGACTCACAAACTGTTTTCAGAGGAAGGTCAGTGGCTTTTGATACTGCAGTGACTTAGCTGGTTGGACTGCATCCAAATATCATTAAGATTTAATTCATGACTGGTTCTTAAGGAATCTGCATCTCACAGTAGTCTCAGCAAAAGTCTTAATGGGAGGAGACTCAAACTTGTGACTGCGGTCTCTGGCACCTGGCTTGAGGTCTGGTGGGCCTTAAAAATGCACTGTATCCTCCAGCATCTGGTCCTGGTTGACCAGCACAGACGCAAGCTGTGATGCCTGAACCCTCATGAGGAGCTTGGGTAGTTGTCCAGTGCGGAGCGTGGGTCCCATTGGTCACAACCTGGAGAAGCGCGCTCTGCTCAGCCCTGCCAACATATATCATGTCGGTGATGAGCCTGGCACCCTCCTGACTGATTTCTCCCCTCTCCTAGGCCTGAGGACAAACGTGGGACAATGTCAGAGGTGCGACACGACAGCACGAGCAGTTTACAGCGGAAGAAGCCACCATGGTTAAAACTGGACATCCCGGTGCCGGCACCCATGTCTGTGCCAGAAGAGCCCCAGCCTGTGCAGGTACAGAAAGCAGAGGCAGGAGAAAGGGTCTTGGGGGGGTTTTGTGGAGGGGGCGCACAGAGTCCTGATGTGCTGAGAGTGTGCCTGTGCCCGTGCCCATGGTCTCCTGCAGTCCTGGCCATGCAAGAAGGGGGAAAGACGTTAGGTAGATTTATGATCATTAATTAACTCCCCTTTGCAGGGATGTGGGAGGGATGAGGGCGGGTTACTGATGTGCTCTGATCTGTGGGCTCGACTGTTGGGATGTGGAAATTGTGAAAAGTGTCCCGGCTGAGGGATGTGGGAGTGAAGTAGTCAAACAAGTGTTTCTTGAGGGGTCTGGAGGAGTGAAGAGCTTCTAGAGAAGCATGAGGGCCTGGAAGCGCTGGAATGAGCAGGGAATGAATCTGACTCATGAACAGCCAAGATGATGACAGGCTCTTGTCAGTAACAGCAGAGAAAAGAACAGTTACTGGCAATGCAAAGCTGTTACCAGCACGAGGAATGTAAGAGAATCATATGGGAAGAGAAGTAAGTGGCATTGAAGAGTGGTGAAGTGGAAATGGTGTGATAGGTTAATAGGAACCATGCAAAGTGAGAGCAAAAATATCTGTATTTGTGCTAGGAATAGGAAGAATTTCTACTACAGGGTGACAAAACCTCTCAGGTGAGACCTGGGGAGGGTGATGGGATGGGGAGGATGATTGCTTGCTGCTTAGGTGACCTTATTGCTGAAACAGAGATTACTGGCACCAAACACAGACCTGGAGGGTTCTGGCTGCCCATCTCCATGGGCGGAATGTGGTGCCTGGGTTCAGTGGCTTACATGGAAGAATGGTTTAACCTTCAGAAAAATGCAAGGTTGCACAGCTTCCCTGGAGGGGAGCTGAGGGCAGGCTTGTCTTAAGGGGGAGCTTATGTTGTGCTTTGAATAGCAAGAACTGGCCTCTTTGCTATTCCTTGATCCAGGGACTAAAATGCACTTCAGTTATGTGACAGCTTCTGGCAGATATATCTTGGTCCTTGTCTTCCTTTGGAAGGAAAGTGATAGGGGTTCAGTCTGCAGGGATTAGAAGTGGAATGCAGGAGTTTAACAGTACAAGTTGAAATCTTCTGAATCACTTATTTAAGGCTTTGATGGATGTTCTCTTCCCTGAAATCTCTAAATTCAGCTAGGCACCTTCTGCAAGGACACTCTGTACTTATGGTCAGGGCTGACAGAGGTGATGTTCTCTGCGGGTCCAGTGTGCACAGCACAGACTGTCAGGATGAGAGTGCATAAGGGCCTCCTTTGGCTCATAGCCTGAGTATCTATGGGTTGTTCTCACATAAAACGTATAAAAACCAGTGAGATTAGTGGGAGTTGTTAGCTCTCTGGGCTAGATGGCTGGAGTCACAAGTAGCCTTGAGGCAGAGACAGTGTCTGACCAGAGAAACAGTCAGTCGGAGCTTTATTTGGTGGAGGGACAGTCTGGTCAGTCTGTTTTTCACAAATGGGGATGGTGTCTCTGCCAAGCTGATGAAAAATTAATCCAAAGGAGCCCTGGAAAGGGAGCTGTATGGATTGAGAACAGTCTGGTAAGTTGTGTCCTGTTCGGTAGCAGACATTCAACCAAGACATACCAGGAGCATTCAGACCTGAGTGTGTTCAGACAATTAGGTTATGAACAGAGCCGATGTGCCTTTCCCAGCTTGCTTAACACATGCCAGGCAGCAGCTGTAGCACAGACCCACGACAGCTCTTGCAGGCCTTTAGCGCAGGTCCAGAGTCAATTATGAAGCAAATCTTCCTTACTGTGCTTCTCTTCACCTTGTGCAGCAGTGTGAGAGCGTGTGACCTGTCTTCCTTCTGGCTAGAGAGAAGCCAGGGGAATATGTTGCTGGAGCTCCTGTAATACAGCCCTCCTACATGCATATCAGTCCATGGGCCAGGCTGGAGGCAGTGTGAACTGAGACTCAGTGCAGCACGCAGATCCGGCCTCCTTGATGCTGATAGTTCTGTTCTGCAGAGCATTCCTGGTTAATGCGAATACAGTCCTTGGTTTTGCTGCCCAACAGCATGCACCCAGCTTGTGGTTGGGAGGCTGTTGAATTGCTGACTAAATGTTTGCCACCCTGGCTGGCCTTGTAGAGCATCGCTCTGAGAGCACTGACTCCCCTCCCGCTTTTCTTTACAGCCAACAAGACGTCAGGCCTTTCTGCGAAGTGTGAGCATGCCTGCTGACAACAGCCACGTGCCCTCCCTGCCCAATGAAGTGAGGAGACCGGTGCTACAACGACAGACCTCAATCACCCAGACCATCAAGAGGTGAGACACTGAGTTCACGGACCCTGCTTTAGTGGATTCTGCCTTTATTTGTGAATTTATGGTTCTCTGCTTATCCCATTGCCTGGCACTTTAATGGAATCCTGCCACAGCCGGATTAGCTTGTCTCCCTTGTTGTCTGCCATGAGGCTGGGGCAGAGAGTGGGTGCAGATGTGTCCCCAGTCTATAGCCCATAGACCCGTTATATATGCTATATAGCCCGTCTTCAGTAAGTGAGGAGACAAGTCTTAGGAATAAGATTGTGGTGATCATGACAATGAATGGTTCTTGCCCCTTAGACACAAATTTTGTCTGCCTGCATGCTCCATGGAGCTGGCTGCTTCTAGGTAACAGGATGCCTCAGGCCCTGATTTTTAGCTGAGACCATGGTGTGGTGCGCTGGGCTTGCTTTGGCGTGGTATCTCCTCCAGCACATGTAGTTGCTGGAGGAGCCAGAAGCCCATCCTGAGCAGTCCAGAGCTCTCAGCAGTTTGCCTCCTCTCAGATCCTTGAGCTGGCTGTTGGGGGTGATGGGGGGGCACTCCGGTCCTGTCCCCCATGCCTGCACAGGGGGTTATTATCCATCCCCACGACCTAGGGGGTCTCCGAGACGTGGCCCCACAGCTTGGTGCTCCTTCCCTCCCCGTGGCAAAGGCTTATCCCAGTTTGTCCAAAGGGAGTGGCTCTCCCAGTTGCTCTCCTGGGATGCCTGGCTTGTATCGCTGGCAGTGTGTCAGACCTTTCTGGAACCCAGGAGCATCTCTGGAGCCCCACGAGTCAGAGCTACTTCCAGCCAGCCAGGCATCGCCCACTCACAAAGTAGCAGCTTCTCGGCTATGGAAGAGACTGTCCTCCCACACACTGTTTTCCTTTGCCTCAGACGTTCCCCAGCTGCCTTGGTGGTGGACTTCTCCTGCAGCAGCTCTCTGTCATCCTACTTCTTGTGAGGTTGGGAGGGCTCAGCCATGAAGCAGTGTCTGCTCTTTTTCAGGGCTGTGGGTCTGCCTGAGGCTGTCCTTGCACACCTAGATGGCCTCTTCCCTCACCTCCCCACTCTTGTCCTGCTCCTTGCCAGGACAACAAGGCAGGAACATGTCAAGGATGAGGGGATATCCTGGGAGGAGGCCCTGACAAGAAGTGTTGTGTCCAAGGGCAAGGGTACTCTTCTTCTCCGGAGGTGCTCACAGCATGCAGCTTGTGCGTAGGGTGGAGAGGCTGGGGAACTGCCAACCACTTCGGTGCTGGGGAAACAAATTTGGCCCCAGTGCTACCACACTGTAAGAAACACAAGGCGCACAGAGGTAGAGTGAGCAAGGTAGGAGGGCTGGGCTGTGGTGATGAAGCTCCCACACGCTGAGGGGGATGCTAGTGCCCTGCCTGGCTCTGGGGTGGTGGACAGGCATGTGTCTGTGTCGCTGACAAGAGCCCATGACGTGTTTTCTGCTTACCTGCCCATGTGGTAACGACAGTGCTGGGGCCCAGGCTGGTGGCAGTGTCCCTGCCTGTTCCTAGTGGTTCATGTAATCATTTTGTCCCCTGGGAGTACGCACAGTCCCACAGGAAGTGGCCCAGAGGTGCACAAATAGTTTGGAAGTCCTGGGCGTCTCCTGCTCAGATTATGTGTGGGGTTCAATGCTATTTTGCAGTGCTGAGTTATCTCACACAGGCTTTGTGCTGCATGGGGAGTGGTAAAGCCTCTTCCTCCTGAAGGACTCGCAGTGTGCAGGTGGTTTCTGCAAAGTGCTGTGGGATGTGGGTAGGAGAGCAGGTGCAGCAGCAGAAAGACTTTCTGAGGGGCAGAGCTAAAAGAGGTGCGCGCATGACACAACACTAGCAATAAAAGCATGAAATAAGTGGATCAGAAACAAAGACAGGGACTGGAGAGTACCAAGGAAAGGCCTAAAAAGCTGTGCTCTGTTTCGCAGAGCTAGGAATGCAGTGGAGAATCGCAGACCATGCATCCATAAAGGTGTCTTGGGGATTTGTTTTGTGAGTCCAGGGAGGCTGATTGCTGGGTTTTCTGCTTAGCACAGCCCCTAGTCCTGGCAGCGGGACTCTACACCATCCTGTTCCCTGGGTCTTGGAGGATGCGGATCAAGTGTGAGCCTAAGGTCAAGCCTGTGTTGTCCAGAACATGGCGTGGAAGTGAGTCAGGTGCCAAAGTATGAATCTACCACGCCTTCCAGTCTCCAGGGGTGTCTAAGATGTCCATGCAAGGCAGGAGATGTGGCACAGATAGACTTGTGCACCAGGCAGGATCCTGCCAGGGTCAACCAGAGTGGGCCCAGGGCACTGCCACCGGCATCAGACACCTGTATCTAAGCAGAACATATCTTGCCCTGCTGACAGCTCTGTGGTTTCACACTCTGATGTCCAAAGCCAGCCAGTGGGACCTGTAGCCAAGTGTCTGGGCATAAGAAGGCAGATCACAGAGGTCTGGGTGGGTGCAGGCAGATTGCAGCAACGCTGGTGTCTTCAAGAGCAATGGGATACCTACCTCTGAGGTTCAGATGCGCCAAAAGTATTCAGCAGCCTCCTGTGTTCAACAGTGGTGTTGTGTGGCTTGAGTTTGATGTTTCTCATAGGTCATGCTGTCAGCTGAAGGCTGCTGTCCTGTGCAGTGTGACACAACTGCGGCCGATGGAGCTAAGGAAGGAGATGAGGAGGTGCTGGATGCAAGTCAACAGCTCCCCTCCACAGCCCTGCAGGCTGCTTTCCTTCAGCTCTCTTTTCTTTGCAGCAGACAAGTACGATTTCAAAGGAGTCAGACCCTGCCCGCTCCTGGGCACCAGGTGGGCAGGAGTTCCCTGAGAAAGCGGCAGTCCCTGCCCCGATCGTTTTTCAGGTACTGGTAGCACTGAGTGTGAAACTCACACCTGCATGCGTGTGCAAGGGCTGTTGTGAGCTGCACAGATTCTGGCTGTTGCTGGGACCATGTTGCTTCCCCAGGGATGGCCAGGAGGCCTACGAACAGGTGGGAGTGAAAAAGTTCACGCGTGCGTTTAACAAAAACCAACAATCACTCCTACTAAATACTTAGGCAGCTCTCAGTAAGTAGCATGGACTAACAAGCTGTCCACCCGCCAGCCTCACTCTCTCCTGCCTTTCCTAACAAGTTGTCAATCTCCTGGTGCTCACTGGAGCTGGAATGTCTCCCCAGGCAGCCACAGTGCAGCCTGCCTTTGCTGGCGTCCATGCAACATGTGGTGTACGCGTATGCTGGCCCCAAAGCCTCCTTGGGACAGAAGGGGTAGGAGAGGAAGCAGCTCCGAACAGATGATAGTCAGATTGGTCCAGATGGAGCTCAGAAGCTGGTGAATGGAATCCACTATTTCCCTGTTGACTTTGTGGCTTTTTCTAATCCAAATGTGACTGTTCTTTTTGAGGTGAAGGTCATTGTTTGCACAGCACCAGGGAGATGCACCACTCCAGGAGTTCAGGGCACAATTGCCCATTGACCACCACCCTGAGACACGATCTCAGTGACTGTGTGTGGCAAGGACTGGACCTAATGTCCAGGAGTCCGTTCCCATCCTGTTTTCCCTGACCCTTGGCCAGATATCGCTCAGACACTGTGTCTACCTTTGGCAAACACTTGCATTTGGTCTTAGACTTCCAGGGCTGCAAGAGCAAGAGCCGACTGCTGATTCATTACTTGTTACAGTGCTCCAGGGAGTCTGTGGGACATGATGGAGCTCCCTAGCTGGATGAGACGTCCAGAATCTTCGCAGGGTGTTCCAGGTACCCTAAACTTGATAGCCAGCTCTCCTGGACTATCTTGAGTATCATCAGAGAGTAGGACAGCTCTTTACACTCACTCTGGACAAGCAGTGGTCTCTGGCAGTTCAGGAGTGGATTCATGACGTAAAGCAGAGCCTCCCAGGCTAGCGGGGAGCACAGTGTCAGAGGGCTCTGAGGCTGCTATTGGCACAACGAGCCTTTCATCAGCAGGTTGTTACGTGCACAAACAAATCTGTCTGCTGCCTTTGAGGAGTGGCCCCATGTATGGGCTTGTCACCCAAGGCCACCTTGCTGTTAAAATATTGGTTATGGCAGTCTCTGGGAAGCCCCGAGTTGTAAGGCTGTTTCGTGGTGCCTGTTGTGCGTCTGCACGGCCAGATTACCTCTGCACTATAGGCTTGATTTGGGTTTGGTGGGCCAGGGGACAAAGATTGCTCTGATGAGATAGGGTCCGTTGGAGCAGAGCAGAGGCCTGAGTCCTGTGTGCAGACCCTTCTCTGAGATCTGGCCCCTGTGGACTTGCTGGAGGCATTTAGGTCAGATGAGGTCTAGCAGTGTCCCTCATGACCTCACGCCTGCTGAAGGGTCTGTTCTGGATCCCTGGGATGACAGGGAAGGCTGAGGGCAGTGCACATGGTCTGCATCAGGAGGTTTTAGCTGGAGAGGTTTTAGCTGGAGAGGATGCGGGTTTTGAATTCACATCTTTTTGCATAGCGGCAGGACACCTTCCCCTGCTGATGGTATCTTTGGTGCAAAAACGCAGGACTATTTTCCTGGCTCCACTGCACTGACTTGGTTTCCCTGTGTGATCTAATTCTACATTTAACCCAACCTGTACTCCAGTGTACAATTTAGTGCTCCCTTTGTGATCTGGGAGGTCTTGCTTCTCAGCAGCTGGAAATGCTGCCCCTGAGCCAGGGCTTGAGGCCAGGATTCCAGGTCTGGCTTGGAAGGACTTTAAGGTTTCAGTACCTGGGCCAGACAAGTACAAGGCTGACACAGCTCGTCGTCCTCTGAGGAGGGATTAACTGTGGTGGGAAAGGCTTGGCAGGGCTGCAGTCATCTTTGTAAGCTTAGGGTAGCAGTTGTCCTGCACTATTTGAAGGAGATTGTTAGTCGGACTTATCCCAATCCCTCTCTGCCTTCCTTGGGATTTTGCTTCTGATCCAGCAAACTTATCTTGTGGCTGCAACCTTCTGCTCCTACTTCTGCAACCAGCAGCTTGGAGCTATGTGTGTGTGCTTAGCAGGGATCAGGACCACAGGCATTTGCCTTTAATGTTACCTTTGAGGAGGATGGAAATCCTGCAGCATGAGATGGAGAAGTTAGAGAGATCCTGGAGGTGAGGGGGTAGGCTGGGAGAGAACTGTGAATTCTGGTGGCTCTTGGGTGATGCTACAGAGCTGTGAAACAGTGCAGTCCCACAATGGGGGACCTAGGGCTGGCCTGCAGAAGGTAAGTGTTTTGAATAGATGTTTTTTTAAAAGGAAAGAACTCCTCTCACCAAGTTCTTTTCTGAATTTCTGTTACTTTTCTTTTTCTTTCTTTTTAGAAGAAGGCGGAACACGCCATCCTTCACACACAGTGAATCTCCTGTCATTTTTCTTCTGTCTTAAGAGACAGAATACTGTTGATGGTTGAATATTCTGGCTTGCATCTGTCAGGTTGCTAAAACCAGCTGAGGACAGGCTGCGAGATGCTTGTGTTCTGCCTGCCTTTGAACTGGGGTGGGCTGGAAGTGACCACCAGGGGTTTTGTCTTTCCATGTGCATAGTCCAAGCAAACTTAATGCTTCTTTGCACTTGTCTGCTGGCATCTTTCAGAGGCACAGCGGACTGGTTCGGGGTGAGCAAAGATAGTGACGCTACTCAGAAATGGCAGAGAAAGAGCCTCCGCCACTGCAGCCTGCGGTATGGGAAGCTGAAACCTCAGGTCATCCGGGAAATGGACTTGCCCAGTCAGGACAATATTTCTCTAACAAGCACAGAGACTCCTCCTCCGCTCTACGTCGGGCCCTGCCAGCTGGGAATGCAAAAGGTGAGTAACCCTGGACAAAGTCAAGGCCACTGTGAGCCTCCTGCACAGTGTCTGTACCACGTTGGCAGCTGTTACCTATCTGTGGGCAAAGTTCTGCCTGAACGTCTCTGGGCTTTGTGCTCAGACACTTCCCAAGTTTCCAATACAGTTTGGCAGACTCCCTCCTTCAGCAGCCTTTCTGCTGGTCTCATTGGCTGAGATCCCTCTGAGCTGTGTTTGTCACGTTGAGACTATGATGGTGATTAGATGTGTGCAGCATTTCCAAGAGTTCTCAGCTCTCTGCTGCCATTTTGCAAGGACAAAATTCTGTTGTTCTCAGAATGGCTGGTGTCCTGGACTCCAGTAGAGGAGGAGGAACAGGCCTGGTGTCACTCAGGACACTTGCCTAGTGGATCCTTGTCCCAAGCAGAATGTAGTCCATAGTACAGCTACTGTCCTCATAGAAACCTGATGGTGTTTTAGAATCACAGAATCATAGAATCAAAGGTTGGAAAAGACCTTTAAGATCGTCAAGTCCAACCATAAACCCAGCACTGCCAGGTCGCTCTAAACCGTGTCACCGCCACATGTTTTTTGAACACCTCCAAGGATGGTGACTCCCCACTGTCCTGGGCAGCCTCTGCCAGGGCTTCACTACTCTGTCAGTAATGAAATTTTTCATAACATTCAGTCTAAACCTCCCCTAACACAACTTGAGGCCATTTCCTCTTGTCCCATCACTGGCCACTTGGGAGAAGAGCCCAGCACCCATCTCCCTCCATTTCTCATTTCAGCTCATTTCTGGGAGCTGCAGAGAGCGATGAGGTCTCCTCTCAGCCTTCTCTTCTCCAGGAGAAGCCCCAGGTCCCTCAGCTGCTTCATAACCTCAGGGCTCCAGACCCTTCCCCAGCTCCATTTACTTTTCTGGACACACTCCAGCACCTCAATGTCCTTCTTGTAGTGAGGGCCCCAAAACTAAACACACTGGCTGTATCACTGAAGCAGAGGAGGACATTGTGGTTCTTTCAGTCAAGTTTCACCTTGTGCTCTTCCCTGTTTTCTCACTAGCTGGTGTGTCTTGCAGTTAGTCTTTGGCCATAGGAGACTCGGGAGTATTGTTAGGCTCTGTGAGGGCTACATTAAACCAAAATGTGGTATCGGTAGGTGTAATCCCATAAAGTTTCCTGTTGAGTGTACAACGGGATTAATAAAAGCTCGTAAAATGTTAGGATAAAGCATAGAAGTCTTATGGAAACCACAGCTGTGGTGATGTAAGGGCAGGGCCGAGGTTTGTTGCTGAAGGCAATGTTTTCATTAGGTTCATTTGTATGTTTGGAAGAAGTGGGTGCTTTGGCCTGAAGAGTCCCAATGAAGGGCTTGCATCTCCCGGAAGCTTGCCTGCCTTTTCCAGCTGTTCTAACTTCATTAATGGAAACAGATGTAAATATACAGTTGAGCTTCAACAGGACACTGCTGACATCCTGGGCTATGCAGTAGCAGAAAGGAAACTGGCTGGGAAAGAGCATGGCTGTTTTCGGGCCTTTCTCAAGCTCCTGTTCAGACAACACATTCTCTAACCGTAGAGCTTGCTTGCACAGGAGATGACTGAAACCAAGAGCTTAGAAAGGGCTGAAGGAGGTTTGGAGTCTCCTGTGAACATCAGGGGAGAATCACAAGCGCAAATACAGACTGGGAAGCGAATGGATTGAGAGGAGCCCTGAAGAGAAGGACTTGGGGTGCTGGGGGCTGAGAAGCTCAATGTGAGCCAGCAATGGTTGCAGCCAGCTTGCAGACAGGAAAGCCACCGTGTCCTGGGCTGCATCCAAAGCAGTGGGCCCAGCAGGGCGAGGGAGGGGATTCTACCCCTCTCCTCTGCTTTGTTGAGACCCTACCGTCGCCCTGCAGTCAGGTCTGGAGTCCTCAGCACAGGAAGGACATGGAGCTGTTGCAGTGGGTATAGAGGGCCACGGATATTGTCAGAGGGCTGGAGCACCTCCCAT
Source organism: Cuculus canorus (assembly GCF_017976375.1). Classification (NCBI taxonomy): domain Eukaryota; kingdom Metazoa; phylum Chordata; class Aves; order Cuculiformes; family Cuculidae; genus Cuculus; species Cuculus canorus. Next base: position 296,302 of record NC_071415.1, on the reverse strand, counting down.
ATGAGGACAGGCTGAGGGAACTGGGCTTGTTCAGCCTGGAGAAGACTCCACAGAGACCTTGGAGCAGTCTCATGGTACTGAAAGGGGCTCCAGGAAGGCTGGGGAGGGACGTTTTACAAGGGCATGGAGTGATAGGATGATGGGGAATGGCTTTAAATTGGAAGGGGGAAGATTTAGACTAGATATTAGGAAGAAATTCTTCATGATGATGGTGGGGAGGCCCTGGCCCAGGTTGCCCAGAGAAGTTGGCTGCCCCATGCCTGGAGGTGTTCGAGGCCAGGTTGAGTGGGGCTTGGAGCACCCTGATCCAGTGGGAGGTTTGGAACTAGATGATCTTTAAGTTCCCTTCCAACCCAAACCACTCCATGATTCTATGATTAGGAACGTTCTGGGTGAAAATAGTCAATACCAACAGAAGAGAAAAAGAAAAAAGGGTGGAGGGGGAGGTTTGAGGATTTAGATTTGAGACTTACAGCTAGGGCTTAGCATGCAGCCCCTTACTCTGTATCTTGCTGTTGTAGAATTACTTGTTGGTCAGTCTGTCCAGCCTGGTTCTTGGTCAGTACCAGGAATTGGGCCACTGTTGTAAGTCTTGGGATGTTCGTTTGGAGAGAGGAGTGCTTGGTGGCTGAGGATTTGGAGGTGAATGGACTGATGGGCTTCTTCTCTCGGCAGATCGTAGACCCCTTGGCCCGCGGCCGAGCTTTCCGTATGGCTGATGACAACGATGGCTGCAGCATGCCCCACACCCCGATCACACCAGGCGCCACATCACTCTGCTCCTTCACCAGCTCGCGCTCAGGGTTCAATCGCCTCCCAAGACGGCGGAAACGGGAGTCTGTTGCCAAAATGAGTTTCCGAGCAGCTGCTGCTCTGGTGAAGGTACTGTCTGGGGGAGAGCAGGGACCTGTCTAGCAGCGGGATGGGGCTCTGTCCTGAGAGAAGGATGGGAGGGAAGGAGCTGCTGAGCAGAGGAGATGGTGAAATCAGTGGTGGAGGGGAGGAAATGGAGCCATCTCCTGTTCTGTTTCAGTCATATCTAGAAGGCAGGATTTGCAAGAAGCAGGGGTGATATCTTGGGTTTGGTACAGGTCTTTCTTTCCCTTTATGTCCTGGAGGCTTTGAGTCCCACAGCCAGCAGCCTCAGAGCGTTCCAGCAGGTCCAGTTCAGCCTGCCTGGATCTCTGGGTGGTCCATCTGCACCTGGTCAGCAGTCATGGAAGAGCAGGAGTACCTGAGGCTCTTGCTAGACAAGTCTCTTTATCCTGCCCTACATCTGCTTTCCTGGGCCCGATGCCCTTTTTTGCTGTGTCCAGTACCACCCAGCGCTGCACTTTGGTCAGAGACATTGTACGATACGTGATAGAAGAGTCTGTTGCAAGCCTGACCCACATGGGCGATGGGCGCTGTGGTTTGAGAAGTGGGGTAACACCTGTGAGTCTCCCTGGGAAGGTGTCCCACATCAGCAGCTCTCCTGTGCTCCACACACAAGCATGAACCAGCTCAGCGCTTGGGCTCCCCATGTGCTGGCTGGGGTGGTGGCTCTGCATGTGCCTGAGGTTCAGGTTTCTGACTCAATGCCATTTTCTCTGGCTACAGGGGCGCTCTGTGAAGGACAGCACCCTGAGGAGAGCTCAGCGGCGCAGTTTCACCCCAGCGAGTTTCCTGGAGGAGGACACGGTGGATTTTCCAGATGAGCTTGACACCTCTTTCTTCGCTCGGGTGAGGGGCAGGGCTCTGGCGTGGTGCTGGCCCCAGAAACAGTGCAAGACTCTAGGTCTGGCAGGACTGTGTGTTGCAGAGAGCAGTGATGCTTTCTGCCGGGGCTGGCGTCTCAAACGTGACGCTAGCTTCTTCTGATGGGACTTCTGTTTCTCTGCCCAGGAAGGAGTCCTTCATGAAGAGCTCTCCACTTATCCGGATGAAGTGTTTGAGTCGCCATCAGAAGCTGCAATCAAAGATGCTGAGGTGAAACCTCTGGATCAGACAGATCTCACAGGAGGTGCCTTGGACAAAAATGAGCTCGAAAGAAGCCACTTGTTACTGTAAGTATCTGCTTGGAAGCTGCCAAAGCCTAATGTGGGGTGGCCAAGTGAGACCTTTGCTGTGCAGCTGGTGGGGCGAAGCCATTGCTCCTGCATGGAGGAAGCCAGGATCCAAGTGCTGTGGGTGCTTGGTGCGGAGCTCAAAAGAGCAGTGCAGGGCTGGGTTTTCTTTAAACTCAGCTTAAGAGCTTCTGCTGCAGGTACCTGTGCATGTGAAAGGTGATTGGGGCCATCTCTGCAGTCTCTCCAGCAACTTCCGCTCTCATGGGATGCATTTTGGAGGCATTTATCATGCCTTGGGGAAACAAAAGACGCTTTAAATCAGCTGTGAGGATGCTGGGGGGTCAGCCTTTGGCTATGGAGAAGGTAGCAAAGACAAGAAGGCCCTTGCCACAGTCACCAGGAAATGTTGTCTCACTTCAAGGAGCAGTGTGAAGCATTGCTGAGCATCGAGCTGGGCTACATTCCTCACTTGAAACCAGAGAAAGGTGTGGCACTGATGCTGAGAGCCCTACAAATATGTGGGTGGTACTGTACTGTGTGCCTAAATTTTTTCCACCTGAGTAACTGATACTGAGTAATTGCTCTGTGTCGTTTCCGAGTCAGCTCTCACTTAGCTGTCTGCTCACCCCAGCAGAGAGCCCTGCTGGGTGTGAACATGGAGCAGACAGGGAGGTCCTTGTTGTGGTTCTGCTGCTTATGGCCCATCTTGCTGTGTTAGCGCTTTCCCTTCAAGTGTTTCCAAGAACTTGACTCAGTCTGAACATCAGTGGAAGCAGCAAATGGTGGGAGTTTGTTGTCACCCCTTTGAGGTAGTCTCAGTCTTCTTGGCTCCATTTGTACTTCCTTAAATAGTTTTATTTAATGAGGAAAATACATTTATTTCACACTTCAGAGAGCTGTTACCAGAATCAGTCGGGTGTCCTTTTAGGTGGCCAGGTGTTTTGGCGTAGGCGGATATGCACAGCACTGGAAATGTTGGGAAACAACCCATCCGTAACACAGAAACCACTTGAACTCTTGGGCAAGAGCAGGCTGCAATGGGATTTGCACTTTCTGTTGGAGAAGGCTTTTCCAAAGGAGAAGCTATAGAAAGGTTAACCTAGTTGGGACTTTCAGCTTTGAGGCTTTGAGCAACCTGATCTAGTGGGAAGTGTCCCTACCCATGGCAGGGGGTGGAACTGGGTGGGCTTTAAGGTCCCTTCCAACCCAAACCATTCTATGATTATATGATAAAAGTGCATCTTCTGCAAGGTGCAATATTGAAAATAGCTGAAGTTTTACAGCAAGGTTCTTGGCTAAAGAGGTTCTGGTTGTCCCTCATCCTCTTGCCTTTCTGTCCCTCAAAGCTGTGATGATCTCTCCAAGACGTTCTGGTGGTCTTTCAGAAGCACGTTTGTTAGCTGGTTTCTCAGGCTGCTTCCGACAGCTGTTCCCTTTGTGCAGAGGGGTCGTTTAGGAAGTGACACTTGGGATTTTTTATTGTGTTATTGAAACTCAGTTTTGTTGTTCTCTCAAAAACCGCACACATTAGTGTGAGTAAAAGGAGGAGTGGAAGACAGATTGTGAGAGGTAACTGGCAGAGCCGGCAGCATGTGACAGCGTCGCTGTCTCCGTCTGGGAAGCTGCTTGGATTTCTGCTCTTCTCCTCTGTCTGATTTGGTGGGCATGGGGAGGTTTGACTTTCCAATCCAATCCCAGAGTAAAGTGCTTCAAGGGTGGGGATTTCCACTGCAGGGCTGAACTAACGCTTCTACCATTTCATAGCAGAGAGCAGAGGAGTGAAGTGGAGGAAGAAATAGATGTGCATGTGGTGGGACAGACAGAAGGTCTGCTGCCCCTGCAGACCAGGGGAGGGCTGTTCCCACTGCTGTGCCAGGGAGAAGGAAACCATTGCTGTCTTGATTTTTGTTTCAGCCCACTGGAGCGAGGCTGGAGGAAGCAAAAGGACGGAGCCCTGGCACAGCCCAAGGTCCGCTTGCGGCAGGAGGTGGTGAGTGTCAGCCCACAGAAGCGTGGCCAGCGCATCGCTGTCCCTGTCAGGAGGCTTTTCGCCAAGGAGAAGAGGCCGTATGGCCTGGGAATGGTGGGGAAGCTGACAAACCGGACATACCGCAAGCGCATCGACAGCTATGTCAAGCGGCAGATTGAGGACATGGATGATCACAGGTGAGCGCTGCAGTCATAGAAGGACTCCCAACAAAACTAGCGAGTGAGGGAGTGCCCCTTGGTGACTCAGGTCACTGCCTTGGTGTGGTTGAGTGAAACCTGCTGCTAAGACCCCTGTGTTTGTACCTCTGAAGCACTGCAAACTGCTGCAGGCAGCAGCACATTAGCATCACTGCATACTAAAAGCTCACCCTGCTCCTCCTCTCACTTTGGGTGTCTGGATCTGGATCTCTGCTACCTGGAGGGACTGCAGATCTCTGCCCCAGCACCACTGTCTTGTGGCAAACCAAAGACTCGGGTATCCCTGTCTCTGCTAGTTCCCCTAAAGTCATTTCGGGTGCATGGCACACCTCGGCATCAAGCTTACATGTTCTCATGGATGTTTTCTGGGGAAATGCTGGCTTGCCCAGTGTAGTGGGGGAGTTGGAGTAAACAGAGTCTTCCTGCTAGCAGGACCTTAGGTCATTGTCTCCAGTCTTACACATCCCTAGGTGATCCTGGCCCTGTAGCTGAGATTCTGCCAAGGCCCCTGGGTAGAAACGGCAGCTTTTCTCCTGTTCTGTGAGTAGATGTAATGTGCCTGAGTTTCTGTCACTCATCTTTTCCCTTTCTCTCCATCCAGGCCTTTCTTCACTTACTGGGTCACCTTTGTGCATTCACTCATCACTATCCTCGCTGTGTGCATCTACGGCATTGCCCCTGTGGGGTTCTCACAACACGAAACTGTTGATTCAGTAAGTAAATCCCCCTGACGTGCCCAGAGTGTCATTATGTCTCAGCCTTCAGCTGCTGGCTCGTGTTGTAGTCTTCAGCATGTTGGCCACTTGCCTGCGGGCCTTGGTGGCTGGAAGCCGGGTGTCGAGACTTGGAGGGCTGCCTGCAGCATCTCTGTGAGCCCCCTCGCCGCCTTCTCTCCCTCAGTCACATTGTTCTTGACATCAGATTGTCTGCCGAAGCATGGTGGGCTTTTTGCAGGCTCTTGTCTCTGTGCTAGGAGCCCTTTCAAACAACTTGTTCCCCTCCTGGTGGAGAGCAGAAGAATGTTCATGGCAGGGGAATACTTCAAACTCTGAGTTAAGTTTCTGCAACAGTTATAGGATTTTGCTTCTGCCAGGACCAAAACTAACCTGTCTTGACTTTGAGAGCTGATCTTGAAGCTGTTTGTAGCCTTCCCACATGTTGTGAAGTAGCTTATGGGGGTCTTGCTTTCTCTCCTTATAGGTCTTGCGAAACAGAGGGGTTTATGAAAACGTCAAATATGTTCAGCAGGAAAACTTCTGGATTGGCCCCAGCTCAGTGAGTGGCTGGGACTGTGGGTGAGCTGGTGGGGGACGTGCTGCAGCTGTGCCACCCTGCTGCTTGGAGCCTGGTGCTGGCAGCTGCTGGTGGTTGGACATCCATGGGGCTCTGCCACCTCTGGCAGAGTGCAGCGATGCTCCCAGCCCCAACAAGCTGGGGGCAAGAGAAAATGCAGGAGTTGTATGTAACAGCTTTCCTGATGCCATTCCTCTTGGGAAAGGCTGCGTCCCAAAGTTTCCTTTTCCGGTCACAGTACTGGCTTATCTGGGCGCTTGGGCAAGGAAATCCCTGAACTTTTGTTCTGGGCTTGCTGTCTTCAAAGCGAATATTGAGGGTATGTCTGATGTGTGCTGGGCTTCATCAAGCAGGACTTGTCCCTGGTCCCTCGAGACCTGTTAGGGGTACCCCTCACAGTTCCTGCCACCAGCTTTGCCCAGGCAATCACTGGCAGTCCCTTGGCTGAGCTGGGTGTTTCCATCTCTGCCAGGAAGCCCTGATCCACCTGGGAGCCAAGTTCTCACCATGCATGAGGCAGGACCAGCAAGTGCACAGCTTCATCAGCGCCAAGCGGGAGAAGGAGAAGCACTCTGCTTGCTGCGTACGGAACGACAAGTCAGGCTGTGTGCAGACCTCGGAGGAGGAGTGCTCGGTGAGTGCAGTGGCCCCTTTTGTGCTGTCCCTACAGGCTCAAGGCCACATCTGTTGATGCTTCTCCCACCCTGGGCTTCATGGTGACACCTCTCCTCTCTCCGGCAGTCCACGCTGGCCGTGTGGGTGAAGTGGCCCCAGCACCCCAGCACCCCAATGCTGGCAGGAACCAAGAGGCAGTTTGGGTCTGTCTGTCATCAGGACCCCAGGTAGGTCCTGCACAGCTGCCATCCAGGGGACGCCGGGGCTGCTGTCACAGTACTTGGAGAGGCGTGGGCTCTGCACCAGTTGATTGCTGGATGAGCAGCAGCTGCTCTGGAGACCAAAGGATGTAAGGGTAGTGATGCCCCTACCTGCTCTCATGGCTGCAGGAGAAGCTGAGGCAGAGCGTGATCATATTTCTACTTGCCCTCAGCCTCCGTTGTTGTTGGCTGCCCTCATGCACAGTGGCTTGTTGTGAGCTGTGGGTGCCTTCTCCATCCTTCTCCCTCTCTGCACCTGGTCCCTCGCTGCCCGCGTTGGCTCCCTTCTTGGGGTACAGCAGCCCTGTTCCCATCACAGCTCTGCCCCGGAGCCCTGCCAGCCGCTGGGTGCCACAGCACATCTTTGCCCTTGGCTACCATGGGCTGATGCGGGGCAGGGACCAGCTGAAGGGCCACCTTTGGGGTTGTGTCCTCCCAGAAAGGAGCCAGTGAGTTGCTGAGCAGCAGTGTGCTTTTGGATGGCTGCCTTTGTGCTGCAGCCATGGTTTCTGCTTGCTGGAAGGAGGCTGCAGCTTTGATCAGCACAGCCTTGGCTCATCTACAAGGATGATCCAGTGGCTGGAGCACCTCCCATCCGAGGACAGGCTGAGGGAGTTGGGCTTCTTCAGCCTGGAGAAGAGAAGGCTGGAGGGAGAACTTATAGCGACCTTCCAGTACCTGAAGGGGCTACAAGAAAGCTGGAGAGGGGCTGTTCACAAAGGCTTGTGGGGATGGGACAAGGGGCAATGGGGATAAACTGGAGAGAGGCAGATTTAGGCTAGACATAAGGAAGAATTTCTTCACCATGAGAGTGGGGAGGCCCTGGCCTCGGTTGCCCAGGGAAGTTGTGGCTGCCCCATCCCTGGAGGTGTTCAAGGCCAGGTTGGATGGGGCCTTGGGCAGCCTGAGCCAGTGGGAGGTGTCCCTGCCCATGGCAGGCAGTGAAACTGGATGATCTGTAAGGTTCCTTCCAACCCAAACTATTCTATGTTTCTGTGATCTGATGTAGCGTGTCGCCAGACGCGTGCTAGGGACAGAGGGGAGCTGTGGGACTGCAGCCTTGGGACAGGGACAGGGACAGTGTGGTGGCTTCCCTGGGGTATCCTGCCTCTGCTGCTGGTGCTGGGGAAAATAATTTCTGTGGCTGATGTCTGCTTTCTGTTGCTGCAGGGTGTGTGAGCAGCCGGCTTCAACGGAGCCACATGAGTGGCCGGATGATATCACCAAATGGCCGGTGAGCATCACACTTGCATCCTGTTGTGCACAGGCACAGCTGTGTTGGTGGAAGGCATCTCTGGTGCAGTCTCCTGCTCGTTGTCACAAACACCAGATGTGGGCAACCATGGCTTTGTCTAGCCAAGGCTTGAAATCCTCTGGACAAAGCTCTCGCGCACCACCTAAAGCCTGGGGCCCCGTGGGGCAACAGCGATTGTGACTGACTCACGTTAGGTGGTGTTTTCATCCCTTGGCAGAGAGGAGGTGTTGACAGTGGCTCCAGTCACTTGGTCAGTGAGGGTGTCTGTCACCGTCTTGCTGTCAGGGAGGCTTTGGGAGGTCCATGTTCCCGGGACTGGTGTCTTCTCAAGGGCCTGTTTTGACCTTACCTAAGCAGCAGGGAAAGTCATGGCTGTCTGACCGCAACCTGTTGTCATTTTCCAGATCTGCACAAAAAACAGTGCTGGGAATTACACCAACCACCTCCACATGGACTGCGTGATTACAGGCCGGCCCTGTTGCATTGGGACCAAAGGAAGGTAGTGAGTTTGACCTGTATGGAGAGGGGCTGGATCTTAGGGTTAGACATAGGGGGCCTTTCTCAGGTTGTAGGCACAGCCGTTTGTCCTACCTATCCTTCCCACATGCACCTCTATTGGGAAGAGGAGGTGGACAGGGAGCTGTAGTGGGTCTCCCAGACAGAGCAGGGCTCTGGAACGAGAAGAAAATAACAGCTGGCCTCAGTCTTCGGTGCAGCAGGGTGTCTTGCTCTGTTGGTCCTGCAGTTTGGAGGGACTCAGATGCCAAGGGGTTAAATAATTCTGCTGGGGAGTTCTACACTTTTTCCTGGGAATGCCAGCTTGGTCCTGACAGGCTACACTGGCCCCAGCCTGGTGTCCCTGAGCGCTGGAGGAGATGTCAGGGCATGGCCTGCTCTGGGTTTGCTAAGGAGGGGGATGCTGTTCTTCCTGGGGTTGTTTCTAAGCTTGAGTCATCACCCAGTGCTTGGACTTGGCTTTTTCTGCTCGGGAGAAAAATCAGTGCTGCCCTGAGAAGTTCCTCTGTCCCTGAAAGTCATGACAGGGTGTTCTTGGCCTGGGCCCCCTTTCCACTCTCAGCAACAACAGGACAGGACTCCCTAAGTGCCCAAGACACAGCTTTCTCCGGCTCTGGTGGCTCTTTCTCTGCTGCAAAGAGCTCGGCTTTAGCCCTTCTTCCGGAGCCCCTGTGTGCAGGGCATTAGTCTGGGGAAGTGCCTCAGGCTCGAGTTGGGAGGAAAGCCAGAGGGGTGGATGGAGAGGCACTGGGCTCAGCTAGGGCTGTGGCAGTGCAGCTGCTGCAGAGACAACGCTCCAGCACGTCTGGGGCAGCTGAAGCCATCAGCTCTTGTAGGCAGTTCTGGGATGAGCCAAAGGGGAATGGGTGGCTTGGGAGGGCACAGCATGGTCCGTTGTGCCTTCAGGTATGACTTGTTCCTCATTTGCATTCCTCATGTCTCCTCCAGGTGCGAGATAACCTCCCGGGAGTATTGTGAATTTATGCGAGGCTATTTCCATGAGGAGGCAACACTCTGCTCTCAGGTAACTGCGGAGCTGGGGGTTGTATGGCTGCCCTTCTCCCTCCTGCTCAGCAGCTTGGCAAGATCTAGGGGTGACTGCCACAGTGTAGGTGGGACTCCTGTGTCCTGTCCCACCCTGAGACTCGGGGAAGTTGCTAATCCAGACTAATGGCAGAGCTGGCATCGTCTGTCCCTCACTGGAGACCAGTTTAGGACTTGGGCTACCACTGCAAAAGCCCAACATGAGATTGCTGTGGAAGCAGTGGGAGAATGCAGCCTTGCTCCACTGGTGAGCAAATATTGGTGGCTCAGTTGTGTGTGCATTGGGGTGAAGAATGAGGGCATAAAGCTGCCACAGGGAATGGGTGGGGTCTCCTGTAACTTGGTGGAGAGGAGGGAGGAGAGCCCCTCTTTCAGAGCCAACTGCAGCCTCTGCCTTAGCCTTGGTAGAGTGCTGGCTTGCACGCCTCACAACCCCAGTTCTGCCCTAGGTGCACTGCATGGATGATGTCTGTGGACTCCTCCCTTTCCTAAATCCAGAAGTCCCTGACCAGTTCTACCGCCTCTGGCTCTCGCTTTTCCTCCATGCTGGGTAAGCATAGGTGTTAAAACTTGCACTTGCACCAAGTGGATGGTGGTGGGTCGGGGAACCCTGAACCTGACTGCTGTGAGGGCTGTTTGAGCAGTCCCTTCCCTGGAGAACATGGGCACCAACCTGTTGTCCCTGGTGAGGTTTACCATGCTGCATTTGCTGGGATATTAAAGGCATGGGCCAGAAGCCAGACCAGGAGCTCTCAGGAAAGAACACAAACAAGCACAGGGGTAAGTCCGGTGGCTGCTGCTTCAGTTCCTGTACTTCTGAACTTGGCAGGATCCTGCACTGTCTGGTTTCAATCTGTTTTCAAATGACGATCCTGCGGGACCTAGAGAAGCTGGCAGGATGGCATCGTATCTCTATCATCTACCTGCTCAGTGGCATCACTGGGAACCTCGCCAGTGCAATATTTCTACCCTACAGAGCAGAGGTGAGTCTCCTGCAGGCTTGGGCCCCGCTAACTTGCTCTGAACACAAGCCTTCTTTACATGCCTGTGCCTCTCTAGCAGAGGCAAAAAGACCAGAGCTGGGCCCATCTCTGCAGCACGTAGCTTGTGCAGATTTGTGGCTAGGAGATAGCGCTGCATTGTCATGTAGCTGCTGAGCAATACCATCCCCTGGGCTTTGAGCGCCTCTCTAAATGGATGGGTGGATTGTCCAGCCACAGTGTAAGAGAGGCCCTGGGCAGGCTGGGAATTGAGGTCTGTACCTGGTGCCCGAGACCCTCCGTGTGTGAGTGGCAGGTAGGAGAGGCACAAAGAGCAGAGCTCATCTTTCCCAGGCTGTCCAGGGCTGTCCCTCTGCCACAGCTGAAGAAGTCTGATGTGACTGTCCAGTTTCCCTTTAGAGACTGCATGGCAGGACCTGGAGGACCATCTTTGGGGTCCTTCAATGATGGCGGGGTGGGAAGGAGGAGATCGCCTTCAAGGACTTCTCCGCATTGGTGACCCAGACCAGATCAGCCCTCCTTAAACACAGTCTATTCTGGTGATTATTCACCTCACGCCTGATCCCGAGACCAAACCAGACCCCTTTACTCCTTGAAGCCCATTATAAGGATGAAGTTACAGGCTGTGGCATCTCAAGAAATCTCAAGAAACACTGAACAAGTTGTTGAACGATAACTAACATTAATACCTGGAGCTGGCTGCAGACGCCAGTCAGATGGGATGTGCCTGATGTTACCTCAATGCTCTTCTTCTGCAGGTTGGCCCTGCGGGATCCCAGTTTGGGATTCTGGCCTGTCTCTTTGTGGAGCTCTTCCAGAGCTGGCAAATCCTGGCACGCCCGTGGAGGGCTTTCTTCAAGCTGCTGGCTGTGGTGCTCTTTCTTTTTGCCTTTGGCCTCCTACCCTGGATTGATAATTTTGCTCACATTTCAGGATTTATCAGTGGTTTCTTCCTCTCCTTTGCCTTTCTGCCCTACATTAGCTTTGGGAAGTTTGATTTATATAGGAAGCGATGCCAAATTATAGTTTTCCAGCTCATCTTCATTGCACTCTTCTCAGGACTTGTGATTCTGTTCTATTTCTACCCCATCAAGTGCGAGTGGTGCGAGTTCCTCACTTGTATACCATTCACAGACAAATTCTGCGAGAAATACGACCTGGACGCACAGCTCCACTGAAAAGCAAAGACAGGCTTCTCGAGCAGGCACTGGAGATGGACTGTCTTTGCGTTTGCTGTGCCAGTTCCATGTGGACAAAGGCTCTATCTAATCCAATGACACTTCTAACCCTGCCCGTGGTTAATTTAAACTGTCTCCGTAGCACCTGGCAGGCACGTTTTGCCTTATCTCAGAAGACTCTGAAAACAGAACGTTTGTGCCTTGTTCAATTGTATTGAACCTCTTCTGCTGCCATTATTTTTATTACACTAGTTTCAATACTACATTTTTAACCAGTTGTTTACTACTGCTAAGGTGGTGATTAAATGGTAAAGTAGCGTTTTAGCTACTGTTAATTGTTCTGCATAGTCTGTTACTTTATCTCACCCGCGCTGTTTCACTTATTGCTCGAATGAATCCTTTTCTAGCACCCAAGAGAGTTGGACACAGATTTGCAGCTGGAAATAAGGGCCTTAAACACCTCAGAAAACGAAAGGATCTCTTTAATTGCTCACAGAGCTCAGAGGCAGGTGCTTCAACTAGCAACTGCAAAAAATGTGTGATGATGTCCAGTCAGCTGGGGTTTATTTCTCTTTGAAATGTCACAACCTTTTCCTCCAGGAACCTGATGAATATACAGTCTGGTCTCCATAGAGCTGGATTTTCTGCTCCCTCTGTTAAAGAAAGAAAATATTCGGCAGTTAGGATAGTCACTGCATGCTGTGGGCCCTCTTCTCTCCATGCTGCCATGCTTAGCCTGCATAAATCAGCCAGTGCCACAGGTGACTGCAGGTCACAGGCACTGTGCGGCAGATGGCACCCGGTTTATTCCGCTGGATGTTGCAGATGTGGCAGCACTGAAAGAAGAAGATGAGTTAATGTGGTCATAAAGCAACAGTTTCTAACCCAGCTAGCTGGAGCCGCAAAACAAACACCCAAGTGTTTGGAAAAGCTGCCATTACCACTGCTCTTCAGACACCGGGATTGTGGTTTTAGATGTTGAGGGGAAGCAGATGTAATTTTAAACATGCTAAGCTTGAGAGTCTTGGCCACATCTTGTGTTTGTGTGCACATCTTTCTGAAAACAGCAGTACCGGTATCAGAATTACGTCTACACAGGTTGCAAGCAGGTAGCTGTACGTGCTGCTCATCATTCCTGTGCTTGAAGTGTTGTGAAATACACTGGTTGCACAGAAATACCGTGGCAAATTATAGAATCACAGAATGAACTGTAGAAGGGAGGGACCTTAAAGATCATTGAGTTCCAACCCTCATGCCAGGGGCAGGGACACCTTCCACTCTTTAAGCTTAAAAGCATTCCCCCTTATCCTGTCCCTGCATTCCCAGACCAAGAGCCCTTCCCCAGCTTTCCTGGAGCCCCGTTCAGTTCTGGAAGCTGCTTTAAGGTCTCCCTGGAGCCTTCTCTTCTCCAGGCTGAACGACCCCAACTCTCTCAGCCTGTCAAAAAAATTGTCTAGTGCTGTCTTGTCTTTGGAGAACAATCATTCAGTTGAACTCAAGTTTCTAAACCAGAAAACAGAGAAACTGAGGGAAAAGAACAAGCTACATGAGCTGAGATCCCTTTTCCTAACTCCTTATAGCTTGCAGTAAGTGAGAGAGCTCAAATTACAGGTGCTGTGAAACTGCAAAGAACATATGCTGTGTCTGCTTGCGTTTGCTTATGCACCTTTCTGTTAGCTGCAGGTGCTTGGAATGGTGCTGGAGTGTTAGGAGCAGGGTTGGAGAGCAGTCGGTGGGGTTAGGAGCACCTGAGATGCACAGAAGGACCAAATGACCTGGGGGAGGGCAAGGAGACCTTCATCCTCCTCAGGATTAGTTAGGACCCAGCCACATTCCTAGCAATGATTTCCAAAGATTCAAGAAGTTGCAAAGAAAGGAAGTTCCCAGAAGCGATCAAAAAGGCAAAGAAAGGAACACTGCATTTAATGACTCTTAAGCCATTGTGGGAGCAGGTTCAGGATCTAAACAGAAAGGTTAGCGACACACACGCAGCACTGCCAGCACTTAGATAATGCTGCTCCAAATGCAGATGTTGACTGAGGTAGCTGAATCACCGTTCCCTGACCTGGGAGAAGCACAAGCAACACAGCCACCGTGTGGAAGTGGACCTAAGCCAGGGTGTGAGCCCAGTGCGGACACGAGCATTTGGAAATGCTCCCAGTGGTGAGCTGGGAGCCTGAACTAAGGCCAGGGAAGAGGAAGATGAAGAGCTGGTAGCACTTAACGGATATTCAGGACTTACCTTACGGTTACTTTCGAAGTTTCTTTATGAAGCTGACCTCATCCCGGTTTCTGATGCCGTACCTGAACAACGAGTTATGCTGTTACCAGTTTCCAGGAACCACAACCTTTGGAATCCTACAGCCGCCTCTTTCCCAGTCAGAGATGGACTCCCGCTCCTATCGTATGCTGTGCTCTAATGCAGGGCAAGTTAAAATTCTCACTTTTGTACATAGACCATGCTGCCAGCACTGAGGGAGCTGATCGCCTGCCCTTTTAACTGCAACATCCTCTTAAATGCAGTATCCTTCACCCATGGCTCAGTCTTTTGAGGACAGCTTTGATTAGAGCTGTCTTGCTAGATTTTTAGTATTTCTGACATGCTTTTCTTGCTGGACCGCACGCAGGCTGGCACACCCAGCAGCTACATAGCTCAGGAACACCTCCTGCTTCCCAGAACAGGCATGGAAAGAAAGGCGGGAGCAGTTAGTCACTGGTGTTACTAGGTAGTCCCCTGTATGTGGCTGAGCAGGTCCAGAGCCCAGCATTTATCTGTGGTTTGCTCTTTGTTTGCCATTCTTCCAACCTCCTTTCTACCTCAGCAGCTCCACCGAGCCCTCTATGAGGGCGACTGAGCACTAGAACAGGTTGTCCAGAGAAGTTGTGGAGTCTGCATTCTTTGAGACATTCAAAACACAACTGGACACAGCCCTCAGGAACCAGCTCTAGCTGGTTCCAGCGAGTCAGACTAGATGACTTCCAGAGACCACTTCCACCCCTGCACCACAGTGTGTGTCCTGACCCCATCCTCTGGCAAGTAGCTCCCAGTTTCCCTGGCAACGAACTAACATGCTGCACATGCACACCATCCCTGGCCTTCTTTGTGTTCTACTCCCCTCACACTGAAGGTTTTTCTCCCTAATCTGGTCTCTGTAGGATGTCTTGGGTATAACCTTAGTGAGCATAATCTATTCTGGCATGGACGGCCCAGAGGCAACAATGTGGGTGCCTTGGTGTGGTCTCACTGGGATGAACGCCCTTGGCACTGCCCAATGCCTTCCCATCCCGTCCCCCTCTCTGTGCAGTGCTGCTCCCATCCTTCCACTCACTGTGAGCCAGGACCCGCAGTGCCAGCGCAGCCCTGCCCAAGTGGACGCTGCACGGCCTCTCTGCAGCCCCATCGCTGCCTGAGGCAGAGGGGATTAGAGAATCATACAGTCATTAAGATTGGAAAAGACCCTGAAGCTCATCCAGTCCAACCATCAGACCAACCCCACTGTACCTACTAACCCAGGTCCCCAAGTACCGCATCTACACATTTTTTGAACCTCTCCAGGGATGGAGACTCCCCCACCGCCCCGGGCAGCCTCTGCCAGGGCTTCACCACTCTGTCAGTGAAGGTGTATTTCCCAATACCCAATCTACACCTCCCATGGCACAACTTGAGGCCATTTCCTCTCATCCTATCACTTGTTCCTTGGGAGCAGAGCCCAGCACCCACCTCACTCCAACCTCCTTTCCAGGAGCTGCAGAGAGCGATGAGGTCTCCCCTCAGCCTCCTCTTCCCCAGACTATGGAGTCCCACATCCCTCAGATCCTCCCAGACCCCCTGTTCTCCAGCCCCTTCCCAGCTCCATTTCCTTCTCCAGATGCACTCCAGCCCCTCATAGTCTTTCTTAAAGAAAGATCATCTCACTCACTCTCGCAGCTTCTTCCTGTCATCCGCCAGTTTCTCTCCGTTGAAGGTCAAGTGGTAGGTCCTCCAGATGTACTTCCTAGAGGGAAGGCACTCAGAGGGTGGCCGGGGGACGTTTGGGGACCCTCACCCACTGCCCCCAGCCCCGCTCACCAGCTGAGGTGCTGGACGCCTCCGCGCCGCGCCTGCCGCAGCTGCACGTGCCGTCGCAGGGCCTTCTTCAGCTCCAGCACCGACGCGTTCTGCACCACCACCACGGCTGAAGGAGAGGGAGAGCCCCGTCAGCGCCCCACGGGGCTGGGTGACCCCTTCCAGCCCCACGCCGCCCCAGCACCTACGCATGATCTCGCCGTCAGCCTTGCAGACGTGCACCGTCATGGCCTGCCCGTGCTCCAGGGCCACCTGCGAGCCGATCTCCTCCGCCGTCACCTGCGGGTGAAGAGGGCTGAGCCGGGATGGGGCCGAGCCCGAGCCCCGCCGCCCCCATCCCCATCTGCAGGCAGGAGGATGAGGGGGCACCGAACCCCCCATCCCCATTCCCACCTGCGGGGGGAGGCGAGGGCCGAGCCCGAGCGCTGCCGCCCCGTCCCATCCGCGGCGAGGCAGGGATGCTGGGCCGGGCTGGGGCTGAGCCCCGCTGCCCCCCAGGGCCACTCTCGCCCGTGGGCTGAGCCCGAGCCTGGGAGGGCGGGAGGGGAGGGGGCAGCGACCTCCCCAGCGCCGTCTGCGGGAGAGGCTGCGGGGCTGGAGCTGAGCCGGGGCTGAGCCTGAGCCCCGCCGCCCCCAGACCCATCCCCATCTCTGCGGGCAGGAGGCTGCGGGGCACGGAGCCCCCCAGACCCGGCCCCACCTACGGGTGTGGGGCTGAGCCTGAGCGCCCCCGTCCCCACCCGCGGGCTGAGCCTGAGCGCCGCTGCCGCACACCCGTCCCCCTCTCTGCGGGGCGGTGCGGGCTGCCCTGCGGCTGATCCGGACCCCGCTGCCCCCAGACCCGTCCCCGTCTCTGCGGGCGAGAGTGCGGGGCTGGGCCCGAGTCCCCCTCCCCACCCGCGGGCTGAGCTGCGGCTGATCCCCAGCCCCGTCCCCATCTGCGGGGCTGATCCCCCCCCCCCCCCGCGGGCCGCGCCCCGGCCCCGCACACACCGCTCCGCCGCGGGAGGAGGGCCGAAGCGGGCCGGGCCGGGGCTGCCCCCGCGCCCACCTGCGGGGGGAGGTCGCAGAGCAGCGGGTCCTGCAGCAGCCGCGCCAGCGCCGCCTGGAAGAGCTCGAGCACCTCGGCGTGCGCCAGCTCCTCCTCGGGCTCGGCCATCGCGGCCGGAAGAGGCGGCCCCGCGCCCCGCCATGCTGCTCTTCTGCCCGGCCTGCGGCAACGTGCTGGTGGCCGAGGAGGGGCCGCGCTGCCACCGCTTCGCCTGCACCACCTGCCCCTACGTGCGGAATGTCACCCGCAAGGTGCGGGGAGGGGGGACGGGGCTGGGACAGGGGCAGTGGAGACCGGGTGGCGGGGGGGGGGGGGGGGGGGGACGGGGCGGGGCGGGGAGCAGCGGGGAAGAGGGCACGGGGGTGGCATAGGGAGTGATGGAGATGAGGGATGGCGAGGAGGAGGGGGTACAGGTGGGGCAGGGGGTACGAGGGCAGTGGGGAGTAGGGAAGGGGGCATGGAGTACAGTGGGGAGCAGGGAATGGGATACTGGGGCAGTGAGGAGCAAGGAAGGGGGTACAGGGGTGGCAGGGACTGGGGACGGGACGGGGCGGTGCGGAGAGCAGTAGGTAAGAGGGTACGGGGGCGGTGGGGAGCGGGGAAGGGGGTACAGGGATGGCATAGGGGTGATGGAGATGAGGGATGGCGAGGAGGAGGGGCTACAGGTGGGGCAGGGGGTACAAGGGCAGTGGGGAGCAGGGAAGGAGGTACGGGGGTAGCAGGGAGTGGGGATGGAGGGGACGGAGCGGTGCGGGGACCAGTAGGTAAGAGGGTACGGGGGCAGTGGGGAGCAGCAGGGAAGGGGGTACAGGGACGGCATAGGGGTGATGGAGATGAGGGATGGCGAGGAGGAGGGGGTACAGGTGGGGCAGGGGGTACAAGGGCAGTGGGGAGCAGGGAGGGGGTACAGTGGCAATGGAGAACAGGAAAGGGGGTACAGAGGCGGTGGGGAACAGGGAGCAGCAGGGGAGAGGGTACAGGGACGGCATAGGGGCGATGGAGATGAGGGATGGTGAGGAGTTTGGGATACAGGTGGGGCAGGGGGGTAGCAGGGCAGTGGGGAGTAGGGAAGGGGGTACTGGGGCAGTGGGGAGCAGGGAAGGGGGTACGGGGGTGGCAGGGAGTGGGGATGGGGACGGGGTGGTGCAGGGAGCAGTAGGTAAGAGGGTACGGGGGCAGTGGGGAGCAGGGAGCAGCAGGGAAAGGGGGTACAGGTATGGCATAGGGGTGATGGAGATGAGGGATGGCGAGGAGGAGGGGATACAGGTGGGGCAGGGGCGGAGGCGGCAGTGGGGAGCAGGGAGGGGGTACAGAGGCAGTGGGGAACAGGGAAGGGGTTACAGTGGCAATGGGGAGCAGGGAGCAGCAGGGAAGGGGGTACAGGGACGGCATAGGGGCGATGGAGATGAGGGATGGCGAGGAGTTGGGGATACAGGTGGGGCAGGGGGATACAAGGGCAGTGGGGAGTAGGGAAGGGGGCATGGGGTACAGTGGGGAGCAGGGAATGGGGTACTGGGGCAGTGGGGAGCGGGGAGAAGCAGGGAAGGGGGCACTGGGGTGGCAGAGGGCAGGGGTGACGGGGAAGGGGGCACGGGGTTGTCAGGGTGCTGACCCATCGCTCCGCTCCGCAGGTGACAAGCAGGAAGTACCCACGGCTGAAGGAGGTTGACGATGTCCTGGGTGGTGCAGCGGCCTGGGAGAACGTGGACTCCACTGCAGGTAGGGATGGGTTGGGATGGGATGGCACGGGATGGGACGGCGCAAGATGGGGACGGGATGTGGGTGACCCAGCCTGACGGTACCATCTCGCCCTGCAGAGCCCTGCCCCAAGTGCGAGCACCCCCGCGCCTACTTCATGCAGCTGCAGACGCGCTCGGCCGACGAGCCCATGACCACCTTCTACAAGTGCTGCAACACACGGTGTGGGCACCGCTGGCGGGACTGAGCGCTCCCAGCACCACACTGGGCTGCACGGGGCCGCGGCCGCTCGTCCTACGGGGATGGGGAATGAGGTCGATGCAATAAACAGCACGGGGTGGAAGCAGTCGTCTGCTGCGTGGTTGCTTTCAAGCCTACATCCGAGGAGGGCAGTGAGGACTTTGAGCAGGGGTTCCTCCGTCAGAGAAGGCTGCAGGGGCATCGCCCAGAGAGCAGTTCTGCTACAGGCACACACAACACCCAGCACCGCACACAGCAAGAGATACAGACAGACCTTGGGGTAACTGAGCCAAAGAACAGTTACTGACCCTCCCCACAGAGCCAACTGCTGTGCCACAGTTCCTGCTGCAGTTCTTGGGTGAGGGAAAAAGTCCCTTTGCTCTGTCCTGTCCGAACCATGTAAGGTAAAGCAGAAACTGCAAATGATCTGCTCGACAAGCAGTTACTGCTCAAAAGAGAACATACGTGAAGTGGGATCCAATTATGTGCTCCACAAGCAATTACTGGTGAAGAGAATACATAAAGTGGGATCAAATATTATCTGTACCTTCACGGTAAGCTTTATTCTCATCTTAAATACATTCAAAAGTAAAAATGATAAATTACTTAATAAAAAATGGTCAAGCACGAGTTGTGACATTTCATCTGCATTAACACTCAACTCCTTCGGGGTAGGATGGGACTCACCATCACCTCCTCTATACAGGGATAACATGCGCCCACTTATTCCAGTTGCCTTCGCAGGGGAACACTCTTCCCAGCCGGAGTGTACAGTCTATTGTAGGCTCATAGTATATTGCTGGGCTCTCACTCAGTTTGGGATCGTTTAGCAGTTCTTCCACAACTGGCTGAGAAAACAGTGACACCAGTGGTGGCCTTTCCATGTAGAATTGTCTGATGCAACCAAGAGTTTCCAGACCCTGCAGAAAAATTCACATATTTTAGCTTCAGCAGCTTCGCTGAAAAAACTGCACCGAGTACTGTTCTCCCTATGCTGTTCTGTGAAACAACAAATTCACAGTGTAAGTGGCTTCACCCGCTCTTCAGGAGACCATGGAGACAGCAGAGGGGAGGGCACAACAAAGTGGGTTCATATAGCTGGGGGTGTGCCCGAGGGCGCCTGGGTACTGACACACAAGTGTTCAACAATGGATCTCAGCCTCCGTACTAACCGTAACCAGTTAACAAAGCCTTTCAGGCTGGTATAGATGCAAAGCCCAGACTTCTGGGTCAGTTCATCATAGAAATATAGAAAGGTGTGGGTTGGAAGGGACCTTAAAAATCATCCAGTCTCCCCCCCTGCCACGGGCAGGGACACATCCCACCAGAACAGGTTGCTCCAAGCCCCATCCAACCTGGCCTGGAACACCTCCAGGGATGGGGCAGCCACAGCTTCTCTGGGTAACCTGTTTCAGGGCCTCCCCACCCTCACAGGAAAACGTTTCTTCCCAAGATCTCATCTCAATCTCCCCTCTTTCAGCTTAAAACCGTTCCCCCTCATCCCATCCCTGCACTCCCTGATTCAGAGCCCCTCCCCAGCTTTCCTGGAGCCCCTTTCAGTACTGGGAGGCTGCTGTAACATCTCCCCGCAGCCTTCCTTTCTCCAAGCTAACCAAGTCCTTGCCAATGGGTTAGCTTTTGTGCCCACAGCAACACCCAGCAAGGTGATTTATGGGCTGTATTTGCTGAAAACATCTAGTGTGTGTTCAGTAATCTCACACAGATATGTGTTGATATTCTAATACTTGTATTACACACACAAACTCACTCTGTGATTTCTAAACCAGTTCTTATCAAATTTGTTGCTAGAGAAGTTAAATCCAAGCCTCCAATCTGTAAAATGTACAGGTCATTCCCTGACTTTGTGGATTTGGATGAAAGTTGCCCAGGACTCTGTATCGCTCTCCCCGAGGTGCACACCTCACCACCACGCTTCCACGCTGGCTGTGCCCTGACCCCAGCGGCCCCGGCACAGCACAGGTGGGCAGGTTATGACGGAACAGCCAGGAGTCAGGATGGCTGCTCCGGCACGATCGGTAGCGTACACAACCCATGTTGGTACCAAAATGCATCAGCCTTTGGACAGAAGTGTGGCATGGATACATGGGAATATTAGTTTCTAGCATTAGCAGGGAAGTTGTGCTTACAAGAAGGACTCATTGTGAACAGGAACTTGCTCTGGCTTTGGTTAATTTACTCTAAAGGGAAGGGGTTGGTTTTCGTGGTTCATTCACAGTTCTGTGTTCTGGAATCCTCAAGGAGGAGGAGATGGAGCTGTTGGAATGGGTCCAGAGGAGGCTACAAAGATGATTGGAGAGCTGGAGACCCTTCTATACGAGGACAGGCTGAGAGAGTTGGGGTTGTTCAGCCTGGAGAGTAGAAGGCTCCCAGGACACCTTAGAGTGACCTTCCAGTACGTGAAGGGGCTACAAGAAAGTTGTGGAGGGGCTGTTCACAAAGGCTTGTGGTGACAGGACGAGGGGGAACGGAGATAAACTGCAGAGGGGCAGATTTAGGCTTGTTATAAGGAAGAATTTCTTCACCATGAGAGTGGTGAGGCCCTGGCCCAGGCTGCCCAGGGAAGTGGTGGCTGCCCCATCCCTGGAGGTGTTCAAGGCCAGGTTGGATGGCCCTTGGGCAGCCTGATCCAGTGGGAGGTGTCCCTGCCCATGGCAGGGGGGTTGGAACTGGATGATCTTTAAAGTCCCTTCCAACCCAAACTATTCTATGATTCTGGTTCTATGTTCCTGGAACTTAGAGCAAAGACACTGCTGACTCTTCAGCATGGAAGCTGCACCAGGTTAAAGCTGACACAGCTGATGGTTCAAGTACCTGCAGTATCTCCAAGACGGCCACAGGCTGCAGTACCCCCACATAGTGCTGCAGCAGCATGGCTTGTGTGATGCCTGGCTTCGTCATGATGTGGTAGAGCACGGCTTCCATCATCCCCTTACATACAGGTTTATTCAGATTCCCATCCACAATCCGCCATGGTCTTCCAATGAAGCAAACGTTCTCACAGGCCCTAAAAAGACAATTTAAATTCAGCTCTGCCAAGAATTATTTTCGTAGCTAGATTTCCCATCATCAGAATTTCTACATAATAATCTTACTACACCCATTGCCAGTGTTCGCTCACATCCAAGGTGTGACTCCACAGCTGCTCAGGGAACGGGCAGAGACCACTGCGGATCTACCAGACAGTTCACAGACCTGAAGTGCTGCAACACAAGGTGTTGACCACTCCAGCAGCACTTTCAGCACCATCAGACCACCCAACAACCACCCTCAGTCTTGATGGCCAGAAAGACTTAGTTTGTTGTCAGCTCTAACACCCTCCAGAAGTTCCCAGAGACCTGCTTCAATCTGCAGCACCAGTGCTCGAACTGGTAACCCAATTCCTCATTTTGGAATCAAAAGACAGACCCTGCATGGACGTTCCTATTTCCCACACTGCAGTTTCTCCAGGCCTTTCCTGGGAAAGTGGAAGCTGAGGCTTTTTGACACTGGACTTACTTGTGAAATAAAATTAGTTTTGTTTCTCCAATACCTGAAGCTAGCTGGATTTGGGGAAAAAAACTACAGGTATCAGAGACATTTTTTCAATGTGCATATAAACACAAGAGTAACCTTGACAAGAACAAGGGAGGAAAGCATAGGGTTTCTCCACATCAATGCTCACTCCTGATTGCAGCATAAAACAAAGTTTTCCAACTCATTTGCTTTTGGGCAGTATTTTGGTCGTGCTAAGCATGGAGCTATTCTGCAGACATCCGTTACTCACCGGTCCCTGTCTGCCTGCGACAGATCCGTCATAGAACTTCCTGGAAAGAGAAGAACACAGAGTTTTTAAGTTAATTAGCCCAAAATCTTTATCTAGCGGTAGAAAAATAAAAGGTGGCCAAGCTGTAAAATGTAACAGCTTATGCTAGAAAATAACACAAGCAAACTAAGCTGGGTGTTTTTCTTGGTTGCATGGGGAGCTCCAAGCTCCCACTCTCGTGCAGCATATTCTTCCTTCCCACACCTCATCCTACAACCACATCTGTCTACTCCATTCGCACTTTTTGTGGGTCCATTCTCAAAGTCCCAGCAGGAAGTTTCATTCCTAGAAGCCTGAAGACATGGTTGACCACCAGGTAGTTCTGTGGTCTGGAAGAAGGGAGCTTCACACAGAGCTGTGCAAGGTCTCGGCTGGCCAGCACCCACACCGGCTTCGTTAGCTTAATGCTCCCTGTAATCACACGGAAGTCGAGCAGGAGTCTGAGTAGCTGTTGAGCTAGGACTCGAGAATGCAAACTCGAGATTTCAGCAGGGTTCAGTTGTCTCTGCAGCTTCCATTGTGCATTAAGTCATGGGCTTTAATTACACAATTACCTAATGTGGGTATTTCTGCCACACCCAGAGGCTAAGGGCTTTGGCTTAAGCACACGTAAACCCTTTGGCCGGCCTTCATCACTAACAGCTTTATGCTACATAACGTAACTACTATTTTTCCCCTCCTGTGTTACAAACAAACAGAAGAAGTTCAATCCAAAACAGTTGTAGTTTCACGTTCAGAACTGCTGGCGCCTTCACTGTTTAGACAAGCCTGAGACTATTTCCTGCAGGAAGGCCCCAATTAAACAATACCAAGCTCGAGGATGGTACGGATCAGCCTGTGCTGATTCACATGGCACTCTGCAGCTGGAAGCGTGGGTAACAGCAGATCTTGATAAAATACCACACAAGCAGTTAGCCTGTGAAAAGTAGAGCCGATAAAAACAAAAACACAGTAAAATCTCCCACAACCTACTTAATGTAAAGCTTGGCAAGAACAACTAGCTATTAGAAACGAAAACTGGCAGTAAAAAGGAAATGAAAATGAAGTCAAACTGGGTTATGAACAAGACCATTGATCTCACTGGCATGCATTGCTTTCTGGTCACAGCCAGTCTAGTTCAATGTACACCGGTCACACTGGATGTCACCCTGGGTGTTCTAGGCTGAGAGATGTCTCCCCTTTGGACAGAACCCAGAGACGAGAAACTACAGACCCAAATATGTTTTTGGAGAACAGTAAGACATGGAAACGCATTTCTAAGGAAAACACTTTTCAGGACTAGTCACCATTCCAGCAATAGGCATAGAAAGGAATCTTTGATGTATTTGAAACCTTGAGGACCTTCCAGATCAAGTAGCATAACATCACTTTATCTGCGAGAAATGAAAGCCTCTCTCATTGGTATGGCTTCACAAAGAATCTACTATTTGCTTTTAAAACGTATCCACCCGCCTGGGATCAGCTGGTGATGAGCTGGTCTATATTTTGGATATGGAGTGCTCCTACATACCTCTA
The DNA here is from genome assembly GCF_017976375.1 of Cuculus canorus. Taxonomy (NCBI): domain Eukaryota; kingdom Metazoa; phylum Chordata; class Aves; order Cuculiformes; family Cuculidae; genus Cuculus; species Cuculus canorus. The sequence continues at coordinate 272,512 of NC_071415.1, read as the reverse complement.
GGGACTCCCGGGTTCTCCTGCGAATAGGGAAGATCGTCGTCCTGCTCACTGGCTGATTGTTCAAGATTAGAGATCTGCTTGTTGTGCTCAGTGCTGAGCTCGCCATTCTCTTCTTCAAGCTCTTTGTCCTCAGAACAAGATTTACCTCGTTCTTCATAAGTGCCCACACTCACAGTGTCCGAGGCACAGACTGGGTGCTCAGCGAGGGATTCTCTCGGCCCTCCCAAGGAGCCTGTTTCTTTGTCCACGATTAAATCTTCCTTCTCTGGAACAGTATCAGTAACACCTGCATCCAAGTTATTTTCACTTCCACTTTTCAATCCACTCTGTGGACCCTGGCAGACTTGATTGCCATCTTGAAGGACATCACTTTGAGTCTTACATCTCTTCCTTGGAGGTTCTTCATCACTGACAGATTGTGTGCCTTTTCCCAGCTGCTCCTCCTCTCCTGAACACTCTTCTCCCTTCTTCGGTTCCAATGGCAGGCAATCCTGTTGTACATCTGGGAGAGCTGTGTCTGCACCTTGCGGATCAGAATCATCTGTTTTATTCTTCAGACGTACTGAATGTAATAGCCACGGCCTGGCAAACACTATCGCAACCAGTCTTACAGCATTGCCTCCTACTTCTAAAACCTGCTGCATCTCAAGAAGGTCCTATAAAAAAATGCATAGCACAAACATTGTCTCAGGAGCTTTCACTAGAAAACATCAGCTTAACCAAATATCATGGAATTGCCACCTTTAATTGGCATTAAAGAAAAGGAAGAGCTTAGCAGAGTATTCAGTTTTCTGCTCTGCTGCACTGAGGCTGAAAAGATGTTTTGCCCCTTTAACTTTTCTGGAATTACAGCACAAGATATTTTTGTTCAGCTTAAAGCAAAAAGGAACTGGAAAAGAGTGACTGATGGTACCTCTGGGTTTCTGAAATGCTTCATCTCCACCTTTAACTAAGATCTGTTTTCACATTTGGCCTTCCTACGTTTGAGGTGAGGTTGCTATCAGGTATGGATACGTGATCTCTTGCCTAATATAGCTTTGTTCAATTTATAGTTGTTTCCTTCAGCCTGGAATATTATCCTATTCAAGGGGAATACTAAGCATGCAAGCATTAATATATGGAAAGCAGCTGGCTGTAAGACCACCTGAATGTACTGCTTCAAGCTCCTGGTGCGCTCAGGTTCCACCTCTTCATAGCTGCAGAATTGTTTGCTCAGCTCAGCTTTGCAAATTCCGAAGTGGGAAGATGCCTCTATCGCATGACGGATCTCCAAAACCGCAGCTACGTCTCCGGGATTATAGCCATAACGTTCTGTACATTCCCGAAGAAACCAATCAACCTCATAATTTTCTTCTCGGACTTCTATCAGCCTGGTGAAAGTTTCAGGGAGGCAGGAGACTCCCACAACCATGTTATCAACCAGAGAAGAAACTGCAAAGCGAATAAAAAGCAAGTGGATAAGCTGTGGAGCAGCTGTTACCGTGCAGTACACTACAGGAAGATAAATATTCTAAGACAGATTAGAGGTGTTCTAGACTACTCCAATTAAAAACAGAGCTCAGTTTTCCATCTTCATTGCTACAGTTTCCTGTTCTCTTTCTGCCTCACATATTTGTCTCTGAAGAGACCTGTAGAAGGGCAAACTGGTTTCAAGGCCTTCCCCTCACATCAAAGTGAAGTATTGCTGAAGGGCAGTGTACACTTACTGGTGTTCTCTCGAACTCTGGGTCAGCTTAACTCTTAGTTAATGAGGAAACGATCTGATCTCCTTTTTTCTTGAAGAAGGTCAAGCGAAAAGTCTAGAGCAAGGAAATGCTATGGAAGGTCCTGTTAATTGAAAAGCTGGAAGCAGCTAATCCGTGGCAGAAAGCTGTTGGCCAAATATCCTATAAACTTCAAGCTGACCATGTCCCAGTACAATTAGCGTAAAGGCACCTCTGGGTTTGGAGACAGGTCCATCACCGCGCAAAACTGACCCCCACTGTACAGAGCTTTCAGGAGCTGAAGCAGTGTAACTCCTTTTGCTAGTCCTGGATGATTAGAGGGTGGCTTTGGCATTGCTCTTACCTGCTCCCAGCCTTTCATCTACAGGCTGCCTTTACAACCCGCCTTGTGGGACACTCCTGTGGCAGCTGCACTGCTTTGGCAGCCAAGGAAAAATGAGAACTGCAATGAGCCATCAGCTCAGCAGACCTGGAGGGCACTCGTGGCAGAAGAGAGTCGAGAAAGAATTTGTATTTTACCTCTAGCACAACAGCAACAGGAATGGGGGGCAGAGACAGCACTAGATCTTCCAACTGAAGAGCTAAACAACCAAAGGCTTTCCTGGATACATTTGCATTACACATGAAAGGAAGATGCTCTTCAAGAAAGGAGTGTCCTGATAAATTGCAAACATACAAGCTCTAAATATTATCAGAATGTTTAAGTTACTGGCCAGGGACTGAACACCACAATTTCAGGCACTTGCATGAGACAATTAAATGTGAATTTCCATTCAAGGAGCTCTGAAAGATATTTTTTTTTCTACAGAAGAGAAAGCCTGGGTGTGATTTAATATGGTATTTTAACTTGCAGAAGGGACTGAAAAAAAAACCCTCTTGGAAAAGGGATAACAGAGCACAGGACAGACTTCCTCTTTGGCTTAATAGTTTCACACAACATGAAATACAAGCAAGAACTTGTTACCGACAAAAGGTGTCTCTGTAAGGCAACCATTTGTTTTAAGTCAGGAGAGCATTAAAAGGCAAATTGCGTGTGTAACGATAAAAGAATGTTCCTATTAATAGGTTTTGTTCAAATCAGTTCCTCAGCTCATGAATTCGCTCTTTCCTGCTCCAACCCACTTCTGTGCACGTTAGACCAAACAGAAACTCACCTGGAGAGCTTAGTCTTCCTGGAACTGGTGTGCATCGCAGCTTAACCTTCACCTGGCAGGAGTTGACCACAATATTGTCACTGGGACTCAGGTTGCGCGTGCTGACAATTCCAGGGGCATAGTAGCCTCTCATCAGTAAGTAATTGGTATGTGATGCTTGACGAGCTTTTACTTCTATTCTCCGTTTGCTTCCGGAGCTGTCATCTAAGTCATCATCATCGTCGTCATCATCTTCAAGTCCTTCTTTTCCCAAACTGCAGCAAACAGAGGTGTTTAGTTTAGTTGTTAGGGTTTTTTTTTCCAAAATAAGAAAACGACTGCTTACACCGAGCAGCGCAAGAACCCGTGCTGTTCTGCATTCCTGCACTGAGCCATGCACAGCTGTGGCTATGTCCATAGCAGGCTGATTTAAAGTGCTGACAACAAGCAGCTACAGAAAAGAAAATACACTAAAGGTCCCTGGAAAAGGAAACTCTCTCTTTTTTTCCCCCAAACGTGTTGAAATGAACCCAAAATATCTCAGCTCTTTGGTTCAGCAGACACTTCATCACGAGGGAACATCTGTCAGAGCACAAAGGCTGACACCATATGGGATTCTGCAGTACGGGGCAGTGCTTATTTTTAAGGGAGAAATGGAGACGAAATAATTAAAGACCAAAAACTTCAGTAAAAAAGAAAACAAACGAAAACCCAACACAAACCAAACTGAAGACAGCCTCGCAACAAAGAGAGACTAGCCGGGATAAATTTCCAGAAGCAAGCTTAGTCAACTCAATACCATTTCTTTCCAGGACACAAGAACCACTTTGGATAAGTGAAGGCTTTGAACAATCTGATCTAACTCTGAAGTTGCCTCTATTTTAAGCAGATTATGCCAGAAACAGCCAAAGGTTCCTTCCAACCTTTTCTAAGGCGAGTTAGACCTTAAGTACCTTCCCTTAAAATATATTTAAAGCAAAAAGTGAACACATCATTTAGAAAAAATAGTGCAGGTACATAACCATTTGGACAAGGGGACTCAGATGCTCATACACAGCAATGGGACTTGTTTGGGTTTCAGCATATTTTTGCTAATGATCCGGGTGATAAACTAGCTTATTAAGTTTGCATACGATCACCGAACCGAAGAGGCTGCAAGTATTTGAGGAGACAGGATTTGCATTCAAAACACTTCCAGCAGACTGGAGAAATAAGTCAGGGAAAGAGCAGGAAGCAGTTTCCTGTGGACAAAGGCACGTTCTTTATTTTACAGCGGGAGGTACCTGCCCCTCCACATGAAGAGCAAAGCATTACCTACAGAAAGCCAAAGAAACTCGTTACAGTGAATCACGATAACCATAAGCTGTGCATCAGTCACTGCCCTGGGGGGTTTGCCTGCTTTTTTATTTTTGTTTTGGCAAGATGATGGCCATTTGTCATCTTGGGGTGTACGAGCAGGCACGTCACCTATATAACATGACGTGATGGGCACAGACCTGCCAGCACATGTATGGCATTTGGGTTTTGACAGAGGAAAACAATGAGAAAGACAGATCTGGATAACATGAATAACGTACCAAAACCACAAGTAAAGGAACCAAGGCTGCTCATTTTAAAGAACAGCATATTATGGGAGGAGGACTACGATAGAAATCTTCAAATAGGTAATGAGCTTCTCGAAAGAGATCAAAGTGTCTTCTGGATATATTTACAACAGCTTAAGCTACAGCAAAAACTTTTAGGTGAACTCTAATACAACACAAAGTGATCATCAGGATAACTATTTATAGGACCAGGCTGCCTGGGGAGAGAGTTTCAGTTCCAGTGGTTTGCAGCTACCAGAGGCTTAAAACAAAAATAAAAGCAAAGAGGAGACAATGCCTAGAACGAATATTGTGGAGACAGGTTTCACTGATGAAGCTCAAACCTGGTAACTAATCCTTCTTAGTCTTTGAAATGGGACAGGACAACGTTGATGAAAATGCCCATCTTGCACACTCTCCTTTCCACATTAGCTCTGATGGCAATGAAGTGCCTAGCAATTTAAATGTCACCCAAGTGAAGATAAATGCAGTCCAAGGCCATAATGACAGGCACTAAGTGAAGTGCCATTAAGTCTTCAGAATGCTCCCTCAGAAATAAAAATCGAAACAGTATCACAGTAAAACATGCCATGATACAGTGCACAAAATGCTAATGCCCATCCAATTTCATTCAAGTCACCCCCAAACGGTATTTACTAGGAGAAATAACAGTGTTTACCTTTTTATCACTTCATTTTCCACCATAGTGCTGTCCACCACGATTATCTGCTCTGGAATTCTCACGTTAACAGATATAAGTCCCAGGGAGAAAAGGGAAAGCATCGCCACACACTGGCCACCAGGCCCATCCATAGGAAATGCAATCATGCCTTCCGATGCTTTGTCCTCTTGTTCTTTAAATGAGAAGCTATCTGGCTGGTCCGACTTTTCAGCATCCTTGAGCTTCTCAAGGAACTGAAAGGACTCTGTACAAATTGTACTGGGAAATCGCCACGTAAAAACTCTGGACAAAAAGACAAATTCAAAGAAGGAAATATATTTTACAATCTGTTCATTCTGAATTTTAGACCTATGGCCAGCTAAACAGCTGGAAGTCCATGCTAGAGGTGGTGACCCTCTACATCTGCTATCACTATCCTTTTACTAGTTCCAGAGCATATAAGGTATTTATGCACCACATAAAGGTCAGGAACTACATAGCAAATACAAGGTAAAGATGTCATCTTCTGCTTGAGCACAGAATACATTTACAGTTTATCTCTCCTCCCCCACCCCTGACATCTGGCTACAGTGCAGCACGAAGTAACTGAAGAGGAAAAACAATCAGAATGACAAGAGTACTAAAGAAATCCTTCCACCACTCCCAGAACTTCGGTGCTGCCTCTCCTTTCCTCTGCAAATGTCTTTGTAAAGGCTTGCCCAGCAAATGGGGCTCTGTTCCCTGTACAGTCCTAATTGCTTAACCAAATAAATGGTCAACACACATAATGTCACCTTCATTTGTTTAGCCTCAGCTGTGAGGGTTGGGTTCTTTGCTCTAGATACTTGATGTATTTTCTCCCCTCCATGCCCAGTACGCCAGGGTAGATTCTCTTATTTGCTCAAAGATAAGCAGCGACCCTTCTGACACCCACCTGTAGTAACTCTGAGACAGCTGATAGGACATGGGTACAAAAGGCAAAGCCCGGCTTTTCTTTGGACCCAGTGTGTGGCTGACTCGACGGCGATTGACCAAGCTTCTCTTCTGACACTCTTGGAAAGCCTTCACCAGAATGTCATCCTGGTACTGCCGGTACAAACGAAATGTCTGCAAAAAAACCCCTTCAATGTGAGAGGCAGCGGTAGCTCTGAATCCACTGTTAGACGCACCTACTTGAGGTTTATATTAACTGAATGATTATGAAGCTACAAGCCAGGACCTAAATGACACATATAAATTTACTTAACTACACTACTCTATTCCTTTTATGAACTTCCAGGCTTTCCACAGTAAATGCCAATTAAATTAACTACATACTACAGAACACTTGATATTCAAAATGGGATCAGGCTCCCACTAGAATTCTATATGTAAAGAACGCTCATCTGCAGCACATTTTGGTAGATTCTTCCATCATTTCACCAGCAACACATGCTTCTACAAGCTTGGCTTTCTGGGCTCCACTCTTGCCTGCTGATGATTAAAGTCCCTTTGATCTTCTAACTTTATTCTTTTAAGTGCCTGACTCATAGATGATATATTTTTATGGTCCCCATCACTGAAGGAGAGGCTCCCCAACACCAGTGTCTGCCTTTCTGCTATCTCCTCCAGAGCATAACTCCAACTGCTCAAGTAGGCATTAAATCATGATACGGTTTGACCCAATGGAAGAGAGGTAGAGTTTATTTCATATGTTTTTTTTGGGATTGCTTCAACCTCACATCTTGCAATCTCATCCTCAGAGAGAAAAGCAACATACTGGAAATCTGCCTAGAATACATTATTTCCTAAAAGCAGGAGAGAATAATCCCTATAGAAACGTTTCCTTTCTCCCATGTGAAAAAAAGCATATATCAAGGTAGGAAGGAGAAACTCTTTAGCGTTGCATGACCATATGCACATGCGGCACTTAGGGACATGGTTTAGGGGTGGATTTCAGTTTATAGTTGGACTCTATGATCTTAAAGCTCTTTCCCAAGGTAAATGGTTCTATGATTCTATGACCCATAAAGTTTGGTCCAGATACTGTACCTGAAATGACTGGCAAGTTTTCATCTGGCTATCTGAGAGCGCCAACGTGCTCTGAATCAGATTCTGTAGCACTAGAAAATGAATATCACAGACACTGAAAGGAAAAAAAAGAAAATAAAAGAGTTTATTCCTGGCAATTGTTGAGGTATCTAACTATTAAACTAGCACAATAATATACAACCTCAATCACCTGCTTCACTACAGCTGAGGAGCTGTTTTCATGTAGAGAAGCCTGTTACATTTTCACTGACCTCCCGCCCTGAATTTTTGGATCAGCCCAGAGAATCCGACACAAAACAAAGTTCTCTTTGATAATACTTCTGCTTAGGATACAGGACCCACAGCAAAAACATAAACTGTTGTCCTAAAGATAACAGACCACCACTTTGAGGTCTTTGCTGCTATCATTTTATTCATCAGATCGATAATTTATGTCAGAGGTCCCTGCAGCCTTGTGAAAGTGTTTTTCTATTAACACATTTATACTCTGCAACAGATGAAAACCATACTGAATTAGAAGATTAGGTATGTGACTTTCACAGATGTGAGAGCTGGCATGACCTTGGAGTCCTAATGGGAAAAAACAGTGCTCCTGTGACTCACTTGCTTAGACTGTCCTCTTTGGTGTTTTGATTGGTGTCTTCTCCGATGGCCAAAACTCGAAATCTAGTTAAGGGAAAGGAAAATGCTGAAACAAAAGTATCATTCTGTGATTTTATAACAGCTGTGAAACCCAGAGGCTGACAAGTGCAATTGCTAATAAGGCAAGTGTTGAAACAGCACTGGGGTTCTCTCTGCTCCAGCAGCCCTCAGCATAAGTATAAAAAATTGAAAAGAATTGTCTGGATCAATCTCCCTCAGTCCACTAAGATACCTGTCGGCAAGGAGATAAAACACATGGAGAGGAGACAGCACGGAACTGTATGGATTTGTGGTTCTATTGAGGTTTTGGACTTCCAGTTAGCGTCAGCAGCACTTTTGCTGTACAGTACAGCTCTTCCCAAAGTAAGAACATTTAGCAAAAGTGCTAAATAAAATGGTTTGAGACCCAAATTTTCACACTTCTCTCCAAGTGTTATTTATTATTAATATTAAAAGAAGTGACGACCTAGGGCTGGAGAACGCTCTACAAGCCTGAGCACTCTTCTGTGCCAACAGTTTTAGCAGCACTGAGATGATTAACTGAGCATCCAGCTATATATTGTGATATAAAAAGGGGCCAGTTCATCTGGAAAATGGTAAAGGGAAGTCTTCTATTGCATTTAAATGTTAGTACTGACAGCTCTAATAGCAAAGTTGAGGATACAACAATTCATGAAAAACCCACTCTGTGAATTTCTGCTTTAGAAGTCTAAATATAAAAAAATAGGAACGGTTTAAAATAAGCGAGCTTGTGAATAACTGAAAATCGGTTATATATATTTAGGAAGTATGGATTGGAAAGAAATGTTGCTTATTGTAATTACTGAAACGTATTTTGATACCAAGAGTACAAGTGACAGAGGGCGTAAATCACGCACAGCAGTGAAGAGAGTTGCTCTGAATTGCCCTCCTCCCTCACTGCCTCAGCTTGTGTGCAGAGCCAAAAGCACCGTAACTAAAATACCTGGAAAAGAGTTCCTGCAAAGTGTCAGGAATATCAAGTTTGGGATTCCCGAGGGTTGAACTGAATTTCTCTTTCAGTCTTTCCACAAACTCTTTAAACTCCTTTGCACAAACCTTAGGAAAGAAGAGATAGAAATGTTATTATCCTGTGTTTCTTAGTGGGAAAAGACCCTCTATTTTAAAGTGTTCACGCAGAATTCTAGTAGAAGCAGGTGGTTTTGAATTATCAAGTCAGAACAGCGCAACAGACTAGAGAATGCATCAGAACAGCTCTGTGAAGGTTGTGTTTGCTGATTTACTCAACAGTCGCAGGTTCTGTCTCTAATCACTCTCACAGCTAGAAGCAACGCACGATGAACATATGTTCTAAAACCAATTACACTGAATTAACAGCATAAGATCTCTTGCCAGAGCGTTGTTTAAGCTTCTGCTTATCCTTCAGGCTTTATCATGTTCTCTGTTAAGTCTGTTTGTACAATCACAGCTTGGAGAACACCCGTTACACAAGAGGAGCTGTCCTGTATCTCTCTGGAAACAAGTTGTATTTGCTTCCAGAAGACAGACTTTGGGGACGGGCATAGATGCATTTATTTTGGCGATGTCTCATCAGTGAACAACTTCTCTTCAGTTAAACAAACATGAATCTAACAACAGAACTGTCTGGGGCTTTCTGACAATAATATAAAATGTCATCCTGGATAAAACCAATGGAAATCTTGTTGTGACATTGTCCCAGTTCTGAAAAAGTTTTGAAATTCAAAATGGAATTGTTTGCACTGAAAGCATAAGCAACTTTTCAATTCGCAACTGCAGTTGATTTAAGCCATAAAATGCTCAGAAATTAAAAAAAAAAAAAATCTTTTGGCTGATCAAATCAAGGTTTCTCTCATAAGATTTACTTGCATTCCTGTGCTCATTCACAGAAGCTAAGGCAATATTTTGACATGCACCAGAATAAAAAATTAGAAACTACAGAGCAAAAATGTTTTCTTGCTCAGACAACAAGAAAGATTAAAAAACCCCGACCAAACCAGCGCATACGATGCTCAGTTATGGAAGTTTATAAACAGGGACATTGAAAAGGAAACATTTTTGTTGCCCAGCAGGGCTGTTTATGTGCCTTTGCAAAGCTGCCGGTGTCCACTGTGCTCCCCAAACAGCAATGATGCTGCAGTTTTACGACGATGCTATTTTTAAAACAGTTAAGTGCACGAGGGAGAGGCAAGATACGAAATCACAGTAATTGAAACAGTGCAAGCACTCGGTAATCCAGCCAGCGTACAGTACTCTGTGACCTTTCAGAATGCTTCCCTCCTACCTTTGGATCTTCATAATTATTTTCTCTATTCATGAAATCTTCAATGAGGGCTTTATCTTGGTAAATCTCAGCAAGGCAAACTCTGCAACAAATACAATTGAAGGTGTTGTACGTAGTTGAAATTCACCCAATTTAATACAGATTTGAGAGCGTTAGGGTGCAAAAAAGTTGAAACATGAAGTCACATGAAACAAGGCAAAACCGTAGCAGGGCCATGTCACTTAATTTCAGGAGAATTTAGCCAATATCTAGAACATAGACATCTTCTTACTTATAATTAAGATAGGTCTGCGGACTTCTGACAATGTAACGAGCTCTTCGTCCAACGGAGTGCGAAGTTTTATCGAGGGACTCCTCAAAGCTGGCATGCATGATATCTCGAACTACTTGCCAAGAAACAAAGGGCCCTTTTACCTGTGTGAAGAACAAGTGTGTTTGAAGTCAAACTTAATTTTTTATGTACACAAACGATGGTTAAAGCCAGGATGAATTCCTAGGACTGATGAAATGGGCGTTCAGTATAGAAGGCCTCTATTTAATAGGTCTATGAAATACCTTTGCATTTAGCACATGACTAGCAATTCGGCACAGCATGAGCAGACTGTCTTCCTGCACTGTCCAGGTGACACGCAGGCGTGTCATCCTCCGCAGGGCGCTCTGGTCAGCTTCATCGTGGTAGCGGAGTTTTTTACTTTTCTCCAGAGAAACCTCTTCTAACAGATCCAGAAAAAAAAAACCAAACCCAGTTAGTGATCTCAGCGCTGCATATTCTGATTACTCCTATCAAAGGCAGCATCAGCACCAATTTGTTTGTTTGCAAGAATGAAACACAAGAGCAGTTCAGAAAGTAAAACGCATTAAGATCTCTCCCAGAAGTGAGAAAATAAGCACTTTAGTTAGCAAACTGACTACCTAGAGCACGACACCATGAAGAATCTTTATGCCAGCTAGCAAGTTGATGGTGAATTGCAAGGAGTTGGCACAGACACAATTAGAATTCCTTTAGTTCATACAGTACAGCAATGTGACTATGACTCACACACAGGTAACGGTTACAGAGCTGTTTCTTTCCAGAGCCAGTACACTGCCCCAGGACATGGGAACCTCTGCAGTGAAGGAGGCAACCCAGCCAGACGGCCAGTAAGTCTCCACTTCCCGCACTATGTGATAGTCACATCAGCTTTTCTAAAGTGACTTAGAGCAGGCCTATGCATTAAAAAGAATGTTTCTTTTTCCCCCATATGTTACCTTTCTTCTTCCTCTTTGTCTTCTTTCCAATGTCTTTATTAGGCCTCTTCCTCTTTTGGCTTTTTCCACCTCTCACTCGTTTAGTTCGATCCTGGGTTGGTTCATTAGTTATTTCAACATATTCTTCTTTGTGGACAAGTGATGCAGATCCTACCCTTGCTTCTCCCAAAATATTAATTTTGTTACCTGAAAGTACACATATTTACAGTAATGAAGCTTTATAGCAATTACATTCTACAATAAAGCAAATGCCCAAGTTTCAGTACATTCAAAGACAGATGCCCTCTCAGACTTTCCTGTTGCTCTGTCCTTTCATCCCACTTCTCAGCAGCTCACTGAATAAAATTCCACACAAATAAGGAATTATCAAGTAATTACGAAGTCTAGCATACAGCACACAAACGCAAGGGAACTAAGTTAAAGTTTTATATTCAGCCTGAAGCATTTCTTCCTCTTCGACTTAAACGTTAGGCTATGCAATGTTAACGCTGCCTAGTCGTACAAAACATTGGTCCCTTTAGACCTTCTGCAAACTGCACATCAGAAATTACAAAAGATAAACATTATTGTTCTACAGGAAGTTATTTACGTATCTATTTTAGTGCCCCAGAAGCATCCTAGATCATTGTAAGGAGACAGGAATGACCCATGTCATCAATACCACATAAAAAAAAAAGATTGTTCTACATAGCTGGAAAGAAATTATTTAACTAATTTACTGCCCCAGAAGCATCCTAGATTACTGTAAGGAGACAGGAATAACCCATATCCTCCGTACTGTGTTTGGCAAAGACAGTAACAGCTATAATGCAGTTACAGCCCCCCCCGGCATCACCACCTTACCTCCAGTACTGAGTGGAAGTGGGTGTTTTGTTAAGAAGGTTTGGAGTCTCATTGTCAGTCCATTTTCAGAAACTGTACTTTCCTAAGACAACAGAGCTTTAGAAAAGGTGATATGCAAAAGGAGCGCACTGATTTTAACAATACTATCCATTATATCTTTTGAGTAGCATTAGAAATAAATTTTCAGTATAAAGGGAATGATCTCTGGCTACAACGAAGAATTCATTGTCTTATTGCTACCATTACTACTACATATTTGAATGGCTCTAGAGCTTTTCTTGAATCATATTCTAATGACCACTAGGCTACAAATCTCCTCAAGTTTAAAAGAAGTCACCACTGGAAAAGAAATGCTCGATTCTTTCACTGCTAGAGAGGCTGAGCAGAATTTTTTGCTGAGAAAGTACGTAAACTGTAAGATTTTGCTATTAGTATCTCAACCTTAAGAATAGTAAAATTTGGAAAAGTCACTGCAGGATATAAATTTTAAAATACCCACCTTCCTAGTCTTATTGATGATGTAGGTTGTCCAGATCCAATTGCGTTTTAGATGCCCATAAAAACTGGAATCCAGACCTGCAGCTCCTAACCCATCTCCAGGGATAGTTCCATCATCAACCACCTCTCGGCTGCCTCTAAGAGAAAGAGAAACAAAATATACAGTAATTATTTTGTAGTGAGTACATTCTCAGCTGCTCTAATGGGATGTATGCGCTATGCGCAGACTCTCCTCTTGCCCTCCCAATCCAGACAGGGCTAGGAAAGAAGAGAAAGAGAAATGCTCCTTCCCTTAACCCTGTTACAGAAGTAGCTTGACAATAAGCCTTTTCCATTGTTTTAATCCCTGATATTTAATGACTGAGCTTTCAGTTTAAAGATTACACCCACAGTAATTTCATTACCAATGGCTGTGTTGAAGTCAGTTCTGAGCGCTACTCCTGCTCAGATAAAAGACTTTCTCAGAACAAGCGTGAGAAAAATATTGCACAGGAACTAGCAGCAATGTAACCCTTTTTAACACTGACTGTCAAGCCTTGGTCTCTCCAGTTTTCTAACAAATCCATTAAGGCTTGCTTGAACGTACATCCAAGCCAGAAAAACAATGCATTGCAATTCTTTCCCTGGAAAGGGTACGAGCCAGTTTACTTTCAGTGTGGTGTTACAGTGTAGAAGGAAAAAAAAAGACTTTTTAAAAATTCTTAGTAAACATGGCGCTTTGCAAGAAACCATGGAGACAAGCTAACTGCTTCCAAGAAAAAGAAAAATCAAGCCATGAATGAGCTTTGCATATGCAGTAGATACGACAGCTCTGACAATCCATTAATAACAGCAAAGAGCATTTTTAAAATCCTGTTTCGCCTTATGAAAGATCTTTTGAAAGCTACCATGAAAAAATTATTTCAGTCAAGCTTTAATAGACAACTCTCTCATTATAACATTAAACTATCAGTTAAACTCTAAAACTGTTTCTTGACCTCAAAGATGTTGCAGCCATCTCCAGCCTAACTGCAAGTAAACCCCAGATATCCATTTTAAAATATTTTTTTATGACACAATGGAGCCCATACGTGAAAGTCCATACAAGTGGACTGAACAGGATATTTTCTATCAGCAAGGATCAGTGGAATTCAGTTCCCTCAACTCCAATGATTTTTTTAAGATAACTTGATCTATAACACTGAACTATTTGAAAATACTTTGAAACAGATGGTTTCTAAAACCAGAATAGAATCTTGACAAACCTAAACCACCGTGGACAACACAATGTAAGAAGTATGACCAGCATTCTGCATGGCTGTCAGGTGGCAAGTGTATAATCCTTGCAAAGATTCTGGTTGTGATTAGGCAGGAGATGAAGTGCTCCAGAGATCGCCTCCAGATTTCACCAGTGTACATCAACGCTTTATTAGAAATTAATTTCTCAATGATATGCAGCAAAGGGCAACACAGAAGGACAGAATTCAGAATGCGATATCAGGGAGCTAGGAAGGACACAAGATACTTGACATACCAGGATATAAAGCACAGAAACAGAGAATCTTGGTAATTTTGCCTTGCATTAACTGTACTTAGGAAGCACTCTTTCCCTCTCAACTTTGCTTTGCCCAAGACTCTTGCAATACACATCCATACCACTTTGTAAAGAAATTTGAATCTGTTTCTCCCATTCCTCTAGCATGAAAACCTGCTTAGTAGACAAGTTACTTAAAAAACATGTTACATAACTATAGGTCTTTTTAATTAGACAGCCTCTGAATAAAAGGATGGGACGTCATCCAGAGGGACCTGGACAGGCAGGAAAAGTGGGGCTGTCAGAACCTCACGAGGTTCAACAAGGCCAAGTGTAAGGTCCTGCAGCTGGGTCAGGGCAATCCCCGTTTTCAGTACATGATGGGGGATGATGCGATTGAGAGAGCCCTGCAGAGAAGGACCTGGGGGTGCTGTTCGCTGAGAAGCTCGACACAAGCCGGCAACGTGCACTCGCAGCCCGGAAGGCCAACCGTGTCTTGGGCTGCATCCAAAGCAGCATGGCCAGCAAGGGAGGAAGGGGATTCTGCCCCTCTATTCCTCTCTTGTGAGACCTCATCTGGAATACTGTGTCCAGTTCTGGAATCTTCAAGGTAAGAAGGAGGTGAGGCTGCTGGAACGGGTCCAGTGGAGGGCTACAAAGATGATCGGAGGGCTGGAGCACCTTCCCTACAAGGACAGGCTGAGAGGGTTGGGGTTCTTCAGCCTGGAGAAAAGAAGGCTCAGAGAAGATCTTATAGTGACCTTCCAGTACCGGAAGGGGGCCTACAGGAAAGCTGGAGAGGGGCTATTCACAAAGACTTGTGGTGACAGGACGAGGGGGAACGGGTATAAACTGGAGAGGGGCAGATGTAGACTAGACATTAGGAAGAATTTCTTCACCATGAGGGTGGTGAGGCCCTGGCACAGGTTGCCCAGGGAAGCTGTGGCTGCACCATCCCTGGAGGTGTTCAAGGCCAGGTTGGATGGGGCTTGGGCAGCCTGATCCAGTGGGAGGCGTCCCTGCCCATGGCAGGGGGTGGAACTGGATGATCTTTAAGGTCCCTTCCAACCCAAACTATTCTATGATTCTATGAATTACTAAGAAAAACCCCACAACATCTAACTGAAATGACAGAGTCTTACCTGCTTTTGCTATTGAGTAACATCCTCAAAAACGGATTAGTTCTTTTTGCCCACTCTATTCAAGCTACAAAGCAAGGATGAAAATGACTTACGTGGTGTATTCCAACATTGCACACTTCCGTTCCAGGTTGTGTTTATCTATTGCAGACTCCTGTTCCATTTCTACATCTCGTGCAGTCTCCTCCCCTTGAAGATTACTTCTCTTTGTACGAGGACAGCGGACAACTCCTAGGCATACAAATGGTTTTGACTGTCAGTATGGGATGTAAGACTTCAACCCATTTTCAATCCAAACTGCTCTAGCAGTTTGCACCCTTTATAAGGGAAAAAATTGAGCAGTTAATTGACATTCTATGCATAGATCACAGCCTTTCCAATACTCAGATGTGGCAACAGTCCTCAAGATACAACGCGGCAGGTTGTGATTGCTGAAACACAGTGTGAACCTTTTGTACATCAGACACCTTCATGTTGGAGATACATGTAGGAGACAGCAGAGGAGTTGCGTGATGGTTTTATAGTAAAGAAATTCAAAGGTAGAAAAAAACAGTTTCTGCCTTACTACTGCTTTTTGGCTGCCCATGCTTAAAGACAACAGGGCAGGACTAGATCTTCCCCGAAGGTATTTGTTCTAGAGGCTCAATACAAATTTAATCCAGCACAGAGCAATTTTCCCCTTAAGGCTCAACATGGAACACACTTAACTGGAATATAACAAAGCAAATTGGTGAAAAGATATCATTCTCATATTTTGGGAGCTAAAAGCAATCGTGGTCTAACAAGCCTCCAAAAGCTGCAACCGTCACAAACACACTACCATTTGACAAGCATGTATCCTATTTAAAAAAAAACTCAAAAAAACTGGGGTGCATAAACTCCCTTAACTTCCACTCATTTCAAAAGAAGCTTTAGCACCATTTTTCTAAGGAAAGGGGATCTCTGTTTAAATTCTAGTAATATTCTATTTTCAAAAAGGCTTTTTCATAGCTGGATTAAAATCTTACAGGGCTTTTTCAAATTTGATACTTCTAACAGGACAGCAATGTTTTCCCTTAACACTGCTCCAAAAAATTCTAGTGGATCTCAACTTTATACAACTATATGGACAGAAATCCTAGCTGTTTTTGAGGCACAAGTGGAGCAGACAAGAAGATATCAAGAGAAGCGACAAACCAGAGCCTGCCTCAAGTTTTAGGAAAGGAGGAGGAATTGTGGTATAAAAATGAACAATTATACCATACCCAATGGTGTGTTAAGGCAGACACACTGCAAATCGAACCAGAAGTTTTCCACATCCATCATGGTATTCAGAACGTACAAGCGTCTCTCAAATGGGCGGCTGCTTTGAGCCAGGTTATAGTGGGGGTCACAGATAGTGGTATCAACAATCACAGCATTTCTCTTCATATACACAAAGACCTGTCAAATACAGCATATTTCAGCTAGTATACAAAAATAATTGAAATTGCCTAATTTACAGGAGACAATCTGGTTTAGGACTGCTTAGCATTCCTCAGTCTGCTGTTTTGAGCCAGTGCTCTGACAGAAGACAAACCCATCCCCACCCTATTCTATTGTGTTCCCAAATTTCCCTTGCCAGCAAACGAGAAATTTCATTTCTAGCTTTATAATAGTTTCTTTTCCGCCTTTGTGCACACGATATTCCCAGTTTCCACTGCGAGTAATTATTTCATATAAGCTCTCATTCAGGATTTGAATAGGTGTCGTTTTGGGTCTAATTATCTTTCTTATCCTCATAAATTACATTCTCCTTTGCACGTGCTCCCTGTTTATAAAAAGATGCATGTCATTATTATGTCATTATTATTCTCTGATCAGTGACTTTATTCTGTATCAGACATCCAATGCCTAACACCTTGATGGAACAGCATGTGGCATGCTCGTTCTTCATAAAGCGCTGCCAGTTTAGAACTTCCCAGACCATTACTGTGCACAACATTCAGCATTACACATTTAGGGAGTGTCTTTCCAGACAAAGAGGTAAAAATTAGCTGCACAACTTGCAATATGTCACTTGGATCTGGAGGTTTGCATCAGCATCTGAAACATCAGTATTGTACTTAACTATTTAAGGTAACTACAATCCCCAACCTTGCATTTATTTCGCTAGACAAAAAATAAGAAGAATAATGACTATATTTTTAAGAAAATTACCTGGTCTTTGTCTTGGAATTTCTCTGTTGGGCCAAACTGTATCAGTCCCATGTAACATAATCGTTGAAGGTTTTCTATCACTGAAAAAATGTACCTCCTGCAGCAATATTAGGAGTATTACTATTAGCACTCATGAAGATAGTAAAAATTACATCAGAAAACACACCATTTTTCATGCAGCAACCTGAAGTTCGAGGAAATGACTGCTTTTTTGAACAATTGAGTTTTAGAATTTCTGAAGTTGTATCTGTGTTTAAATTGCCAGCCTATGGAAAACAGAGTATCCCCAAGCTCCAAATTTACTTTCTTCAAATTACACACACAATATTTTAGCCAAATACTAAAATTTTGCTAGCAAAGACCAAAATTAGCCAGAAATAACATATGTAAAGGTGAATTAAACAAGGTCAGAATGCCAGCAGATCTGAAGACAATTTCATATTATGAAGAGGAGACACGAATAAGAAAACATGACTGCTAAATGTGGGCTGCTCACCCTTCATGTGTGTGCATATAAAGAACCAGGCAACAATCCTTGTAGTTAAGGTTCTTCAGAATTACTGCTCCAAGAAACTGCTTTCAGTTGCTCACAGCTTTGGCAGAGCAAAAAGTGCAACATTTCCTGTGCTGTAGATCTATTTATATGGCAAAATTCTGGCAGCTGCAGGAAACTTCTACAAGATCTAGTTTCTGAGAGAGCTTCTAAAAAACCCAGCTTTGCCCACATTTAATTTCATGAAGTTTTTCTGTGAAGTTAACTGAGAACTGCATTTTGGCAGGAGTTTTCTCTGGGGCTCTGAAAGATCATTTGACAAGCCCAGAAACGCAGAAGTAAATTGGGCTGAGTTAGGAGAAGTTTTAGTCAATTGGAGGGCAAAGCACAACATGGTTATACTCAGTGTTCTGCATAAAACTAACAGATGGAGCCCGCAGATTCCAGAAAATACCATAAATCCAGTTTCCTCGTTACTAAAATTTACCAAGATATAGGTTAGCAATTGCAAATCTGAGCTGACGACAGCTGATGTTGTCTGGCACTGTTTGTGCACCAGTGACGTGTTTGCAGATTCGCAAGATGTGGTCGAAGCCACCAACCATCCCAATCCATGCCATCAGCAATGACCTTCTGGGGAATCTAACATGGCGCTGCTGATGCCAAGTATTCAAATCGTTTTACTTTAATGTTGCTTTCCCTTCCTACCTTCAGTCCACTCTCAATTTTCTATCTCTTAGATGAGGAAAGGCAAACAATGGCAGACATGCCACTGAGAGCATGAGAAGAAATTGAATGGTGTGTAGGAGAGGCAGGAACTGGGAAATGTGGCATCTTTAGAAAGATTTATGAAGGACAGCAACATTTAGACTCTATTAAATTCTGAATTTAGCAGCAGTCAGGAGTGTGTTTTATACAGAGTAACATCCGGCTGATGAGTTATGAAGGACAGAACCTCCCAGCTCTCAAACACTGCCTGACAGCATGCATGAATATTGTTTATTAGTTTCTTATTACCTTCTATTTGGGAGACAAAAATACAGTTTTGCACACTATCCTTAGAAGAATGATGATCCTTGTCTTAAGCAACAAAATTCTCTTTGACACAAACAGGAAATAACTGCAAAAACAGTCAACCACTGTTGTTTCCTCCCTAGAGCCATTCACTCTGACTGATCTGCTTACCTTTTGTAGAGGAGCTGCTGTCGGACCGACCTTGGAAGAATTCTGATCAGAGTGTGCTTTTTTAGTGGATCATTTAAAAAATCTTCCAGACCATCCACCTAGAATTATAGAAGTTAATCTAAATGCGAGATATCCTTTAAAGTATTGAGCTTCGCCACCAGAACTGTCTACTGAAATATTTTCTCAGCAAATGTTACTGCTTTTGTAAAATACTTAAACATTATTCTTGTCAATCAACATGGCAGAAGATTCAGTGAGATTATAAAAAGCTCTTTGCAAAATATTAGTTTAAGAATCGGCAGCATTACAGGACTATGCATTTTTTTCAGCGTGGCTGTAAAAGAAACTAACTTTTCTGTAAAAGACTATCAAGAGCTGAAGAGTCTGGTCTCTGACGGCCTGTTTTGTTAAAATAGGCCAAGAGGATGTTTGTTACTGCTTATAGGTACAGTTGATATCGCCAGGCCTTAAAGTAAAACGAATGTGAAACCAAAAAAAGCCGTACCTTGTAGCTGACTTGTACTATCTGAACAAAGACTGAGAGAGGCAAGCAGAGAAGGATGTCACTAACAAGAGCCCATCCATATCCAAACTCTCTGTGAACCGGGAGAGGAGGGACGTAGCGCATCCATGACATGTTATCCACATACACTAGGAACAAGAAGAACTGGCTTAGATGCAGACAGGACAAACCCAACAGTTACGCAAACAGTTTTACTGTTAATGTTCAAACAAAATGCATTCAGCAGTTCATGGTCTGGAAATCTGAAAATCTAAAATGACCTGAAAATTATTTAAGCCATTGATTTTCCATCTTCCCTGAAGTGGACTTTCACGGCTTTTCTCGGTGTTGGTGAAATGTGCTTGAAAAGCACATTTAAGGCTACTAATAGTAGGCCTGCCCTTTCTTTCTTAGCTTATACAGACATTTTAGAGGATGCCTGAAAGCAACCAATACAATGAATTCTGTGTTGCCAAATATGAAGATGGCACGTACATTACCCTCACAAGACTTTGTTTTTCACCAAGATAATCTGTTCCAAGACTTAGCTATCCTTAAAGTGTATTTTAAAAAGTCCCCTTAGATACTAAATCAAATTATTTCTTGGGAATAAACTTTTTAGCAGGTCCTGTTGTGATAGGAAAAGGGGTAATGGTTTTAAACTAAGGGAGAAGAGATTTAGACTGGATATAATGAAGGTATTTCTTACAGTGAGGGTGATGAAACATTTGAAAAGGTTGCCTGGAGAGGTGGGAGACACTCCATCCCTGGAGACATACAAAATGAGGTTGGATGGGGCTCTGATCAACCTGATCGAGTTGAAGATGTCCATGCTCACTGCAGGGGGGGTGGACTGGATGGCCTGTAAAGGTCCTTCCCAACCCAAACCATCCTACGATTTTACACCAAACCTCTAACATCCTTTTTCACTTTAGAAGATATGTATCCTGTCCCACTTACTACAACTTCTTTTTGTAAAATAAATAACAGGTGACAACATTTTTTAAGGCAACTTAAGCATTAATTGTGCAACTATGGCTTCAATGGAGATCCATCTCTACCAAAATTAAATCGAAACTATTTCATCAAATTTACTCAAGATTATTCTGAATTCAGATCGTGCTCTCTGAATTACTAGCAACCTTTCCACCTTTATATCATTCTAAATTTGAGCCTTCACTATCCGGAAGAGAGCCCATGTATGATATCCCTTTTGATTTGAGAACAAGCCATTAATAATATGAGTATTTTTTTCAAGCATTTGTTTTCCTACCTTAAAGTGTTTTCATTGAAATTGTACGGTTAAATAGTTATGGAAATTCTACTCTGAACCACGGTAAAGTCTGCAATGAAGTCGGGATGTGCCACTCCTTACCGGTTTGCTTAGACAGCTCTACTTCAGTCTCCTGTGCAGAGATTTCAGGGTTCCCTGCAGTTGTCGTAATTTCTATGGTCTCGTCTGGTTGTGCTTTAACTACAGCTGCATTCACATCCACCCCTTGTTTGCTGCCTTTTTTCTCACCATCACTACCTCCTTTTTGCTGAGTTCCATTTAAAGGGTGTCCATAAATTAAGTACCAGAGGAACATGTGGACCATTCTTAAACGGGGCATTTTGGGGAGAAAGCCAAGAGAACGCCCAAGTCCTGGAACTGCGAGGGAAGATTAAATACCAAAGAGAAATAAAAAGAGGATTAGAAAAGGAGAAACAGCTACCTCTGCAAAACTGCTGTGAAGAAAACTAGAAGGAAAGAAAGGTAGTTGAAAGTTAATGTAAGTTACAAATACTCAGTTACAAGCAGTAAAAAAGAAGTAGCAAATGCAATTACTATAGAGCACAACTGTAAAACAAAATAAGCCGCTAAGAATATACTGGATAGTGAGATTGTAAACCAAATTTTTCTCCAATAAAAGAAGAAAAAACTCTCTTAGGAGAGCCCAACATCTGAAAGTGATCATTAATAATAAATGCTAAAGTGAACGATGACAGAAAAGCCAAAGCTGTACCTGTAACAGGATGATAGTTTTTTATCTGTGTTAAACCCATTTTTTCATCGTTTTTTCCTGCCCGATCATTATGATCAGCTTTAGACGAGCTTTCTTGTGTTTCTCCTGAATCAGGAACTGGTTTTTGCCCCGGGTTTTCCTCCTCACCATGTTCCTGGGATGTTGGTGTCTGGGGAACTTTAATCCTGCATTAAAACCAAACAGCGCTTTGGTAAAAATTAAGCAGAGTTCAACTCCTCTTCTCTCCTGACTTCAGGAGATGCTCAGTATCTTGCTTCATCTTTGTGCTTCCATGCCTCTGCTGCTAAAGAAGAGATTTTTCTCTTCTTTTTAAAGAAGAGATTTTTCTCTTCTTTTGCTTACTTTGTGTTACTTTTCTCTGCATATTTTTGCATGATCTAGACAAGCCGAGTTCCCCACAAAACCATCTAAACCCCCGCTGTCACTTGCCTGTTTGCGGTGCTTGAATTGGAGATGCGGAAACGCACCTGCTCAATGGCGCTTTTTACAAGGGGATCACTAGGACTCACCGAAGGATGCACAACAAATTCTACCTGTTCAGGGGAGCAGAAAATAAATAAGAGGTATTTATGGAGATACTGGCTCATAATCACCTGCATAGATTATCAAGAGATTAACAGACATTTAATTAACAGTTGCCACAATGGATGAACCCAATGAAGGTTTAATAACTCAAAGAATATTAATGCTTTTGGATCAAAATTCTCATTGCTAGTTTGTATTAAGGAAGAGGCCAGACTTTATGGTCTCTGTACCAGCAAACAGTTAACATCATTATTACAAACCTAATGTTTTCTAATTCTTAAAACTGGAAATATTCGGGGAACAAATACTTAAACTTTGCAATATTGGGCTGAAGAGGGTAAATGAAAAGCCATACATCATAAGGCCAAGCTAACACATATTGCTGCTGAACGTACACACGCAATTCAGATTAGTAAAATTTCATACGTGCTCTACAGTAATTACGCAGCAGGTAATTTTCAATAACTTGTCTCTCCACTTATGAGCATTTCAGACTAGATTTACAATGACAAGTTTCAGCTTTACAGCTACAGACATTTTCATTCCATAAACCTCAATAACAGCAGATTTTTGTTTAAAAGAAAATAAAAACAGATGACATTAAACTTCAAATTAGAGGCTAACTTATAATTTCTCAGGTAGTCCTAGCTTTCAAAACAGGATTTATTAGAACTGCATTGCAGCCTGACAGGGCAGGGAGAAACCGTGAATTGCATGACTGAGGAACAGCAGAACCTCTCAGAAAGCAGATTCAGAGACTTTGATCTCTAGACTGTTCCTTGGTCCCACAATCATCTCCAGCACAATAACTGAAAGCACTAATCCGGTTTTCGCAGCAGCTTAGTTTGGGATATAGACCTTCCGGGCAGCACAGCTGTGGGTTCTGCTACAAAGAGTGAAGTTGCCCATGCTTTTTCAGTAAAAAGATCCCAAACATTTTGATAGATCAGAAGGTTGTGAGAAAAGCTGCTTCTGCTACCAGTGTGTGCGCAGTCACCTTTTTACTAATGCCATCTTGAATGACTGTAGTACGATAGAGTCTGAGGAGTCCTTCTCGTGCAAGCTTCTGTACCAGTCGAATGATAGATTTTTTGCAGCATTTAGTGGAGACGCCTTCTTGCTTCTCTTGGTCCATGACCATTTTCTGAAGCCTAAAAGATGAAAAAAAAATACTTTGGCTTAAGCAGTTTGTAAGAGGATGAGGGTGAACGGTATTTCCCGACTTCTAGCAATTACTGCTCACTTTTCCCTTTTGCTGTAGACAACTGCTGACTTAGCTTTAAATTTCAGATGTATTTTCTTTGTAATCAAGCTTATCCTTTTTACGTGAGGACTGCTGTTCTGACGACAGCAAATTCTCAGTGCCAGATTTCTCCGTGTCTGGCTATAATGCAATCATGAATCTAGTCTCCCTAGGGTCAGGAAAACCAACAGCTGTTTTTAACGGGTAATTGAACATATGCAGTTTATATTTCCACTTGTGAGCTCAGTTCAGCCTGGGGCAGAAAGAGTTTTCTTAGTGGTGTTCTGAAACTACATGTGCATTCACAATATAGATACACATATCCCATGACTTGAAGCCAGGTCCTTTTTTTTCTCTTGCAGCAGTTTGCAGGAGCACATTCACACCCTGCTTGCCTAAAACCTGTTTTCATGTCCTTTGTCACAAATGCCCAGACCCTACTTCTGACTCTTTCAATCCTGAAAGTCAATTCTGAAAAAGATACGGAGGGGTACTAAGGGAATGAAGCAATAAGTGAATGTGCAACTTCTTCAGGAGACTACCATGTCCTGGTAACTAATTTAACTGGAGTGACATCACCAGCAAATTTCCTTGGCAAAGACTGAGGACGGACAGAACTTTCAGCATTGCTGAGGGAACCTGCGTGCTATCTGTTGGCAGCACTGAGAGGACAGCAGAGACCTGAAATACCTTCTGATTCTGCACTCAGATGTGACTAGATGAATCAGTGATAATGCTAGTACCAGAAGACAAGGGTCTAATTCTGCAACACTCTGCAATTGAACTAGGTGAACTAGGTTTCAAAATTCTCATAGAGGAGAATAACATCATGATTTCTTACTAAATTCCTATAGCAGGCAGCCCCGTGTGTATCGACATGACAAGATCTTATTCTGTGCTGACACAGAAGATGGATGGTGTAATCATATTTGTGACGAAGTCCTGCCAATTTGGAAGCTGGGACTCCACAAGAGCATCGGAATTTCCATTTACCTTTGGAGGTGAATCTGAATAGGCTGAAAGACATTGCAACTTTCAGGAAAATATCTTTAGTCCCGACAAGACAAGTCATGACAAGACACATGAAAGAGTTCGGGTTCTCTTCAGTCTGGAGAAGGCTCTGGGTAGACCTTACAGCAGCTTCCAGTACTGAAAGGGGCTCCAGGAAAGCTGGGGAGGGGCCCTTTACCAGGGAGAGCAGGGATAGGATGAGAGGGAATGGTTTTAAGCTGAAGGAGGGTAAATTGAGACGAGATTTTAGGAAGAAATGTTTTCCTGTGAGGGTAGGGAGGCCCTGGCCCAGGTTGCCCAGAGCAGTGGTGACTGCCCCATCCCTGGAGATGTTCAAGGCCAGGTTGGATGGGACTTGGAGCCCTTGATCCAGTGGGAGGTGTTGCTGCCCACGGCAGGGGGGTGAAACTGGATGAGCTTTGAGGTTCCTTCCAATCAAAACCATTCTACGATTCTATGACACAACTATACCAGATAAAACTGCAAATAAAATCAAACGTTTGGGACCCTACGAGAATCCTCACGACTGATGATGACTGACACGAAGTCTCTGTAGCCAATGTCAATAACACGTGGGCAGTTTTTGAAATCATGCAGAAATAAAACTTAGGCGGATGAAAAAAATCCTCATGCAGGGAAGTGCTGTGTCTTACTATGTGGTCCCGAGCACTGGCATACCATGAAAAGAGAAAAAAGTTCTCTGATCTCTATTTATGGGACATATACTGCATAAAAATTCATTTGTGTAATTATCTGCAGAAATAGCTGATTAATTTTTAAGATTCAGCACAACTGCAACACTCCCCCCATACACATTCCATGTGCCATCCTCTCCAACAAATGACATATGGTGCCATCAGGGACAAGAAAAGCCACCAATGGATAATCACACAGCACTGCTGAAGTAGCGCTTCTACCACCAAAATGCATCAGGCCCCCAGTACACTGTTTTCAGACAGACTCACGTGAACAAGCTTTCAATTAGCCGGAGGTTTCGGACAGCTTCCACAATGAGATTTTGGCGCTTCAGCAGCCTGTACGTTTCATGTGATCTCTCCACTGCTGTAGCTTTGGAACGCTTTTCCTTCTTTTGGCCGCACATCTTTAAGTTGACAGTATAGACAAAACAAAAATTTTACATGTACTATTCAATGTCTTCAGCCTAACGTTGGTTCCTCACCCAGCAGCATCTGAAGAATTCAGAGTTTTGATGTATTTATGTGTAACAAACTAGTCAGATGGGGATTACTTTTTATCTCCACCTCACAGGCAGGGAACCAATGCAGAAACTAAGATTTCCATGCAGTTAGATGCAGCCAGTTAAACACTCTCTCTTCCAGTCCCACATTCTGAGCCACATGGACTTGAGTTGTGGCCTAGACAGCTGCTAACTGCCTTAACATCGTGTTGAGTCCAAGTCAACATATCCTGTATCTTAGAAAAGCCTCTAGACCCAGGCTCAGTCCTGCAGCATTGATGCTACACAACTTCCATGTCAAAACCCATTCGTCCCTCCTTGTTTGAGTATGCAGAGCAGATGATATGCAGCACTTGTGTGCACAGAGAGACATCAGATGATGACATGCATTAAGTCAACACAAAGAGTTTGGAGAGCACCAGGGAACTAACCCTGAATTATATTTTGCAAAGCTATGTTCCTATCTCCTGAAATAATTTTCATTTGTAACTACAATGCACCAAAGTATCAATGTACTTTGAAATTAAATATAAAAACCCCAAAACAATCTCATAAACAAATACAAAAACTATACCTTGAAGTCTTGCTGGAAGTGTACATAACTCAGCTCAGAAAGCCATGCCAACAAGAAAATATTAAGACAAATGGCCTTACCTTAAGGTCTTCAAGTCTGACTTCCTCCACCAGAGCCACCTCCCCATCTTCATCAGTGGAATGAGCATAGGTGGAAAGATTGGACTCCTGTTTTATTGCTTCCAAAGTAGAATTCTCCCCTGAAGTGTTGTCTACGAGCTCACTGGGCTCTTCAAGAATTTGAGGGGAAAGCTGCTTCTTCCCCCGAGACTTCACTGCAGTTGGCTTTGAGCCTAGTTTAAGAACAAACAGTCTTGTAATCGCTCTACTCGTGAGTTTTCTGTAAATCTTTAGTCTTTCTCTCTTTCTCCAAAAGCCTTCCCCTATTCACCCAAGTAACTGTACTTTAAAGCATCCTGCTACATTTTTCACACATTCTTCCACCCTGCTGGAAGCAGTGGTTTGATCACGAATGACTGCATTCAGCCTTCAAAAGCAGTCCCAAAAAAAGTTAACTCCCTGTTTCGAATAATTTTCTCCATGCGCAAGGCTCTTCAGAAGCAGACTCAGAAGATCACGAAGGGCCAAATTAGCTTATTCAGAAACTGCTGTCTGAAGTAAGGAGAGTTTCTTTCGTAAAGATTCTCAAGTCCTGCCAGAAACACAACTCTTCTGACTCAAATTAGCATGAGAACATGATTTAATGTTACTCCAAAGATAATCTACGTAAGAAATGGAGATTTCTTCTCTCTTCCCTTGGAGTTCTCAGAGAAGTTGCAGGAACATTCAAATAGTTCAAATAAATACAATAAAAAATATAAACCAACATATGCTCTTTAACTTATGTTCCCCAAATCCTAGCTTGCACGTTAAGATGTTCCAATTCACTAAAGAGAAAGACAAAGCAATTAGCTTCAGGAGCCAAGACAGGACATTTTCATTACAAGGGGCTTAGGTGAGTACGGTCAAGTCATCCTCAGCCTGCTGCTACTTCAGAGTAGTTAGTCACCACCTTATCTGGTCTCAGAGAAGTCAGCGTGACTACGTAAATGCACTGTGCTTGAAGGTTCGCATCAGTACATGAACAAAGACATTTTACACAGATTAAGGCACAATACCAGACATTTCCAACTGAAAAATACACTGCTAAGAGGGGAAAAATTTTTATTTGTTACAATTAAAAAGAATGTTAACTGTTTGGACCATCAGCTCCTGTGCTGCCTCCACACACCTAAGATGTCATTTATACATCCAATGGAATTAAATGATGCTTTTTAACGAGAGGTACAACCTGACTTTTTCTTCACTGAGGAAGAAATTAAATGTTTCAAGAAACAAAGTGTGTCCGAATCCCTTCTGAAGTCTTCAACAACTTTAAAAGCTAAAGCTCTACCCAGATGCTGCGCTCTGATGGACACAGTCTGAGCTGGAAGATATTCTGAAAAGCAGTCCATGACAGATACCTTGTCAGTTCATCACTGAAAACCCAAGGCAATTATAAAATCTACCCACGGATGGTGTTTCTCTCAGTAGCTTAAGTCAACCTGACTGCTCACTGCCACAGACTGCCTGCTGCGCTCGTTTTTAGCCACACAGTCCTGCCCCCTGCCTTGCAACAGTTTGAGACTGTCTGACTCTCTGCAGAATCACTTCAGCTCTTCAAGCCACCACAAAAATAACTGAGTATCCAAGCAGCAGAGTGTGTGAGCCCAGCTCATCTGCATGGGAAAAGCAGAGAACTGACACAGGGGCAAGGACCTTCCCATTGACTGGCGATTAAAACATTCTTTGGCACACAAAAACACCACAGTGTACCTTAGTCCTATGAACTTCCTCCAGGGACTACCCCATCCACAGTATTCCAAACATAACATTTTTAGTGGAAAAAGAACATCAAAAAAGCACGGAAGTAAACAATTAAGTGTAAAATAAATACATGATCAAAAGCTTTAGTGGAAGCTAATAGCATATGACTTTTTTCTTTAATAAAAGGATCTGTAAGAAAAATGCAAAGTTCTTTCCAAATTCCCAAGTCATGCTCTACCTTTAGCTGGTGTTGACTGATGGGTATCATCTTGGAAACTTAATTTCAACAGAGAACCAGGGCTGGCCTTCTGACTTTTTCTTCTCTTCTTGCCATCCTTCCTTTTTTCTTCATTGTCAGACTCTGAGACTAAAGTATCGTCTTCTCCAGGAGGCACATCTTCCACAGGTGGAGAATCTTCTGGCACCAGAGCCAAAGTCACTGTAGCTAACTGCTCACTCCTAGCCTTCTCTCTCTCAAACTGACGGTTTAAATCACTCTCCTCTGCAAAAATGTACGAAATATACTTTGTTGTCCTCTGTCGACCTTCATCCTCCATAAAACCCTATGGAAATAGTTGGAACGTTATTTTGCCACTCTACTTCTTCATTCTTGCAGTCTGTTCTCCTACATCAACAGTGGGAAAATTTTCTATCTGTTCTCCCATCACATCAAGAAGACAAGATATCATTCGCTTTTTTTTCAAAATAATAAAAATGTTGACTAACCTTAACATACAGAAATCAAAAGAAATTCCATACTTGAAAAATAAATATATCTGCATTACCTGCATACTAGAACAAAATGCCTACCCTGCGTGGGATGTAGAATGGTCTAGGAAGAACAAAATACATGTATTCAGACTGGAAACCATTTTTTTCACAAATAACTACTATGCAGAAGTTTCCAGCGTGAATTAGACTCCTGTCTACCACAACAGGTACTTTCAAGTGCCTCAAGCTCGAACACTTGGCCTATCAATAAGGAAAGACCTCATCTTCAAAGCTGACTGAGGAAAAAGTACATTTTTAGATATTCTAACGGTTTATATAGTTCGCTTTTAATTCTTCAGAACTTTTTATCAAATGACAAGATCTTAGTAAAAAAACTCTCTATTGAAGGAATATGGCAATTGTCCTGCCCTTGTGGAACGGGGAAAGTATGTACATGCAAAAAATGGCAACTGGATTTGTTCAGCTTGTTGAAATTAAAAAAAAAAAAATACTGAAATATCTGGAAGTAAGGAGTTTAATCAGCGTAACCTCTAAAAAATTAACTTTTTTTTTCCCCAGAATTTACTGGTATTTTCAGAAGGCGGGTAGATTAATGATTTTAAATATACAGAGGGTCTCCAACAAGATCCTTCAGTACAGGATCTTACAAAGTTGATGTTGTCTGAGAGTCAAAAATTAAGCAAAATGGCTGTTTTGTGTTGAGAGACATTTATGTTCATCTCCACAAACTACAGGCCCCAGGCCACTCCGGTTACCACTGATTAGAGTGAATGACTTTGGGAAGTGATTGAGGGCAGATGAAGCAGGGTTGAGGCCAGTTTCTCTGCCCCATCTCTTTTCAGAAGGCAGACCTGCGTCACAGTGCTGGAACAGCGATCCTCCAAAATGCTGTCAAGCAGCACCCAGCAAAATCCCACCAGCTGGTGTGGATCACCAGAATGCGTGCTCGGTACACACTGCAAATATGCGGCCACGGGCATTTTTTCCCTGAACTTTATTACTTAAGCACCCAGCCACCAACCAACGTAAACCACTTCTGCGTCAGAGAACTATTAAACGTCAAGGCAGTGAACCAGGGAACAACAAAGAAAAGAAGAGCAGTCAATTACATTCTAACAATGAGAGCTAGTCCCCAGGTTAAAATTCCAGTACTTTTTGAACACTTCTCTTGTATACCTGTCACAATATCTTTTCTTCAGATAAATTCACTTTTTTTCAATCTTACCACAACTCTGCCACTATCAATTCTCAAATCCCTGTCATTTCTGTTGTCTGCGACTAACAATGTTATAACGTACTACCACAGTAACCACAATTGTATCATCAGTTTACACATGTACCTTATTTAACTTATTTTAATCTTACCTTAACAACTTTGTACCTCTCCAGAAGGCGACAGAGCATCCTTGATTCTAGCTTCCCCACATTCATAGCCAAGCGAATTTCTGCCTGAGAAATACCTTTGGTTCCCCTACTTTCAACTTTTTCAGAAAGAAAAACCAGAAGACATCTCAGGGAAATAATCTGAGCGAATTAGATATACATTCATTTGTATATGCGTTTATATTTGCTCTGCATAACTGTACATGTCAGAATATCAAATGTAACATCCAGCACTAACAACTGAAGACATTTTCACAGACACATACAATCTACAGTCAGATACCGTGCACAAGTGAATTCTGCTGGGGCACTTGTGAAGCAAGTGCCCCAGCAGAATTAGGTTTGACAGCAATAAATTCAGATTAAAAGCAGGGGGGAATTTTTCCCCTGACACCTTTTCATAGTCAGATATTAATTTTTCCATTATGAAAGGAAAAGAAGTAGAAGAAGAAGGAACGCTTTTCTTCATCACCTTTCCAGATCCCACCACAACACCCCGTTTCTACCCTCAGGCCAGGGACTGCCAAAGGTCTCAGCAGTGCCCTGTGTCCCTTCCCAAGAAACTGGGCTGTCTTATTTCGGTGGCATTGAATAGCTGACAAGCTTCCAGGGAGGGCTAACAGGTGGCAGCACCTATAGCTCCAGTCCAATCTGAGCCTAAAGCTCATCTTCTCCATGAAAAATTGACACTTTGATGCCCAAAGAGCAATCAGAACTCAACCCTCCACCTCACAACATACACCTTTATTTCATACATACAAGGAGAAAGAAGGCAATGGGAAAATTCTTCAGCATGTATTACTACATCACTTACTTAGCTCATATGCCTGGGTGAGCATATCCCTTTCACAAACAATATCCACAGGCAGAACAGCTTTAGTGATGATTTCTTCATCATCATCATCATGATAATCTTCCATTTTCTTCCGAAATTCCTTCAGTAATTTAAGGCAACGGACCATGACATCAGTCCCTGTGAACATAAAAGTTAGTAACAACTCTTATGCAGGGCGTGTGAGCGTGCTTAAACCACTTTATTTCTTTCAGCAGCATGAAAAAGCAGTAGCGCAATGGGGAACACAAAAGATCAAAGACGGCTGTTTATTTCTATGACAGGTTTGCAACAGCTTTTCCCTATGTATGAGTTGGTCAAAATACAGACTAGCTGAATTTTTGCGGTGTCCCAAACCTTCACGCCCAGTACTGTGATTTATGAGCAGACTAGAAAACACTACAATAACAGGAGAAATTTCAGTAGTACAAGGAAATCAATGATAAGAGTACTGATCCGCAGCAGTGTTCTTCAGAACATGTATCTGACTGTGATATCTTACTGGGTATAAAACTCAAAGCATATTTTTTTTTTAACTTTCTATAAACACAAATCACGTAACAGAAGAAAATCATACATTTGAAAATACAGAACTGCTACAATAAGCTACCTGGTCACAAAACTGTTCCTTAACACAGGACTGATCACTTGCTGAGGTGAGGCAAAGTGGACATCAGTTGATGGGCCCTATCAGGTGCTGTTGCCAGTTCCCAGTATTTAAAACTCTGAGGACCTAAAGGAGCAGTCAGTTTATCGTATGTCCTAGCATCTCCTGTATGTGTGTGCATGCGCATTGGAGGAAGCATACAGAAAGGAACTAACAGCCTGAAGAAAAGGAGCAGAGAAAAGTCCCATTCCATCCAGTAGTCTCTTACAGCACAAGTAAAATGTGCCTCTACGTTGCATAGTCTCAATGTCTCCATGAGAAGAAGTTCTTTTCAGCCCTTGACTGCCGATTCCACAACACATGACATCAGTTATACTATGGATTTCCTGCCCAAAGGCCTAACCTACCCTCTGCAATGAGGGAATTCCTAAGTTTGTTGACATGTATGGTGGTCCATAATTACATGCAATGAAAATAGATACAAAATTGAAGGTTGTTACATACAAAGACACAACACACTGCTGCTCACCAGCCACAAGAATCTCATACATGATTCAATTCTGCATCTTAATACATTATTGTGCATTGGTACTCTCTTCCTACTTTAACCCTCTGGGATCTCACAGGAAAGTGGGGACAGCCAACTCAAGGGGAGCTGTAGCAACCCTGCTCCCCAATATAAGGATGACACACTTGTGCTCCTCTTGCCTTTCCACTACCTGTTTGGAAGTTATCAGCAGTTCTTACAAACCTATTAACTTTGAATTCAAAAGGTGATAATGTGTTAAACTACCCATGACTCATGACTTTCAGCAAAAGCCAAAACTAAGACAGTCTGGGTTTTTGACTTCTTATTTTGCAATGGTCTTTTTTGTTTTATATAACATTTTCAGATATTTTTGTGAAGTTTATTGACTCGTGATTCAACTTCAACCTGAAAGGTCAGCAGATTGCTCCTCGTCCATACTCTCTGTATTCGCTTGAGCAGTTCTACTATCAGTCACAATCCACTGAACCAGCTTACATCAATACAAAACAAACTTGCCTGCCTGCATTTCTTAAAAACCTGGAACAAATGCTTAATTCAAGTGACTGCAGTGTTCTTTATTACCATATTTCTCCACATAACTACATAGACAGATTTTCACTTACATGCCTCCTAGTTTAAGATTTGAAGCTTATGAGTAGACTGGCATTAATATAATTACACTAAGAGAAAGAAAAAATATGGGTTTAGTTACCTTTCTTTGTTTTGTAAGGTCCTCCATCGGGGTGTATATCTTGCAATGGGATGGATACTACCTTGGCTAGCCCAGCGTTCATCATATATTGATAGAGACGTTTGAAAGTTCTCTCGCAAAGACCCTAATGCAAAGAGAAATGGCAAAAGTCATTGTAGACCCAAATCCTCACCTCTAGGTGTCTCGTATCAAAGACATTCATACTGCTTGTTCTTAAAACACAGTATTTTGGGGTAGGATGTCAGAGGAGGATCTTAAAAGCCTGCTAGTGCAGACACCAGGCACAGCACAAGATCCTTTTGGAGTGTGTTCTATTCCTCTAACTCTACCACGCAAACAAGCAGCAGCAACCAGCTGCAACATCGTGCAACTATGGATTGCACGATATCTGCCAAAACTCTTCTGAAGCCGTGGATCAAATAGAACCCTTTCCTTATGACAGACAGCAACAGTAACTTGATCTAGTAGGTTTTTAAGATCCTTCTTTTGATATTCTACCCCAAAATATTAAGTAAATTTAGAAAACAGGCAGTATGAATGACTGGCTTTGGGACTAATCATCTAGATGCCATGTGAGTGAGAAAATATGAAAGCGAGAAATGAGTCTCACCAGTTCTTCCCTCAGGTTTCCTAATGTTTCTATGCGGTTTGAACGAGCACTTAAAATACTTGAGAGCTTCTCCATCAGGATGTCATATTTACTCCTCCTAACCAAGAAAACAAAATTATTTGACATACAAGCATGCACAGAACTTTAAAAACACAATTTGTGACTTTACAAAGTGTCAGTCAGTACAGAAAGGGAAGTGTTCTCAGATTGTTTTAGGAACTAGTTTGCTTTTCCTTCTGTGAATAGCATATGAGGGAATTTGTCACCAAGAGACTTCAACTGAGGAAGCAGTGACTTAGCCCAGGCTGTTACTTCATCGGCAATCCAACAAAGCACGAGTTCTAATCATAAATAAGGTAGGAAAACAAAAAATGTATTAGAAATGTGTTTGAAATGAGAATGCTCAAATTTAATAGTACGATTAATGCTATAATAAGAAGAGTTATGCTTATATAGGCAGGTGACAGGCACTTGAATAGCCTATTGTTTACAGTTTCAATACAAGTTAAGCTTTAAACTGTCCAGCATCTGCAAGAGGAGCTAATACAGAAACTGAAAAGAGACAAAACCAGGAAACTTTGCAGGTTCTGTGACAACAGAAAAAACCTTCATCACAATAAAAGGGGTGACAATCTGAACCTTAAGACATCTGAGTGGCACATACCTATCAACATGAAAGCGAGTCAGAAGTAGAAGAATTGAGTGTTGCTGTGCTCCATTTGGTAGTCTGATGACATGGGACTGCATTGTTATGAGACCATTTCTGTCCAATACTCTTCGGTGATAATGAATTTTTCCAGCATCCACTCTAAAGAAAAGATGGAAAGATATCCAGCTGAACCAACACTGAGTCCCCATGCCCTCTTTCTCAATCCTCTCGTTCCAACTCCTGGCTACACAATACTCACTGCCACCTTTGTAATAGCTCTGCTATTCATGGCACTCCTCGGTGAGCTGACTCTGCTGCTGAACTGACAGAAAAATATCCAGAAAGGATTTTCCCTTTGCCCCCACCATCTTTATTACCTAAAAGAGCTTCCTAAGTGGCAAAACCCAATCTCAAGTTACATATGCTGCAATTCCTAAAAGCAGCAAATCCTTAACAAGAACACTAATGGTGTCCAAGACTACAATACAACACCAGAATTTCTCCAAGAGGCTGCATAACGCTCCTCCATCAACAGGATGCAGGGTTTAGCTTGGGAGTTGGTGGCTCAGGCTCCCAACTCAGGTCATACACAGGAAGATGTCACACAGGGCAAAGCTGGGCATCCAAGAATCTCTCCAGAACTCGGGTGGGATAAGATGCTTACTCAGCAGTTTAGAAAAGGAAATGAGAAGAATTGTTCCATCCCAAATTTGAAGAAAAAGAGCTTCCACAAATTAGAAACTTGTGTACTGCCCCAATAGTCAACCCATGAGAAAATACCAGGTAGCAGAATGAACTCAAGGAAGGTATCAGTATACTTCCAGCAACACAGGCTCCAAGAAGCAAGCACTCCTGGAAGTAAGAATGAAACGCCACCAATACAGAGAGGCGGTTAAATCAATACACAGGAATCCTTCAGTGGACAGATCTTTACAAATAACCAGTGGAAACTTTTTAGCTTTAATTTAATTCACATACCAAGATATAAACTTACTTGAAGGCCCCAGTGTGAAGGTCCCTCTGAAGCTCTCCTTGCCACCTTGCACGACCTAAACGTTCCAATATACAGTAGGAGAAATCAGGGAGTTTTAAATCAGGGTCCCCTTCCCAGCCTATTAAAGCTCTGTAACGCTGCTCTTGGGAAGCAACAATGACCAGTTTCTCTCCCCATCTAAGAAACAGAATGAAAAAGAATAAATTATTACTAGTTCCATAAAAACAGAGAGCTCAATCACTTTCCCCCACCAACATATAACCTGCACAAACTGAGTAATGACTGTAAGTTAAGTTAAAAATCTTTTAATGCCAGATACAAGGATTTCATAGAATACTTGGGGTTGGAAAG
Organism: Cuculus canorus; assembly: GCF_017976375.1. Classification (NCBI taxonomy): domain Eukaryota; kingdom Metazoa; phylum Chordata; class Aves; order Cuculiformes; family Cuculidae; genus Cuculus; species Cuculus canorus. Next base: position 237,076 of record NC_071415.1, on the reverse strand, counting down.
GACCTTTATAGGTCATCCAGTCCAATCACCCTGTAGAAGCAGGGATACCTTTAACCAGATCAGGTTGCTCAGAGCCCCACCCAACCTGACCTTGAATGTCTCCGGGGATGGGGATTCACTCACTTTTCAACAGCTTCTGTGTAAGTATAACAAGGCTGCAAATCCTTTGTCCTTATTTGATCAGTGATGTCTACTCTCTCTTTAAAATACTGGCAGGAACCTTGTATGCCATCTTTATTATCCAGAATCATGTGGACAGGATAAATATCATCTGTAAGAATAGGATCTCTTTTGGTTTCCAGTATTCCTGTTTCAGGGTCTATTTCTTCATATCTGAAATAAAAGCAGAGAGCCAATATTTAATGAAGCAAGGAGCATTTGGAATCATAAGACTGTCACAAACAATACTGATACCTCTATCAAAGATTTTGGAAAAGTGGAACTCTTCTGAAACTCCAGAACTGGAAAAGCACAAAGAGTGGAGCTGCACTCCTTGAGTACGACAGAACCACATCAGCAAGTGTAATGCATGGAGCACATCAAAACATAGAATGGTTTGGATTGGAAGGCAACATGAGGGTCATCCAGTTCAACAACCCTGCAGTGAGCAGGGACATATTCCACTCCATCAGGTTGCTCAGAGCCCCATCCAATGACCTTGAATGCTTCCAGGCCACCTGCCACCTCTCTGGGCAACCTGTTCCAGTGTTTCACCATCCTCAGTGTAAAAAATTTATTCCTAATGTCTAAGCTTCTCCTCATTCAGTTTAAAACCATTACCCCTTGCCCTATTGCTACAAGCCCTGCAAAAAAGTTTTACCCCATCTTTCTTATAAGCACTCTTTAAGTATTAAAAGACTCCAATAAGGTTCCCTCAGAGTCTTCTCCAAGCTGAACATCTCCACCCCTCTCAGTGCCTCTTCACAGGGGAGATGCTCCAGCCTTCGCATCATTTTCATGGCCTCCCCTGGATCCCCTCCAACAGGTCAATGTCCTCCTTGCGCTGAGGGCTCCAGAGCTGGACACAGGTCTCACCAGAGCGGAGCAGAGGGGAAGAATTACCTCCCTCCACTCGCTTGCAATGCTTCTTTCGATTTGGCCTAGGATACACTATTAAAAAATTCAAGGATACTGAAGTGGTGGGAGTAACCAGTTACAGACAAGGAAAACAACAATTGCACCTGCACTGATGAACTCGGGACATGTAAATTCTGCCTGCCTCTAAGTGGAAACAGTTGCTAGAAGTGAAATCCAGCCAGGACTCCTGGAGGGGTCTCCTAAGGAGCAGGGTTTCAGACCATGGCAACAAAAATGCAGGTAAATAACCTCTCTAAGACTGGTTGGAGTTTTAGAAAGTATCCCTTATCAGGCCTGGGCAATAGGATCTCCATCAATCACGTGCAATGAGACAAGAGCTGGGACAGAAGGGACCCCTCACTCACATGCATATGGATAAATTTTCCCAGAAATCTTATTCTATTACTTTCCAAGGTCTACTTCTAATGTTATTATGAACTTCACAACAGTCAAAACTCTTGCTGATTTGGAGCTTTGGAGCCAGTTCTGCCTGACCTTGCATTTGAGAGAGAGAGAGGCTGCAAACAGAGATGATTACAGAAGAAACACCTGCTCAGCACAGATCATACTGAACACAAGATGTTATTATTTCCAAAAGAATGAAGAGCCTGGAAAAACACTATTTGGAAAAAAATCCTCATGCTATAAAAACCCCCACATTATCAGAGGGCCAGTCTGTCAGACTTAAAAAGACGCAGTTACTTGGATAAAAACTTAACTCTACTTTAACTTAAATTGAAATTACGGTTGGACTCGATGCTCTCAAAGGTCTTTTCCCACCCAGCGATTCCATAATACTATGAAAACATTCCATTTTCTGTAGCAGTAACCACTTTTTGTACCAACCCCACCCCGCCAAGGCTGTTCCCACCCCGCCAAGGCTGTTCGGGGGCTACAAAACCCGCTCCTTCGGCAAAGCCCAAACGGCTGCGAGGCAGGAGTGCGGGAAGAGCCTTGCCCGAGCCCGCCGGTGGCTGCGGAGGGAGGGGGAGCGCCGTCCCCACGGAGCCGCCCTCACCGGTCGTGTAGGCGGAGCGGCGGGCGAGGGCGCGGCAGGCGGTAAAAGCGGAGGTCGGAGCGGCCGCAGAGGGCGGCCCAGAGCAGCTGCCGGGTCGCGGGCTCCAAGGGCAGCGGGAAGGGAGGCGAGCGGCTGCCCAGGCGCTGCCAGAGCGCGGTGGGGGTGATGCCGTCCAACCCCTCCAGCGCCACCTCGTCCAGCACCGACCACAGCGCCTCCATCGCTGCTGCCGCGGCCGGTTTCGGCGCGCCGGAAGTGACGTCATCGTGCGCGACGGTAACCAAGGAGACGCATAAACAGAGCAGCGGCGCCGCGGCCTGGGCCTTCCCTCCTCTCCCTTCTTTTGCCTTCCGTCTCCTTTCCCACCTGTCCCGGGTCTCCCCGCGCAGGCGGGGCGCTGCCGGCTCAGCCCCGCGGCGCGACCGGTAAGAGAGTGAATGCGGAGTTTGCGTGTGGTGATACCAGAGCTGGCTTGGTGGTAAATTTAAGCTTAAAGTCATGGAATGGTTTGGGTGGGAAAAGACCTTAAAGCCCATTCATTTCCACTTCCTGCCGTGGGCAGGGACACCTCCCACTGGATCAGGGGCTCCAAGCCCCATCCAACCTGGCCTTGAATACCTCCAGGAATGGGGCAGCCACAACTTCCGTGAGCAACCTGGGCCAGGGCCTCCCCTCCCTTATCATGAAGAACTTCTTCCTAATGTCTAATCTAAATCTTCCCCCTTCCAATTTAAAGCCATTCCCCCTCATCCTATCACTCCATGCCCTTGTTAAAAGTCCCTTCCCAGCTTTCCTGGAGCCCCTTTCAGTTCTGGAAGCTGCTCTAAGGTTTCCTTCTCCTGGCTGAACAACACCAGTTTTCTCAGCCCATCCTCATGGCAGAGGTGCTCCAGTGCTCAGATCAAAACAGAGTTGCACGTTGTGGTACAGAGCTAAGTAAATGGTTTGGTGGCAAATTTAAACTTTTCAGTGTGTAGGAGGTGCCTTATTACAACTTGCAGCCACAGATCTGGGATATATGGCAGGAACTGCTGGGAAAATTCCTATTTCCCAAAGAGCAAGCGAGGTGAATCTCAGTTAAACACCTGAAATGTGTCCTCTGTAGGGACTTTGTTCTTGCATTAACTGACCACAGGAGTAGGAACACTTCAGGAAAATCATGAGAGAGTTGGGATTGTTCAGCCTGGAGAAGAGGCTGTGGGAAGACCTTAGAGCAGCTTCCACTACTGAAAGGGGCTCCAGGAAAGCTGTGGAGGGGCTCTTGATCAGGAAGTAAAGGGATAGGACGAGGGGCAACGGTTTTCAGCTGAAAGAAAGGAGATTTAGATGAGAGTTTGGGAATAAATGTTTTCCTGTGAGGGCGGGGAGGCCCTGGCCCAGGCTCAGGCTGCCCAGAGAAGCTGTGGGTGCCTCACCCGGGGAGGTATTCAAGGCCAGGTTGGATGGGGCTTGGAGCCCCTGATCCAGTGGGAGGTGTCCCTGCCTATGGGACTGGATGAGATTTAAGGTCCCTTCCAACCCAAACTATTCTATGATTCTATGAAAATCATCTCTGAGCTGGGCTTTGACCATGGCCCTTTCAGCTGGTGCTCCAGAATGGCCCTGCTTGTCAATTATGGGATTATAAAGTCATAGTAGCATATGCCTTCTATTTTTAGTGTTTTTAGGCACTTCGGTAGGTTGTGAAGAATTCTGAGAAGGAAGCACGGCAAGTAACGTTTCCTCTGTCGTCAGGAAATTTGTTTACTACAGTGACCATTTTATGCTTTATAGAAAGAGGACCTTTCTTCATTTTATAGCATTCCTGTGTGCTGAGGGTGCAAACCCATTAATAATCCGTAGTAACTCATTTCTGTACTTCAGCATGATGATTATATTTGCATTTCAGCTGTATGTTAAGGACATGGTGACTGACTTTGATGAAAAACATGACGAATACTTAATATCCCTTCAGCACAGAAACCGGTAAGATACAGAGTCGTTATTGAGTATGTAATATTTTTTTGTGTACTGTTTAATGTGACTTCAGCACTACCTGACTTCAGCAGTTGTGAATATTAGTTTAAACTTGTAACGCAAAGTGTGACTTGATGTCTCTTGAGGCACTCGGGTGATTACTTTATTTGCTAGGTACGTCAAACTTTTTATCGATAGAGCGGATTACATTATGTCTTCAGCATATTTTAAAATACAGATAAATTTATTAATAAAATATTTATTGCTTCCATGGCTTAGAGGGAAGATTTGTTTCTAGAGCAAGAGGTTCTAGGTTCAAGAGTAACTGCAGCTGACATCGCAGGGGATGTTGTTATGAGGCAAGATTTTTCCGTTTTCAGAAATACAGAAAACTGCATGCAAAAGCTGCTGAAGTTAAAGTGCAAAGTCAGGTTCTGCCACAGTGGGAGTTGAGGATGTCTAGGTCACTTCTGCAAACTTTAGTGTCTTTCAGACAAGTTTAAAACGTTTCTTTTAATCTTTATTCATATGAACCTTCCTGTTGCTATACCCCATCCGGATGAATTTCAGAAGCTACTTCAGCAGGGTCTACAGAACTTTCTGCCTGTATTCCCTCCTTTACCACATGCCACAACATTTTTATCCAAATCCTATGGCAAACTGAATAATTTGGTGAAAAAAACTACAAAAGCCACAGTTGTGTTAGAAGAACAGCCAGTTCTTCTGCATAGTCTCCTAAAGCCATTTTAGGAAAGGAGAAAACCATATTATTTAATGATGGAAATGACTTGAATCCCTATTATCAGAGCCCTAATTCTGAATTTTGGTGGAAACAAGCGCTACTGAATTACAACACGACAAGCAGATGGCAACTTGTGGAATGGACTTGTTGGATGTGTTCAGGCATTGCAGAGACTGGCAGTTTGGGTTGCAGGGGCTGCAGAGCAGCTCTTGCTGGATCCAACGCTGACAGAAACAGCCCATCATGTGCCAGAACATCACCAGCTGGAGGAGCCTGGTGGGGGATTTAAGAGAGTGGTGGCTGCGGGAGCGGGGTGCTCCTGTGGAGGAATGCTGCCCAGAGGACTGCTGGGGGTGTGGCTGGAGGCATGGCCGGAGTCACGCTCTTGGAAAATGACTTGTGTCACAACAGATACACCCCTGGGGGACTTCAGCCTGTGGATTGACCCACCCTGGAAACAGCGAGAGACCAGGAAGCACTGTGCAGGGGCAAGTGGAAATTATCGCTTCCATGGCCTCAAACTTCTGGCCTGGATGTCACCTCACTGAAGGAATTAGGGTGGGCCGAGTATAACCTGTGGTGGAGGGAGGAAAGATGAGACTTGAGAGAGGGAGGGAATGTGTTTTACTGATACCAAGCCTGAGGAAAGCTGTTTTATTAGATATTATTTTAACCAAGATTTAAGTTTCTGGTATCTGTGACTGCTGTATTGATTGGGAAAGGGTCCCCCCTCAGGTTTCAAATCACAAATAATATTTTTCTTTCTCATTATTTTCCTGGGAAAAAACCTCAACCATTTTAAAGCTTTTTGAAATTCTAAGTAAAACTCCTAAAGTCCCAGGAAGAGTCAAATATACTAAATGCCAAATAGAAAAAATAACGTGAAATGGGAAACAACATGGAAAAAAAATCTCAGAAGGGAAAGGCTTCATCAAATGTTACCTGTCAAAGCGTGTGGGTACTCAGAAGGAAGGAACAGCTCCTAGGTGCAATATTCTGAAATTACTATTTCCACTATGAACATATTTTTTGGCTTTGTGGTGTTGTGTGGTTTTTTTATTTATTTTATATCTGGCTATCTGTATATGCACTGAGGAGGAATTACTGTGCTTTCTACTTCAGGCTACTGAGATGCTTAAAAAGAAAGGACCCTATACAAATCAAACTGGAGCAGTTAGAACAAGGGTTTTCTCTGTATCTCAATGGAGCTAATTCAGAGCTGAGAAATAACCACAGAAAAATCAGCTCCCGTGGCTACGTTAGAAGTGAGACGAGGGCCACCAGGACAAATGGTGAGTTACAGGAGAGTGTTACAGAGATTGCAGTCTAGAACTGTATTAAACATTTACTCTTCAGAGCTGTAGTTCAGTTGGTGAGGTTACTGTTCAGGCTTTGATAAAGAGTCAGTAGCTTTTGGGCTTGGTGGAATGAAATTCTGTGCAACTCTTTCATCAGAGTACTTCTGGTTGTATATAAGGAACGATCTCTGCAACACCCTGTTCATTTTAGAGTTGATTCCTAACTATTTCCAAAGTTTAATTTCCTCCCCTCTCCATTTATTAGACAGCTATAATTAAACCTGGAAGATTATAAATGTATATAAACTGCCAGTGTGAAATAGTTGTATGTCTTTGATAGATGGCACTCTTTGTAGACTTTAAGATCTGATGGACTGCAATGTTATCTGGTCTGGTTGTCCACATCTGATTCCTGTGGACAAATGACATTTGATGACATAGACTATAATCAAATTATATCCAGTAATAGCAGCATTAAGCTCGTAAATTATGTTCAAGACAGAATAGTGGCCTTTTAAAGACAGCTAATCTTTATTTAAATATTTGAAGTAAAGAAAATCTACTATTTTCTGCCAGTGACTAGCTGGCTTTATTTAAAAATGTACGTTTTATTTCTAATTTAGGTCTGTTAGTCACAGAGAACACTGTAGTGACAGGAATAATTTTGCATGTATGAGGGTATAAAGTGTGAGCTTATTGGCCTTCTAATCTGTTTAGCATAATGAAAATAAAGTTGATTTTGCTAAATCCATGCAGTTTACCAACCTTAGTCTGTTATCCTCATGCTTGCTGCAACCTCTCTTTTGGAGTGTGTCTTTTTAATCTCTTGCCGTGTAGATAGGGTCTGCTTAAGCTTTATTTTTACTTACAAATGAAGAAAAAGAGTTTAAGAAATTACTTAGTATGATAATTCAATGTGATTGAAAGTTTTTAATCTCAATGATACTGGAAACTAACTCTTCTTTCTAACTGTTGTAGCAATGACTCTAAGCTTGATCTCTCTTTCCTTTGTTTCCCTGCTACACTGGGCACGTACTGTTTGTTTTCAAGTCTCGATGTGTTCAGGCTTAGCTCTCTGCTGTAGAATTTCTTGCAGGTAAGACAGGATGGTGAAGGGGAATCAGGTCATTGCCTAGATTCACTGTTCTGTATAAAAGTAAAAGCTTGTGTGTAGCGATGCGAAAAAGCTCATGTTGTTGGCTATTGGAAAAAGAAGGAAATGGTGTGCTCTGTTGCACTGGGACTATATACTTTTCGGTAGCTGAAGAGGGTATAAAACAACATCTTTGTCTTTTGGTCCGAAAATTGCAATAGGGATATTGTGGCAGCAGCTGTAATAGCACTGTGTCAAGAGAAATTTCTTTTTAACGTTCTGCTGTGCAGCTGTCATCTCTAAGCTGAACCAAAGTTGGTTGTGTTGTGTTTACGGTTGCTTAATGCCATGTGATTCAGTTCAGGTAGGACACCTGGCTTGTCTTTGGCACTTTTAAGGACTTCAGTGTGGCAGTCTGTTCCCTTCCTCAGTGCATCAAGTTAGAGACAATATCTCTGCAGAAGAGAACTTGATGTTTTGCTGTTTGTTAGCTATCTGATGATGTTATTTTAAATATGTAGCTGCAGTGAGAGATATCAACTAAATCATCATCCTGTCATTTTTTTTTCTTCCATTTGATTTTACCAGTAGAGTCCAGCGTGGGAGTCATTGGTGATCTGTATAAACTTCTTGCCTGGGGGTACTAGCTGAGCAATTTTGTGGTCTGTTTCATTTTGAGGCATTTCTTCTCAGTGATTGAATATGATTTCACGTACAGAAATCATTCCTAGCTGAAATACAGCACTGAATTTTCTTCCTTATCCATCTCCCATGATAGTTATCGCATCATTTGTTACTTCTAAAGCATCCATCTACAGGATTATCTTCACTGAAAAATTAGGAATGTGTGGTACTTAATAATACAGAATGGACACAAATCCCTCTTTGTGGTTCCTGAAAGTGTCATCATAAATATATTTTTCTGGACTATTTTCTTTGTCTATGTTCCCTAGGAATAATGAATGATAACAGTGATTTATAAACTTTTTATGCTTAGGCTTGGTAAATTAATTGAAGTAAATGATGGGATTATAAGGTAGTGAAGCTGGTCTTCGGATGTGCTGCATTCTCTTAGGGTGTATAACCCAGATGTAGTTTCATAACCGTGTAAGTACTTGCAGTGACTCTTGGTGTGGTCACAAAGACGTGGCTCAGAGGTTGCACAGGGTATCCTTTGATTACGACTAATATTTTGATGAGGTACTACTCAGTTCCTGGCTACTCAAATACGCACTGTCAGCTCATGTCTCCAAGGCAATAACACCAGTGTGTGCTGAAACGGATAGTGGTTGGTATTCACATCCCATCCATCCCATTTTGTTCTAAAGTAGTGTTTGTAGTACAGATGAGTAGCTCAGCTGCATCAGCTTCTAGCTGGAGTTTGAACTACTGTTTTTCATGGTTTAGAGAGACCTGGTTGATGAATCCATCACGAAATAAACAATTCTGAGAGCCAAATACTCAGTAGTGGTAGCATGAGTCCTACCCTGTCTGCTTCTCTGCATACGTTTGTAGAAAATATGAGTGGCCTTCTGACAGTTACTTAGCAGAGGTGGATTGCTTGGGGACTGAAAGTGAAAGATGCTTCTGGTTCTGTCCCAAAGCAGTGACTGAATCGGACCATACTTCTGGCACTGTAATCTCAAGACAGTTTACCCTTAGCGCCAGAAGAGCATCATAGTGATTAGTACAAATGTTAATGACTGCTAAGTAATTCTGGAGTTACTTAGGCATAGCCTAACAGAGTAGCAGGGGCTCTAGTTGGAAGGGCTGTTTTCCCAAACAAGATGTTAGATATCATTTCCTCCTTGGAGAAGTCCATTCCTTTTCACCTGTTCAGACCTAAGAGATGGATACTTTGTGCTGAAGCAATAGAACAACCTAGTTTTCTTCTTGCTCTAATTTTAGGATCCCTCTAAGGCACTGTTCCCCTAGGAATGGTCCTGCCCTGTGCCTGCTCTCTCTTGCTTGTACCAGCATTTATACAACCTCGTGATGAAACAGATTGCACAAGTGACTACAATTTAAAGTAATCTTTCTTTTATATCTTTCCTCAGTTAAAACTTGCCCATATCAATTCTCTGAACAGGTCACTGCACAGGTACATGTGACACTGTCCAGCCCCAACAAAAAAAGGGGTATTGAGAGTTGTGATGAGCAACCTGACCTAATTTTGAAGTAAGCCCTGCTTTGAGTAGAAAGCTGGACTAGTGACCTCAAGAGGTTCCTTCTAAACTAAATCTTTCTCTGATTTTATGACCTTTGTAGGACAACTGCTTCTTTTATTGTTAGTGCCAGTTTCTGCTGGCTTAGGGTGACTATTAAATTATGACTTAAAGAAAAAAGGTTTTGCATCAGCTATTTCTCTCCACTGAGAAGAAATTGAAGCTGTAAATCTGTCTTGGACATAGGAAATGAGATGCGTTTATTTAGGGTGCTGTTGAGAGTGTTGGTGTGTCCTTCCTCCATTGAGGATACTGATGTGACCTGCAAGGTGTTTGCCTCTGTCAAAGCATCTTTTCAAAAATCCATTGTTCTACTGTAAGTTGGGATTGTTTCGGCACAGGGACCCTTATTTCTGCTTGACCATAGACAAAATTTTTGCAGGCATTCTGAAACCAACTCTTCCTTGCTGTAGAAATGAAGGAAAATGATTGTTTGTCTTTCATTTACTGCTTGGACACAAAGAACTCTTCTCTACAGTATGTTAAATACCTAATGTGTTCTCTACAGTATGTTAAATACCTAATCTGTTAATACCTTATGTTTCCTTAGTTTGAGAGTAAATACACACAATTCTGTTGTAAAGCCAGCATATCACCTCTTGTTGCCCAGGACCCTATCTATCAGTTTGCCTTCAGTAGTACAGATTCTGGGCTCAGCTGACTTGCTAAAACAACTTACTGTCTACTCAGCTAGGAGTTAGAATGATTTGCACTTCTGTTCTAGGACATTTACTTTCATGTCAAATGAGCTTCATTTGGTCTTAAACTAACTTATCTTTTAAGTGATTTATTCTCTTGAATATGTATGATGACGGCTGTCCCTGAAGAAGCTCAAAACTCCTGCTGCTAATACACAGCTTGCCAGTATCTGAAGTGGAATGCCCTTTCAGTTGTTGATAGCGTTCACATGTCAAAAACTTGCTTTCTGTCCTCATCTAGGGGGCAGGGAAGAACAGGAACTAAGGCGTAACTAAGGTGTATGTTGTCAAATACCGTATTTCTGTTTTCTGATTCTTGTCTCTACGTTCTGAAGAAGCAGCCCAGATAGAAGAGAGTGAGTTGCGAAAGGGCGGCACACGGAGTGCACCAAGCAAAATACAACGTAAAGGTTGGCTTCAGGTAAGAAACAGTGAGGGAACTGGCTCTCTCTGTCCTCCATCAGGTATATGCACTTTCTGCTTTCTCTTTTGTTGTCTTTTAGAGTACTCAAATTCTCTGATGTGGAAAGACGAGTTTCTCAAATCTTCTACCCCTCATTAGCCATGCTTGAGTAACTGACAGGGTGCATACTTTGATTGCATCCTAATTATGAAATAAACCAAATTAATTTGGACAACTTTTGCAGCCCTGTCTCACATTTACAAAGGCAAGAAGTCTTTGTGCTTGAATGCTTATGGCATAACCTTTGCCCCTCATTATATTATACACAAGAGGAATTCATCTTCAAAAAAATTGCAATTATTTCACGTAGCCATTTCATACATACAAAAAATCACTGAATATTGTGGTTGTAATAGAACTCTTGAGATCATCTCATCTGATCCCTGTGGTCAAGCAGGGGTCAGCTAGAACAGGTTGCCCAGGACTCTGTCTGGTCAGGTTTTGAGTGCCTCTACAGAGGGTCACTCCACAACCTCTCTGGGAAACCTTTTCCAGTGTGTTATCACCCTTACAGTAATTTGTTTTCTTCTGTTCAATTGGAATTTCATGGGTGTTCTTAAATTTGGGTTCATTGCCTCTTGTCCTGTCAGTGAGCAGATAACTGTCAGGTATTTGTACAAACTGACGAGATCCCCCTGAGCCTGCTCTGAAGAGTCACAGCTCTCTCAACATCTCCAGCAGAGCACCTTTGCTTGTTGGCTTCTCAAGCACATACACACTCTAGAATCTTCTAGATTCATTGAGCCCTGAGATGTTGCCTTTTGGGCAGATAATCACCAAAACCTGCTAGTTTTGAGGCAGAAGCTCTTGACTGGTTCCTAACCTGTTCCTTGGCAGAGCTCCATGCATTCCAGCTCTTCGTTACGCAAAGGCTGACAACTCCTCCTCACCTTATCAGCCTGTCTTTCTTAGAGCCTGTATCCATCCATCGCAGCGCTCCCGTCTTGTGAGCTGTCCCACCATATCTCTGTGATTCCAGTGAAGTCCTAGCCCTGTAACTAAACAGGCTTCCAGCTCCTCCTGTTTGTTCCACATGTGTTTGTTCTCTGCAAGTGTAGATGCATTTCAGAGAGGCACAAGGCCAGCCGATCCTCCAGAAGAGGCATAAGAGCTTTTGCCTTGGGTCCATTTCTCCAGCACTCCTTTACATGCCTGGGCTTTAAGTGATTCCACTTCAGCTACATTGGTGATTGCTGTGTCCCCAATCCTATTGTTTTTTCCCTCCCCTGATGAGATGAGGGAGTGAATCTGATGGGTGCTCACTTTGGTGCCAAACACATGGTGGATGCTGGGCCTGACCCACTCTAGCAGCAGGAGCTGGGGAGTTTGACCAGGGCATTTAAACCATAATGCAGGAGCCCAAAGGTGAGCTCGGGGAGGACAGAAACCTCCACCTGAACACAGAGGAAAAAAGCTTGCGTGATCTCGGTGTTATGTAAAATGTGATGATTATTCTTTTTGTACTGCTGATAGAACAAAAGATGTCTAATTTCTTTGGATTCTTCTTTTAACAGAAAACTGTGGAGATTAAAACCGAAAGGGGGGGTAAACTCTACGTTAAACCTCCTCTTGAGTACTCTGAGGATTTTGAACCTTACGAAAGCTTGACTGTAGAGACAAATGGTGATGATACTCTCCATTGCTCCCAGGTACAACTGGCAGTTGTTTTTTGTTGCTCATGATCGTGTGAACTGAAATTTGTACGGGCTCAGGTGTTGGTCTTGGCTGGAGCTTGCAAAGCCAGTATAGAGTGGCTCTTGCATGAGACGATTTCGCATTGATATGTGACATAGAGAAAGTGAAAAATGAAAAGAAAAACTACTTTAATCTAATCTTGGTCAACAATGCTATAGCATGTTAAGTCCTAATTTAAAGAGGAAGAATACTATTTCTCTTTGGTAGAATCAAGGTGATTCTTTCTGATCACTTAATGGTTCTCCACATGAATGTCAGTCTGGGCTGTCAGTTTAGAGGCAGCTGAAACAACAACTTTCTCTGGGTTTAAGCTAGGTTTGAATAACATTGCTGAAATTGTTGCGCGCTGTTGTTTTACCTAACAGAAGTCAGAGTAAAGTTTTAAAATTATTATAATCAACGCAGTTGCATTCCATCAAGGATTGTTGTTGTATTGACTGCATTGTTTGACAGTTCAGCCTTCTGTTTGGTTACTAATCACAATCACAATTTGTTCTAACACACTTCAAAAGTATCCTGTTCTTAAAGAAATGGAACAAATGAACAAAAATTTGGCTGTTTTCCTGCCGAAAGAATTAATCACATCAATAAAGCTTTCTGGGTAGTGGAGTAGCATCTACATGTGAAACTGTCTACAGATCTTACCACCGACATCAGACAAACTTCCCAAAACTATTTTCCTAGCTAGCATCTTTCTACCTTTCTGGTGCTGCTTTTGAGCCGATGACTTTTTTATTCTACAAACCAGTAACTTGTTTACAGTGAGGGATATTTATAATCATTTATGTGTAAGTAGTAAGCTAATAATTTTAAACCAAGACCCCACTTTTCTTTGTATCCCAGACAGAAATACTTTTGGTCTTCCTAAAGCTATAATGCATTTATTGAATATCTGTTTACAATGTAGATGTCATAAGGTTTCAAACTAAATGAAAGCCTGTACGATTCCTTGTCAAACAGCTAGAAATACTAGCCTTGACTGTCATAAAGATACGCTCAATATCCAGCCTTAGGTTGCTTACAACCTCTTTTCAACCTAAGTTTGCGTGCTCTTTGTAATATGTTTCTGTCAACATGGATTTTCTAACAAGTGTAGCAGTTAGCACAATCTGTAGCAGAAGAGCAGCTTGAAGCTTTCATTGCAAACTGAACATAAACTGTCACAGTTCATTTGTAGCTTCAGGTTTTCATTTTACTCATGCAGTTTGCTTACCTGTACTTATCTCTAAACTCTTAATACCAACAAAGTAGGAAAAACATGCGTTCAGGATATTGCATATGACAATTTTATGACAGCTTCACAATGAGAATGGTGAGGCCTTAGAACACGTTGCTGAGGGAAATTGTGGCTGCCCCATACCTGGAGGTGTTCAAGGCCAGGTTGGATGGAGCCTTGGGCAGCCTGGTTTAGTGGGATGTCCTTGCCTGTGGCAGGTGGATTGGAACTAGATGATCTTTACGGTCCTTTCCAACCCTAACTATTCTATGATTCAAACCTGAAAGTCTCTCCAGTATTATCTGTACTGTTTGTGGCATATGATGAGAGAGGCAGGGCAGTTTTTTCAACAGTGAATTTCAAAATAGGTCAGTTTTTGCATAAAATCCTTTTACAGTGTGTCCAGTTAAAAAACTCTGAGCAAACTGGAAGCTCAGGCCATTGGACCACAAGTCTTTTCTACTGTTTTTTGAAGTACAAGCGTATACATGAGAGGACTATTATCATCTGTCCAATTACTTATAAAGTTGCTATTACATTAGCTTGCGGTCACTTGAGGGCGTTTGGAAAGTCTGGATTGCAGCTGGCCTTCATATAGCAAACCAAAAGATATGACAATCTAAATATGTGAGACTGGAAAAATATATGCCCTTGCCTTCTCTGACCTCCTTTTTGCAACTTATTCCCAAAATTTGATTTTGCATATTAAGATTCCTTGGCCTACAGAATTTTCCTGCAAGGATTCTGATGAGAAGGAACAAAGGAGTTGTAGGATGATTTTTCTTTACAAGTCCTTATCAGAGGAGTGAAGACCTGACATAGAAGTGTGAATAGTTTTAGCTGCATCATGGCTCTGAGTTCAGGAGAAGATTTTTCTTTCTCCTAGGGGAGGGAGAGGCTGTCACGTTGGTTTATTTTAAAATACGTGTTTGAGCTTTTTTGACAAATCTGTTTTGAATTGTACCAGGAATTGAGAAGCAGCTTACAACTCGATATAGAAGAGAAGAGGATGGAAGAAGACTCTCTTAGTGATGATTATGACTCTGTTGAAGAGGATGCGTTTTCAGAATCCTCTCCCACTGAGGAAACGATTACAAGCTTTGGGGGCCTTCAACTGCATAGCAATAGATCACTGCTGGAAGAAGCTTCTGAACATCAGGATGCTGGGAGATGCTCTGGCCTTGATTCTGGTGCCATTACTGTGTCGGAGTTGAACCAGGATCAAAGCAGTAAGTCTCAGTTTATGATACACTACTACAGTGCTATCATAATAATTCTATGAGAGTGTTAGTTTTAAGGGAATTGCTGCTGGTTAATGATTACTCCATGAGTTTTCATGCTTTTCAGCAAAATTTGTTCTGCAAAGACAAAGATATAGCCCTGGTTAACCTGCTTGCATCGCCAGGCATAGACACTTGAACTAAGACTGTCTCAGACTGTCTGGAAGATTTTTCACGAGAGTATTATTTTTTTAATATATTTGTGAACTGGTTTTGCAGTAATCCAGGCGGCCGAATCTTGCCAGTCTCAGCTTCCTCCATTTCACATCCTGGGTGCTGGATACCTCCCATCATAGCACGTGCTATTCATTGATGATGATCTATTAATTTGAGAAATGAAATCTATCCGGCCATGAACCACTTCTTTTTGTCAGGTCGTCTTCTTTGGAGACCTCAATGTCCAAATCCCAAAGCAGTCATTATGTCTCAAAGATTTTTCAGCTTGTTAAAGAAGAGTTCAGGCAAAAACTGGACCTTTGACCGCATTCAGTATTTCTCAAAATGCACTCCCCATTTCTTTCAGGTACATTCATCGGGTTGGGTTTTTGTTTTGTTTTTTCTTTTCCTTATCAGTAGTCCATTGCTTAAATTAAGAGCAACAATCTGAACAAATTGTGTAAATATGTGTTCCTCTCATTATCGTGGAGGTGAATGGAGTGAGAATGGGGAGAGGCAGCAGCAGAAGAGTTAAGAATAAGGGATGGAGCAGCAATGAGATGATCTTTGGGAGTGTACCTGACTTTTTCCCACGGAGATATTTCAAAGCTTTGATGTAAACACAGGAGGCATTAATAATTCTCAAATGAAAAAGTGAAGAAGTACTCTTGTGAACTACACTAGTCAGCCCTCTGTCCCTTTGCAGCTTCCAAATAAGACAACATTTTAGGCTGTATTTTAAGAATTTACTTTGGTTTAACTATGTTAATGAGTAACTTGGGACTTCTTTATTATTTTTGCTTTTCTTGACAGTAATGCAGGTAAATAACTGTACAGATGAGGTATATTTGTACCTTATAATGATATGTTTTATTCTGTTTCACTAAGTCAGTGCAAGCCATGCATATGTACTGCTGCATCAACAGAACCGTAGCAGTGAGAGGGAGGATGAAGCTTGTCACTTTAACTATGCCAGCATAATTAAAGTGGCAGAATTTTATCATTTAAAATCCAGTAAGTTTTATCAGACTGGCGGTTCCTAAATATCTCTGAAGTTGATTATTTCTGTTCCCTTACTGTCTTGCAGAAGTGAAGCCAGTACGAGTTCTCTCTGCAAAAAGAAGAGATAATGCTGAAACGTACATTCCTGTCAGACCAAACGTGGTAAAAAATAAAACCACTTGGCCACTTTCTGCTGAGTTCTTGCAGCAGGAAAGACATGAAAGAATTTGTTCTAGTAAGGAATAAGAATGTATAATGTCAGTAAGAAGAGTTTTCATGCTTTTTCCCCCTCTGGCTCAGATGTCATTTCAGTACACATCTGTCATTATGTGCTTCTTCTTTGCTGTTCTCCTTTTTTTTTTTTTTGTGTTGACTTTTTTTTTTTTGTTTTTAGCACCTTGAGTGTTTTGACTTGTGTAAAATTCTGTGAAAGTCGAGAGCCCGTATACTTTAGTCTTCTGCTACACCTTTACTAGCTTCCTTCTCTTTTTCCTTCCGCAGCATAGGCTTTTCCCTCTGCCTTGCAGTCCTTGTGCTTGCTCTGTGTTTCCCAGTTTCCTTATGGAGATCTGTTGCCTATGGTATTAACAGAAGTGTTTTCTCAGAATCAGCAATTGACACTTTGGTGGAAGATCTTAACAGAGTGCATTACACCTTGAACACTGCAGATCAGTCTCCAGTGCTGGGTAAATATGCTGGTATCTAGTGCTTTACTGGAAAATGTTTTTCCTGGACTGGAGAACACTATTTTGAAGGCACTGCTGTTTTATTTTAATTCTGCTGCTAAGGTGTGATTTTTATCTGGACGGATAAAACACCCCAACCCCCAAACTTAGGGGCAGAAATCATGGATGGCTGCAGTTGTTATTTCAATACAGTCCTTGTCCTTAATTGAGCAAGTCTGAGGAAGTTGCGTTTTGAAAGGTCTGAAATTAATTTTTCAGACTTGCCATACTCTGCGTTTAAGGCAGTCTTTTCAACAAAACCAAAATCCAACTATGTCCCAAGAAAGCAATAAAGCTAACAGTTTTGAAAAAGTCAAAATATTAGTTTCTTAATTGGCATAAAACCAAATTGAGGAAAAGAAGCTAATTGTTTTTGGCTTCAGAATAAATCCTCTTTGTAGCTCCTGAGACCCTCACCCACCATCTGTCAGAGCAGATGCTTGCTTTGACCATTTTCCAAAGATGTGGGTAGCATTCTCTCAGGTTATAGTAGTGCTTGTTAGAGCTGCTGCTGTCCAACTATCACTTTAAATCCTTAAATTAATTCCATTTCAGGGGGATGGTATAGTACAGAAAAATGAAAAGGCCTTTATTCCATCCCTGTGTTTGTGGAGATGACTAATAGTTGTTGAAAGTTTTTAGGAGTATAGATGGCAAAGGCTGTTGAAGGCCGGCAAATCTCAGTTCAGTTTTAACTTCCTGTCTTTTCAAGCTAGACTTTGTTACCAGCATCCACTGCCATTTTACTCACCTGCTTAGTAAATCGTACTGCAGCATTTGAGCATGCTTGCGTATCAACCTGTTCTTCAATATTTTCACTTGATCTTAGTGTCTATACAACTTTGATCTCTTTTCTTCCTTTGACTTTTGAAGTCCTTGAATAGAACCACTGTGCTTTTCTTTTAGTTCAATCTCAGTTCTTCCATTGTTAAATTTTATTTCCTTTTTTAAACATGTTTATAAACTGTGTTTCTATTTGTCTGTGATGTTTGGGGAGACTGGGATGCATATGGGTATTTTGATGACTACTTAAGTCATAAAGTTGTTTATTTTGCCTTGCAAAAGCAGTAACTCCTAACTTCCTTTGTTTTACTAAAAGGCTCCTGAGATTCCTCCAAAATAGCCAAACACCCCAGTTGCACTGAAAAACTCTGCTGTGCTGGAATTATATATATATTTATTTTTCAATGACCTCTTAAAAGGCATTTCCATTAAATACCTTTACAAAGCAAATACAAAAAATCTTAAAGCATAAAAATTATGTTCCCCATTTATCGGTTTAAGGTAGGTGTGGCCTGCAATCTTAATATAAAACCAAATTGGAGCCATTCAGCCTCACTTGAGATGGTTTCAGACTGCTAGCAAAGCCCTGTATCAGATGTTTCAAATGTGTGTTGTTGTAATATTCCATACCTGTATGTCTGGACAAAGAAACATCCCTTCCTTCTTTTGGTGACAGGGCCGTTAAGTCAGCCAGAAAGACTGCTTTCAGCAACTCGAAAGACTGTGTGTGAGAAGGATCCTGATCATTCAGTTTCAGCTGTAGTTAAAGCAATGCAAATTAAAAATGAAGTCTTGCAGAGAGATCTGCAAAGGCAGACGGTTTCCACAAGCCCTCAAAAGGTATGGCAAAATACAGATCAAGTAGCAAACTGCCCATGAATTACAACACACTGAGATTGCTTATGAATGAATGGTGATGCCTCTTAAGTGTAATTTAATTTGTATTACTCTTCCATAGGGCAGTTTTCTTTAATTTGCTTCCTCAGGATAGCATCCCACAGAGCTCACCTGATTTCAGGAATCACTGAGCAACTGATAGACCAGTCACATTATGTGTCTACGCTGTCAAATGCAGAGCTGCAGGCCCATTTGAGCCATTTTCATTCTGGAAGCTTCTTAAACAAGATAATGTGTGATTTCCATACCAATTAATCCTACATTCCTGCTGAAGTCATTAATACGGGCACTGTTCATGTTAATACATGCTCTGCTTTTGGAGCAGAGCTGTCACGTACACTGCTGGCTCTTAGCGAGAAGGAGCCAGTGTGGGTTTTCTGCACCAGTGTGTATACATCTCTTATCTCCAACAACCATGTTTAAAAACAACAAAAAGCTCATAAGCAAGGAAATCAGCATAAATCCATTCCCCTCTGAGTGAGGTCAGACTGTTACTCCTTATTGGGTTAAAAAATAGAGAGATACGTGCTGGCAATCCTAGTTAAACTTTGAGCATATACTTCAATTCTTGGAACAGAAAAAAAGTACATAAAGAAACTTGAGCATAAACTGACATAAACAATCTGTTATGGGCAATGTTCATGGATTCAAAGTCTGCTTCCAGTTTGGTGTTCAGGAGACTGGCTTGTAGGAAGGAAAAGGGGTGCCTAGACATTCTTGGAGTTACTCATTTGAATTCTGGGAGTTTCCAAGACAGCTGACTAACCTGAGCTGGTGCTCCCTGAACTTGTGAGCTGATGCTGTGATGAACAACCCACGGCTGTTGCTGAGCCAACGTTAGGTTGCTGGGGAGTTTTGGTTAGGAGCAAAGGTTAAAATGTTCTTTTACTGTAGGGAAGTACTTCATGTATGATTTCACCATCTAGATCAACTTTTCCATCTTATTCCTTTTGGTTTTGAGATATTTATAGCTTTGTGATTGAGAGAACGAATGCCGTTAAATATTCTCACATAATGTATCTTCCTGCTAACATTAGGACTAATTTTAATATTGTTGTGCTTAAATGAAGAATAATTAAGTAATACTTAAAATAGACATAATTTTACCCTAACACTTGAGATGGAGTTTCAAAAACCCACTGTGGGTTCTCAGTCTTAAAGCTGACCTAAATGATAGTCCAGAAGTAATTTTGCTTATACAATTAAGGGATTTTGGAACTTGGCCTTTGATATTTAAATGTATAACAATGGTGATATTTTAGTACTAAAAAAGTAATTAACTTCTAAGTATTTTCAAGTTCTCTTATTCTGCAAAAATTATAGAAATGGAAGTGACCCATAAACAGAATGAATGACGTTTGTCATCTGACTGGTGGCTCACTGTGCTGAGTGTTCTGTCTGTGACAGAAGCTACCAACAAATTTTTAGGAAACTGCAGAACTGTCATCTGTTTTCGATACTCACTACTGATGGTTATATGTTTTAAAAAATAAATGGAGCTTTCTGGATTTAAAAGTCTGTATTATTCTTCTTTGGAGAAGTCTGTGTAGGCCTGTGCCAAAGCTTTGCCCAGCTCTGAGTCCTACCAAATATATACAATGAGATTTCAGACATAGGTATGTGTATTTTTAATAGTCATCAGAGAATACTTTTACATTACTTTTCTTCCACATAGAAGATCAAGCTCCAAGCTCAGCTCTTTCCTTGCAAATCAAGACCAGTTCTGTTAAATATGCTTTAACTCAATATGAGGTTATGCATTAGCTCAGGTTAGCTGAGACCAGACCTGGGCCCAAACTCTTATTGGTAGCAGATGCAAACTGATACTCATTGCTACATAGAGAACAACGTGAATGAAACATATTCATTTTTTTTCTTACTTAGAAGAAATTTTCTGTTTCATCTGTTGTTTCTGCAACGGCTGAACCTTCAGAAAAAAGCCAGACAAGGACTGCAGTCACAAAAGCTGTTGAGAAAATTTGTTCTTTTGGAAGCAGGTATTTGTATTTCCTTTAAGGGTAGCTTCCTTTTTTTAGGACATACTTTCACTCTACTATCAGTGTACTACCACTACACCTGATAATCTTTAGATACCTGAGACATTGTGGAAGTTGTAGCAAATCAGGGAGCCTCGGGGCCAGTCTCTGAGTCAAGGAACTGCCAAAATCTCCCTCTGTTTATCTTTCTATTAGAAAAAAATGTATTACTTTCTCAGACTGCCTCAGAACCAGCAGAGAACTGGAGCCCAGTATTTGAAGCAAACCCTGTGTATCTAAGGTGGTTCTGCAACAGTTGTCATTCAGTGTGGGGGTACATGGGATTCTTCTGTGGGGTGTGTGGGTTCATGCTATCGTCTCTGCATCTTTGCACCAAAACCCTTGTTTCTTTAAAATACAAAATTATAAGAAAGTAACATGTAAAAGAATATGTACTTTTCAGGCAAGAGAAGAAACTTCTGAATGTCCTTCAGGAGCCTGAGAGCGATTCTGCCTGTGATGCCCACATACTCCTAGCTGCTGACAAATCTGAAGGCAATTCCATGTTGAGGGAGAAGGTTTGTGTAGATATGCATCATAACTAATGCTTCCCAGTATTACTGAAATAAATGTACATTTAATGATCTGTATTCCACCGATTCTGCCCCACATCAACTAATCACAGAATCGTGGAATGTTTTCGGCTGGCAGGGGCCTTAGAGAGATCATCCGGTTCCAACCTCCTGGCCATGGGGACACCTCCCACTGGATCAGGTTACTCAAAACCCCATCCAGCCTGGCCTTGAACACCTCCAGGGCTTGGGCATCCGCGACTTCTCCCAGCAGCCTGTGCCAGGAGGTTGCCACCCTCACAGGAAAGCATTTCTTCCCAGTATCTAATCTAAACCTCCCCTCTTTCAGTTTAAAACTATTCGGGCATCCGCGACTTCTCCCAGCAGCCTGTGCCAGGAGGTTGCCACCCTCACAGGAAAGCATTTCTTCCCAGTATCTAATCTAAACCTCCCCTCTTTCAGTTTAAAACTATTCCCCCTCATCCCATCCCTGCACTCCCCGAAGTATAATAAACCTATGACAAGTGAGAAAAGAGCATTTATCACTGTTCCTTTGTTCGTCAGAATGACAAAGGAATCAGACAAAGAACAGAAAGCTTTTTTTGCCTTAGGCTTTGGAGTGGACTGGAATCTAAGAGGGTAATAAGTTCTCTCCTCTAACTGCCACAGATTTATTAGTTGTTGTGGGGCAGAGCTAGTGGAACCCAAAAGATTGAATGTTATCCAGACAGCCTTGAGTTTGCAAGCTTTTTTCTTCTGACTTGTTAGTATTGTGGTCTTAACAGTCTTTATTTTGTTCCACATTTTATTGTTTTGTCTCTTATGTTTATACCATATTTCGTTTTGATCCAGATGACAAGCAGTATGGAAGTACGTGATGCCATTTATGTGACTATGGAACTTCTTTCTAACTGGGGAAATCCAGTAAATGTGGGCCTCAGCAAGGTGGAATTCTTTGATCTATGCAACGAGAAGATATTTGTGTCTCCTCATGATGTGGACATTCGAAATGCTGACAACCCAGGGGATTTGCGCTGCTTGGTCAATACAAACTTAAATGTAAGACAGCTTAGTCCTGGATGTGGAAATTTCTCGTTATATTTCTTTAATAGTCCATCACTTTTTTCTTTTATTTGCTTAGAAACATGATTTCATTTTGAACTTGATTTGCATAACAACTCCGATAATAATTAAAAAATACAAATATTATTTACCGTTAACAAATCCAGCTTTCCTGTCCGAGACATCAGTATTTGGTTAGGATTTTGTTTTAGGACAGAATTTGATTAATTTGCCTGAGCAAGTGGAAGGAGGCAGCTTTAACTCTGCCTCCTTTCATGTTCACTCTCTGGTATTGCATTAGGTGAAAGAACCCATTCAATTTTTAAAGTATTGTAATAATAGTGTCTGTAGAACAAGAAGGACAGGAAATTTCACCTTTTTACAGCATGTCTGCTGATAAATTAAGTAATTCTTGTGATCTGAAGGCATGGGGGCTTTTCTGGTAACTTCTTCCAGTTGTTTAATATCAATTTAAGTAAACTTAAGAAGGAAACATGCTTATTTTCTCCTGTCCTCTTTATCCTTGGCAAAGACCACAGAAGAATAAGAATGCATAGATAGGTAGTCTGAGCAAAAGATTATAGAAAAATGTGTGGCATGATGAAAGAAAAGTGTTTCATGGCTCTTCTGTGAGACAATAAGATGAGGAGACGCAAGGTGCTTCCAAACTAAAGACGAGAGACAAAAGTCACTAGCTGGGATGAAATCCTGCTGCTGTCTGGCAGGTGACACTCAGTGGTTGTAGTTGTAGTGACTCTCAGACTTTCCAGATGATCATAAATTATGTGGTAATGTATTCATGAATCCATTATAAACCTGTTATTCTCAGCATTTCTCATATATCTATATATCCCTTTATTCTTAAGTAATGAGGTTTTATATTTCATTGATTAATATTGATTTGTGACACTGTAATCTCCTCTCTTGAAGCTGGAAAGGTATTGCGTCAGAGACGATGCAATCTGGGCAGGGGCTATGGCCCTAGAATGTGGATACGTGATAAATGAACTACAGACTTCTGAAGAAGTCAAAGCACTGTTTCCAGTTTGTGTACATTTCAGATCATACAGGAGAGCTGTGGGAGGCATTAGAAAAGACAACAAATTAATGAATCTCTTAGTATTTTCAACTAAATGGACACTAACATAAAAACTTACTTTGTGGAAAACTCACTTTTACTATAGTTAAAGTACTTCTATCTTTGATCATTTAGGCATACATTTGTCTTTGAGAATAGACATACTCTTACTGTAGATCAGGGGTTTTATTTATTTGTTAGTTTATTTACTACCCTTGCAGGCTTTTAAGAAGAACACTTAAACTGTCTCCTCCCTTGTACTTCATGATATGTTGTAAAAGAAAAAAATGCCTGGCAGAGCATCAGATGCTCTCAACTGAGGAAATAGTTTCTGGTGGAATATAGAGCTTAGTAAGACATACGTTAGGCATTTTATTGAAATTGTTTTCTGCAAACCTTTTTGGTTCTTACATGCATATAAAGGTCTTTCAGGCCTCAGAATAACAAGGACACAGAACAGTAATGCTAAGAATATGTAACAAAGGTATTTCTTCATAATGGTGAACTCTCAGACCTACATCGCTCCTCTTCACAGTGCTGGAGCCTTCCTTTTCTCTCCATCAGGTGTACCTTTGGTGCCCACACGTTGGTGTGTCCTGCAGACAGGTCTCCCGTGGAATCTAAGATCAAGTATTCCTGTTGTCACTTTTTTCCCTTGGGTGAGGTCAAAAGTAATTCATACTCCTGACATACCAGGTTCACCCTGATGGTTCAAAGAACTTTTGGGCTAGATTTTTTTCAGTGCTACTGACAAAGACAATGACGCCAGACTGGAGTACATCCTGTGAAGGCAAAGACAGTCACTGTCACTCTTAGTGATAAAACCTGAGACTCCTCCACAGTCACACGGGTTTTGACATGGATTGATTCGTCAAAGTTCCTTCAGTTTCTGCTGTCAGATCTTTGACACTTCTGAGTTTGTGTATCGTTAGGCCTAAGCGGTTACTTCCACTGATTAAATAAAATGATCTTTACAGCTGCCTCTCGCTCAAGACACAATACTTGGCCTGGCTCTGATATAGTTTGGAAGATCATGTGCAGCTTCACAGAGAAACTAGTGAGAAGGGCAATCAGGTCTCTCCAGAGTTCATTTTGGTGCTGATTCTGGCACCCTCCTGTGAAGGCACCTCCAGCATTATCTCAGTACACACCAGAATCTATTAATTTCTAGGACATCAGGTCCACACTTGAGAAGTCTGGAGACTGATTACTCATAAGATGTTGTCTGCTGGTAGGAAATGGTTCTCTATTCATTCTTGCTCATAGTATGAATGAGTAACATGATCTAGCTTTGAAGTTGATCTTCGAATTGGGTTCACACTGATTGAAAGGCTGTTGTTGGAACGTTGTTCATTTCTTTGATGTTAAGAGGCTTCTTTCTTTTTTAATATAGAAAGGATTAAACCTGTCTGGCACTCTTATGACTGTTTCTGTGCAAAACTGACAGCCAGAGCAACAACATCTCCCAAGCTTTTTGAGAGGCCTCTAGGGCAGAGATATCGTGAGCTATCAGAGCTTGGAATACGTAGATAACCACTCTGAGGAGTGGACCTATTCATGATATCTCTGAAGAGAGTGGCAAGGCTCTGTCCTTACCAGCATTTGGCACACATCTAAAGCACTAGATAGGAAACTTTTGTAGTTACTGCCTTCAGAAAAAACTGAAAGACTCATTTCGAAGTAAAAGGATGTGGAAAAATATTGACTTTGTGTGCTTACTGTGTGTGTATGTGTACTGCATATCCTTGAAAATAGAAAGGGAGCAATTTATCTGCTAATCTCGGATCGCTGAAATGTTATCTGCATGTATATTTACTTGGTGTCCTCGTTCATCTCTGTTTTGGGCATCAACATCAAGTGTATGAATATTCAGCATTTTGATTCTGAAACTCTTTACTCCTTGCTTCTTTCTGAGCTGCCACACATCCTTTTCCTCGATTTCTGAACATGTGGAGGTAGAAGTTCTGAACAATGTCCAGAATTAGGCATTCTTTGGTATTTTAAAATATCTTTATTGTCAGTTGTTTGTAAAATTCATGTTGGGGGTTTCCGCAGTATCTTAGAAACTTTCAAGTGCAGAGTCCTAAATATAGCTCTGAGGAATAGATCTGTAAGTGAAATTAGTTGTCTGCAAAGCCTGATTAAAATAGAGGCAGTAAAATAAAATTCTGTAAGATTCCCCTCTTTAGAGGGCAAAACAGAAGTGTAAGCACTTTAATATATTGTAAAATGCATATACGGTGTCCATTGTACTCAGTGATCCTCTTTAGAGCCCACAAAGCTGATTAATTTGATTAAAATAAACTGGGCTTGCTTTGACCCTGCAGTTACAAAGCATAGCAGGCTGCCTGTCATTTGTGAGTACGCAGATGTCTTACTGGGACAGCAAGCAGCTGACCTTTATCTAATTGTCAGGTTGTTGTCAGCTGTCTTACAGGAAGGAGAAACGGATTTTCTTTGGAAATGAGGTTAAGGTTTTGCTCTTAACATAGTAGATTCTATAGAATGGTTACTTTTCTAATCAATGTATGTTCTTCGGAGGGGTGGTGAATTAATGAAAATATCCTGCTTTAGGAGAAAAGAGTATTAGTGACGGTCTGCTTGTATGTGTTTTTAGACCACGAAGGAAAGCTTCGTTTGGATGTGCCCTTTCCATCCACCCATCCAACTTTACTTTGTTATCCGCAATCCCACCCGGTCACATGACTTTGGTATATCCAAGATCAAGATTTGGAATTACAACACCACAACTCCCTGTGTAAGTAGTTTTTTCTCAGCTCCTCTGTATGTTTGCTCTACCTTGCCTAGGGAAATTAAGTTTCATCTTCTTTCAGAAATTATGGAATAAAAATAGATACCATTTTCTTTTTTAAAAAATAAAACAGCTAGGGAGCTAGGAGAGGTCCAAGTCTACTGTGAAATTTGCTTTTGTCTTAATTGTAAGCGGTAGCAATGAGGTTGTTAATGTTTTGATAGGCACAATTAGCATTTTCTTTCAAAGCTCTTACAGGTCTCTAAAGACCTAATAAAAAGCTTGCATGTTCTGTCAGTTAATACTTTACTGTGATAAGACATAAAGAGACAAAGGTAAGTGCATCTTGATATTCAGGACTTTGAGTTGTTTTTATCGCAGCATAAATACATATGTGTTTAAATACATGTTTTCTCATGTATATGAGTATAAATAGGCTGACTATTGCTCAGTTATGTCTTTTTTTCACTTTAATTAAAAAGTATACTAACTGTATATTCATAATAAAGCAAGTAACCTAGTGTTACAAGAGAGACATCTCATGGCAGATGGTGTCTTGTTTGTGTCTTTGAATGTCACCATGGAAATTATTCTTGTTTGTACACTGCAACGTTAAGAAAAAAATCCCAGGTACTGAATCAAAGAGGATTGGCTGTCCTGGATTATAAATAAGAGGCTTTATAACCCTGGTTTTGCTCTCATCCGTGTTCTTATATAAGCACATATTGTAATTTATACATATGGAAATGACCATGGAAAGGGCAGCTTAAAGAAATTTTCTGTAACATAACTTATATTTATTTCTTGGAAATTTATTAGCTTTTTCTATTAAAATGTGGGCTATAGAATATTCTGTCATCATTAGAGAGTGCGAAAGAAACTGCTGATTTTGGAGGTAATAGTATGATTTGTTAACAGGCCTATTGACTATAATGCAGGAAATACACATAAATGTATTTATGTATTTCAAGGCACTGTTTCGGGTATTTTTTAATAAATGCCTGTAAGGCAAGCTGTAAAATCCATTAGGAGTATAATCCCATGGATTTTGATGGCAGTGCAGCAGTGCACACTGACTAAAGAAATGTTTCATTATCATTAAGATGAAAGAACAATACAAAGTCCTTCTGCCTAATTCTGTAATTTGTCACGAGAAAGTTTTGGCTGAGAAGTATAAAACCTACAAGTATAATTAGCCAACAATTTTCTTCCTGCTAATGTAAATCCAGAGCCAAATTTTTGTGTGTTTTTCTGGTAATCGCTCTAACCTCCTCCTCTCCCTCAAAAATCACATAAGTGAGAGGCGCACAAGTACTTTTTCAAAAAACAGGCAAAAAGTTAATTCAGACCAGTACTTTTGACGTTTGTGTTCTAGAACTTGAGTCTGGAAGTAGAAAAAATATGTCTGAAGGAAGCTGTAAGAGTTAGATTATATCATTGCCATAGATTCCTTGATTCCTTGGTCAAGGAAGGTCTCGGAGAATGTTTCGTCTTGCCTTTATTTACTTCAGATGAGGTCTGCAAAAGAGGAGGTTGTTTTTAGTCTGCAAGAAGAGATCATGTGTAAGTAAGGGCAGCCAGTTCGTTTCAAATTCATCAAAAATATGCAGACATTTTGTGAAAACTTGCTGGAACCTTAAAATTGCATCTTGATGCTGTTAAAACTCTTCACGAGATTCAATATAGTGTCTGTTGTATATCCTCACAAATCATAGGATGGAATTAATACTTAAGAGCACAAAAGTCTTAGTTACTCTCCAATGGGATCATTTTCTTCTTCAAGCAATTGTCCATATGCACGTTCCTCCTGTGCATGTGTTCATGTCCATTCTCTTGAGCTGAAGGTTTTTTGTACTGCTGGACTATCTCTGGGCTGTAGTCTGTACAGACATCCGTCTGTAAGGATGCCACAGCTTTGTTCCTGAAAAGTGCTTCTAGTTTTAAGTATTGTCTTTCTGAGTATGTGTCATTAGAGATATATAGAATATATCACTGATATGGCCAGAAATACTATCCTTGTTGCTTCATGGGAAAGCTCTATCCCTCTATCCCTGCCAGCGTTCTGTGGGGTTTGAAGGTGTAAGCTGGGAGGGCACATCAAGAGAAACTTTAGATCTGTTTTCACAAAATCTTTCATTTTTTTTCTCTCTGGAATTGATCACACCTACTTGCTTATTTTGTTGTGCCCTTCTAATTATTCATCTGGCAGGGAAAAAAAACCTACCCTGAAGAAAAGGCTTCAGGGAAGCCTTAGAGCAGCCTTCCAGTACTGTTCTGAAGAGGTGGTTGATTTTAATTTAAAATGATGAAATTAACAAATACTTGTCAAAATACACGTTTATGTTTCTGTGGTTCCATGCAGTTTGTATCAATTCCCAGGTAGAAATACAGAACTAAGGTTTGAGTATTCCCAACAGGAGTAGAGACTAGGATATTATGTAGAAATGTTGCAGTTATCCCAAATTCAGCTGTGAATATCCAATATCTTTAGCATTTAAGGAGTACGTTAACAGTCTAGACATACAGAGATTCAAAAAATAACATTACTGAGGCATCCCGATAGTCTTGCTCTTCCCTATCGTAGTTTCAGGCGAAGCTGTATAGTTAGTTTTTAATTTATATAATTATTAATTGTTATCCCCAATTAGATTAATCTAGCAGTGTCCTTGTTCAAGGGGAAAGACTACCATGTTTTATGGCCAAATGCGTCATTATAGATATATAGAACTTTATGATACTTCAGGAGTAACACAGGCAGCCATGACATAATGGCCAATTAAACTGGCTTTACAGCTGTTCTCTGAGAAGGTAGTGAAGGTGATCTCTTTCTGTCAGCAATGTGTCTTGCATTCCTACACTATTCCCCTCCCTCAGCTGTAGCTTTCTTCTTGTGCCTGCATCTTCTGCTTTCGTCCCCTTTTAGGTCCATATTTCTTTTTTTTTGGCCTCAAATGTTGTTATTTGAAAAGCAGTAGAATGGAAGCTGTAGAAACTTCTAAGCTGTAAAGTGTGCAGGCAGGAGTGAAGAACTGGAGATGCTTGAAGGTGAAGGAGTAACTGGTTTAGGCTGGGAGCTGAGGAAAATTTAAATTGGTATTCAAAGAGAACTGTCATCCAGGAGATGAGCAAGAGAGATGAAACTGAAATGTTTTACTTTCATGAAAAGCTTCTCAGTTTTCATGAAAATAAGGAAAGAACAGAGAGTCTTTAAAGACTTCATGTGATGGACATGTTGCTGAAATTTAGAGGGCAGAGAAGTGATGGATTTTGTCTCATCTTCTACATTTTCTTTGAAGATACCAGTATTTTTGTTAAGAGGGAGAAGAGATTAGATGGAAATGGTGGAGAGAATAGAAAGAACATTAGTTCCAACTTCAATGGAATGAAAATACCAGGTTTTAGTGAGTGCCACAGAAAGGGAGAATATAGAGATAAAGTTATGAGTAGCAGAGTAGTGTCTGAGATGAGGGCCTTTAAAAACCTAGTTGAGTGTTGGTAAAAAACATCAAGGCAGGTTATTTGAAAATTGTTAAAACCATTTTTTTTTTCACATTGGTGAAGGTTATTTTACTTTCTTCAGTGGAAAGAGATGGGACCGGATGATTTTTTTTTTTTTTTTTTTTAAACGTCCTTTCCAGCCCTGTATTTCTGTAACTCTTTATAACCCATTTTAACTCTAGTGGCTTTGAGCTGGGTGGCTGTTCGCTTCACAACATGTCGTGAAAGTGGTGAATCTTAAAGATGCAGGAGCAAAATGTGCCTCTGGAATTTATATCCTGATCAAATGTAATTGTATTTAATCTAGACTTCTTTGCTGGAGATTTTTCTGAAGCCTTATCAGCCAAGATGGCTTACAGTAGCATCTAGCAGGGTTTTTAGTTCTTTTAAATAAAATCTTAAATATCCCACGGTATTTTTCAGTTGTTTGAGCTTCTCATTAAAAAGTAGTCAAACCCATGTTACTGATAGGAGGTTTTAATAGTTTTAATCTGTTTATTGATTAAGTGTTCAAATATCAGAGTTCCAGAACAGTGATACCTAATGCTTGAACATCTTAATTGAAATCTTCATACTTTTATTTTTGTAGGGCCTTGATATTGGAGCAAAGAAGGTGAAGTTATACATTGACGAGAACCTTGTATTTGATGGTGAATTAGCGAAAGCCTGTGGAGATCTCACTGACCACAGCACTACAATTGACCTTACAGATCACAAGCAAGAAGCATGTTCTTCAAATGAAAGGAAAGAAGTAAATGCACCTTCAGTCACAGAGGAGAAAACAGACTTGCCTTTTAAATGCTTACAGTCAAACAGCATTTCACTAAACTGGAAATCTCTGCCAGAAGAAAATCTCCTTGAGCATAAGATGAACTCAATCAGTTTTACAAAGGAAAAATTGTCTGTGTTAGAGGATGATCTAAAAGTGTTACCTTCTCAAGTTTGTATGAAAGATGCCCAAAAGAATGCAATAGTACAAGCTGTAATGGAGCATGCTCCATCTGACGATGAACTTACTTTGAGCGAGCAAATGGAAAAGCTAACAGGAAGAAAGTTGTCTGATTCCACAAGTGCACTTTCTTCTTGGTTACGGTCATCTTCCCAAGTAACAGAGAATAACCTAGTTAATTCCAGTAAGCAGAAGCATCCCTGGCTTGTGACAGAACATTGTTCAGGTTTGAGATGTCAAACACAATCCGATGGAATCATGGAAAAGTTTTCAGCTCTGACTGATGAGGATGTCAAACGTCAGAGAAATGAGCTGGGAAGATCCAGTAGTAGAAATGCAAATGGAGATGAGAGATCACAAATGCTAACCAGGAAGGATCGTGGTGGGGGCTTGGACATTCTGGAGCAACTTTGTAATAAAAGTTGCTCCAGCTTACAGTGCCCTACAAGTGGAAGGAGAAGTGTTAGATGTGTAAAAAAAGAGGACTTACACAGTCTAAATCTTGGAGAAGATAATGCTGCACTCAAAGGTAAGAGCTCACAATAGCAACCTTAGTGCAAGCACTGATGTGTTCTCCACTTTGCAGAAGCACAGGATAATATAGGTTGGGAGGAATGTCCTGAGATTCCCATAGGTATAGACAATGGGATTTTATTTGTGATGTTTGCAGTATTCAGTTTTTCTCATTCATACTATGGCATTGCTCGGAGTCTCTCTCCTTGTCCTACACCTAATGTGAAATGCCCCTTTTCCAAAAAATTTGCATTCATTTTTAAGTTTATTTGGAGAAGACTGAAGGCTAAATTTCAGTAAATTATATTCTAAAAATTGACAGTCCCGCAGACAGCAAATGCTTGCTAATATCAATGAAAATCTGCAAAAAGATAGAGGAGTGTGACCTCAAGGTGGTGAGTAAATTTACAGTTTGTGTAGTAGGTTTCTTACTTTCTCAGTAAGAATACGTGCTGAATGCTGTTCAGAGTGAATGGGGGCTGCTTATTTTCCCTTCTCCACTCATAACATTACGTACCTCTTCCAAACCTCACCCTCAGATTTCTCTGCTTGATTATGAAGAGTTTTCTAGTAAGGTTAGCTGTTGCCTGGTGCATGTTCTTGATTGTCCTTTGTCATCCCTTTCCAAACCATTTTTAGTTTGCCTGGATCCTGTTGGAGGTGAGAGATTCAGATCTGTGTAGCTGTGTTCTGTCGCTAGCAGTAGCCACCAGTGAGTCCCCAGGGAAGAGTGTGAGAACTGGGCAAGTTCTGGAGTTCTTTGTCATTCTGTAATTCTTCAGCATTCAATCATGTCTCTCAAATGAGCTGCCCCATCCCTGGAGGTGTTCAAGGTTGGATGGGGCTTTGAGCACCCAGATCCAGTGGGAGGTGTCCCTGCTCAAGGCAGGAGGATGGAACTGGACGGGCTTTAAGGTCCCTTCAGACCCAACCCATTCCATGATTCTAAGAGAGTCTGGCAGAACAGGGACGACAAGGCCTGGAGAATTGGAAAAAGATGTTCCAAAAATACAAATTGGAATTTTGGGTGTGATTTAGTAAAATTAACTATCAAAACTGTTTCCATGGAAGTGTAGCTTGCTCTGTGTTGTATTTGGGTGTTTACATCAAAGCTATGGTCATAAGGCACGGAAGTCTGCCTAAATGCAGGAATGCCAGTTCAAATTCTACAGTAGGTACTGCATGAAATTTTCACACAAAAGTGAAGAAATTCGTTGTTTCCAAAGTTAGAATATCTGGATTTTTCCTTCATTGCTCCTCTGTGGAGAAAACAGCAATTTTGTAAGTGTATATGAAATTATACCTTAAAGAAGAAAAAAGTATGGAAGTAGTTGGAATAACTGCAATCTCCCCTTCATCCACCCACTCACCGCAGCCGTTTTGCTGTTTCACACATTTTACAGTATCTCTGTTAGATTAAAAACTTGTCAAGATGATGGAAACTGTAAATAAATCCCACCTTAGTAATTTATGTTCAGTTGTAAAAATGGTATCAATTTAGGAGTTTCAATGCAAAGTTTAAGATGAGGGTTATCGTGATCCTAATTATAATGTCCTCTAAATTTTGCTCAGAGCAGATTTTCTCATCTGGTGCTTAAAACTCCCGGTATGTGTTTGTCTCTGGGAAATCTGCTGGCCATCTACCAGCTTTTGTTCTCTCTGTTCTGTGCCATGCAGGGTAAAGCATCTTCAAAGTGGAGCTGAGTGAGCATTAACAACAGGAAAACAGTTTAAATATTTCCCTCAGAGTGGAGAATTTTAATTGGTATGGGGCTGGGGGAACTGCAGTTTCCCGATAGCGGAATTTGACAAAGGGGAGGTTGCACAAGCTCATGTGCCATGTCACAGCACATCTTTGGTCATTAAATGAAGAATAACAAGAACAACAGAAATTAGAAGTAGCGTGTACATGCGTACTTGACTCGAGTTAATGTTGCTATAAAACCACACGTTTTTCTTCGATAACTGGTTTAATGTGCAAAGGAAATGATGGAAGTGTGCTGATAAAATTGCAAGTTAGATATAATTTGGGGTATTATGAGTTAAGCAGATTTAAGAACTGCACAGAAAGATGAACTTGAGAACCGGAGTAACAGCAATGGAATGCAATTCTGTAGTACTGCTTGCAAGGTCATTTGGGGATTAATAACATAAATTAAGTTGTAAGCTGAGTAATCATCAATTGCAAATGATTGAGGAAGAGAAGGATTTGGGTTGAGTAGTTGATAACAGATTGACTATGGAATGCTTGTGTGACGCAGGCGTGATTATAGCAATGTGCTCAGAGGATGTTTGAGCAGAGGCATTGCTGTTAGTTAGGGAAATGTTAATATCTCAACACAGGCGCTTGTGAGACGTCAGTTGGAAAACTGCAGTGTTCTGATCATCCACTTTCAGGAAAGCTGATTGCAAAGTGGAACAGATACAGAAGAGAGCTTTTAGAATGATTTAAGAAATGAAGTGTGTGATTGCAGCATGGAAGTGATTGCTATTTATAACTGCAGGGAGTAAAAATTAGATTAGCACAACAGAGGCAGGAGAAAGGTGTGTTTTTCAAGCTAGTGTTGTCCCAAAGTGTAGTTTACTAATGTGTTGAGAGGAATTGTATGGTGTGTATTGCCAGCAGAAGCAGAGCAGGGGACTTGGTGGTTCAAAACACCCCTCCACAGAGGAGATGCACATTTGAGGTACCTTTATTTCTGAACTTCAGGACAGCATCCATTATACAATCTTCTCAGGGATGTAGAAGACCGGGAAAGCATCTGTAACATCTGCAAGCAGGACCCTCTTTACATGCAGAGTTTATTGTTCACATGGCTCCGATAAAAATAATAATTTTTAGACTCTAAAAAACATGGCAAACCCTGTAAACTTCACCCATTGACCTCTGTTTTCAGGCTATTCTTGGCTCTCCTTTCAGAGCTCTGCTTCTCCTGTTGACATTCCTTAATGTAGCTAACAAACCTGTTAACTTCCCACTGAAAATAGCTTCTATCAAATTGCTGTGGAAGTGCTTCGGAGCTGTAATCTCTGTACTTGAAGTACTTAACATTAAAAAAAAAAAGTTTAAAAAGGGAAAAAAAACCCTCCAAAGTAGGGAAAGGCAATGGATGTGAAATAACCCTCTGTATATGCTCATCCTGAAATTTTCATGCCTTGGCATTTTACAGTGGTAAACAGATATACAGTATCTTTTTCAGGTAAGTTGTGAGGTTCTGGGAAGTGCGTTTGTGATCACCTACCCCATGGGTATCGTTTCGGATGATGGTTTGAACGAGAAAGTGACTTACGAATGACCGATAGTCTTTGAAATACATACCTTAACTTCCTATCTGTATCCCCCGTATGGGGTGAGGGGAGTGGCCAGGTTGGTCTCCAGCCTTTCGACAACCCTCTTTCAGGTAGTTTCCCATCTGTTTTCAAATTCTTATTTGTATCTCACTTCTCCCCAGTGTAAATGATTATTGGCCATAGATAGATTAGGAACATTGCCTCTTTCCTGGTGCTTCCAAAAACAAAGTGGAAAGTTAGTCCTGAGCAGTCTTTTGGGAAAATATTATTTTGTATTTTACCACAATTGGCATTTGTTCTTGATAACGATTTGTTTTACTATTCACTCAAGTACATTGTACAGAAGTAAAATCTAGCCCAGGGGCCTGTAATTGTTCAGTACTCCATTTGCTTTTCTTCATTTGTTTGGAGAAAATACATAAATGACAGCTTTATTGAAAATCTTCGTTATTATCTACTCTTAATTGTTTTGAGATGGAAATGAAGCAGCTCCTCAGTACAGTCAGAAGGAGCCTTGCTCCCGCTGTGCCCCTCTTAATTCCTTACCGCCACTGTGTTCCCATTAGATACTTGTCATTATCCCCCTTCTGCATCTTGCACTTCCTGAAAAGTGAGAAAAATCACCTGCACTGAATGCAACGCTCACCTCATCCTTTCTGTGTGCCGAACCTACTTCTTTGCTCACCACTTCCCTTTATACATGCGTGGCTGCTTTTGACAGGAAGCTCTAGCTTTTCTCTGTAAGCTTTAGAAACTTAGTTCAGCCGTTTCCAACTGTATGAAAGATTTTCTGCAAAATACAGACATGATTTAAACTATTGTGACAGCTACACAATAAGTATCACTGGGCACAATCCCAATTTCTGTAAGTGTTGAGTCAAGAATTCGCAGCCTCCAACTTTGTTGTATCTTGGCATGTGCTCTGCTCTTTAATATTTAAAAGCAATTGTTATGTCTAAATGGGGAAGGGAAACTGGGACATGTAGCCTTCATAAAAGGACTAGTATCGCAACACGAATATGACCAGCATAATTCTGGAAAGTCCGTGTTCTAGTGGTTTGCTTCCAGTCCTGTTTATGCATTAAATACCTGTGTAATGTCATTTTCAGATGAAGACTTTTCCATCAAGGACATAGCAACCTCTAGAGCAAAGTGGGGCAGCGAACGAGAGCACATTCTGCAAGAGTCATGGAACTCCTTGGTAAAGTTTAATTATTCCCATCGTGGCCGAATCTGTAACATGGATTTTCAAGGAGATGTCTTCGATGAGTTTCTCCATCAACAGAAAATCAACCGGCCTGGAGAATATCAGCAAATAAGAAAGGAAGGACTACAAACACTACCAAAAATGCAAGAAGAAGAAAATATTGTGGAGGCATATGATGGAAATGATTTTAAAATTCCCATTTTACCTTATGGGCAGCACTTAGTGATAGACATCCAAACAACATGGGGAGACAGACATTATGTTGGTCTTAACGGAATTGAAGTTTTCAGTTCTAAAGGAGAGCCTGTTCAGATTTCAAAAATAACAGCAGAACCACTTGATATAAATATTTTACCAGCATATGGCAATGATCCCAGAATAATAACCAACCTAATTGATGGGGTAAATCGGACACAGGATGATATGCATCTCTGGCTTGCACCGTTTACCCCTGGAAAACCTCACTATATTTTTATTGACTTTGTGAATTCCTGTCAAGTAGCCATGATTAGGATTTGGAATTACAATAAGTCTCGCATACACTCTTTCAGAGGTGTGAAAGACATAATAATGTTGTTAGATGAACAATGCATCTTTAAAGGAGAAATTGCAAAAGCTTCGGGAACCTTGTTTGGAGGTATGCTATCACTTCTTATTTTCTTTGTGGAAACGGTAGTACAATTACAAACAAATACATTCAGCTTGTTTGTCATTGCTTTCCAGTTCAAGGCAAGCTAGCACTTTGTATAGTGTTTAGTTCTTTTAACTTCAGAATGTAATGCAAAACCCACTAATGCATTCTACAATGATATTGTACATTTTAGTAGCATATAAAGCTAATCTCTAGCCTTAACACTGTTTTAGCAATAAGGCCATAATTCAATAACATTGAGTAGTCATCAGACGTTTAAAAGTTGCTAGTTAACTTGTTTTCACAGATATGGTCTTTTAGAAAAGGTGATGGAGAAGCAATTTTCCTGTTTTCTTTTATATGTATTTGAAATTTGTCCAAGTTCTCTAGTTTTTTTGCTGTGCTGTATAATTTTGAGAGAGAACATACTAATTATATCAGTAGTCAGTCTCAATTTACCATATATTATCTTTAAACACTACTGCAAATTAAATTTAAAGAAGGGCCACAGTTTTTATCACTCTATAGACTCTTCTGTATGCTTTCTCCATTTAATTCCCTATGTTGCCTTCAGCTCCAGAGCACTTTGGGGACACTATATTGTTCACTACTGATGATGATATTCTTGAAGCTATATACTGCTATGATGAAACACATGATGGAGAAATGGAAAATGCCAGCTCCCTGAGATATGAGGAAGAGCTGAAGAGGCCAACAACTGCTGACAGGGAGGGAGATGAGAGACCTTTTACCCAAGCCAGGTTAAGAACAGAGGATCAACAGGTAGGGGCCTCTGTGTTCAGAACTCTCTATAAATGTCTTTCTAAAACATGACATGGGAGTAGGAGATGCTGGTTTCCATGATGGAGTAAAGCTCTGCAGAACAACTAATGCAGCTTTCTGTCTACTTTGAAGGGTTTTTTTCACCAGCACAATAATTTGTGATTTTTATTTTTTTTTAAGCCCATAAGGTCCTCCAGATTTTGGTTCCCCTGATTAATCAATAAGACGACAAGAAAGGCTATACTGAATTGTATATATATATTTCTTCTTTAATTTCTTGGACAGAGATTAGAGGGAGTTCTATTTGATTTGCTTCAATGAGGATATCTTCTTCTAGGGGACACACTCTTACGTGTAACTCTTTGAGCAGATCCAAAGCTGAATCAATCAGAATTCCTGCTGGTTCAGCTAAAGTGCTTTCAGTGACGTGTGGTTCCTAATGAGCTGTTGTCCAGCCTTCCTGTTCTCTCTTGTTGTCTTCTCCTGGTGGCTTATAAGACAATGGGAAATGTGATGACATTGGCACTTGATCTCGCTGTTAGGATCGTGAATCGGTGACTCTGACTTCTCCAGTGCTAGTTAACACTGACAACAGTAATTTTGGTTGCATCTTTGCTTGCAGTATCTTAAACTCTTCAGACACCTTATGCAGTGAAGGATTTCCTGAACACAAATTGAAGTTCACCTTATTTTGTTGATCACCAGGACGTCTTCTGTTGCAGAAACCTAGACCTGCAGTGTCTGGTCCTTACTCGGGGCCTCTGCCCTCTATTTTGCTGTTGATTTGTGATGCTCTTCATACTTGTCTGACTCTGGACATAACAAAAATAACTGGAATAACAAAAGCTACTGGGATTGAGACGCTGATCTCCCTGTCATTCTGCATTTGCTGGTACCATCAAGATTTTATAGATGGATGCTTATACTTTCAGAATGATACAAAACTGCTAGATGATTTGTCTTCCCCAGCATAACATTGTTGTTCAGACTAGAATTGGGTTTTACCAGTCTCTACCTGTTGGTCATTTACCCTTTTTTCCTGTGGCGTGGTCAGTGAATGAATCAGTGTTTTACTGCACTAACTATGGGAACTGTTCAGAAGCTCTTACGGAAATCTCTTAATTTCTTGCCAATATTATCTATGACCATCAGTAATCAATATAAATTTAGTGATCCTTAAAGTGTCAACTTTTATATCAGGTCAGACCTGTATCTGGTGCACTTGACATAACTCTGATTGTAGCCAATAGTGGATGCCTGCGGAGGATGTAAGAATAGAGCAAATGTGTAGTAGTGTTTCTCTGAAACACTCATGACCTTAGAAATATGTCTCACGAGGACTTTTTGATTTAATCTTTGTGTTTAGTATCCTGCCATGGATTTTTATTGCATGAATTCATCCACTATCTTTTTAAACCCATGTGCGCTTTTACAACTTAACAATACTCAGTGGTAAGTTTCAAAGCTTAACTTTCTGTTTGTCTGTAGGTTCATTTAATGTCCTGTAGTTTCTGTGTTGGAAGAAAATAAGCAATTATTTCCTATTTCCTTTTTCAAGCCACTCAGGAGATCTATGCCTCTGTTACAATCTCTTCTCAAGCTCTCTTTTCCAGAATGGTTAGTCCTGCTTTAGTTATTCCTTACTTGGAAGTTGCTATAAAGTAGGAATTGACTTAGGAGCATGGTATTACTTTCTACTTTTTATTTCTTTCCCACTAACTCCTGTGCTATGGTGGTGTTTTGTTCCAGCTGTAAAACTGTAGGGATCTAAGAGCACGCGTAGAACAGTGTTCACAAGCAGAAGTAGTTGAAATTCTAGAAAATTAGACCATATCTAAGGAAAAGATAGTGGCCAACAGTGGAATGAAGGTATCTAAGGAGCCAAGAAAGGAAGGAGGAAGGGGGAGAAAAGAGGTAATAAGATGGTTTATGGGACAGATGGTTTATGCCCTGCAAGAGAGGGCATTGTTCAGCATTCTGTAAAACCAGTACCTTTATTGTGTTCGTGAGATTTGATATTCAGTAGAGCTGTAAATTTTATTCCCTGGGCTGCCCTTTTAAAGTTCTTCTGAGGAAAAGGCATCAGACACCAAAGATAGAGTCACTGTTTTGAGAGAAAGGTACCCCAGTAGGAGGATTTTTTCCCATCTGCAGGTTATCTGTGTGCATTTATTTCAGTGTATAGTTCTTCAGTGTCACCTACTTAATTAGCACAAGGCCATTTGCCACTACATTAAGTGTATTGCAGCCTGGGAACACACACATATAGGATCCAGGATGTCAGTGGTCGTACTGCAGAGATCTAATACAACAGTACGAGAAAAGGGTTGACAAGCCTTTTTAAGCACAAGATAGGTCCATTTGATGGATGACAAAGTTGCTTTTCATGGCGAATGAAACTACAGAGGATGAACCTGGACATCTGATTTCCTATTTGACTTTTTGACTATTAATCAGGATTGAGATGATGTTTTTTTTCAGAACTACTTATAATAATTCCTCAATTTCATTCTAATCTGCTACTGCTTTGTTTGGAGCCCAATATTATATGTGCAAAGTTAGGATTGTTTTCCTCATGTGTAGCATTTTTACGTTTACCTACAGTGAACATAATTAGATATTTTATCACACTCACTTAATGAAATGAAGTCTGTCTTCAAACTTTGGCAGTTGTGCTTTGTCTTTACCACCTGAATTGCTCCAGAATGGTCAGAAAATTTTATCATCTGCTCATTCCCTTTCTGTTTGCTATGTTTGATAGCACAGGCTGTTATTAATTAATGTTGTCGAAGAACAAATCCGAGCTTTTAGATGAGTGTGCTTGTTCTACCCCTTAATTCTTCAGAAGAAGTTGTGGTGGCACTCTCTGAGGTCTTAACTTCCTTCCACACTTCTTATCTCTGCAACAGATTTGCAACATGTTGTAAATAGTGTTTTATCACTAGCTGATGGCAGTC
The DNA here is from genome assembly GCF_017976375.1 of Cuculus canorus. Lineage (NCBI taxonomy): Eukaryota > Metazoa > Chordata > Aves > Cuculiformes > Cuculidae > Cuculus > Cuculus canorus. The sequence continues at coordinate 197,483 of NC_071415.1, read as the reverse complement.
TGCAGGGAAATAACAGTGACTTAAGAATTTCAGCCTCTTGGTGTATAGGTTGCCTGCACTAGGGAGTCTCTCATTTGAGACAAGCAAATCCTTATACCTATGACTTTCTAAGAACTCATATAGTCTTCTGCATTTTGGGTCATGTTTTCCATTATTACAGGACAGGCTGGGTGGTGAGGCAAAGGGGTGATTGATAGACAAAAGACTGGGCGAAAAAGGAAGACTAAATGAAAAAGTAACAAAAAAAAAATAAAATAAGGAAATAGTCAAAAACCCCTACCAAAACCCTTTCATTTTATAAACAGGATCCCTGTCATGTCTATGATATGCATGTTCATTGTACTTGTTGGATTACTTTTTTAGGTCCAAGATCCAGACTCTCTCTCTGAATGTATGCCTAAGGAGTCAGGAATATTTACTGGAAAATGTAAGTTCTTACATTTACGTCTTGCTTAACAACCTCCCCCCTAGGGTGTTATTAAGGAGGATCTGATCCGACGGAACTGTGCAGAACTTTGTGACAGATGTCAGGTCTAGAATAAAGAAGAATAATTCAAAATGTAAGGCGGAAGCTTTGTTTACTATGGCATTTAGAACATTATATCGTAGCAGTTGGCTTTTAATCTCAGAAAAATAACACTAGCCATTTGCCTACTCCCTGAATGGGATTTGTAATAGCTGTGTCCATTACCCAGTAATTCTCTCCCAATCCTATGTATTTATGTAGACTGACAGAATTTCTCAGATTGGATTGACAATAGAAACTCAATAGTAAAGCTAGGCCAGGATGTTTACATCCATACTTAAAGTACCTGATTTCTTTATCCTGTACAAAACCAACTCTCTGTGTGCCTTTGAGTTATTTTCCAGAGAGCTTCTGGATGGCCTGGAAGTTTCAGTATCAGCTCTTGATCCTTTGACCAGCACAGGAGGAATCGGGTTCTTGGGTTTGGCTGCCAGTCTTTAGCAACTCTTGATGTGCTCTCTGAAAATACACATATGCTGTGACTTATTCAGCCTCATATCTGTGGACTGTACCTGAGCTCTGTGACCTGTGAGCTATAGCTACATATATGAACTTTATCTATGAGCATGTCTAGGGTTGCTTCATATCGGTGAACTTAAGATGCCTTTCCCTCCTCTTGTTTCTCAGGGTGGGTCGAAAAGATAGTGAGGATGTGGCTCAGAGCTCAGCAGATGCAGTCTCTCATACTGACAAAATATTGTTAACTAGCTGGTGGCTAATTTGTCTCTACCAGAGACAAATTAAAAGGTCCTGATTCCCAGGAATTCTTGCAGGGGGAGAGCTGGAGAAAGCTAGTTGCATTGGAGGCTTTCTGTATCTTATGAAACACAGAAGAAACCCTAATTTATTGTCTTACACAGGAAAAAAATTGCCATTAATTGCTACAAGGGACTATTTTTGTAAATCACCTTACTTGTATTTCCAAGTAAGGAACTCCCTAGGACAAGAAGAAAATTGGCATCCTGGTGTGAGTCCGGTGGAACAGGGTGACCAAGATGGTCAGGAAGTTGCAATACTCGATGTGAGAAAAGCATGAGAGCTGGGTTGACTTGTTCATCCTGGGAGATGATCTTGCTGTCTGTAGCTATCTGGAGGGCATAGAGAGAACAGATCCAGGCCATTCCCAGGACGGCAGATCAGGTCAGGTTGAGAGGCAGAAACAACAAGGTAGAAGACAAGAATTTCCAGCTGGGTATTAGGAAATCTTTTTCACCCTGAGGGCAGTCAAACAGTGTTTGAGAGAAGTTTTGAAATCTGCCAGCCTTGGAGACATTCAAGCTGGATAAGATCCTGATAGACCTATGTAATGGACATGCTCCAAGCTTGGAGTATAACTAGAGACCTTCATAAGTCCTTCCAAACCCGCATCTTATCTTCTCTGAAGGCATTGGCATGGTGATGTGAATGTTAAACCTTGTGTGGGTAGCTGCTTTACCCTATATTTTCCCTTTTGTTTGAAAATACACTCTGCTTTTGCCTGAGGACTCTCGCATGCTTGTACACAAAGCAAATTTAGCCTTAGGAGTGGCCTTGGGAATAGCATCTACTATCAATGTAGCCATAGCTCCAAACTTGTCAGCTAATAGAACTATTTATTTCTTAGTGTCCTTGCAGATGCGATAGAGATCTTGCGCCCAAGTGAATTTATGTGTACATCAAGACGTAGTTTTGTGTAAATTGCTACAGCTATTTATAGGTAATTGGGCTGGATGGCTTAATAGCTTTGATGCTGTTTGTTTTACAGGACATCATGACAACTGGTGCTGCTTTAGACATTACCCAACCTGCTTATATCTGGGCCTCTCTAATGTGTGAAATGAAAGATATTTTTAATTTACAGTGATGGATTTCTATGGAACCTGATCAGATTGGAATATTACTTATTATATCTGTACATGCTATTTGTTTTTTTTTTCAGTAAGGCACGAAGCAAGTGGATCTGAAGATAAACGCAAAGTCTTTTGTCTGCCCAATTTTTCTTTCCTATTTATTTTATGGAGATATGGGCTAATCAACATTATTGCTTTTCTCTAATGCTGGCCCATTAAAATACTTCCATATGTCCCTTTCTGATGTGAAGATAGTAATTTAAACACATTAGTCAGCCACATTTGTTTTTTGGTTTAACTATGAGTTGATGTTCTCTTAACAATTTATGATTTTATGAGAGACTGGATTTATATGGGTCTATATATCCATTTAGCTGGCAAAAGATGATAGATAGACTTCAGACTAATAGATCTTCTCTGTCTCTGTGTAATCACAAAATCTGTCATGTAACTGCTTAAATGTGTCATTGAATCGCTGTCAGTCTGCAATCAATGTAATGAGATACTTGGTAACACGCTTGATGGGCGCCATGTAGTTACAAGTGAACAAGATGTTGGTAGCTCGCCAAAGGGATCTAACAAAGCTTCGCAGAAGATACTGTGCTGTTCCGTGGAGGAAGGAATGCAGATCAGGAAGTATCCAAACACAGCATATAAAGTTATATAATCTAAAAAAAATACACACGCTGCTAGTGGCTGGGATTTGTGTGCATTCTTATATTGGCTCCTGAATTCAAACTGGTCAATATGTACATAGATATATCATGTGAATATTCTTTTATTTAGGCCTGCAACTGAATTTTACCATGACCTGGGGAGACTCTCATTACCTTGGACTGACAGGACTTGAAGTGATAGGAAAGACCGGTCATGCATTAAAAATAAGTGCGGAACAGATTTTTGCTTCACCCAGAGACTTAAATGATCTTCCGGAATATACAGGAGATTCCAGAATATTAGAAAAGTAAGTAGTGAAAGAATTGGATTGTGCAGGCGTGTTCTGCGGGGCTCTTTTTTTTTTTTTTTGTCTTCACATTTGTTGTTTCCACCGATAGTTTTGCATTTTATCAATTTTAGATGCATTTTGTGTCAAAGTTTATAAAGTGACAGAATTATATAAACTTTTATTCTGTTAACATGTTAATACAAACATGATTTTCATACCATCACAGCTCACTCTCAGATTTCACAAGCTACCCAGCAACAGCTTGTCGTAGAAACATGAATGAGATGTTTCCAAAAGATGGTGTTTGAGTTAAGAGATGATAACATGCCTGGTTGGTCCCTCTGCTTTCCAGGCAGAAATGTGGGTGTTTCTTAGCATCTGTCTATGCATATGGAGTGATATTTATGCAGGATTTCTGGAGAATTTAAAGGAAGATTTTCAAGTTAGCAAAGGATGGAGATGTATCAGGCTATTGCACAAATAGATGCCTTTCTTTTGGCAATTCTGTAGCTTTTTTTTTATTTGTAATTCCAATGAAGTTTCATTGACAAGTACACTTCCTCAAATTAACTTACGCTTCCTAAATGGTAGCAATATAGGAATCACAGGTTATAGGTCTGGAGAGGACTTGGCATTTGTTGTTACTGAAGCTGCATCCTGTTGTTTTGGGGTCATATTTCAATTTTAAAGGATATTTTCAGTTGTAATCCTGTCCTCTGGCATGTTTATGGTCACATTAATAAGTTTATGAATTAGAACTTCTCTTTTTAAAGCCTTTATTGTCATCCTCAGAATCTTGTGTTTCTTTACGTGTACACTAACTCTGTTCTTTGATTTCTGCTAATCTGACTAATACAGATGTCAAGCTTACTTGTATATATTCCTCAGTTCTTCTGCCTGTTTGTGTGAAATCTGTTCTGTGGGCATCATGATCTAAGAAATCTCTCCATGAGATTTCCTGTGATGAAAAGGTTCCAGAGAGACTCCACCATAATGGACTCAGACGCATAGAAGTCATTCAGCTTTTTTGTTGGTTATCTTTTCTGAGTGTTCCTTTTGCAGCCCAGTTATCTGTTGATCCTACAGAATTTCTGGCAGGCTTTCTGCTCCTGATGTATTTGAGGAATTTTATTTATGGTACCTTTTGCTTGCTAGCCTTCATACCCTTCTTTCTTTTTTTTTTTTGGCCTGTCCTTACACATTTTGCTTTCCAGAGTTTATGATCCTATCAGTTTAGGGTGTTTGGATCATGACTTTTGCTGTAAGATGGTTTGTAATAACTGTCTTTATCCTGCCACTGAGCCAGGCTGGCTTGGAGTTTTCAAGTCCTCCCTCTTTCTAACATCTTTCTTAGTAAGTGCTTCCAGTAGGATAACCCTTAATATTCTCTCTGCTGTGTGTAATGATTTTATTTTGGTTTTTTGCTTCTTAAGGTAGTTCATCATTTTTGCCTAAGAACCTTTTTGGCACAAGCAATAGGGGCGTTTTCTTGCTTTTGATATTTCTGCAAGCATGTTGAATTTCAGTACGTGACAGTGCTCTTCAACTGCAGCACTTGGAATAGGTGCTGTGTACTTTTCAGGACCAATTTAAGGATTATATCTTCTCTCATGGGCTCCCTAATCAGTTCCTCTGTAAAAGAGTCATTGTTCAAATCTTTTTCTTTAAGAAACTGCCAAGTCTGACACTCATTCTTCCATTAAGCTCTTAAATAAATAGTAAGTACATAGGGCAGTGTACAAAAGTAATTACAGTGGGCAATTAATTCATTTTCTCCTTTACTCCATCTTTGTATGCCACATTTGGTGGTAGAAGAATAAAAAGCCAGAATTCCCAAATGAGATATAAACGGAATTAGCTTTCTCGAGTCAGCTTGAAGCCTGTGCTCTTTTGAAAAGATGTTGTCATGCTGTTAGAAAGCTTTTTAAAAAAGTAGTAATGTGCCCAACTGTGTGCATGAAGAAGGATGAGAACAAACTCTGCTTCATCTCTGGGTTCTCCAGCTCTGTGTTGGATTCAGTAGAGTTGTGTTGGCATAGTAACGCACTGCAGAGTGCCAGATGCGCTAGCTTAGACACAGAACTAGATTAATAAGTTATACTGTGTCTGGGCCTTAGAGTTTTGCTTTTGACCATTGTGGCACAAAGGTAGTTGAGCATCCGCTGCCTGCCCCTCTTCACACAGGGAAAGCCTAAGGATGTTTTCGTTTTCCCTCAAACAGACCCAACTAAAGGAAATACAGTTGTTTTTTTCTCCCCCCCCTCCCCCACTGTCTTTAATCCAACAATTGTATATTATTTTTGATGTCTTCTGTGCTTTTTAATTGTGTCCATTTAGGCACGATAGATCCTGGGAATTGGAAGTGGCATCTAGAAAAAAATTAACATCCAGTAAAGTGGCTGATTTTCATGGAAAAAGCAAGCTTTTCCTTTTTTCGCAGCTAATGGATTTTCTCTTTGTAGGTTAATAGATGGGACTAATATCACAATGGAGGATGACCATATGTGGCTCATTCCCTTCTCTTTTGGAGAAGATCATCTGCTCACAATCCATTTTGATAAAATTGAAAGTATTACAGGGCTTCGCTTTTGGAACTATAATAAATCTCCAGAGGATACCTTTAGAGGGGTAAGTAAAAGAAAAGGAGCACTGCCAGCAAAAATATACAGCAGTGCATTGGAAAATTGGTACTGTGATAAATGAATATAGCTGCCTTAATGGAATGCCATAAATCTTTCTAGATTGTCTGAGTCTGAATTTTGTGGCAGGTATAATGCATTTCTGTCTTCACAAACAGCAAATATTGAAAAAAAGCCAGAGATAGCTTAAAGATATCTTCACAGCTGATTTTTCTAAGAAACACATACAACAGCACATATTATTTTCAAGATACGTGGTTCCAAAGTGGGATCCTCTCAGTATCTAGTATTTAAGCATAGCATGTGATTCTTTATTTCCTGGAACACAAAGAGTGGTAGAACAGAGGATAATACTCCAACAGAAATCCTGCTTTGGGAAGTTACAGAAGGTCAGTTATCAATACCAGCTTTTCCAAGAAGCAAGGAGATTCTCTAGCACTCTAGCATTTGCTAGGGAAGGATGACGTCTTCAAATAGTTTGGCTAAAGTAGTTCAACTAAAATTGTGTAGCATACCTACTCTCTTGTTTTTACAAGTTGCTTGTTTTATATAATTTTCATATTGAATTCTTGGAAGTGACTGGCAGTTGAAGCCTGTCAGAGATTGTGTCCCATCTTGCTGACGCTCTGCGCTTGGCTGTCCCTCATCTCCCTGGTATTTCTCAGGAGCTATACGTGCACCTGTAATGATAGTGAAGAAGTAGAATCATAGAATAGTTTGGGTTGGAAGGGACCTTAAAGATAACACAGTTCCAGCCCTCCTGTTGTGGGCAGGAACACCTCCCACTGGATCAGGCTGCCCAAGGCCCATCCAACCTGGCCTTGAACACCTCCAGGGATGGGGCAGCCACAACTTCCCTGGGCAACCTGGGCCACGGCCTCACCACTCTGATGGGGAAGAAAGTAGTTGCTGTTCAATGCATACGAAGTTTATGAATCCATTTGTTTGCAGATCTTCCCCTTCACATATAATTGTTGCCTTCTTAAAGTCCAAACTCAGTCAATGGATAAGAAAAACACGTTGATGCATTGCAGAACTGCAGAACTGCTTTTTTTTCTGTAAATTTACATCCCAGGAATTGCTTTAATATGAACCCTGCATAAATAGGAGATGTTCCCTTTCCACAACAGGGCCCTGGCATGTTTGAATATGAGCATGGGGCGTTGTTCAGTGCCATAGACTCCCATAGCATAAGATCTTTGATTTAAGCCACAATTCATCTAAAGATTTTAACGTGCGACCCACGGTTTTGTAATACGTTGCATTAATCCAACATGTTTGCCATATGGCAGAGTTCAGGAGCTTGTTGAGCATCCCATCTAAACATAACCCCTCTATAACAACCAGGAGTTTTCAGCAAAATCTGTTACTTAATTGCTACGATTTAACATAAAGAAAGGACTTTTCCCTAGGAGAGTGGTATAGCTCTGGGACAGCCTGCGGTGATGAGAGACTTTCAAAACTCAGATTGACAATGTCCAGAATGACCTGATTTAGCTTCGCAGGCTTCTCTGCTCTGAGCAGGAGCTGTGACTGGAGACATGTAAAAGTCCCTTCCAACCTCCCAACCCAAATCTTTCTGTGGTTCTGCATACAGAATGCAACATGAAGAACTGTGTTTAATTGACGGTGTGGAATATTTTCACTACTGTTGTGTAAGCCCAAGCTTCTCCAAGGCAGAGCAGGGGAGAAAAGGTTGAATGTGTATTTTCATACCAGATCAACTCCCTGTATGTGTGTCTCAGTTATTAAAGGAGGGAAAGAACTAGCCAAATCCTAAAATTGGGCTTTGGAGGCCAAACCGAGAAAGCAAGAAAGAAAAAGGTTTGTTTTTACCATTTACTTTGCTAGGTAGAAAAAAGAGGCAACTGATGATAAAGTATACATGCAAGTGGCACACCTGTAAGTCCCATAACAGTGAACGGGTACAATTGAAATGAGTTTGTACCTGCAGTCCTCTAAAAGGATAAAATAAATTATTTGGAAAACTGAAGATGCAGGTTATCTGCTGGGTCACAGTAAAGTGGCTTTAGGCTGTAAACCCAGGGCATTGTGACATCTGTCTCTTGAAGTATTGCTATTCCTTCTCAGACACGGTCCCCGGGTATGAGATATAATGATTTGCTAGGCAGCCGTAGACCGGTGGATTCTATTCACAGCTTTAGTATGAGGGTAATGGCAGTGAACTGTCAAAATGAAGGCTGGTGTGCTATTTCCAGCTCTATGAAAAATTACCTTGTGAAAGCTTTGTTATGTGATTTGTAAAATGCTATGTGTGCTGGTTGAGTGCCTTCTCAGATGATGAAAATTACTTAGAAATGAGGGCTGTAAAGGGCACATAAATATAAGCAGCTGTGGTATAATAGGTAAGATTTCATCTCTAAGTCTCTAGGCTTCCCATTCAATACGTGTTTCCTAACCTGAAGTGTGTTTCAGTGGGTTTTTCACTTCTCCTTAGCCTGGCAGACTGATTCAGCTGGAAAGGAGCATACAGAAGAGTTTCTGATATGAAAAGTATATTTCCTTTCTTTGCTTCCAAGCTTATTAAGGATGAAACCAGAAATAATTATTTCTCCATACTTGGTACTCATACAAACATTCCCTCCTAATTAATCTTCATGCTGTTTGGAAATGACCTGAGTACCTCTTCTAGTCTGGTACAATACCCAAGGGGTTTGACTTGAGAAATGTTTGTGTATAAAAAAACATCTTCCTGAAAATTACTTGCTTGGGATGTTGCATGTGTAACTTACTGAAATTGGAATTGAATTAAAAAAATCATTTAAAAATGGGAAAAAATTGAAAACTATTATGAATATCTGGTCACTGATAATATATGGGCTTTGCAGAAAACTCTGAGTGTTTTTACGTTCTGCTCAGATAGACACATGAAATGGAAATTATAACTAGAAATATTGTTTATACATTTTAATAGAAATCCTGATAATGAAAATTAAATATTTGCACACAAAACTAATTTAACCTCAAATAATCATCTATACATCAGTCAGTATAAAATCCAAATATTAGAAAACTGACTTATATTGCCTTTAGACTAGATTAATTCTACTCTTAACTAAATGAATCTGTTTGAGTTCAGTCCATTAATCAGCAAGCTTTGATCATAGTGCCAGTTACAAGGCCATTTGGTATTTAACGGGTATTATTCCTTCCTTAGCCAGTAGTTACTGAAAGACTCAGTGCAATAAATGCTGCTTGTGATTAACACAAAGATATATTTAGCATGTTTTAGGACAAGATGCAGTGGTATTTGTTGCTGCATGATTGAATTGTTACGTGGCTGGGATCATATATACAACTCCAGATGGTGCTAATGGGGGAGGGTGGAAGGCCAGGACTCCTGTATCATCTGAATAAGTGTGCCTGAATTACTTAGTTTAATCTTCAGAGATTGTATAAGACGTGCATGCATCTCTGGTGTGGAGAAGGCTCGGTTCTTGCTGCCCAGTACGGGTACCTCTTCTTTATTCATGTGCCCGTAGGTTACAAGCAGCACTGCTTGGTAGATGAGTGTGCATCATCCTGGAAAACTCTGAGTGCCACTTGCCACACAGAAAAATAGAACTGGTGAAGTACAGGCTTTGTATAAATGCAATAGCAACACAAAAGAGTCTGGTTTTGAGAACGTACCAAGTTATGTGGTTTCTTAAAGGACAGCATCAGCCTGCTGAGCAATCAGGCCTGATCTGCCCGTGCATTCAGGTGCATGAGGACTCTTAAAGTGTCTCCTCAAATCACCTTTGTGACATGTGCTGACTTGAAAGCTGAGCCTCCCCATTTTTTTGTGTGTATGTGTTGCTGCAGGCTCAGGAATCATAGAACCATTTAGGTTGGAAAAGACCTTTAAGATCATCAAGTCCAACTATAAACCCAGTGCTGCCAAGTCCACCACTAAACTGTGGCCTCAGTGCGACATCTACACATCCTTTAAATCCCCCTAGGGATGGTGACTCCACCACTTCCCTGGGCAGCCTGTTCCAAAGCTGGATGATCCCTTCAGTGAAGAAAGGAAGCTTCAGTTTGCTGAGACCTAGTGAGATGCAGTAATTGAAGGATCTCTTTAGTAATTTTTTTTTTTTTTTCCCCCCCAAATTCTCACCTCTCCCATCCCCACCAATGTCAGCTCTGATGCTCTGAATTACACATTATGGCTTGCAACTGGTACCTGATGGTTTAGGCTTTCTTTTGCCAAAGGATGTCATACTGTAAAGGAATGAAATAAATAAAACAAAATTATCTCAGCCTCTGAAGTGAATGCAATCATTTTGGGTCTTTATTTAATTTATGTAATGTCATGTCATTTAACGTTATGTTATGTTAATTTAAACAAGGCTAAGGCAGTCCATGTGTTGTTGGATGGTCACAGCATCTCCCCACCGGAGGGCTTTCTGATCCGCAAGGGACCAGGCAACTGCCATTTTGACTTTGCCCAGGAAATTCTCTTTCTTGACTATCTGCAGCCCCAGCTGATTAATAAAGTACAAAGAAGGTAAAGTAGGATGTTTTTGCTATCTGAACCACAAAATTTCTCTTGACTAGTTAGTATTCTTTCATATCCTCTGTTAAAGCCAGTTGTATGAGGCATCTGGATGAAAATATGAAGCACTTCATTGTTTCATTGGGTTTTAATGATATGCTGTTAAGCAGATTTTACTGTGGTTGGAGGACAGTCTAGTCCATCATCACAGACAGGAGGGCTGGGGAGTGGTGTTTTTGGAAGCTTATTTCTTTGGATTTTTGTCGTCTTTTCTGAGTGAGTCAAGGGTACATAAAGAAACTATTATGTCTTCGGTTGTTTTTTTTTTTGGCAGGACTGGTTCAAAGAAAATGGAGCAAGCCAGTATGGATTATGAAGCACCATTAATGCCCTGCGGTTGTATCCTTCTCTGTTGTTTCCTTGTCCTAGACAATATTTTAGAGTTCTGTACTATCATTATGAGTCTGATGTTTTTGAATACAACAAATTCTTGTGCTTTAAGAAATCAACAAAATACCAAGAATATGAGAAAAGCTTCCATTAAGTTTGGATTAAGTATAAATAAATGGAACATGATATATGAATGTGTGACTTGTCTCGATGTGCTCTGGTAGCTTTTTCTCCTGCGTTTTATAATCCATCCAAACTGGAACTAGAGGCCCATTAGCACAGTATCTAGCCAACCGATCAAAATTAGAAGTAGTCTTCATATTTTTGCATATTTTTTAACGTTTGTCTCGTTTTACGTCTTTATTAAGTTTAACCATAACTATGTATTGCCATTTTTCTTAATGTTTGTGACGCTTTAAGCTTATGTTCTCCTAGATGAGCACAGCACAGTCTTTTGTGATAATACTTACTGTTGTGCCATCCATCTATTTGACAGGTCTTTTAAATCCATTAGGGTGTTCTAACCAAGTTTGGAGACAATGAGATCTCAACAATACTAAGTCCTGCCAGGTTCATGAAAACCAGTGGCTGGGTAGAGGAAAGAGATATAAACGAGTGTTCTGTTAGAGAAACAGGCAGCACAGGCTCCATCATAACATCTTCTGCCATTCACTTTAGGGGCATTATTTATGGGCCAGTTATCACCCATATAATTCAAAACCAGGCAAAGGCATATTCAGGAAATGTAGGAAGGCAATAAATGCTGCGAATAGGAGGTCTGGTGTTAAAAAGTTACAGTGTGTAAGGAGCTAGGGCATGCACTAAAGTCATTAGTTCATCTGATGGAAGAACATATATGAAAGAATATAGATGTGAACATGTGTGTGTATATATATATATATATATATATGAACATATATAGATAGACTTTTGCCTCATTGTGCCACCTGCAGGTGTTCATCTGTGTGTGTATATTATCAGTGAGAGAAATGGCAGACTTCTTGTCTTAAAAGAAAATAGTTTATCCAGAGGGGTTTAAGACATAGTAAAGCCAGAAGGGAAAACCAGACTCCTTTCACCCACGGTGTAACTCACCTGAGCTGCAGAGAAGAATATCTGACATTGAGACATGTGCTGCACAATCATTTTTGAAACTGCAGATTAAATATCTGTTAGGGCAAAGTATCAGTATCAAAATTTTCCTTAACAGCTTTTTGCTTTTCAGTTATTTTCCAGTTTCAGCTTCTGACAACTTGGGGTGATCCGTACTACATTGGTTTGAATGGACTTGAGTTGTTCAACGAACACGGAGACCAAATCTTACTAACTGAAAACAGTATCCTTTGACACCTCTGTCCCTTTCAGATACGCAGTTTGCTCCCTGGCAAATTGTCATATGGAATTACTTGCTGCTTCTTCCAAATCATCAGTTTATCCCAGTTTATACTCTGCTTGTATTTCTCTGTTTGTGTGATTATACTTGTTTCCATATGTTTTAACGTATTTTGTATGCTTTGAGGACATTTCTCTGAACGGGATGCATTGAAGCAGTAGGACAAGGTTAGGGAAGGGAAGGTTAAAGAAGGATATGGCATTTTTTGCTATCAACATTTATTTCTTCTGAAGTTTGGAAGGACCAGAAAGTTTGAGTTATAAATTCACAAGAAAAGGTTGAACCTAGTTCTTTGTTATGGAACCTTTCATTGTGCCGCAGGAAAAAAAAAATCTTTAACTCTTGTTCTGGAGCCTTAGGCTATTCTAGACGCCTGATCCAGTCGTGAAGATAAGGGCTGAGACTTTGAATTTGATTCAGTGTTCCCTGGGTAACCGGCAGAGGGAATGAAGGACGTGTTTGAAAGATTCATAGTCATCAGGGTTACACTTCAGTGCTCTGTATTGGCTAAAATCTCGTAAGAGCTGAAAGTTTCACACCCCAACATATAATTCATGTAGTTCAGTCACATGGAAGAAACAGTTTGTTAGCCAACTGGAGAAGATAAAAAGCATGGATGCGGAATGAATTATGTTTCTAAGTATCCTCATTGCTTAATAAATTGAGGATACAATGAAAAAGATAATAAAGGCTTTTTCCCCAGTGCTATTTTTATTTGTGTCATGTATGATGCATGATGAACTTGAAACATCTGTAATGGAGAAGAAGCATTTTGAAGTTGAAAAGTGGTAACAGGTTGTTTTTAAGAACAGAGGATCTTTAGCATAGCTTTTAAGTGGTATGTCTTTATGATACAATGGCAGGTAAAGCTGCCTCAGCTCATTTTGAATGATTGCCTGTTTCTGCCTGGACAGTAGTGTTGCTTGGATATATTCGGATCCCCAAAAGAGCAAATTTGTCTTAGTGCAGTACCAGCTGTGATAATTCAGTACCGAGTCTGGAGCAAGCTTTTCTTAAGCAGCTGAGGCATCACCGTGCTATTCCTTAAATTCTTTATAAATACCTACAGACTCAATCCTTTTAGAAAGCAGGACAAGGGGAAATTCATGTCCCTCAAGCTGAATTGTTCAGGATTTATAATTCTGAAACAGTGCCATCCGTCCAAGTTTCTTTGCATGTCTTACACATACATATATTTTTCACATAAATGATCTCTTACAGAGAAGATCTAGTTGCCTAGGAAGCCTGTTTAATAGAAGGTTTAATCTTTCCCTCTCAAAGATCTGAAAGAAGGCCTTATTAGACAGTTAACTGATTGTTATCACCAACCTTGAGGAACTCAAGCAACAGCCAGCCTGACTGATGAGTATTTCCTACAAAGATATTTTTCTTGAGACATGTTTCATATTAAGAATTTTCACAAGCTCATGCTAAGAAAATGAGGCATTGTCACAAAAAAAGTAGGAAGGGCTTATTCCTGATACCGGAAATTTGATTAACAATCATTTATGATAAACATCATAAATAATATGATAAATGATATGATAAATATCATATATTTATGATTTATGATATGATAAATATCATAAATAAATGATAAACATGTACCCCAAAATAAATGAAATTCAGCTAGTTAATTTCTTCCTATTTTAAAAATAATTTTGCGTATCAGACTCTGTAAAGGCTGTCCTTTAAAAATTGTGCCTCCAAATTCCTCAGATACCCAAACGAGGTATGATACTTGGAGTCTTTTTAGGTTTTTTAGTCTCCACTGCTGTAGTGGAGAATACTTGCTTATGGAATCTGGAATAGCAAGCATGATCTTTTAAATATGGAGTTTCTGAAATGTACTTTTCAGTTATTTATACTTAAAGTGTTTTTCAGATATTGCTGCTTATCCAGATAGCGTCAACATTTTAGAAGATGTATCTGGAGACGTCCGAACTCCAGACAAACTCATTGACAGAGTGAATGACACAACTGATGGCAGACATATGTGGCTTGCACCGGTTCTTCCTAGTTTGGTATACTATCCCTTTTCATTCCATTTAAGTGATATGCTTAGATGTAGCTAGAATTGTAAAGGGAAGCGGAAGCATACATAATATTTGCATAAATTTGATGTTGTTAAGCAGCGCTAAATGGCTGCCTTGTAGAAGAAGTTTAGTCCTGTTTCTCTTCACTGCACAGATAGCAGCAGTATAGATTTCCCAGGTTTGTGATCTCCTTCTGTCTCCATGGTGCAACAGCAGAATTTCCAAGGCTAACACAGGTGCTTTTTCAGTTATTGTGATAAAGATTCTGACAAAGGAGTTTAATATGCATGTTTTTTGCAACGAACACCTATCAAATGGGAGCAGCCTGGAATCTGAAATTTGTTTTTACAAAAAGCAATAGGTGTTGTTCCAGCAGTTGTTTTTTAATCTGGTTATCTGTCTTGAATTGAAATTCATAAATTAGAGATGACGGACTTAGTATTTCATGTCCTAAGGCCCCCAAGCGATTCAGCCCTTTTAGAAGCCCCCATGTTTTAAACATGGGGTCTCAAATATCTAAACAGGAAAAGCGAATAAACTTAGATGGGTTCTGACTTTGTTTTGGGAGAGGACATCTTTTTAAGGGCGTGTTATGGACATAATGAAGATGTATTTATTTCTTGGAAAGGATGGATTTGCGAAGTAAGAAAAAGTAAATCTGATGTGTCGTTGCTATAGCTTACTTTGTTGAAAAAGGCCTTACTCCATATGCTACAGTTATTAATTAGAATGTTAAAGGCAAATAATTAAGTCAGTTTTGAAGATGCATATATGCAGAATAAAGATAAAGCCTTTAATACTTGGGAACATTGACCATTTGCACCTCAGGAAAGTGAAAGGTCTCTGTAGTGCTCGAGGCTGCTGCTGTGGAGATCCCACATCTTGAAACTGGTAATTAATTTGATGAGATGCTAAGGCATCCATCATGAGTGATTGTTAGACAGCCATCTAAGTCTCACGTCCTTATAAAAGACATGCCTCCAGAGGCTCTTTCATTTTGGCAAAAGGAAAATAACAGTTCCTGGAATTGTAGCGCAGATGAACACACTGTTTTGTGGTGTTACGCCCGACACCATAGCAGAACATAAGATAAGAGCATTACAAGGGTAAATTGATAGTGTGATGTGCAAGAGGGAAGAGTCAGCAATTTAATGGCACTTTCTGTCCTTAAACTGTAGCAAATTATACCTTTTTGAGATCCACATAGTACTTTTCTCTCTGCCACATACCATGGTATGGTTGTACAGCCCGGAAGTGCAGATGGGTTAAGCAATCAGCCTATTCACGATCATCCTCTGTAGTTGGGATGCTGAACCACAGCTTCCGTAAACTTACGTCCTCATTGCTAGGCTGCTTTAATACGTGCTGGTTGCCTAGAAAGCCGAGTTAACTCTTTGCTATATTGGAAGATTTGAAAGCTTTAAGGAAATTTTATGTTATAGCCTTTTTTTTCTTTCTAAATATCTTTCTAATTCTCAAAGTGTTTGTCTCTTACAAATGTCTTACTAATGTAAATACAATTTGAATTCTTTGTTGCCCTGTTACCAACTGTTGTTTTACTTAGTTGTTTGAATGTATTTTCCATCAAATTTATCATTTGCTGTGAGACTAACAATTGCTATTGGAGATCACGCCTAAATTATCTTCTGGAAAAATCACGGATATATGTGATCAATAGAACTGTTTATACCTTCCTTTCTTCAGTAAAAAAAATGCAGTGACTTAATACAAGTAATTTCTTCTCCAGTGCGTCAAAGGATTAGAACTTCAGAGGATGCTAGCGATGAAGCTTAAGATGTGTTAGTCCAGAGTTGATATAGTACCTCGTAAAAGGAATAACATGGAATTAACTGTAACAGGCAAGATTGGTTTCCTACAGCCTAATCTTTGGTCTTAAATTCTTGACATCGATGTCACTGAGAGTAAAATGAACAGTATCTCAAGCAATGATTGTTGGCAGGTAGCAGGAGAATTGTCTCTGCATTCCTGTCAGTATACTTTGCAAAAATTTCTGCAAGAGTTTACAAAGTCGGGATATAGGAGAAATTTCAGTCTTGCAAATAGGAAGGTGGATTCCATTCATGTTTGGTGGAAAGGAATAGAACAGAACGTAATAGGCACCAGCTTGTCTTATCCTGAAGCACGTATCTGTATTTGGTTGATGAAATACTCATCAAAGGTGTTTCCCTTCCCATCCCCCGCTTGACTAGCAGCCCAGGATGACAAGCTCAGGTGTAAATGTCATCTTCTGATGAGTTATGTGTACATTTGAGATAGCAGATCCGGGGCAGAGACAACGTCTTTGAGTTATCAACAGAGTCGATAGTTGAACTTAAATCCTTAGCATCAGCTGTCTGCCCTCTAGCTATTTCTCTTTAAGTACAGACTTGTTTTGATGGAACACACATGAGAATTTCATTTCTTTGGGGAATTCGTGCTGTTAAATATAAATTAATTCTCTTTTACAGGTAAATAGGGTATATGTCATTTTTGATGTACCTACTACTGTGTCAATGATCAAGTTGTGGAATTATGCCAAAACACCTCAGAGAGGTGTGAAAGAGTTTGGCGTAAGTAATTTTTGTATACGTTTTATATGTTCTGGTGAGTCGGCTTGCTTGATTTCTGTACTTATTTTCACAGTTTACTGAAGTGTGATTCCATATCATCTCAGAGGATTGGATGCATCTCATTTAACACTGCATTTAGTATTAAAATGACTAATCTATGCCAGTTATCTGTCCTCCCTTTCTTGTCCAGGGAAAGAATGCTTTATCTGATTTTTTTCTTAGATAAACATCTTAAGATAGGATAATGCTTTCATTTTTCCACTGACTATAGAGCAGGCCTGGAAGACTAGTTTCAACTACAAACCCAAGTTTTATACAGCTGAAATGAGATGAGATTCATTAATTCCTAGATTTAAGAGTGATTCACTCCAGTTAATAGAATGGCAATTATGTAAAACATGAAATACATTTTTAATTACCTACTTTAAAGCTACATTAGAAACATCAGTGACAAGACAAAAACTTGGAAAAACAAATCAAAACCGAGCAGTGAATAGAGAGAAATTGAAGTTTCAAGGAAGAAAAGCTAAACTAATGACTTGACTTGTGAAACGATGTGGGCAAAATTCTTTCTAATTAATTGTTTGAGACAACTGCTGAAAGCAATGCCTGATTTCTAGATGTTGTGTTTGTTTGTTTCTTAAATATCTATAGCTTCTGGTGGATGATTTGCTTGTCTACAATGGGATTCTGGATATGGTGAACCATGTGGTGTCAGGCATCCTACCAACCTGTGATCCGGTCATCCCGTATCACACCATTCTCTTTACAGATGATGAGAAGATTTGCCATCAGGAGAAGAGAACTGTCATTAGGTATGTGAGTGGGTCTTGATTCAAAGAAAGAATCTTGTTTGCAAAAACTCTGGGGTTTGTGACTAATGTCAGCAAATATGTATATTGATAGAGAAAGTTCCCTTCCAAAGAACCTCACTTAATGAGAAAAAAAACAACAGTTTTTAAGGTACCAAATTCCCAGCTTTATTTGTAAGCATTTTTTAGCACTTGCTAGGGCTCATGATTTGTTTTTACATTTGTTTTCATGGAAGCCGCTAGTAATAAACACAAAAGAAGTTAGGCTTCCTTAGAGAAGAAATAATAAATCCCAATGATATTACATGGAGGCAAAAAAGATTAGAAAGTTAATGAAACAGAACAAACATAAAAAATAAAGAAAGAAAGTCCTCTAGTTTGGCAAGGATATTAATTAAGGAACTAGAATTCTACTTTTTTATAAACGTACTGAAACATAGAACTTGTTAAGTGAGAAATGACTTGTGTTCAGAAGAATGACACTTGGAAACCACTAAGTTGGCAATCTCACCGAAAACGTGATGAAATGCAGTGAAAAATGCATTTATATTTAGAAGGTCAGGATCAATAGGGTCTAAAAAACAGTTCCTAGTGAGGAAAATAAAGATTGAGAGAAGGATTTATTTTGAATGAGGTTGGAAAATGAAAAATCAAAAGCTTATAGGAATAAACACTTTCTTATTTATTGCATAGCTAACAAATAGAATGCCTTGTACATACATCTCTTAAAAAAATAGCGACAGTTTTGCATTAAAAAATGGCACACGATTAATTCAGAAGAATATTCAGATATTTAGAATTAAGTGGAAGGAACATCAGCCGTCCTGTTAAGAACAGAAGTTAACATTTGCCTACGGGGTTTGTTTTCTTCTGTTTCTCTAAAGCATTGGCTGTTGGCCATTGGTACTCTCAGATGCTGAAATAAGTTATTACTGTTTGGATGTATTGTTACACTCATGTTTTTGTACAAGTGACTGTGTTGTCATGGTAAAATTTGGATGGAAACAGTTTTTCAAATGAAAAACTTACTGAAATGAAAATGTCTTGAGGAAATATGAGTTTTGAGAAATTTTCCGGTGGAATACAAAAAGGAAGAGGAGAAATGAACCTTTACTTTCTTCAGCTTAACGTCTTTCTCTGAGTGAAGTTATTTTACTGGGAGAAGAGAAGCCTCGGATGTAGTCACAGATCTTTTTCATGTAGCTTCCTTTGCATGTATTTATAAGACACGTATCCTTGGATTTATTTTAAGACGGCTATACTTTCAGGGTCACACAAACTGCATGATCTGTTTTCCAGTCAACATGCCGAGTCTCCTCTGGACTTCTGTGCAGGAACTTTCTTAGTCTGTCTTCTCAGCCTGTTTTGCAATCATCTTTTCCTCGTTTTCACCTACTGCCAACAAAAATGTAGAGTATGTCAGCAATAAAAGACAAACCCTCACTGCATGCTGGATAATATCCTTCCATTTAAAACTTCTCTTGAGCTCTTACATATTGTTACTTCAGCTTTTGGCCTTTCTCTTTCGTGTGTCACTATTCAACGTTTTATGAACCCTGAACTTGAGTCTGGTATTATCATCAATAATGTAAGTTCTGATTTACTTCAGAATTGGTTCCCCTCATTCACTCTGACAGTTTGAGAGACATTACATTTTTCTCCAAAAATAGAAATCTATTTTTGTGCAGTATTTGTAGAGAAAAGAAGAATACACCTTTTTTTCCCAAAGGCATGGATGTTTTGTTTTTGTGTGAAAGGGAGATGTTATTAGTGATGTTTTCTTTAATTTTCAATTCAGCTCACTTTTTTCTCCTGTAATTTGTTTAATTTAATTTAACATTGAAGTTATTACTGCTTTCTCAAGATGAAGTTGTTAAGAATTTACAGCAGCCTGCAAACAAAACTTGTCACAGTAAATTAGTTTTATTTAGTTCAGAAAATTTTCAAATATTGCTATATCAATATTACAAAACAGTGTTAAGGTCCATATAGGGATTTTTATACCCTCTTTGTACAGCACTGATTTAAAATCTCACTTTGGTTAACGTCGTTCGAGCTGTGTAGGCAGGCAAGAAAATTGTAGAGTGAAAATGATAGTTATATTTGAATGTGTGCCTGAATGAATGCTGCTAATTAAAACTGGAAGAAATCCTTCAGGTGGATGTATACAGAATGCCTTTCCTAGGAAGCCGTGCTTCCTAGCTTTGTTTAGCCTCCAGGACCTAAATAACGTATTTGGTAACCTTTTCCATGAAACTCATAACTTCTCGCAACGTTGATTATTTTGGCCATTGTACTGATTTTAATCTTTTCAGCAATCATGTGGGAGACCAGGACGTACGAATGATGAATGAAAATGAGATTGTCTCAAACAGCAAGAAGCAGCAGGCTGTGGCTGATCCAGGTTAGTTCTGTCTTCTTCTGCTCGCTTTCTATAGAGGCAGTCAGGATAATGAACATTGTTAGAGACCTAAACTGCGAAAAGTGGGGAGACTCACACCTCTTCTGTATATATTTAGCTTTACTTTTTCTACCATAGAAAAGCAAAGCAGGAACGCCGTACTCTCGTGGATTCTTATTCAATATCTAAATCTGAGAGTAGATGGTGTAAACTAAAGATGTAGTCGTAGCTTGTACCAACACATACACAGAAGTCCTCAGGAAGGAAATTGAAAATAAACTGAAAATTAGTGTTAATTGTGCGGGTTCACAGATAGCTTTTGGAATAATAGACTCATTGCATCCCCACTGGGCTTTTAAGCAGCTTCACAGATGATGCATGTGTGTCTCAGAATTAGCTGCTTGTTGCTCCTCAAGCAACTCCAAAATCATGGTAAGTGTAACAGGGGGGAAAACATGTTGACTTTATTCCTCCCACTGTCTTTCTGGTTGGTCTTTTCTCTTACAAAGTAATAATTAAAAAGACAACCTCTTTTTTTTCCCCAGGGAGTAAGAGTAGATTGTATTTATAGTCTGAAGAGTCCCCGTCATTCATTGTAAATTACTCAGAATAACTCCCTAAATACATTACAGATTCTCAGCCAAGCTGGTGTATTCATGATTGGTTTTCTCTCCTGAGCACGACTCTTTCTCCAATTAGTTCCTGTAGAAAATGTTACAGAAATTATTTGATGGCTTTTAGTAGAGGAGTTCTGTAGAAAGAGGATCTGAAATGCCATTACCTGTACAAATGCAGCTTCAATATTATTAGTGTATTAGCAGTGTCAAAAGTATCTTGAACATCCCTGTGCCTGTTGTAATTAACATCCTTTGCTCTAGTGCAGACATACCCTGTGTCCAGGAAAGAATAGCTGCATTGCTGTGGCTATTGTCCAAGCATTAAGGACACAGATTGTCTTGTAAGTCATCAGTTGAGGATTCCCTATTGCCTTCTGCTCCCGTGTCTCCTCTGTAGTCCTTACTGGTGTCAGACACGGTGGTTGAGAACATAAATTGGTAGAATGATTTGAGTTGGAAGAGAGTTCTGGGGATCCCCTCCTGATGGAGCGTCAAATCTTCTTCACAGAACAGTGTCAACATTGAATTGAGACTGGATTCCAATTCTATGGGACTGTGAAAGAATGGGCAGCACTCATTGTCAATGTGAAAAATATTACTGAGAAGAGTAGCTTAGCTTTCATTGTGGGATGGAAAGAGAAAGCCTTGTTTTAGTTTGTGGCTTCACTGTTAATACAGTCTTAAAACAGCACTCAATTTTCCTTAACAGCTTTGCGTCCAAAAACCTGCATACGTGAAAAAAGACAACACAGACAGAAAAGATAATAAGGAATTTTCATTGGAAAGCCCTGGACACGTCCAGCCCTGCATAACTGCAGTTTAGATCTCCAAGATGTGTATCATCCACATGGAAGGTTTTCCATGTCTACTGCTGCTGAACCACCGCCTGTCTTATGAGAGGAAGTTTTATTCACTACAGGAAACTTTCTTCAGTAATGAGATTTAAAGCATGAATTCAGTTTTCTGTTTGTTTTTTTTTTTTAATTGTCATTATCTGTCTGAATCTTTTTCCCTCCTCTCTTAATTGAAAATCCAGGGAGGAAGGAATATAAAGGAGTGAGTGAGAACCTTATTTCTAACTGACAGCTGTCATGCCAAGTATCAAGAACTTGGGTGACGCAGAATGGTTATATTATAACAAGAGGTCTTCCAGTGCGTTCCTCAAACTGTAATTCCTAATTATTAGCTGGGCGATCATTGAAGCTCCTCGCTAGAAGGAAGCATCTGCTTTCTTTCTGATGGCTGTAAATAGTACGTTGGGAAATGCACTCATTAGAGGGAATATTCTTTACTTCTGTGTTTCTGGACTGCCACTGTGTTTTAATGCCATGGCTCTCTCTAGGGGCTGACACTGTTGCTGACATCTGGAAAGGTTCCACTTGGTATGGAGAAGTGTGATGAATGCTTTTAGAAAATGGAGATTAGGAAGTGGGTTTATCAAGGTTTATAATAAGTAAGTTTCAGCTGTCACTCCTTTCATCTTTTGCAGTGAAATAATTATTTCTTTCATTATCTCACTACCATGAAAATGCAAAGTAGGTGTTTTGCCTGAAGTGCTGTTGACAGGCACTCTAGACATTCTTTAGAGTCCTTCTGCTACAGAACACTGCTCATTTCTCCTATTTTGCCTGAATTTGGTTATGTAAACAAGGAGGCCATACCTCTGTGCTGCACCAGCCAGATCTGTGCCAGATTCATCACGTTTGGCAAATACGTTTTAACTGGTAGAAGGTAAGGAGTGAACTGTGTTTCTAAACAGAAAATACCCAGCATATGTAGTTGTTTAAACAAGAACTCTATCCAAATAATTATGCTGCAGGATTTGTGGCTATGCAAATATGCTTTTCACTAAAAAGTTGTCCATAGCGACAACCTGTAAGTCTCTACCATAGAAGATTCTTCCTTTCTTGTTTAAAACGCTTTCTTTCTAGAGAGAACTGAATGCTCTGAAGTCAGTGTGTGCTTTTAGACACGGAAAAGAAATATATAATTGATATAGAATCAAAATGTGCTGCTTCCTTTTCCTGTACTAAGTCAGGAGTACACTATCTTGTATATTTGCTTATAAAAAGCGTACTTCTTAGCTGTTTAACTGTGGTTGGCTAAGCTGAAAAGACACAAGACAGCAATGCATTTCCCAGATTTCTGTATATTGATGGAGCAGCAAAATGTATTTTGTACTAAATACAAAACACTTTACTTCTAATTGTACAGTGGTGTATGTGAGTATATTGTGGTATTGTGTGTATATTTGGCTCTTCCCAAACTGATAGAAGAACCCGCTGTTGTCCTGAAAACATCTCCCCTCCTGTGTTTACCAACATAGCTTTACCAAGAACCAGATTTTAATTATTGCTCCAAATCAAATAACCTTTGCATGCAACTCCAAAAGGAGGAGGATCTGAAAGGAGGATTATTGGTGGAGCTATGAACAGAGACAAGTGTGTGCATTTGGAAGAGGAGAGGCTATGGCGAGGTGCTTGGAACTTAAGGCATGATCACAGATTGTCCTGTGGGCAATCTCTAGATGAGATGAGGCCTGTCGCATTGTTTGTTCTTCTGAGAAAATGGTATTGAATGTGAAGAGAAATGAAATCCTTCGTGTTTCCTGGCACAGAATAGCATCCTTCTTATTGATCAGAAAAGGTGTGAGAGGGGCAGGACTCTCTCCTCATCTATCTTCGGATCTATCTGGAGTATCTCAAGTCCTGTGTGATGGACTAATGATTTTTCAACCCGAACCCTTTGATATATCTCCAGGTTTTGTAAGTTATTACTAAATACGTGGTCTGTCTCAGATCACAGTTCTCTCTATTATCTCTTTCTCTGCCATCAACTCTTCCTCACTGGTCAGTTAGTAACTGCAGCCAGTTTTCACACTTTTTGCCTCTGGAAATCTGTATCAAATGCACCTACTCTGGCAGAGAAACTGTTGGCTTGTACCTTCTGCCAGACTCCTAGCAGCTCCTTGTTCTGGTTCAAGAGATTCCTCACCATTGCTGCGCTTTGGAAAGACTGTGAAACTCTTTAAAATATTTCCAAATGTGATAAAGTTGTGGAACACCCTCCCCTGCCGTGTCTCTGCGAGAAGGGTTTGCAGCCTGCTGTCTGCTCTGGGATGACATATGCCACCAAGGTAAGGCCTAATAAAGTTCTTGATACTAGTCAGTCTTAAGCAGACAGTAGCATAATGTTTAGAAAATACTTCATTAATCTCTGTGGGATGGGAGATGTCAGTGTTTGCCCTCTTAATTGGAGCTGGGATGTAATGACCCTTTCTATAACCAAAGATAATTAAGTCCTAGTCAGCCCTAATACTCACCGATACTCAATTCCACAGTGAATCAGGTTTTTTTAATAAAGTTTTATTCCGTTTTTCACCTTTTTTTTTCTACTAGCTAGTCACAAGCACATTCATGTCAGGCTAGCATTTACAGGGGGAAAAGAGGAAGAGTAAACATGCAATCATGAAAATCCCCACGGAGCATTTCAGTCAATGCCAGGCACAGTTTCAGCAGGAGTAATTCAGCCACAATGTGCACAGTAGCGTGATTTGATGTTGTCAAAAGCAAGGCAAAGGAAAAATTAATATCAATTCTTGCTGAAGCTTTTGATGTAAATTATTAAACTCTAACCCAGTTCTAATTTCTGTGCCACTCAAAAACTTTTGCCACAGTTGCTCGCCTTTACCTGTAGTGACTTTCTTTAAAGGGGTTGAATCAAGATAACAGAAGTGAGTGAGTTTGTCCCACAATGACACTGAGAAGGGCAGAGGATTAAGAAATAATCTGTGAGGAAGTACATGTCATGCTGCTTACTTTTTGATCTTTAAAAAGAGATTTTTGTCAGTATTCACAGTGTAATCTGGATGCCAGGGAAGGCCTGCAACTTCTCTTTGCAATTTCTGCCCCATCATGGTTTAATCCAGCAGAATTCAAACAGTGGAGAGAAGCGCCTGTTGGTGGACAAGGTGCAAGCAGCGATGCAAACAGTGTGAAAGGCAGCATAGAAGACATGGGAGCTTGTGTACTGCTGAGGCAGGAGACTCATCGTCGGTTTGGATCATGAACCTGTAAGAACTACACAAGGAGCTACATATGACGGCTAAATTAAACTGAGCCCTTTTTGTGGCTTAGGCTGGACCTGGGCATAAAATTGCACCACAGCATCCTGCTTAGGTGATAATGTTCTCTATGAGATTTCCTGGTCCTGCTGGGCTTTTACCATTTCCTGGTGTGTTAGTTGTTCTCCGCACTGATGTTCAGTCCAGTCATTTCAGGGATACATGCCAGACTGGCAACATCTGCAAGAGCCTCACGGTGCCAGTGAGTGACTGTGTGTTGTGAGATCAGACAGATCCTGTACGCCAGGGAACACTGGAATGACAAGAGATGGGACTCACTGCCGGTGATGACGTGAGGATGAGAGCAGTGGGTGAGGGAGGCTGGATGCTGAGACCTTAAACCCTTTTACATTATCAGGAAAAGCTCACTCTCAGTCTAAGTCAGGTAAACGCAAACATGAAGAGCTGTATTGACATCTGAATTCTGGGTCATGCAGGGGATGAATCCTGCTTTCCCTTTAATTGAGTCAATGGCTTTTACTCTGTAAGGCAGAAGCGTTTTCTTCCTGCTGTCTCCTCCAGCAGTCCTCACTGTTGGATGCATCTCTGTACTGGCCTGGGGAACATTTCGAGTGATTAGAGTCCAAACCAGCACTGCTGTGAGCAGCCAGGCTGTGTAGGGATGCCTTAGGCTGGCCTCCATCTTCTGGGGCTGCTGATCCACGAGGCTGAGCTCTAACAGGAGCTGCTCTTCTGGTCAGAGTTCACTGAAGCAGCCAAATCTCTTCCAATATTCTTCAAAAAACATAAATTCCAGAACGCTTTGCGTAATAATGACTTCACCGGTGCTATAGATCTGTAACTAGGCGCACTATGGTGGTTGATGCACCTTCCTGTAGATTCCCGTTTAGCTTTTTTTTAATCATATCAAACTTTTAGTTGCATCATTATCTTCTCCCAGGTAACAAGTGTTACAATGAGAGGAAATGGCCTCAAGTTGTGCCAGGGGAGGTTTAGATTGGATATTAGAAAAAAATTGTTTACGGAAAGAGTGGTGAAGCCCGGGCAGAGGCAGTGGTGGAATCTCCATCCCTGGAGGGGTTCAAAAAGCCCATCCCAGTGGCACTTCAGGACGTGGTTTAGTAGGCACGGTGGCGTTTGGCTGATGGTTGGACTGGATGATCTTAGAGATCTTTTCCATTCTCAATGATTCTATGATTCTGCTTAGAAGATCCTGTGCAGAATCAGCATTCTTTGTCTTGCAGGTGTGACCAGCCCGTTTTGCTCTTCAAGTGTGCATGCTCAGGTGCATTATAGAATGTTTAATTTCCTCTGTTTTCCCATCTGCAAGCTGCTTGCTATCTGTGACCTAAAGCGTCCCCAGCCCCTCTGATGACAGCCCAGTGGCTCCTGTTTGCAGGGGCCCTCAGTTCTGGGGGTGCTGGTGCTGCACGTCTCTGTTCGGTTATTGTCCACTCAAAAATGCTGCAGAAATAACTGTGCATTTTGGAGATGTGCACTGAGATGTCTCCTCTAAAGAACAGAGGGGGAAGCGGAGAGGAGTATAATATCCTGAGGAATGTTTGCTTCCATTTGAGTGCTGAGGTCCTGGTATTCAGAGCACAAGGAGGGTTCCTGGCTCAGTGGTCTCTGCCCATTTCTGTGACTATTTACTTGTTTGCTGAGAAATGACTTACAGCCCATGTGAGACACAAACATCCCTTTATCACGCAGCTTGTATCACCCTAATGGAATTCTGTCAGCTGAGCATAAAATGTGGACTAAGAAAGCAATTATAGAGTGAATCTCCTAGCTGCAGGAAGAGCTGAGAGATGGGGACAGAGTGCCCAGCTGGAGTAATTTCCTGTCCGACTGGCCTCTAAATCTTGCTGGGAAGAGATCAGTTTTCCACCCTTGTCTAAAAGCATCAGCTCCAGTCACCCTGGGTCAGGACCCTGTGAAGTGCTGCCGCGCTGAGATCTAGGCATAAAAGGAAACAATTGCTATTTGCCACTTCTTTCTTACTGACCTAGAAATTACTGGGGAAAGGAAAAACAAGGCTGCAAACCTGTCTGATGGCTCTCTAGTGTTCCCTTTCTTAGCCTGTGGTTAAAGGCAAGGGCTGACCATCCCAATGATCAGCAGGGTAGGAGTTTCTTAGCCTGGGCTCTTGCTTCCAACGCTGCTCCTACTTTGGTTCTGATTACGAGAGAGCAAAACCTCCACCTCGTGATCTGCTAGCAGCCTTCTCCAGGTATGCTGTTTATTTCTGGAAGCTCCTAATTACGCACTGTATAATCCTGCCTTTCGCTTTCAACCTGCTCAAGGTCTCTTTGGTGTGACTAAAATCAACTTGACTCACAAATCCTTAGTGAGTGTCTTTGCTCTGTTGCTCATGGGACTTCCAAAAATGTCAGCATGCATAGATTTTTGTGCAGTTTTCCCATTCTGGGGAAATGTAAACCTGGGCAGATACATTAGAACTACAATTAACTTGTGCTCTTCTCTTTCTGCTTCCTCGTATGTGATATGTTGTTTCAGAGCTCAGTTGCTTGTGTTCCTTGGCTTGTCTGGATCTGGCAGGAAAAGGAGCTTCACAGTGGTTTTTGAAAGTTCGTCAAGCGGAGGTGAATGTCAGAGAATGCTAAAGGAGGTTAGAAATAGCCAACTCCCCATCTTCTTGGCAAAGCAGCCAGTTGCTACCGGAAAGCAGCTGGAGGAGGCAGGGGGTGGGTGCAGCACTAAAGAGAGGTTTTTAGATCTGGATGCTGCATCTCGGAACCATTCTAAGGGCCAGGAGGAGCCTGGTGCTCAGCTGCGGCCTCCTGAGAGGGTGAGCCCAGCTGAGTGTCATGGACTGAACTGATTTCCAAGCTGTATCCTGGGCAACTGGAGCTGAAACAGCGGTTAGTCAAGGGCTTGGATGGAAAGCAAGTGTGGTAGGCACGAGGGGAGAGGAATTCACAAGAAGCTGCTATGGCTGTGAAGTTTTCTCAGGGAAATGACTTCACCGAAGGGAAGCATTGTACGTGGGTGAAGAGATGGTCCCTGTGGCAATGATAACGAACTGGGGGCAGTTGAGCCCTTTTATCTTCTCCTCTAAGACTGCTTTTCTGCCTGATGGCAGCATAAGGTGGCTGCCTGAATGGACGTTTCTGTCTGTAACAAGCTGGGGAAAGAACTTTCATCTGGAGCAAGAGAGATCTTTCATCTTTCATCAAAAAGGGTGAGGACTGAGGCAGCAGCAGCTTTACTGAGTGTACAGAGTGGTTGGCAGGAAAATGAGTCAGCCAGCACGGCAAACCGAGCTGTGACACTGACTGTCAGCCCTGCTTGCCTACAAGTGTGGTTTAGCAAGTGCAAAACACCGATGGTGCTGTTCCTGGCTGTTATTCACGGCTCTGTGCTCCCATTCATCAAAAGATTTCCCAGGCTGCTTTCTGCAATTAAACACCTTTTCTTTATTTATTTTTTTACCTTACAAAAGTCAGGCTAGGTTGCGGGGGCTTCATCCGGTTTGGCCTGCAGCATCCCTAGGGATGGAGGCTGCGCAGCATCTCTGGGTAATCTACTTTAATACTTGGCTGTCCTAACAGGGAAAAAGTTTGTCCTTTGACACATCATAATCTATGTGTTCCCCCACTGATTAAAGGCCTAGATCAGTGTGGATAAGACTTCTGGCACTGCAGAAAGGTCATCTCTGCTGTCGTCATCCAGCTGTGTAATAATAAATTCGGTCTCCCAACTATAATTTCAGATTTGCAGATTAGCAGAAGTCGCATGATCTGCCTCTTTCCTGCTCTGCTGGAGGCACCGCTAAAAATAGAGTAAGTAGCAAAGCTACCTGAAATGGTATAAGCCTAAACAGTGGTAAAAACTAATCTACAATGAATGTCGGTTCTGGCTTATTTCCAAAGGAATGGTTTTGGATGGCTTGCTATGAACTGGAAATTGGTTGGTGAGGATTCGTTGGTGAACAGATGAATCAAACTGACATTTCCATTACCAGCAGAAGATCTGTCTGTGGCCAGAATTCATGGAGAAAGATGTGGGATGATAGTAAGACTTTTCATTATGTTTAACATTGTCAGAGAAATGAAATAGCTCCTATTATTCATCTCATGGAGATGGTAACGTGTCTGTATATTGACACAAAACAAGAGATCTGATCAAAACCCTCTGACCCAGCAAGACATTGATCTGTGTTTTAATCACTCTCGTTGGGGCGCGGAGAAAATGTGTTCTTCACAATAGATCTGCGGGAAGCAAAGATCTGTGTTTCTCAGTACAGCGTGTAGGTAGATCAATGCATGCTCTGTCCTTGTCTATTCTGTCTGAAGTTCTTTGGGATCCCCCAGTGTCACTGTTTTCCCTGGGGGAGTAATTTAAGGCCCCTGGGAGAGCTGCACCTTGGTCATCTGCTTGGGACTTGAGAATAACGGTTGGGGCGTGACTTGTTGGACACTTGCTTGCCTGTAAAACTCCAAGGGGAGAAGGGATTCGTAGGGAAGGACTCCAGCTCGTAGTGAAAACGTAACCACTTATAGAAGCGTATGGGTGTAAGAAATGGAAAAGGGTCTCTGGAGGCAGTTTCACTCTGGGAAACAAAGATTGTAGATGTAGTGTGGAAATTAAAGTCAAGTTGGATTGGAGTGTGCAAGAGGAACTGGGTATAGTAATGTACAGAGAACACAGCGTGAGGAGCGGACAGTCGTGTGGGAAGAATGGAGAGGGATTAATAGTAATTAATGGTGCCGTCCAAACCCTTGTGACTCAGATTTCTGTACAGATGATGCTGATAATTAATATAAAGATGCTGACTGTTACCTAAAACTAGTTCTGCTGTATTTTAAGTCATAAGACAGAAGGGCTGGTGGACTTGTTTTGCAGAAAGTGTTCACATTATGTGGGGATATTATTATTAACAGTACGAAGGGGTAAGCATGAGGTCATAAAATGTATGATTCAGTGACTGATTTTGACTGCAGTTATGCATTAGAGATATTAATGAAGAGTCTGAAAAATGAATTGGCAGTGCACGTAGATCTAAACATAGTAAAGGACCTTCCAAAACACTGCCACAGGACCTTTGCCATTTATCTTCTCTGTCCATTGATGCAGATGTAAATTAAGCTTCTACTAACTGATTAGGCTGTGGAAAGCTCCTCTCCACATGATCTCCCAGCACAGTGCTCTGGGCAGACGAAAACTCAGGTTTTCCTGTGGTGGATCTGGTCTGCAGGTGTTTCCAATGCAGGGTGTTTGTGTGCCTTCTCTTTTTATTGTTGTTGTCAGATTTTTACTGTATTGCAGTGATTTAGTTTTTACAGCACAGATTTTATTATTTAGTTTCTTTTACCACACTACTGTCTGATCAGAGGGGTTGGATGCGTTGACCTCCCGAGGCTCTTTCCAGCCTTAATTATTCTGTGATTCTATGACCGCTATGGGTCAGGACCCGCTGTTTAACATAACTTATCTGCTGTAGAATCTGTTCTGCCAGCTGAAGCCTACCCACCCACAGCATGGTGAATATTAATGGGTTGCGTTATTTCACACAACCAATCAGTACAAACCACAGATTCCCTGAGGCCGGAAAAAGTATTCGCGTCCTCACACTTCTGACTAGATATCTGCTCCTAGAGAGGACACAGGAGAAGCCAACCTGGACCTCAGGTTACGGTCAGGGATGAATACATAACAGACAGTGTGTGTTACTTGAATAAATGTAATGCTAATGAGTCTGTGGATCTGGGTATGACGGGAGAGGGAAAATGTAATGACTATAGTTAAGGAGGGAGAGAAAAAATCATTTGCTGCAGTAGAGGGTCTTCAGACTTGAAAGTACATATTCAAGGGGAAAAAATAGTTATGTAGTTTGATGGAGAATAGATGGAATGCAACATGGATTTATAGGCTAATTTTTCACTGTGTGTCTGATTGCCTTCACTGTCTGTCTCTGAACAAGTGAAGGTGATAGCGTTTTGGAGAGAAAGCTCATTTAGGCTAAGGAGCAACGTCTGCGCAGTGCAAATCAGTAGGAATTGTCCAAGAAGAACAATGGCTGAATCTTTTTAACTGTCAGAATAATGGGACTGTGTAATTGCCTTTCTGTCTGAATACCAGGCAGTAAGACCGCGAGTGCTACGACAGAGCACGCTTCTCACAGGACACGTTTCTGGCAAGCGCAGGATGCTAAAAGTGAAAGCAAAAAATTGCTTTCAAGCCCGAATATTTAAGATCCTGCCGTCTTACGTCTATTCTGCTGACTCAGTCTGGTTCCCCTCCAAGGAGAAGGGCTCTCTCTGCAGGTGTAGGCGTTCAGCCCTCACCCTCCTGTTGTGTTAGGAATGCGTGACTACAGAAAAAATAGACTGGACACAGAAAAGCTCTTCAGAAGTGTGGGAAGACAGTTGTATTCCCCTCCCCAGCAAACTTGGGTAAGGAAAGCTAGAGCTTGTTAAAAGGATGAAAGGACTCGGTAATCCACCAGAATACAAACAACAGGAGCTCAGGAAGATGGGTAGAAAATGAGTAGATTTTTCTCTTCATAGAGTAATCAGAGAAAGAGGCTCAAGTATCAGAGATGGACACAAAGGTGCAGATAATAATGTTTGGAGAAAACCATCCTCAGAGGCAGAGCTGGCTTCAAGGCACAAAACAACAGAGGAAAAGAAGGAAGTGAGGAGCCTGTGAAGGACGAATGCAGTAGTCATGGCCTGTTTTCACAGCGCAGCAGGTAAGGCACTGTGGACAGGCTCCAGGACTTGAAATCTGCAGATCCCTAATAATAATGGGAGATCTGGTAAGAGCAGCCAGCTCTAGTTGGATGCAATTAACCTGGAAACTCTCTTGGAATAGCTAACAGCCATGAATATCAGGATAAAAGACCTAATAGACACCCCTAAAGCAGGCAGTAGGGGCTTGTACCGCGAGAGATCCCGAAGGAGGATACTGAAACCTGGAAGGGACCCAGAACTGACAATGTCTGACAGAACTTGACTAGGCAAAACTAATAAAAATAATTGGTAAATCTGTGCTGGACCTTGTTACTAGTCGGCATGAGGGGAGCCAAGCTAAAATGTAATGGGAGCGTGTTGTCTGTCCCCGTGAATGCGAGAAGCAACAACCTGTTCTTACAGAATCCGCTTGAAGGTTTTACAGGCAGAGAGGACAGGCAACACAACATATGAAGACTGATTTTGCTAATGCCTGCATTACATTTTCCTGAGTTCTGTGCCTACTGGAAGGCTCTGAAGAGAGGCCTCTGAGAGAGTCGGGTCTGGGCTGTCCTAGAAAAACAAGTTTGGAGCAGCGCCCACGTGAGTTCTGTGAGAAGAGGGCCTCTTCCCAGCCATCTGAACCAAAGGGACACATCTTCCTGCAAAAAAGAACCATGAAAGCAGAGCATAGGTGCTAGGAGGAGAGCATGCTTGCTCAAGACACAAACATCCTCTCCACGGTGCACAGAGACTTCCTGATGATTTCTCATAATCTGCCGTAGTGCTCACCCGGGGTGTGATTTGCTCTGAGGGGACACTGCATCTTCAGCAGCAGCATCTGTCCTCCACCCACCTGTGAAAGGAGCTGGCTGTGTTGGGGCAGGTGTTTTCCCAGTCCCTTGTTTCAGTCCTGTGATGGTCCCAAGGCGGCGCGCTCAGCACAACCCTCTGTATTGCTGTAATTTGCCGTCTGTGGCTGCAGATCTTGGCTGCAGTGAGGGACAGAGAGGCTACATGGGCAAAGCGCTGTGCCGGGGGATGTGGTTTAGTGGTGGAGTTGGTAGTGTTAGGTGTATGGCTGGACTGGGTGATCTTGAAGATCTTTTCCAACTTAAACGATTCTGTGGTTCTGTGCCTGTGTCTGCACATTGGCTTATAAGTAAAATCAATTCTAATAACAAGGAGCTTTAAAAATGTCACGCTGAAAGACACGAAGGATATCTCATAGGAATGTCAAAACATCTCCAGAATCCTCATGCAGAAGAGCCCAAAAGCTACAGAATACGTCCTTATAGTGGACTGCCCCCGTTCCCTCCTCCCAAAGTGTCTGGAGCTGTGGTGATGGAAGGAATGGTCTGCTTTCGTTTATTCTTTTATTAGCTCTTCTCTGTCCCCTCCCCTTTTCCTACCTGTTGTTTTTGGAATAAGAAGTGGATTATATCCCAGCACAGGGAAGGGTAGGCTGAACGCACAGGATGCTTTAGCTCATCTCGCCATTCTCAGTGGCCTTCAGGGAGCAGCAGCGGTGTCCAGGACAGACACTTTCTGGGCTTTGATGTATTGGTCTCATTAAGACTAAGGAAGTGTTAATGACTCTTGGAAGGGGGTGTGGGGCGGGTGAACCAGTAGGGTAGGAAAGCAGTATTGCCCATTAGTTCTGAGCAAAGTGGCACAAGGGCTGAGCAGCCTGATCCAGTGGGAGGTGATTCCAGCGGCTGGAACTGGGTGATCTTTAAAGGTCCCTACCAACACAAACTATTCCGTGGCATCCCTCCGCTCTCACCAGATCTTTACAAAACTGGCAACGAGGCCAGCCCTGTGGGCAGGACTTGATGAACGAACTGTTGTTCTTCCATAGCACTTTGCTGAGTGCCACTTGGGGAGGAAGGATCTCCAGGGCCATTTCTCTCTGTGTTCTCCATGATAGCAGCCTCCTTTCCTTGGGATGGGCTCCAGAGGAGCAATCACCTTGTGGGGCCTTTGCAAGGGGCCAATCCTACAGCATCATTGTCACGGGGAAAGCAAAGCACAGTTGTTAACATGGGTCCTGTTCTGTCAGCTTGGTTATCACAGGTTAGGAGAGATGGAGGTCACAGCCTTTACCTGTTTCATTGGTGGGTTGATGATGTAAGGGCACATTGCACACTCTTGTGCCCTAGCCCCGTTATCTACAGTGGAGACACGCTTGGGTGCAGCAGCTGACTTCAGTGCCCTGGTTTTCTGCCTGTGTAACCCAGGATGCAGGTGGGCAGGGTGGGGAGAGCGGTTTGCTGCGTGCCCAGGTCTCATCCCAGTGTGTACTCAAGTTACAATCGTTGATTGATTTGGTGTGCAAAGCATTTTTAGACAACAACAAATAAATAAATAAGAACAGGCACAATTTTCTAACAAGTAATGTCATTTAATGAATGATATACTCTAGAAAATAGAAACTACCCAGATGCTGGTTGGTTGGTTGGTTGGTCTGTTTGGGGCTGGGGGAGGCCCTTGCTTGGACATACAATGCCTTCTCTGGATTCTTTTGTCAGCATTTGTAGTTGCTGGAAGCAAGGAGACATCCATATATTGAAAGAGACGCTAAGGGGGGCAATTTATTTCTAAAATGCGGGAAGAACGTGGAAAGCCTTCCCATCCTGTCTCATTGGGCAAGTGGCATGAAGGGCTCAGAGCTCACCAATGTTGTTACAGATGATTCGTACCTAAAAGGGATAGACTCAACCAATGGTACGTACCCACAGTTCCGCTCTCTAAAATCGTTGGAGACTTTTCACTTCACTGAACGTCTTGTGGGGTCTGGTGTTGCACTTCTTTCTGGGTGCTTTTCTGCACGTGTTGTGTCTCTTCCCTCAAGGTCTGGCTGCTAATTCCAGGGAATATGCTTTTCAGAATGTCACAGTACACTGTGTACAGCTCTGGGTCTATTTTGGGCTTGGGCAGAGATCGGGAGTTGCAGGCCTGTTCAGTGACTGAGTGCTGGAGCAAGTAGACATCGCTGAAGAGTGCAGTTAGGATCTTGTGTGCAGCCTTGTAAGGGTCGTCTTCAAACTGCACCATTGCCTTGAGCTCCGTCAGGGTGTAGCCATTGTAACGCTTGCTGTCCTCTGCCAGGGGCTGCACTGTCTCACCAATGTGTCTCACTTTCCACTTCAGGCATTTCAGTTCTTCTTTCACATCCTCTAGTTCTCTCTCCATGGCTTGGAATTCCTTTGTGGTTACCAATCTCCTGCCAAGGAAAGAAGTGGCAGACACAGTGTGGAGTTCAGAGGGGTGAAATCAACCCAACTTGGCTGGGGTCGGACCCCAGAGCCTGAGGTTTGGGAAGAGATACTGGCCATGTCACTGAATGCCACTGCCAGCTCTTATCTGTCAGGCTTCACGGTAACAGCAGAGTCGATCTCTGCTGGAATAGGGCGAGATGCGCTTTCTCATTTGAAAGGAAATGAGGCACCTTGAAACTGTGCCCTGTTGAGGTTGAGACCTGGCTCAGGAATGATCCTGTAATCGGGTCTGGAGAGCTAAATGATTGTATGGAAAATATGGTGTTTTGCTTCTTGGATAAGAGGGTTTAGCGGGAGCACAGGGTAGTCACTTTAAAACAAACACTGGGAACACTTAAATCATAAAAGTTATTAAATTATTTTTTTTAAAGAAGGGCTCTTGATGACCGTATGCCAAGTTAAGTCATTTGAGGACTTAAACACATGTATGGTCTGAATACATACCTTTCGTGATCAGAATCTTCCAGATCTGATTCAAAACCCTTTCCTGTATTCTTTAATCCAGTTTTAGAATAGCCGGGAGACTGGGAGCTATCTTCAGGAGTCAGCGTTGCTGGAGGCCTTGTGCTTTTCCTGGTTGGGGTCAGTGTGTGACCTGATGCTGAAGCTCGTACGTTTTGTGCTGTGTGAGGACAAAAGGTATAGAAGGAGGTTGCATTGATCCCTGGACTGACTGGAGAGGAGTCAGAGTATTGCTGTGGCTTGGCTGAGCTGGATGTTAGACTGAGCCTGGGGCTGGCTGGGCAAGAGGCTGGAAAAGTCTTTGCTCCGAGTGGGCTGGAACATGATATTGCTAAATTTTTATCTCTTTGCTCAAATGCTTGAGGGCTTGATGATTCTCCTGGGGCCAATCTAGTGATGGAGGCAATGTCCAGCAGGGTTTGATCCTGAACCATGGAGATCTGGCTGGTCAGTTCCGATGAAAGTGAAGAGCTGCTTGATGTGTTGCTGGAAGAGCTTGACATAGCGAATGGGGGCATTTTCTGAGCATTACGGTCACTCCTGGTCCTCTGCGTGCTAGTGACATTTAGAGCTGGGTGTTGTGAATCCCTAAAGAAAGACAAACACACACTTTTTCCTCTGAACGGGGCTAAAGGCTTATAAGACATTTTTAGGACTATTTGGGGACAATTTTAAGCCTCTTTCCCATAACTGCACTTCCCCATGGGCTGAGTGGCTTCTCACGCCTGTGTAAAATCCTCTGCATCTCATGACCGAGAACAAAGTGTTTGAGAATAAGGCACATGAATCCAGGACCAGTTCCTCCCTAGTGCTAAGCATTCATCAGCTATCGTCAGTGTGATAATCACTCGCACACCAGCGTTCTCCTTCCCAAAAGTCATACAGTTCTGCAGGAACCAAGGATTTGGTGCTGGGGAAGAACAGGAGGGGAAGAAAGCTACCGGCACATTGATGGTGGCGAACTCCGGTAAGAATGCAGAAGGATAAAACCTCGTTTGCGGGTTGCTACAACACCTGCCCTTGATCATCCCTGCAATGTGTGAAGACCTGCCTTCACCGTGGACCCACCGTCTGCCGGCAGCTCTGCGCTGTTGTAGTGAATTAGGGGATACAGGCAAGGCAAAACCAGAAGGGCAGCACAGAATGACATCGTTGCTCCTGTGGTGACGTTATAGGGCATTTCTTTTGTACTTCTCAGTGTGCTGAGAACTTTTCTTTCCTCCCCTGAGCTGTAGACTGTGTGTGGGGCTGACCATCTGTTTTAGCTGGCTGGAAATACCAACCGGGTGGGATGCCAGAATGCCCCTTCTGAATATTGTTTCCTGTACTTTTCTCCTGGTTGTTGCCACGCAGGAGAGATCCCAATGCTTGTTTTCCTATAGCTAAATATTACTTAGTTTGGCAAGACTGATGGCGAGAGAGGAAGTTGTTCCCATCTAGCCTGGGATTGTCCTGACGGGGAGCGAATGCAGGTAGGAATGCCTTGACCTTGAAGGGGAACACAAACACACCCACTGTGCAGATCATGGTGCAGGATTTCTAACAGCCAAAGGACATGACAAACTTTTGTAGTGACACCGGTGACCTAACAACTCTTCCTGTGCATCTGGTCTATTCATATTCCTCTTGTGGTAGAAGGCAACAGAATATCCTGGTCTGGGTGGGTTGTGTGAGAGGTAGTGCACAAAGTCCTGTCTGATTAGTACCAATGGCCCTGAATTAGCTACAGATTCACTGCTCCGCTTCCCTGCACCTTTCCCAGTGCTGGATGCAATTAATTGCCAGATTTCTAAGGTCCTAAGTAGCACACCTCACACCTATTGGCTTCAACAGGGTTAATTAAGGCCTTTGCTAGATCACAGTATAATTACCAGGTTTAGAGTTTTCATAATTGGAAAAGCAGACTGTAACAGAGCTCCTGCGTAGAAACAGAGCCAAAACAGAATCATAAAATGAGTTCTTTGAAAGGCAGGAGAGAAGACAAGAGCGCACATGTCAGAGGGAGCACCCTGCCCCAGAAGTGCCTTGCTTTCACAAACCGGCTGAACAGGGGTGGAAGACAAGAACAGCCAACTAGATAGAAGGAAAAGCTTTTTCACCCTGAGGGTGTTCAAACACTGGGACGGAGGCCGAGAGAGCTATTGGCATCTCCGTCCTTGGTAGTATTCAGAACTCAACTGGACAAGGAACTAAGCAGCCTGGTCTAACGGACATGCTGTGAGCAAGGGACTGGACCTGAGACCTCCAGAGGCTCTGCCCACCTTGTCCTGTTTTGTCATTCAGTGATTCAGCCCAGCTATGAAAATAGCCTATTTCCTTCACAGTTTCCCTCTCTCGTTTCACTTTTCTCTCCTCCGAGTCCCATCTCACTACCACGCTCTTCCATTGAAGGCTCTGGGCTGTTCTCTTCCATACTGACTCTCTCTTGCCTGCTGCAGGAGATTCCCTCTTAAATACAGAGCTTTCCAAAGGAAAACCAGCGTACTTGATGGTTTGCTTCCCTTTCTTTGAGTAAATCTGAGTGGGGAGCTCAGGCCTTTGGGAAAGCGGGCAGTGGGAGTGAAGGCAGCCTGGAGCTGGGTCCTTCTGTTGTGTTGGCTTTGTTATTTGAGTTGCTGTTTCTGTCTCTCCTGAGAGCAAGGATGTTGGCTTGTAGCAGGTTGGGTCATGCTGTGGAGGTGTTCAGAAAGTCGGAGGTTGGCACGGGAGGTGCTGACTGTTCAGTTCTTGCCAAAGAGACTCAGAAACCTGGTGAACTTGTGGGGATCTAGAGCCAGAGCTCCTGGCTGAAGGGATGCGGCCGGTGGGAGGGAGCTGACGAGTGGCTCATGAGCCGCGCTGGGATGGAGGGGAGGAGGGAAAAAGGGTGATCTGATACAGGAAGCACAAATGAAAATTACTGTGCTGTGAATCAGAGCTGAATCTCAGGATCTCCACTACAGACCCCCACATTCAGTAACAACTTTCTGCTGTAGCGAATAAAAAAAATACATGTTCTGACAAGAGCAGACCCCGTTTTAAGGCAACTAAAATAAAAATGCATGTTGCAACTTTTTTTTTGGTTAAAAATATACGTATTTGTCCTCAAATATCTTACAGTGTAAAATTATATGAGCGGTAAGTAAGCAACAATCACTACCCACATCGTAACTGGAAGGCTGTTTGGGTGCGTATACAGTCTGAAACACTTTGTTTCATATCTTTAGCAGGGTTGGATTTTTTTTATGGTGTTTGTTGTTTGGGGTTTGGTTTTTTTTTTTCATAAATCCAGGATAAGCTGCAGGAGCTGGAACATTTATTGAAAGATGCTGTTTAAGAGTGACATGTTTCATAACTAATCTCACTGAAATTTATATAAGAAACGTTTCCAATTCACCTCTGCACTGGAGGAAACAAGAAGTATTAAAGTGTTATAAGCTATCACTTTATTTTGTTTTCCTCTTCCACCCTTTAATTTTCACTGTGCTAAACATGAGACTGATTTTACTGTTATAAAGCTTCTCTCAGAAGCAGAGGAGCTGGTTGCTCAAGAAGCAATCTGAAGCTGGTTAAAGCAAAATGTCAGACTGGATTTTTGCAGAGGAAAATGAGGACGGAACCGAGACCTGTAACTTTGGAGTTTTCTAGTGGGCAAAGGTTTGCCTGAAGACAGGAATGAAATTCTCATTGCTTTCAATCCAGCAAGGCTGGATCCTAGATCTGTAACCATGGTGCTTTATCAGTGTGGGTTTTTTTTCCACCTGTTCATATGTAGTGAATCACTATGAACTGCATAAATTCCAGGTCGAGCTGCAATACCTGGAGTTGAAATCAATGCTGACATGAAATAGGAAGGTGATTGCAGCTGTCAGGTACCTCCACAAGGAGAAACCTTGACTCAACTTTGAGCGACACTTCAAATGCGTCAAGCCCTTGTTGTCTGCCTTCTTCCAGCCTGTGCTGCTCAGCATATCAAGCATGTTCCCCGTTGTCAGAGTGACCTTGTCTGCCGTCTGTGCCTTGCCCTCTCCAGCTGAGCTTGTGCAATAGACTTTTTTTTTGTAGAACTGAATTTGGAGGCATTTGAAAGTTGCCTGCAAATCCAGCACATTTTCCTTCTGCAGCACTTGAAACCAAGAAAAAACAGTGGATATTCTTTTTTTTTTTTATTATTATTAATCATTTCCACCATATTTTGAAACTAGAGTTCTTCTGATGATCTGGTTTGAATAGAAAGAACTGACAATGTGCTTTATAGCGAAGCACTGAGGGGCTGGTTGCATAAATCTGACTGTAGACAGCCGGGGTGGGAGGATAGTAGAAGAGCTGTGGGATGGACCCAGGGGAAATGCCTATAGGGTGAGGATATGAGGGTAAAATAACGTTTTTTCAAGGC
This sequence comes from Cuculus canorus, assembly GCF_017976375.1. Taxonomy (NCBI): domain Eukaryota; kingdom Metazoa; phylum Chordata; class Aves; order Cuculiformes; family Cuculidae; genus Cuculus; species Cuculus canorus. The sequence goes on along the minus strand of NC_071415.1, from coordinate 157,926 downwards.
CTTCTCTTTGTCAGGTGACCCTCCTAAGATGCCCACAGTGCTAAACAGTGACTGTATCATTTTCTTAAAACTTAATTCATTTTTGAATAGTCTTTCAGGTGTCCACAACAAAAGCTGGTATCCTGGACCCTGGGTTTGTCTGCCTCAAGCAGCCGAGGCTTTTAGCCACAGACAGTAAGAATACGCTGTTTCCTGCTCTCCTCCTCACTCTTCCGAGCTACCCCTCTTCTCTTTGGCTTTGCCACCATACCAACCCCTCTTTGTCCTTTGTGACTTTTCTTCACCTCTTTCTTACCTCTGCCATCCACACACCTCCCATCTGCCCTGTGGGACCGAGGGACACTGGTCAAAGCCGGGGTGCATCCAGCATGGCATTGCTCTCCAATCTAGGGAGGGGATTGTCCTGCTCTGGTGGGGCCCCACCTCGAGCACTGGGGGCACTTTTGGACACCACAGTATAAAAAGGATCTAAAGCTACTGGAGAGCGTCCAGAGGAGGACGTGAAGTTGGTGATGGGTTTAGAGGGGAAGCTGGGTGAGGAGTGGCTGAAGTCACTTGTCCTGTTTTAGCCTGGAGAAGACTGAGGGGAGACCTCATCACCATTTACTGCTTTCTCACAAGGTGAGGAGGAGGAGCAGCAGGCGCTGAGCTCTCCTCTCTGGGGACCAAGGGCAGGACCCAAAGGCATGGCAGAAAGATGCCGGGGAGGAGGGTTAGGTTGGATATTAGGAAAAAGTTCTTCCTCAAGAGGGTGGTGGAACACTGGAACAACTCCCCAGGGAAGCAGTGACAGTACCAAGCCTGACAGTATTCCAGAAGCACTTGGCCAATGCGCTCACACGCATAGTGCGAATGTCAGGGTTGTCCTCTGCAGGGACAGGAGTTGGAATTGATGATTGGTGTGGGTCCCTTTCGACTCAGGTCAGTTCATGATTTTATATGAATACATAGTGGTGGGAGAAGACTGGAAGAGAGGGTGGAAGTGGCATGGACATAGAGATGACTGAAATCAGGTACAGTTACTGTCTGGAGCTTAATAACAGTGAGCATTTCTTGGTAATAAATAACTGTGCAACAACAACATCAAAAATCCTCACGTGAAACTTCTTCTCCTATCGTTTTTGTTTAGTGACTGTGCACAACTGGTGCACTGAGATCTCCCAGCCCTGCACAGATGAAAGAAAAAGTTGAGACCTTCAAGGTCAAAAATGACTATGAAGAGCGCTTAGAGACTTGCAAAGGAAACGCTAAGTTTGGTATGAACAAAACATGACTGGAGATATTGGACATATAGTGGCCAGCACCATATGTTTGCACAGGAAGGCAGCTTGGTGAGAGCAGAGGATGCCCATTTATATAGCTAGAGCTCCCCGAGGCTGTTCTTAGCCCAGCTCAAGCAAGTTGAAACCCCGTTAAAGGAAAATCATAGTTTAGTGATGGACATTATATGGTTTAATATAGAATTATCAAGAATGAATATTGCTCTGCTCCAATCACAGCTCCTCTGGAACTAAGCTTCTGATGACATTTATAATTTAAGACTACTACTCAAAATGGATAGCTTATCCTCGCCAACAGAAGAACCCGAGATCCTGCCCTAGTTCTGTTCTGGCACGAGTGTCTCTGTGCTACCTGTGCTCTCACAGTTCTCCTGGGCTGCTCACAGAACTTTAATATTCTCTCTTCTGAAACTGCCAGTTGGTGTTTGTCTTCTACCATTGCTCAGTCTTGTTCATTTATTTAAAGGGTTTGCTGTTTCACTCTACAGCGACGTTCCCCAAAAGTCCTCACCTCTCAACAAGGACCGGGTGCCCCGTTTTGTTTTTTTGTCATTGGTATCTGTGGGTGAATGAATATTCCTTATCTGCTGTTTGGTGTAAATTAGAACAGCCTCGGAGCGTTTCTAAACGAGGGCAGCTGACAAGTCCTCCAGAGAATGAAATGCTGGTTGGAGGAAGCAGCAAGAATGATTTCTGTGGATATGCCCTTGTGCCCTACTGGTACAGGTCAATCTCCTTGTTTAAAAAGAGCTCAAAATGATCTGCTGGCATTTACTGTGGTAGTGGAATGCTGGTGAGCTGAAAGGTGGTGAGCTGAAGCAGTGGCAAGGATTTGGTCTGTCCTAGGTGACACGCCCTTATCTTTCATACAAGCAGTCTCCTGGATGACCACAGGGCCAGTGTGACCTTTGTGACTGCTCGGCTTTTAGCAAAGAACTTCTGATGTTGTTTTCTTGCTGTTAACAATTCTCTGCTGCCTATGAGCCCATTGCATGGGTCACGCGACAAAGAGGAGTGGGGGCGTATGAACCTAGAAACAACATTAAGGAGAATCCTCTGATCGGGTGCAGGGCGGTTCTGGCTTGATGGGGCTTGTTCCAGGAAGGAGACTTTCATCTGAAGTCGTGAGGCTTTGGGCCATCCTGAGCACCAGGAACTAATGTTTTTCCTGCTTAATAAGCATAAATAATGAAGGTTCTGAAGCTTAAGTTGGATTAATAAGTAAACTGTGAACTGAGAGCGGAACTTCACTCGTGTCAATTCATTAATATAGATCTGATTTCGTTACAACAGGCAACTGGTGTGAAGCTGAAACTGATGTAATTTTGGAGAGTGGCCCCTGTTCTTTAACCTGCTACTGGACTTCTTGTTTGCACTTTGTTTATACGGCGCTGTCAGCACACCTTGGGAGGTGAGCTGTGTGTCCTTCACATTGAAGTACAGGTGCAGGGCTGGGTGTAGGACCGAGAGAGCCTGGTTTCTTTTCCTTGGAGCACCTAACGTCAAGAATTGTTATTTGTTCTCTCAAACAAAGACCTTTGAACAGTCTTTATAACGAAATAAGCATGCTTGAGCACCAGCCAGTAGCTTGGCAGGTAGGGAGTTTTCTTGGGAAACATAACCCAGATCAGTTTTGTACTAATAGATGCTTTCAGGCCTGTGAAAATGAAGGATGTGGATCTGCCTGTGGGAAAGTCCATAACTGACGTGATATTTTCAAGGAGCAGGAGTTACCAAGTGAGCTGATGACAAACCAAGCTGGAGAGCAGTGCTAGCACTGTCATGCTTGTGGGGAGGCCACCTGCAGCGATGTGGGACTGGAGAGCTGTTCCAGCAGGTCTGATGGGGCATCGGAACCCTCAGTTATTAGAGTTACGGACACCAAGCTTCCGTGAGATGTGCATGACCGAGATGTGTGTGGCTGAGATGTGCATCTCAGCAAGACAGAGGCAGAAAAATGCTATGAGGTTTCCAAATTCTAATAGTGCGGAGTCAGCAAGTCACTTTCCCAAGTCTCCCTCCTGCTGAATGAAGAATCACTTGCTTTCTTTGCAAGGAACTAGATGCATGAAACTGCACACATCTTTCCTGGGGAGTAAAGGAAAAGAATAGTATTCAGAGCAGGGCAGGAGCCATGCTCCAGTATTGCTCCATACATTGAACCATTGATTCCCATAGCTTAAAGTAAGAACTTTTGCAAACGCTGAATAAAATCACAGCAATTTTCTGAGTAAGTGCAAGAAACAGCATTAATTATACTAATGTTATTGTCTACCGAGGCTGCTTTCAATCATTGTTATATTCAATAGCATGCATCATCATGAATTGGTGATAAATATAGATGAAGAAAGGTAGCAATAATGGAAGTTATATAGGTGTAAATTAGAGCATATTTTTAAACTGCTGTGAAGTCACAACTTCTTGAGATAACATAAAATTATAGGATATGTGCACGTCCTAAATTGAATCCGGGAGAATTTTATACTTCTCGTATGCTACTTGGTTATCATTTGGGCAACGCTATCTGGGGAAGTTACAAACCTCTGTTTCCACAGCTTCCTACTCCAAACCTCGTTCTTAACCCCAAGGAGCCAGCGTGGGAGCGGTACAAGCCATTGTGTATCAGACAGATTTGAGCCATAGTCACTTACTATTTGGGGAGCAGCTATGGAGGCACTGTAACCTCAGGTCCCCAGCCTCAGCCCTCTCCTCCTCAGTCCTGGAAAAGAGAATATAGAAGTAGCACCTTTAACAGAAACAAAGGCTGCTCCCAAATGTACAGAAATGGAAGGGTCAAAATCAACAAGAGTACAACGTACCTAGGCTCCTCCATCTATAGCCAGTCAGGCCCACTATGGAGATTGCAATGGTCTCAGGAAGGACTCGGTTCCACCGGCTTTGCCCCTCTTGGGGGAAAGCTTATGTAAAGAGGCCATGGGGAATAGAAATGAGGGGCTCAGGGCTGCGTCTCTCCCACTCTTTCACTCTTCAGGATGAATCTAAGCGTCGGGGACTAAGCGCATTGTACAGTACGTGTGTGTTGGAAGTGGCTGTGTTGCTAGTGCTACACCATTAAAGTGCCATCCGTGTAATTTTCCAGAAGGAACAGCTCTGCGGATAAACCTTCCTGTGTTGCAGAATAAAGTACAGAATAAATCCAAGGCAGAACATTACACTCCTCCCTGTGTGCTCTAATGAAAGGTGAATAATCAGACTGGAAATTCTTATTCGTGTCCATATGAGAAGGTACTGACTGTAAATAGCAGGTACAGTAGGTCAGTAGTTTAAAACCTATTCAGTTGTCTAAGTGACCCAGGAGGAAATCTGAACAAAAGGTTGGCATGTCTTTGGAAAGCATTGATATGATCTGCACAACATCTTATACGAGTACAATGGAGTTAGAGAAAAACAAGCTGTGAGTAAGATACATTAGAGAAATGTACAACAAAAGGGGAAAAGAGCGTACGTGAATGGTGATTTGAAAAGCTCTGATTCTCACTGTTGGGAATAGTCCTAATTTATTAACTCTGCGATAGATCTGGTCCTGCTATCCCTTTCAAACTGCTCCCAGCCCTTCATTTTCTCTCCCTGCAGAGGCATTTTGTCTGTACTCTTATCAATGGCAGTTTGAACTCAGTCCACTCTAGAGTTTACCCAGCAGCATCTGCCTGATGTCGGGTTGGTTTTGCAGATCAGAGCGAGGGCTCAGTCAGCAAGAAAAATGGTGAGAAATCAGCTGCAATGTCACAATGGATGCTGATGGGCAGCTGCAAGTCGGCAAATGCTGTGCTATGGATGAGTGAGCTGTGGAAGGCTGACTCTTCCAGATTTACTTGCTAAATTTGTATGCTGGTAACATACAAGTGGATTTGCTGCACAGGGAGCACGAGGCTGGATACCAGACTGAAGACGGGGCTGTGCTGATCTCCAGGGTCCCAGATAACATCCTTACCCCTGCCTGCAGTCGCTTCAGTTCCGACAGTGCTCAACACACAGCCTGACCAGGCACGGATGCATTTCTGTGTGCTGCTACTCTTTCCCCTCTTCTTGATAGTCAAAAAGTGCAATGGTAATTTGAGTTTTCTCAGGTCACTTCACTAACCTTTTATTCCTAGCTCTCCACAAGGAGCTCACCTGGATTTGATATTTACCCTTTCAGGCCCTGTGTTCCTCACCTCAAGCTTCACCCCAAGCTTCTATGTTCCCTCGCCCTCGATCTTCCTCCCTGTAGCTACAACTTTCCTTGTTCCAGCAGCTGAAGCAACGTGTTCCTCAGTTCTTTACCTGAAAGCAAAGTTCACCCGAGTTCTGGGAGCAGGTAAAGCTGGTGGGGAGTGGCTGAAAGGGTTTTGGTTTTTTTTTAATATATAAAAAAGGGAAGGCAAGATCCTGGGGACAAACTTGGGAAAGACATTCGATGCGAATATCCTGGCTGCACTGTCTGTTGCCTGAATGGATGTGATGACGGTGTTGGTGGAGCCGGTTGGTCTAAATGAGCGCAGTTCTCGTGAATGCTTCCTAATTATTACGCAGCCATATGGACAAAGCTGCTGAAACTGCTACATCTACTACTGATTTCTATCTTGCCTTCTTCTCACTGCCTTTTTAGAATGCACAAACTAGGTGGTTGCACGTTTATTAGGAGTTACATTAAGAAAGATGATCAGTTGATAGTCTGGGTGCACTGAATTTAGTGCTCCACTGGAAGGGTTACCCCAGTCCTCTGCTCGTGGGCCTTGTTCTCTCGTGGCCGTACAGATGTGCTTGTGCAGGGTAGGGAGGAAAGTGTGGGATATCTTGGCATGACCCCGGTGTGGAGCAGCTACATCTCTGCAGCCGCAGGCGGTGGCAAAGGGCAGTGGTCCTGGATCTGTGTGCTGCAGGGTGTCACAGCAGCCAACCAGCTGGGCAGAAAAAGAGGAGAAGGTCCTTGCACGTTGACGTGTAGCTTATCAGACTGCGTAGGAGGGAAGAAAGAATCCCTATCCCTTGAACTTATCTGGAGAGATCCTCAGAGTAAAGGAAGCAGAAGGGTATGTGGAAGGTTCCTGCTCTGCTAGCTGTGTTGAGCTACAGACAATGGACCACTCTGAAGATCAGATGGGGCAAGATTATTTGTATGAAACAGAGCAGAAAGAGAAATTGAGAGGGAAGGAAGGGAGATACCGATTATATACTGACACATAATAAACTAAAGAATTGAAATATATGAGCATAAGTTATACGAACTATTCAATTAAAAGGAAATTGAAGAAAAAGGGAAGACAACCAATAGTAGGACAAAGACTGAAAGCTGAGGCGTTGCAGGTAGTTCGACTGGTAATTTTATAGAACATGAATAATACCTCCAAGCCTGTATCATTTACTTGGTCTGCTGAGAGTTACTCTGAGGGCTATCCTATCTTTCATATCTAAAGAACTATAATGTCTTTTGATTTTATGGTGTGAACGGCAGAGTCTGTTTTGGCTGAACTTTTCAAGGTTTGCGAGGTCTGGGAAGGAAATAATTGCTGAATAGAACACCATGAACCTTTGATTTTTCAGCAGGTGTCTAAATGTCTTTCCAGTGATAGAAACATGATGCTTAGCTGCTGAGAGACAAACTCTGTGTCTTTGTGCTTGCAGGTAGTCAGTGAACTGGGCTGTCTCCACGTGAGCTCTCCCTGCTTGCAACTTGGTTGTGTTTACGTGTAGGCATAGGGCTGCTTAACTACAGGTGCTGCCTCAGGTGGAGTCAAACGGGGCTGTAGAACAGCATTTCTGGTGTCACACAGGTATTCATGAGATTCTAAAGATCTTTCCTGTGTTCTTCACAGCTGAGGCAGTTCTTAGGATGTGGCAAGTGAGGTTAAGAAGCAGTAGCAACAGACTGTGCGAGGCTGACGTGCTCGGGGAGGGGATGGGGCAAGCTGTTGGAGAAGAAGGTGGGGAGGAGATGGGGCAACCTGATGGAGAACGAGTGCGGCAGGGCAGCAAGCCATGCACTGATGTGGCTCATCTCCTGCACCAGATGGTGAACATGGTGCACACTTATTGAACCGAGAGCTCTGAAGGGAACATTTTAGCTCTTTCATCTAATACATCTCCAGTAAATCTTCCTTTCTTATATGCAGTTATATATATATATTTAAGTGAAAGTGCAATGATACTAGGTTTGAAAAAGTGCTTGTGAGATCAGCAGTATTTTACTGTCAGTATTTTTCATAAAGCAAATCTCTGGGAGCAGGGGTCTGTAGAAGACTACTCTAACAAAAAGCTTTTATCAGGCGAAACGAAGCTAACACTCTTCCTCCCTGTTTTCCGGAAGACAAACTCTCGCTGCTGGGAATAATGCTAAAGCTTTAACTTTCGCTAGAAACATATTGCTCTTAGAAAACTGCCCATTGCACGGTCTGTCCAAGGCAGAGGTTGGATGTACTGTGGGTGCTGGATGAGCACTGAGGCAAAGGAACATGCACAGAGGGGAGCGATACGTACAAAATAGCTGGGAGGAAAAAAGGCTGGAGGGTTTTATTTATGAGATATGAAAAGGAACATGGAGGTGTAGGAGTAGGAGGGAATGTGAAGTATCCCTGGGTGTATGCATAGGAAGGAAAGAGAATTTATTTTCTATTTATGCAAAGGAAGCTCGGAGCTAGGGGGTAGTTGTGTCCATGCTGGGACTGCCTGCAGCGTGTAGCAACGGTGCTAACTAATGATCCCTGGACCCCTGCAGTCCCAGAGTACTCCCAGGTCGCAGTAGTAAAGCTCATGAAAATACTAACTTAAAAAAAATAGCTATGATGCACAACGTAAATCTCTGAAATGATCCCATGGTAACACTTTCTCTGGTCTTCTTATTATGTATGCAGATACAACAATTAAAATAATATGATACGAAAAAAGAAAGTCATAATCATGAAGTTTGGGAACACCACATGCTTGAGCTGTGTTTGCCAAAAGCGTGCGGAGGGGCTTGGAGGGTGTGACCAACAAGTGAACTGTTTATGTAAATTCAAAATGATCAGGGAAGCTGGAAGGACAGAAAAAAAAAATACAGCCCAGACATAAAGCAAGTGGTAGAGACAAAGCATCGCCTTTGTGTACTGCTCAGGGTGTCTCTGACCAGGATACAGAGCAACCAGAAGGGACAGGTTGTTCTGTGTTCATGTCGCCTAGTTTGGAGCTTGTTTTGAATGACATGTAGCAAATAAGAGTTAAAATCACGTTGATCTGTGCCGGCCAAGGTGGGACTTGCCATCTGCCTTGGGCATTATTTGTGTTCAATGCCCTGCTAGCTGTGTAGGTAACTTCAAACCCTCCTACTAAGAGACCTGAGAAAGCCCTGATGCGGCATTCAGCTCGTTGTTTACTGTTGCAGAAAGGGCACTAGTGGCACTTTATTGAGTTTCCTTAGCATTTCCCAATGTAACTCAAAATATTCCGTTGATTACAATGCTGCCGGCCTCTCATCTGCAATTCTCCCTTCAATAATTTGGCTGCCTGCTTTTCCTCACTGAGTGCTGATTTCCCCCGAGACACATGCTGACCACTTCTCCTTCGCTGTGTTTGGTTGGTTGTGGGTTTTTTTTTTTCTCACACACAGGGTTTTTTTTTTAAACTCAGTCATGTCTAAATGCAAAATTAGGAAAACCATCATTGTTTGAATCGTATCTCTCATTCTTCCAGACTCTCTGAAAGGCAGAGTAAAAACTTGGAAGTTGGCAGAGGAATTAATGTAACAACAGAGACTGTTAGTTAAGATTGGGTAACTAAAGTAAAGTGGTAAGCATGGAAGTTCTCTAGTTCTTTCTGCTCAGGAGAGCTCCCTGCTTTGCTACTGAAATGTCTGACCATTTCAGAACTTCTGTCCCCTGAGAGCTTCCCAGCTACTCACTTCCACCCCTGAGAAACTGCCGCTTTGATCAGAAGAACAAGAATGAATCCTCCTTACGTCTTCTATCCCACCAAATATCCTTACATTACTCCAACCGTAGGCTTTAGAATCATAGAATAGTTTGGGTCAGAAGGGACCTTAAAGATCATCCCGTTCCAACCCCCTGCCATGGGCAGGGACACCTCCCACTGGATCAGGGGCTCCAAGCCCCATCCAACCTGGCCTGGAACACCTCCAGGGATGGGGCAACCACAGCTTCCCTGGGCAACCTGGGCCAGGGCCTCACCACCCTCACAGTGAAGAAATTTCTCCTTATGTCCAGTCTAAATCTGCCCCTCTGCAGTTTGTACCCATTCCCCCTCATCCTATCACCACACGCCTTTGTGAACAGTCCCTTTCCATCTTTCTTGGAGCCCCTTCAGGTGCTGGAAGGTCACTCTAAGGTCTCCTGGGAGCCTTCTCTTCTCCAGGCTGAACAACCCCAACTCTCTCAGCCTGTCCTCGGATGGGAGGTGCTCCCATTTAATTGAGGGATCTATCAGCTCCTCATCCCATACAGGTAACCTATAGAGTCCATCACCCCTTCCCTGTTGTGTGAGGTCAATATTTGTTTGTTCTGGAGTTTTCTGTAAAGCTTTAGCCCCTTGAGGAGAGAACAAGGGCAGCAAATACTGCAGTGCAGCCATGCTAACTCAGAGTGCATGAGCTCAGCAGTGCGGTAGGTGGGCAGTGTGTGGTGACAGGCAGAGTGAAGGAGCGTGTCTGAGTCTTCGGGGCTCAGAAAGGGCTTCGAGTCCATCTAAGACCCGGGTCACAGTGTGGGTGACACTGTGTGGGTGTTTCTGCAGAGCAATGTGATGTATGTGCTATATTTGAATGGAGGATGTGTTGTGTGGAGGAGCCTAGGATGAGTTGTAGGCATGTGACTATGGAAGATGGCAACTCCAAAGTGGTCTACTGGTGGCTGGAAAATGTCTCAGCAGCCATTAGGATTATTAGGAGGTGCCTATTACGCATGCTGAGACAGGATGGCTGTAACATTTGTTATATTCCCACAATTTTACCTTTCCAGAGGGAATATCGGCTTGCATTGGAAGCACAGCTTCTTATGAAATCCTATGAATCAGATGCATACTGTAAGGACTTGTCAGTCTTGTGTTTGAATGAGTATCTAAGAAATCAGGCACCAGGACATCATAAAATTCAAGAAAAATCAAATCAAGGAGGATCTCTTGTGTTTGTCTTTAACACACATCTTCTCCAAGTATCTCAGAGACTTCACCCGCATATGCTGAAATGGGTGAGCGCCTGGATTTTCTGAGACTGGCAGAGTCCACGAAAACCTCCACTGATCAAGAGACTGACTGCACTGACCTTTCTCTGAAGTACTTGATGGCTTCCTGGTCTAGGAAGTTCTGCTCTTCTCGAAAGCCCTGCTCAAAGATTTTGCGCTTGTGTCTGAACTCAATGACAGTCTTAGTGTAAGAGTTCAAGGTAGTAACGGAGGCCGCCATGCAGCAGGTGAAAGAGCCCCATGCCAGACTGTGGAGAGAGAAACCAGCAGACAGAGCTGGGTTAAGACAGCAGCTCATGTTATATTTCTGACGCCAAGAGACACACAAACACAGGATGCGACTAGGCAGGTAAGTCAGTGGCGACGAACCCGTTCTCCTCATCTTACCTCCAATGACCTGTGGCACGTGCTCGGGCGTGCGGGCAGGGTGCTGGGCAAGGGGCTGGGCACAACTTTCATCCCATGGAGAGCCGTATGGCAGGGTGCTAACGTCAGCACTTGGTGCATTCTGACAGAAGAGTCAAATGCCTCTTGATTTCCCTTCGAAATGTTTCAGAGCCTTGCAGACAAGTGCAAAGGTCTGTAGAGCGGTAATAAGCTCCCGGAAGGGGTAATGCCCCGGAAAGCGAGTTGTTTGGACCAGTGGAAATTCTCCAGCATCCATGGGAGACTGAGTCTGCACAACTCTACTGCAGGGATGGTTTCTATTCTGTTTTTTTATGCGTTCATCAGACTACTGTATTACCATCTTTCTTTGTTCATGGACATTTCTAGCATTCCTGGCTTATATTTGGTCTCTGAAAGCCTGACCAGAATAAGAGACAGCACTTCCATTTTGTGGAGAGAGCCAATCTAAGAGTAGTGCCCCAAGTACAGGCAGTGTAGCCAATCTTGGTCAGCCCGTACTGGGAAAACTGCAAGCACTGACCAGGAGCACAGGGAGAGAACAGAAGAAGGGACGTGGGAGACAAAGTGACTGCCCCAATGCCAGGCTTGCCAGCAGCAAGTGTTGTTCTTGGTCTTCTGGCAAGCGGAGTTCAGCTGGGAGCTGGTCCTGGACTGAGTTTCCCACTTGCATGCCTTCTGCCCTCCTCTCATGTTTCTGCTCCAGCTTTAGCCTCACTGATCTCAAGTTTAGATTTGGCTGGGGGGAACTCATGGCCCCAAGGAGATAGATGCTTTTTGAGCATGAAATGGGGCTACAGAAAGGCACCGAATTCCTTTTCTTGTCTGCGGAGCTTATCTGTGTATAGGCTCCAGCCCATCAGCTCCAGCGTGTAGAACTCACACTGACTTCCTAACTAACTTGGATTAACTGAATCATCTGTGTCAGCTACACACTTTATTTGCTCCTTGCTTTCACCTTTTCCTTAACCAAATTGAACGTTGATATAAATTATGCAGAACAGAAAGAATACAGCCACAGCAGCATTATCTTATAAATACACATTATCAACTGAGCCCTCAGCAGGAGCTGTTTTCCCATTCTGCGAAGGATCTGCAGACAGGGAAACAGTTTCTCATTTCAAATTAGGCAAAACTTGAAAAAGAACACATATTCATGAACTGAAAAACCTGAAAAAAATATGGTTTGAGTAAACAGAAACGGCTCATTTCAATGATTTCAAAATTCAGTGCATAACAAGCCCTTTAGGGACTCCCATGGCAATGACATGCGTAGAGTCAGCCCTTTCCTGGCCATTATTTAACCTGTCTGCCAGCTGCAATCAAATGAGAAGGAGGCAAAATGAACCCTGGGGTGATGAAGTTCCTTTAGTTTTCCCATGGTTGGGTGGAGAAGTGGGAAGGAAACTCCTGCTGTGTGTGAGTGTCCATGCACAGGGAAGCCTGGCAAGTGTCTTCCTCCTACTCAGAGTGTGTGGAAAAGCTCCAAGCATTTCCAGCTGGGCTCCTAAACAATATCAGGGAAGAAGCCAGCTGAAACCACACGCTTCACTGCATGCTTGGTGCCTGGGGAATGGCATACGGAGAACAAATTCTCTTGGAAGTTTCCGATCATTTTTAATCATTAACTCAGGAATGCTGAAAGGTTCAGAGAAGGAAATACAGAGTGAAGACTTTCAATGTGACCCCAGGTCTGGCATCTGGTAAATCGTTGTAATAATGAGACGATTATGATTGGCATATTTTAGTTTTATGGACCTTGGTTAAATGTTTAGTGTGAAGAGTGGTTCTCCTACCTGTAAGAGTTACATCCTGTCTTAGGGGAACCTCTCTTTAACAGCAATGCCCCTCCACGCCAGCTGTGCCCCAGATGTGGGGAGACTGTATTTATAGTGCAGTCTGGCAGCTGAGCTCTGGCTCTCAAATTGCTCTGTGGCTCAAAAGGCTCAGGTGTTTGCATTTGTTTTCTTTCTAGATGGGCTGAGCTTGAACGTTTCCTGATCATCAGAGCCACCAAAACCTCCTGCTTGGAGAATCTTCTGGCTTGTGCCAGAGCACCAGCCAACCTCCCGGCTTTGCGAATGGCTTGGGAATGGGGTAAGATAACAGTCTGTTCAACTCTGGAACACCCAAGCGGATCACAAGCAGCCCTTCCTTATTTTGAGAGAGATTTTTATCATTCCCTTTTGATAGAGGGGAAATAGAGTTGCAGAAAATTAGTTTTCCCATTGGCAAATGGGAAATGAATGTCAGTCTTGAACTCTACTCATGCCTTTTGGCTCTTGGACCTGCAGAGGCTATTCCCTGGCTCCACTTTTTAGCGGTTTTACAATTCCTTGTGCTCTAACATCTTGCCTGGTTGGATGCTGCAGTCGTGCTTGTTACAGAAGGCTGTGAATGATGCTGATGTTTGCACTACTGATTTGGGCGTACCTCAAGCTCATGCTTCAGGCCATCGCCTGGACACAGATGGAGCAGAAGGAGATTCCTACATGTGCAGAGTTTCCAAACTCAACCAGGCTGCCTGGGCATTTGTTGTTAACCCTTCTTGAAGAAGGTGTTCAAGTTTGGGTTGATGCCAGGGAGGCTGCAGCTCTCAAGTCTGCCTGACCACTGTGGTTCATCACTAGTTAGAGGGACGATGCGTTGGTTCTGCTATGTTTGACTTTCAGAGCTTCCTTTTCCAGGTCTGCTACCAGTCGCTGGCGCATGGCATGAGGAACCCCATGGCCTTCCTTGGGCTGCCGAGCCCCGCTGCAGGTGGAAAATGCTGCTGCATTCAATCAGACGACTGTCTCAGGGGAGTTTTGACTGAGCTGACGTTTACGCCTTGCTCAGTGTCCTGCACAGGCGAGTATGTCAACATGGAAGGTATTGGGAAAGGGAGAGACTACCAAGTCTGAGAAGCTGCCTTGTGATAGCAATAGCTTAAGCAGAGCTCAGCTTTAACGAGGGTGAACCAACAGTCACTGTACGGAGAGAAGCTGGGGTCCCACTTCAGGAATATGGGAAGAGAAGAGGTTGCTCACATATTTCCCTGCTTGTGGGTCTTTCCAGTGTTCTCCACAGTGAGACTGAACCTGATCGGTCCTGGGCTTTAAATCAAAGCCCACTGTGCCCTGGCTCTGGCTGTCTGCAGGAGCCTCACACAGAGGGTACAAAGTCTGTCATCGGGAGAGCAAACAGCACTGGGAGCTGCCGTCACAGCGTGGGATGCTGGGCTCCGAACGGCTCGCTCGGAGCATGGATGAGGGGTCTCCAGGTGGGCTGACAATGTCCTGCAGGACATAGGAGCCTCTGATGCCTGTTCTGAAACTTGGGCGTTTCTTGTCTTGCGTGTGATGAAGGAGAATAATATGTGTGCTTTATCACGCTATTTAATGATATTCTGAATTTGGCGTGTTGCAGTAAACTATAAAACAGATTGTTGAGGACAAATTAATAGAGAATATGCATCATTATTTAAATATATCAATAAATATACAACGATTATTACCAAATAGGCATAAATATTTATAGATGTATTCTAAACATATGAATGTATTATATTTCTAAGTTCATCGTCATAAGCAATAAATATTTATTATTGATACACAAAATAAGCTGCTTTTAAATATAATGTGATTTATATTTTGCAACGTTTTACTAGAATGTTAATAACTCCTCCTGTGAAATGCAGTATAGCAATGGGAGAAGGAAAGACCAATAACTCCCTGCAGTGCTTTGCATGAGAATTAATTGTATTTTTTTAATTGGTGTTTGCACAGGTTGTTGTCTCTGCTTTGACAGGGTGTTAAAACAATGTGCTATATTTAGAAATGAAAAAAAGAAAGTATTTTCCCTAGCCGTCCAAGGAGGCTGATGCCTCTAGAGGGATGTGAATGTTGTTTGCAGGTATTTCTCTTCCTCACAGTCTCATATTCTTGTTAAGCTTCTTATAAACTTGCAAGCAATATAATATAGTTGAATTATCTGGGCCAAATTATTTTAAGGTAATTTTTAGAAGATAAATGGGAAAGATACAAAAAAAAAGAGAAGAAATCAGCGTCTAAAATGTTTTGTCTGCTTTCCCAACCCTTGTTCCCATCATTCAAAGGAAGTATCATGGTGCCAGGGGTACTACACCTTCCTCTGCAGCTGTGTTAAAAGTTGCACCGTAAGGTTCAACTGACACATTAATTAAAACACCCTCCCCCCCCCAAAAAAATCCAGCTAAAAGTCTCTGAAATGCCATGGCAATTATGTATCTAAATTGAACTTTAATGAGAGCGCTCAATCTGTGTTGGTAATTGTGGCTGCTGTTTATTTACAAATGCTGTGTACCTGCTGATAGGCGCAGCGGCTGCTGCTCAGGCACTGATAACTGTCCCCTACACCTCAACGACTGTAGTGGGTTGATGGTGGGTTTTTTGCTCCTGGCATTCTGGCAGCTGGAAGTTCACACGCGTGTTCCTGGAAATTTGAGATGATACATACAACCTCCCGACAGACTAATGGAATAACTGAAAAATGATATGAACTGGTGGTGATACTTACCAGAAGGACCATCCATAGTCCCACGAATGCGGTCGCCAGTCCTCTGGCCCAAGGCTGACTGTCACTTGGAAAACTTGAGTATACATCATGTGTGCCACCATCCCCAAGAGACCTGAGAAGCAGGGGTTATAATAGGAATTTGTATTACTTTTTTGTAATTCTTGAGATAGCTACTGCTGGAAGTGCTTTGACAGCTCCCAAAACGTCTTTATTGTACTTTCATGCCTCCTTTTTTACTGGGGAGCGGGGAGCTGCATGGGCAGAGGAAAGGTGTGACTGAGAGCTCATTATTTTACATCCTACTGAATTCCTAATGAAGAAAAAAAAAGAGTTACAGAAAGAAAATTGTTGAAGAAACGGTTGCACAATTAGCATCATCACCAACCCCGCTGCTGCACAACAGGGGTGAGCTGCCCACAGGTTCTCTCGCTCAGCCCATTGCAGGCAGGTCTCAGGTAAGAGAATAAGGAGAGAGCCTTCTATAGGCAATGTAAGGTTGAATGTGTTGATGCCAAATGCTGGTATTTTATCTGAATTTATAAGATTTATAAATTTTAACATTATATAATGTTAAATTTATAACATTTATAATGTTATAACATTTATAATATTATAACATTTATAATGTTAAATTGGAAGTTACAGAAGGAAGTGAACTTAGCATTCCTGATGATGTGTGGGAAGAGGACACCGTAGAAATACTCTTGATGGTACAGTGTTGGTGGTGCTTGCTTTTGGGGCCCCGTTATAGTTTGCTGAGGTAACAACAAGTGGGTGAAGATCAGGCGGTGTGTTAGACACACTGCTCACCGTGATGTTAAAGGACAGGGTGACAGCCCCCAGGGCAGCCTGGGTTTGCTCTGCCACTTAGCTGGCCAACAAGCTTGAGCATTAAAAAACTGCCTGGACTTCATACTTGGACGTCTCACTTCTTTTCAAGAAGTGGTGGTCAGGAGGATCTGTGATGCTTGGAGAATTTTCTAGCTGCCATAATTTGGGGGGTAACTGCTGTAGTACCGAGGCAGTGCAGAATGCTGCTCCCAGCTGAGCTTGTGGGAAGCGTGGGTTCAGGCAGTTGGCTGAAGAGTGGGGCAGGATCATCATATCCCAAATAGACCTTAGACCTACAAGTATCAGAAAACCCCATGTGCTGCAACAGCACTTCAAGGCACTTAGAAATACTGATGTTCTGCCATGGTGGAGAACAATGCAGTCCCACTCATTACACTTTGAATCTCAACTGGTCACCATTTACTATCTCTGACCACCCACTTTTTTCCACTGTTGCCTTTCCTTGACGTGGAAAATCTTGATTTTCCCTTCTTAGAGCTAAACTTTGGCTCTTCTTTCTTGCCAGTGTAAAGCACTTTATTAGTCTCAGTAGACATGTGGATGATTCAGGGCAGCTGTGGGGGAGGGATGTCAGGGAACATCATGTTTGTGTTGTGGGTATGTTAAGCAGGACCTTCATTGAGACAAATGTCATATTTGATACAAACAACTGCAGAGGCTGAAAGAAGACATTCTATTACAAGAAGCTGCGGGGATTTGCTCGGCTGCTGCATGTCGGTGTGACACACTGCAAAGTTCGGAGGTGGAAAGAGCAATTCACATCGGAAGAAATGATATTTCAGCAGGGTGGGCGGCCTAATGGGAGCACAGCAAACTGGTACACACCTTGCTTGTCTCTGGCTATATTTAATTTCCAGAATTCTCCGGGAGCTTGCTGTACTTTCAAGATCAGTGGATTTTTCTCCAGCTGACAGTTACGGCATTGATCTTAAGGTTTGGGGTTTGCTATTCCTATACCTACTGTGTCAGTAAGTTTTCAACCTTAATCAAACATTGCAGACTGCCCTGGGATATGTCATAGCCACTCAGAGCCGTCAGGAGCTTTGACATGGCCAGGATGAGCTTCGGCAGGGTTGATCTGCTCTGTTCTGTTATGCAAAACTTTAATGGGGTTTTGGCAATGTTCAACCCTTTCGCTGTGTGGGAGGTTGGGATGACAGTCCACTGATACTGGGGAGCAGGATGTCATCAGCCATTCCTGCTGTATCACAGGGACCACGGGGAAAACGTGGCATTTAGTGCTTGATCTGCCTCGTGGCAGGGAGTGTTGGGGGCAGACGTGCATGCGGCTGTGCTGCCAGTGGCGTTTTGCCATGTATAAGATGTAGCAACACAATATGAGTCTTTTTATCATTGAGTTGCTTCGGACACGTTTGGTTTGTTCCTGACGCCGGTCATCGAGTTGGTCTATTTTGGATATGGCGTGCCAACTTCTCCATGGGGATATAGAACCATAGAATAGTTAGGGTTGGAAGGGACCTTGGAGATCATCTAGTTCCAGCACCGCTTGGTATCTGATGGTACTTTTTGTTGTACGTTTAATGGTCACTTTTTGGATAAAAGTAACTCCCCGTAGCTTAATGCAATAAAGGCTGTATTTCCAAGACCATCTTTTCCTCACCCCAGCCTGAGGCCGGCGCAACAGATGTTTGCAGATGAAAAGCATGATAACGTGGTAGGCGGGAGCGACGGGAGCAGGTGGGAGTGCAGAACCACTGACCATTTATAGTTGGCGTGAGATCATTAGCCTTTGAGGACCAGAGCTGTTTCTAGACGTCAGTAAAAGGAGACCTTAAGAACTAAATTTGGAAGCCAATATATTTTAAAGCATTTTTAGATGCCTTTGTAAAAAATATTATATATGGAATATATGACATTATTTAAAATGCTTTATTATAGACGTTATGTGAGAGATGGATGTCAGTTGGTGTAAGGTTTAAGGGGACTGCCAAAATCACGATATTGTGGGTTTTTTTAAATTACTCTTAAAGGGCTGAGGAGCTGCAATAAGTGGCCACCCTGTTACAATAATTTTTCCTAACCTTTAGATGTTGAGATATGAGAATATGAAGATCCCATCACACTTTTAGGAAGGAACTCTAGCAGTAATTTAATGAGATGTGTGTTGCTTCAAGGCAAAGCCCTCTTCATTATCTAATTTCAATTAAGCTCTGTCATTATAGATATGCTAAGCTTAAATAAATATGCTTTTCCTCTTTTTCTCTAATAGCTCTGTCACTGGAAAAACAGCTAGCATTGTTTTGAGATGGGTTGTTTTTTGCTTCTCCCTATTTTTCTATCCTTTTCCCTATAAAATTTTGAAGTTTTTATATTTGGAACATCATGACAATGTACTTTAAAAGAGGGAAGAACAAAATAAAAATAGAAAGATGTGTAGGAAAGAAAACTTCAAAATTCTTAAAATACTTGAAAACTCTTGTTCATGCTGAAAAGAAAGAGAAAGAGAGTGGAAATAATTATTTGAATGATGAAGAAGTTCTCATAGTTCAATTTTGAAAATTGAACTATTTTTTTTAAAAATCTAAATTACATCCAAAGCTGAAAATGCATTTTGGCAGCTTTTACCAGGTTTTTTTTTTTTTTTTTTGTCCTCTCTGCTTTACTTCTGATCTACATTTTATACCACTAATTGTATTTCACAATTTGAATCTATCCATGAAGATGCAGACTCCTTCACAGACTGTACACTGTCTGTTTATAATAACTTTCAGCTTGAAATACAGCAAAATAAAATTTTTTTTTATTGCAGTTCTTTCTGCCAGAGGTCCATGCAGGAGTGCTCACAGACGACAGCCGCGGCTGGGTGCTTGGAAAAATCCTGGGAAGTGGAGCCTTTAGCCAGAACAAAAGTGAAGGGGCACTTAGTGACATGGTTAGATTTGATAATTTCTTTTAGAGAAACGAATTCCTCAAGTTCATCTGTTGAAGGGCTCCAAGTACAGACTCTTTACCAAGGGAGTGCAGGGATAGAATGAGGGGGAGTGGTTTGAAACTGAAAGAAGGGAGATTTAGAGGAGATCTTAGGAAGAAATGCTTTCCTGTGAGGGTGGGGAGGCACTGGCAGAGGTTGTCCAGAGCAGTGGTGGCTGCCCCATCCCTGGAGGGGTTCAAGGCCAGGTTGGATGGGACTTTGAGCCCCTGATCCAGTGGGAGGTGTCTCTGCCCGTGGCAGGGGGTGGAACTGGATGGGCTCTAAGGTCTCTTCCAACCCAACCCATTCTATGATTCTATTCTATGACTCTTTTAAAATAGCGTGAAACGGTTGTTCTAAGACAGATACCTGTCCCCAAATCACTCTTGTTCACTAGGATCCTTTTCATTCTCAGTTTTGCTAGTGAATAAGATGGGTTTCTTTCTTTGCTTTGAAACATCAAAGTAGGTACTTTTAGGGGAAAAAAGTATTTTCAACACTCTGTTTTTCATTGTCTCTCGGCTAATCAGCGTGATGCTGCTGCAAATGGAGACTCTGGCTATGGCTGTGGTAATGGCTGGGGGAAAGCTAATTACTGCCTTGCTGTTGTGAAAGCAGGAAAATGTATTTTCGCTTCTCCCTGGCAAGAGGCGAATTTATCATATGCAGTCTTTGTTTCAAAGGAGCGAAGAATTGTAGCAAAAAAAAGGTGAGAGCTAAATGGGGTTAAGAGAGTCTTGTAGTCCCTGGTTTTCAGTTTGTCAAAGTTCAAAATTTTGGGGTTTTGTGACTCCACAGGCAAAAGGGAAAAGGAAAGTTCATACCTGAAAGCACAGTGAAGACAGCAGCAAAGGCATTTAACTTGAGCCCATCTATCACACTGCTTGAATGAAAGAGCTCGAGGCACATAAGGCTGAATCCGACGACTAACAGCATGATGTATAATACCTCGGATACTACTGATAACCACAGGACACCTGCAATGCACAAGAGCAGCAACCAGTCACTTACTTGGCAAATGCTTTCAGGAGGTTCAAGTTTGTAAAAATTAATTAGGAAATCAAGATTTTCTAGGAGTTATTGTGCATTCAGAAAGTTTAAATTTAGCAAACCACCGCCCAAGCTATGAAAAATAGAAGAAGTGGTGAATGAGGATGTGAAGAGCAGCAGGGCGTTACAGATCTGCAGAAAGAGCAAGCTGTTGCCTAAGATCCCAACTCAGCTAAGTTCTTTAGATCTATCTTTGGGTATATTTGGAACCTATTGGCTCCTCTAAACTAAAACACAGGGCACAGAATCTATTTTCCCTCCCTATGTCAAGGTTTGGATGAGCAGAATCTGGCAGACACGGTGGTGAAGGCACATAAAGCTGTACAGTAAATGGGCTGGTGGGAGATGTGCAGGTTGGGATACGTCTTTTTTTTTGCAAAATTATTCAAAGGAAATGTTTTCAGTCCAGGTTTTGAAATGCTTATCTCAGCACAAATGCTTATCACAGCGCAGTGTTGCAGCCTGCTACTAGAAATGCTCTCAGAGATGCTGACGTCCTGCAGAATGACTGTTCTGACTTTGGGTGTTTGCATCCACTGCACAGGTCTCTGCTGTGGGGACTAATAGAAAAACTGCCGGAATATTGGTGAGGTGGAGCCAGTTATTTATAACATACTCAGGTGAAGAGCTGCAGACACAAAATTTGGACTGTATTGTGTTTTCTTAACCCCTAGATACAATCTCTCAAGCGAAGGGCAGAGTTTATGTGCCCTGTGTGAACTGTATTTTCTGCAGCGCTTCGGAGCTGTGTACAGGTAGGTGGGTCTGGCAGCGCTTGGCAGTTGCCGGCTGAGACCAACTCGTCCACTGTAGATGTCACATTCGAGGATTTCAGCACACAGCCTCTAGCAGGATCTGCTGAGTCTTTTAAAGTCACCAGGCCATGGGGTAAATTTGAGAGGATGGTAACAGATGATAACACTGAGTCCCTGCCAAATTTCCAATTGCTGTTTCAGCATGAGAATCTACTAGAATTCTCCAGTACATTTGCTAACCTGATTGCTAGAGAATTCACCTGGAAACAATGAGCAATGATGGAAAATTTCAGCCTGAGCTGTTGAAACATGGAAAGTTAAGCATCTGAAGACAATGGCTTATATTAGAAAATGTTAGCTGTAACCATAGAGACTGCTACCGGCTTCGCTTGTATTGATGCCTTCTCTCCTCCACTGGAAGAGCATATGTGTGATAATGCCTATAGCTGAGCTTATCAAACCAGATATCCAGCCCCGCTTCTATCAAATATTGAAGTGTTCTCTTAGTAACCAGGCTGATTCCAGCTCCCATTTCTTCTGGGAACTTGTCTTTATGATTGCATCTAATTAATATGTGCTACTCATTGTAGTCACCGTATCTGACCTTTTGAGTTTTTAAACTGTACTACAGAGGTAGTAATAAAGAAACCTTTTAATCTCTCACAGTGGCTGTATATGCAATATTTCATCCATCAACAGCAAACAGCTGTTTATCTCACTCCTACTAATCAATGTGGTGTCAGGGCAACTGACACACACTTCCAAAAAGAAATATGAGGCAGAGACAGCAAGGGTGTTGTTCTGTAATACAGCAGGATTAAGAAGGGATTTTGCCTCCTTTTCTCACAAACAGAAGTTTCTATGACAAGAGAATGGTGAAATGGTTTGTGTGGGAAAGAATTCAATTACATAAACCTAATCTGTAACTGAGGGAACAGAGAGCCTTAACCAACAACTTCTAATTCATAAACGTTTCAGTTCAAACTTTTAAGTTTACTATGTTACGTATCTGCCTAAATGTTTGTTGCCCTGTTTCAGCTCTTGAGGGTGCTCACTGTTGGTATCTACACACAAGGCCAGCGCTGTAGCGGTGACTGCGGCTCAAGACTGTGGTGCAGCTCTTCCTTCTGCTTCCTTGGGTGGACAACTGGCCAAAGGGTGAGCTCAAAGAATTGTAGTCAATGGGCACCATCGGGCTATAGGCCAGTCACTAGTGGTGTTCCTCAGGGCTCGGTTTTAGGGCCAGATCTCTTGAACGTTTTATATCAATGACCTGGACACAGGCGCTGAGTGCACACAAAGGAAGTTTGTTGATGATATTAAATTAGGAGGAGAAATTGAGTTGCTTGAGAGTAGAAAGGCCTTAAAGAGAGCTCTTGGTAGATTTGAGTGCTGAGAAATCACCAACCGTATGAAATTTGACAAGGACAAATGGTGGATTCTGCTCCTGGGACAATGTAAACCTAAGGAAAAAGGTGGTCAAACACTGGAACAGGGGCCCAGTGAGGCTGTGGGATCTCTGTGCTTGGAAACATTCAAATCTCCACTAGATGTGGCCCTGAGCAGCCAGATCTAATGGACATGCCCCCAGCAGGAGCTTGGACTAAAAGCTCCGGAGGTCCCTTCACCCTAAATCATCCCGTGATTTTTCATTGCACAGTTGCTGGGTCTGATGTGCTGGAGGAGCAGCTGAGGGTATGAAGTTAGCTTTGGTAGGGAGAATTGGAGTGGAAATAGAGTTCAACTATGGCTCTCTATGGTTCAGTGAGATGCGAGTTTTTCTGTCTCGTGAAACCTTTTCCCGGTGAGACACAAACACTGGTTGAGTTTCGCATGGAAGGCATAGGCAATTCTTTCTTCTCTTTCAGGCCCTGTTCCTATTTGGAAAAGAAATCTGTGTCTAACTCTCATGCCTTATTTCTGCTCTGTGACTTTTAAAAATGCATTTAATGTGGAGGAAGGTAAATCACACGGGCAGAGTTTGCGTAGTTCTGAGTATATCCTGTCCTGCTTGCTTTGATTTTGAATTTCAGCTTGCATTTTCTGGATGTTATTATTTCAGCTATATCTGGATTTTGTATCTTCCTGTGGCTGCCAGAAGCAGAACAGTTGATTCAAGTTATTAATTCAGGAGACAGTGTCTTTCTGTTCTGTGCCGATGGCAAAGTGATCTCCCACTGCTCTTCTCTCAATGTGAGACGCATGAGGCAGTCATTTGGCATCACTTATTTCCACTTACAATCTCTTACAGCCTCCTTCCTGCAAAGCAGAGAGCTCCTTCCTTTGAGGAGACTTCAGTCATTCCAGGTGACAGGGAAGAAGATCTCCAGAGGAATTTTCTCCTTCCCTGTCTTCTGTGCAGTCACCTTTTCTGTCTCTCTTGTTTCCCACCAGCCTGTGTCCTCTGCTCCGGGGATTTCTCTGGCCTAACTCAGCTTTTCTGAAAAATCTTGCCTTGAGAAGAGAGAGCACTTGATTTGTTTGGAGACTCCTACATGGATGACTGTTATCTGAGGGTCTGTACTCTTATAAATCACCAGCTTTCTCTCAGTTTTTGGGTTTTGTCCAGTTTATGGTTTTGCAGCAGTGGCCCAGGTGGCCAAGAAGGCCAATGGCATCTTGGCTTGGATCAGAAACGGTGTGACCAGCAGGGCCAGCGAGGGGATTCTCCCTCTGTACTCAGCACTGGTGAGACCGCACCTTGAATACTGTGTACAGTTCTGGGCCCCTCACCACAAGAAGGATGTTGAGGCTCTGGAGTGTGTCCAGAGAAGAGCAATGAAGCTGGTGAAGGGGCTGGAGAACAAGTCTGACGAGGAGCGGCTGAGAGAGCTGGGGGTGTTTAGCCTGGAGAAGAGGAGGCTGAGGGGAGACCTTATTACTCTATACAACTACCTGAAAGGAGGTTGTGGAGAGGAGGGAGCTGGGCTCTTCTCCCAAGTGACTGAGGACAGGATGAGGGGGAATGACCTGAAGCTCCGCCAGGGGAGGGTCAGGCTGGACATCAGAAAAAAATTCTTCACAGAAAGAGTCGTGGGGCACTGGCAGAGGCTGCCCAGGGAGGTGGTCGAGTCACCTTCCCTGGAGGTGTTTAAGGAACGGGTGGATGAAGTGCTTAGGGACATGGTTTAAGGGAGTGTTAGGAATGGTTGGACTCGATGATCCAGTAGGTCCTTTCCAACCTTGTGAGTCTATGATTCTATGTGCAAAGAAGGTGCTGTGAGTTTCTGTACAGAGCTCAGTTGGGATGAGCCTGTTATGCCAAGGGTGCCAAGGACATTCTTTGTTAATGCAGAAAGATTTCAGGTTCTGGCCTCCCTCCTCCTCACTATACAGAGTGTTTGTCAGATGGTGTGTCATCCCTGCTCGCCTTGCAGGAAAGAATGCCGCAACATTGTGGTAGCAAGATGAGACCTCCTGGGAAAGGATTTCACTTACACTCCTGTGTATACATTCTCATGAGTACAAGTATGTGCAAAGAGTCTGTCCAGCAAGCAAGAACCAAGAAGTTTGTATTTGGTCAATCTTCTCAGGATTCCATGAAATAATACAAAGGGTGCCACCTGTTGAGTCCTCATGTCTTCTGGGCTTTTTGTAGGATAGCAAAAATGTGCCAGGAGCTGTCGGTGATCTGTACTGCTGTTCTATCCTGTCTGTTACACATAATGATCTGCTGCTTGTCCTTTATCTCCCATCCTGGAGTTTAAGAAGCTGCAGGTGGATGAGCATTAGGATCTTGATGACCCGCTAATCCTGGTACCATTGGCATCTGCTATTCTAATACTACTTATCCTGCCATTTTTTGCTCTGATGCTTCTACACCCATCAGTCTATCACATCTGACCAGTGTTGCTGAAAATGACAGAGTCACTTCTGTGTCCTATGGGCTATTTTGGATATTTGCTCCTGCCCCACAGATATAATGCTGTATGTCACAGGTAGGATTGTTCTGAAGCTGAATACCACAGACCATGAAAACATTCCTGAAGGTAAAGAGGTCACCATCTTCAGGACAACCTCCTTGTGAAGCAAAAGTACTGGAAGTGCAGGACCTGAGCTGAGCTGCTCACCTGGAACTTAAGATGGTAAAGCTGGGACTCACCAAAACATTTCACATAAGTCAACTTACAATCATAGGACTCCTACCTCAGAAGGAATCATATCACCCTTATATCCATCAAGACAGGTTGCAGGTAAGCTTTGCCTAAAACTAAAAGACAACCCTCTGAAAGCACATTTTTCATCTTTGCTTCTTTTGTTGTCCAGAGATTCTGATTTTTTTCTTCTTAGAGGAGTAAACTAACCAAGGCATTACTGAACTTCTTTGTGTCTCTGAGCTGTTATTTCCTCAACCACGTGCCAAGAGATTGTCTTCTACATGAGTTTACAGTGAAAAGCATCAGTGCCACCTCCTCAAGTGCATCAGTATTGTCACAGGCCAAGGAAATTCATCTTCCAGCAACCCCAAGTGAAGCGAATGTATTCTTCATTGTGACTGAAAAGTGCTACGCATATGATCGCTGAAATTCAAGGAACTGGAGCCCATTATGAACCACCTGAAAAGATCATTCCCTCGCAATCCTGCCAGACAGCGGAGGGCAGCATCCGCATTTTGAAAGAAGGTTCATAGGTACCGAGTGCGTTTCTGCAGAGCTGGTGATCTTGTTAAGTGCTTCTGCCAGAGGCAAAGTGTTAACAAAAGGATATTGCAGACATTTCTGAATGAATGAAATAAACTGGATAGTTTTCTGACAGTGAGGTAAAGAAGCTTTATCTCAGCCTGTGAAGAGTCTCAGGGCTCATAAGTTCTTTCCTGATCACCAGGGAAGGTCCTGTTAATGAACACACCATTACTTCTCACCAACGAGCACTGTGAGTCAGTAATTGCCAATGCTGAGTTTCCTTTGAAATATGAATTTTAAAACAAGTCACAGAAATTCCGCCTAGAAGAACTTGAGGCATCGTACCACGCTTCAGTGAGTTCCTGATTAAGGAATCCAAAGAACAGCATGGTTAATGAGGGGCTTTGAGCTGATTTCAACGGTTTTGTTGTTGCCTCCAACTTTTCTGTGAGGGCACTATGGTTAAACTGACCTCAAGAATGTCAAGAAATTACTGACGCACTCTTCTGTGCTCTTTCCCCACAACATGCGACGTGATTGTTAGTTGTCTTGGGTTGCATTATTAAAGCCATCCTCAGACTCATTAGCAATTTGGCCTGAAATACCAAGAACTTGGATACCATCTGAAGAGAGTTATATGCAGGATGATAATGAAGTATTTATTGCTGTTTCTGGAACCACAAAGTTCCATAATTTTAATTACTCTTGAGCCTTTGGGAGTAATACAGCTGAAAAAAAGCAGTTCTAGAGAGTCGAAAAACACTTCTATACCTCCTACAACCTACGTTCACATATAGCCGTGGAATTTTATGCTCACTTGTCCGCAAATCAGAAAAGTTGATTTGTGGTGCCAGCTGACTATGCCAGCAGTTTCTGATGCCAGATTGTGAGGTCCTATCTCCATATGAAATAGCAATATTGCAATCCCCTCCTGGCTGCTTCTCCAGGCTGGTCGGGTCATGAAACTGACTGTCAAAGATCCAACATTAGTGCGTGTTCTCAAGGCGACACTGAAGAGGTGGCCAACAGAGAAATTGCTGTTAGAGTTCAAAGCATTTTTAATCCATAAACATGAGCTGTTTGCTCGTAAAGGATCTCTTCTGGGAAAATCATATTGCTACTCCTAAAGGAGCTTGCTGAGTCACGTTAACTATGTTATATGCAGCTTAGGCAGGGATCGCGTGCATGAACATTTTAGTCATGCATTTTGGTTTTAGTCGTTCATTGTGGCTTGGAAATTACGGCAGCATAAAAAAGCCCCATAAATGGACAAATTACCTGCCAAGCTATGTGACACTGCCTGCTGAAAGCCCCAGCGTTCCCTGAGCAATGCCCAAGAAGCAACAGTCCAGAGCCTGTATTGATTTCTGAAGGCTGCTTCAGACAGAAAATTAGCTTCCTAATTGGAGTAAACTCATATTGAGAATGCCTTAATGGGATTTCATCCTCCTTAGAAACACCTACTGCCTCAGCCTCTGCTCCCTGCTGAAGATATCTGCGGTTGCTGCCTACCAGCAGCCCTAAAGGCAGAACTGCCCTCCTGGCTGATGAGTTCAAGGATCTGACAAAAGCAGCCTCATTTGAAGTGTCACACTGTGCCATCCTGTCCCTGAGCAAGTAATCAGACTGGACACTGTTGCAAGCAGCCAAAGAGATCTTGAAATAGTTTATACTCGCCGTGTTCCTCATAACTCAGTGTTGTGCATCTGTTCTGATAGTTGGAGTCTGCCTGAGCTTCAATGACACATCATCTCAAGTTGCTCCTCGTATCAATTCCACCTTGATCTGTCTGATAAATTCTCATACAAGCAAGTACGGGCTTTGGGTTTTAATCTGCATCACAGTCTATCATATGACAAACAACCTATATGCTAGAAACAGTGAGGCTGGGCAATGTGTGCTCGTGAATAACTATCGAGATTATGGCCCCTGACTGAGATGGAGCACTGCACTCGAAGGACAGGCTGGGTGCTGCATTGTTGAGTAGCTGAAGAGACATCAGCGTCCAAGCATTACTGTCCTGGAGCATGTGCATCCCTCTTACCTCCTCATTCGCATTCCAGCCAGTGCCAGACATTGATGCGGTTGTTTGAGGAGGAAAGTGCTCATGTTAGGTCACAGCCCACAGCCACTGTCCCCAAGATCTCTGAACTGCTGAACAACACAGGGAAGTCACAAGAGGATGTCACAAGTCAACTAGACAGATGTCATGCAACGTGGGAGGAAAAGAACCATGTATGAGGGCAAAACTTGGGTTTGGGTGGTGTGAATTTGGATGGAGGAAGCCTTGTGCCATTCCTTCTTTGTGCAAAAATATTTATTTGTTCTTGGTCTCCATGCATGCTGCAGAGGCCAGGGGGATGAGGGAGGTGGTAGCCTTGTTCACGTTACCAGCAACGAAAAGTTATTCTG
Source organism: Cuculus canorus (assembly GCF_017976375.1). NCBI lineage: Eukaryota > Metazoa > Chordata > Aves > Cuculiformes > Cuculidae > Cuculus > Cuculus canorus. The sequence continues at coordinate 129,912 of NC_071415.1, read as the reverse complement.
ACTTGCCTTTGGCAGCCCCAGATCTCTATGTCCTGCTTTATGAATGTAAAACTTGCATTGGAGATGGGAGGGAGAGCACCCGTGTGCTAGGTGGGAATGGGTCCTTCTACTTGGTTTGGTTTTTGAGGATAAAACACTAAATCTTCTCTGTAAGGTACTGTTAGGCCTCGGTACTGTGTGAGGGACACAAAACACACCTTCTTAGTGACTGAAAGATTGGGAGTAGGCCCTTGTTGTGACCGTGCTGGGAAAGAGAACAGAGACTGCTGCAGAAAAAATGACCCTAACAGCGCTCTTGCTGTTCCCTGTTTGAGACCTAGTTCTCAGAAAGATGCTGACCATCCACAGCTTGTGACACCCCCATGGTGGCCTGTCACATCAGGGAAAATCTAATTATTTCTTTAATACGCAACTCCAGAGCTAGTATCGTGGTGCTGTGAGCACATTGTCAGCTGCTAAACATGTACTAGGTGCTGGTTTTTATGGTGGGTGCTCTGTAGACCTAATGAGTGTTTGGCTTTCTTGCACATTTTCTCTGCATTTTGGTGCTGTCTGCTTTGTTCCTCCTGGTCTGTATTTGCTGTCCCTGTTTCTTGTCTCTGGCTGTCATTGCTCTGCTTTTCCAGACTTACCCACTATGTTGGACCTGACACCAGGAGCTCACTTTTATCTTTCCTCTTAAGTGCAAGAGAGAAGAGAGAGGAAAAAATGGTACACACTGAGAAATGTTGTGCATCTTGTTTGGGAAAAGCACTAAAGTAAGCTTGAAAGGGGTATGGAAATCTCATACTTTCTTTTCCAGGCATATACTGATGGTTTTAGTCATTTGTTCATCTCTGCTGCTCCAATACTGGGAATTACAAGCCAGAAATATTGAAGTGATCAATAAAAAATGGTGAAAGGAATAAACATTGAGCATGCTGTTGTGGCTGGCGTAGGGACTCAGCTCTGAGCAGTCAGCCCATCTGTTGGTTCATACAGTCTCACAATATCAGACCATCTGCCTGCTCCTCTTGTGCTGCAGTGTGAAAAAACTGGGAGAGAGAGGGAGACCACAGAGCTGTTAGAGATATTTCTCCAGACAGAGTAAGCTTCATGATCCTAATAGCCGTCAGAGATACCTAAAACTACCTGTTACTGTAAAACAAATATTCAGTCAAAGTAGATAAAGGGCAGGCAACCAGGCAAAGGGACCATATGATAAATACCTGTAACTGCCCAAGTGAGAGAAGAAATGCCAGCTGTTTTGGTATTGTACAGCTTTAGTTCCTCATTAGTTTCTTAGTTTTCAAAATTGAAGTGGAGCTATGAATCATAAAATTGTTCTCTTCTACATGATCGTTGGAACTGGATGACCTTTATGGTCCCTTCCAACCCAAACCTCTCTGTGATGATGTGTTTTCTATGATTTCTTATGGCTTGGGCATTGAGCTTGGTTCTGAACTTAATCTGGTGTGTGATGCTGAGTAGATCTTTGCGTCTATATTACACAGAATCACCAGGTTGGAAAGAACCTACTGCATCATTGAGTCCAAACATTCCTAACACTCCCTAAACCATGTCCCTCAGCACTTCATCCACCCGTTCCTTAAACACCTCCAGGGAAGGCGACTCGACCCTCTCCCTGGGCAGCCGTTCCAGGGCCCAATGACTCTTTCTGTGAAGAATTTTTTTCTGATATCCAACCTGACCCTCCCCTGGTGCAGCTTGAGGCCATTCCCTCTTGTCCTGTCCCCTGTCACTTGGGAGAAGAGCCCAGCACCCTCCTCTCCACAATCTCCTTTCAGGCAGTTGTAGACAGTAATAAGGTCTCCCCTCAGCCTCCTCCTCTCCAGGATAAACAACCCCAGCTCTCTCAGCCGCTCCTCGTAAGACTTGTTCTCCAGCCCCTTCACCAGCTTTGTTGCTCTTCTCTGGACACACTCCAGAGCCTCAACATCCTTCTTGTGGTGAGGGGTCCAGAAATGAACACAGTATTCGAGGTGCGGTCTCACCAGTGCCGAGTACAGAGGGAGAGTATTCTCTTTCTTCCCGGTGTAGTAGTAACATAGCAAGAGAGCAATATAGTGGAAAAGACTACAAAAAACACTCTATATCAGGGCCTACCCCATATGCCTTAATAAATATCTGTGGGTTAAATGTTCCCCTTTGAAGACCTACAGCGCAGGGCCTGTGCTGTTCTTCCACCCTCAGTGCTGTGCTGAGAAATGAACTATGGCCAGACCTTGCCCACAGCAGAGAATCAGTCTTCCCCACGTCTTTGACACCACCAGCATGAAAAGAAAGACTGTTAATTCTTTTTAGGAATTAGGAATTTAGCTTGGATTCTGCTATTAAGTGTGGTTTCATCCTTATATGTCTAATTAGCTTTCAAAAATAACTTCAATGATTCATAACAGGTGTGTAAGAAAACAGATAAAATGTTAGTAACACATTTCTTTTTCCTTACTCATCAACCTCCTAATACGGCTGCACAGGTACTTTTCTGTGGGGGTATGTGTACACCCTATTCTGCATATATTTAGATTTATGCAAGCAGAATATGAAATGTCGGAGAAGACACTGCTTTGGAAAATGTCCAATTCTTGTGGGAGACCCAGTTACACTTCTTTTCACTGGGTGCAGGTCTCTGAGTGGTCCTTTTAGAAAAATTTATCCTCTTTTTTTTCTCCTCAGAACAGCTGTTCAGTACACAAAAAAAGGAAGTTATTTTTTTTAACTTGGCTGTTAGAAGTTTCATTTGTCTCTTTTCCAGCATGAAATCTGTTCTGCGTTGTCCTTCTCATACAAAAAAAGTATTCCCTGTCTTTGACCATAACTGTCAAATTCTTCTCTCTCTCTCTTTAATTTTTATGATAACTTTTTTGAGCCGGGGCTGGCAGGGGAGGGATGAGCGGTGCACATAGGCTTCTGCAGGTGGGTGCAACGTCAATACATGTGGTGACACGGTGACTTCTTTGTTTTGTTCTTTGTTTCCTACAATGATCCTAATATTTCTTTTCAGCTTTTCTTAATCTCTGCAGAGCAGTGAATTAATGTTTTCATAGAAGTGTCTGTCATCGCTCCAAGAACTCTATCCTGAGGGGTAACATCTAATTCAGAACCCATCACTGTATATGTAAAGGTAGGATTGCTCTTCGTGTTCACCACTTCGCTTTCATCAACACTGAGTATTACCTGCTGTTTTCTCTCAGTGACTGCAAAAGTTTTGTGGATGGTTTAGATGCCTGTAGTATATCCAGTATCTTTAAAGTTGTCAAGCGCCATTTGCCCTTTTAGCTGAATCTCTGCATTTCTTTTAATCAGCTCTTGTTTTTCTTGCATTCCTTTCTTCACAAGGTCTTTTTCAAAACCTCTGCTGCTTCTGCAAGGATGCTGCATCTCTGTTAGTCATGGATAAAAGGTATCACTTCCTAACATTTGAAGCAAGTGCCCCACACCACTCAGGAATAAGTAAAGGGTTACAAGTTTCCCAACTAATTTCTCCGTGCGCTTAAAGTTTGTCCACATTTTAGTCTGCATCATACTGAGAATGGTGTTTTCTCAGTTGTAGCGTTCCTACTCTTTTGTTTTCTGTCCCTATAGCTTCTCTAATACATGTTTTAACCCTGCTACTGTAAGCCATCCCAAGGGATGATCACTATTATTATGCTGTATTTTTGTATCTGAGCATGGAATCCATCCACAGAGATAGTGTTGCTGATTAATGACATTACCTTGTTATTCTGATTCAGTTTTAGTACATGACATCTGCTTTGTCTTTCAGTGTAATCAGTACCAAGACATTATTGTCCCACTAATTATCTTTCTTCCATCAAATTTCTGGTACACCTATTATGTCAGTACCCATTAAAATCAAGCATCTAGTCTCTCTTCTCATTAATTGCTGTTGTAGCGCTGCCTTAGAAACATGTATAAATTTGGCTCAGCTTTCTCTTTTTCCATGCTCTGTTTAGGTGAGACTTTATTTGTTTATTTGCTGTTTGTCATGTGCTATCTTAGTTTTTCCAGCTACTTTTTAGACTATACAGAATTCTTATTGCATCATCTCTACAGGATACATCGTCATGAGCTGTGTAGAGGACACGCAAAAGGCGTTTTCCACCTCTGCCAGTACAGTCTTTAGTTTAAAAAGTCCCCTGTAACATTTTGGACTGCTAAACGCTCCCTGGCAGTGAGCATTTTGCTTCTGCAAGGTTTTGCCTTGCCTCCCCCTCTATGGTCTCTAAAAGGTCTTGTTTATTTTATGCGTGTGAATTTCCCTATTAACAAGTAAAAAGCACTGTAATGTAAGCAGTTGCTGATGACCTGCTGCTTTGCCATTCTTTGCAGATATTATTCCACAGATATCACAGCTGAAGCAAGTGAGGTCCTCCAGAGTATTAGAGTAACTTTGATCAGATTATACCATATGTGTAAGGAGTTTATCCCATGAATCCTGTCCTGTGCTGGTGTGGCCATCTCTAAATTTTGAGCCAAGTCTGACCTTTCAGCCTATTCCTGAAGCAACTTCCCAAGAGGTCTCCTCAGGCCAGAGTACCTCATTTTTGTGCTGCAGGCACTTCAGGTGCTTGGAAAGTGCCAGGCTCTCAGCCTTGGTGAACACCATCCCGAAAACTCTTCGGGGCTCGCCTGTCATCTCCTTGCTCTTCCCTAGCAATGTTCTTCCAGGGCAAATGCTGCTTCCAACTGATTTCCACAGTATATATCTCAGCCTTCAACTACAGAAGGAGTTTGGCTGGTCACGACTCCTTGTCCTCCAGCTCTCCGTGTCGCTGTAGCTGACAGCTGACATTTCTACATTTATAGAAGAATGAGGGAGTTTGAATCCCCACACAGCTTTAGGCACGGGGAGGAACAGACCTGTATATACATGTGGTGTAGACTGGATATTAGAAAATATCACTCCCCTGAAAGCATTTTCAGGCATTGGAACAGGCTGGAGGGATTTCAAAGACATGTAGATGTGGTACTTAGGGACATGGTTTAGTGGTGGACTTGGCAGTGTGAAGGTTATGTTTGGACCCAATGATATTGAAGGTCTTTTCTGTGATTCTGTGTTATGTTAGCCAGTAAAATCATCTATCGGGACATTTGATGGGATATATCGCTATCTTTTGCTTTCCATTGTGGTGCCGTTGTTTCCAAACATAATATGTGGCATTGGTTCCTTCCTTTTGAATGTTTCTTCCTCTTGGAAGTCCACCTGGGCACAGATTTGAAGCAATGAGAAAGGGGAGCTCGAAGGTGCACCTAAAATATGAGATGAGAGGAGAGTGGTGGAGTGTGTCCCAGCCAGAGCGTTCGGGGTGGGCACTGCGTCAGGGAGCTTTACAGTCAGCTGATATAGTAAGGTTTTCAGCAGCCCAAAGGGAGAGGAAACGTTGCAAGCAACAGTCAAAAATGGACTGAGTAGCTGAGAACAAAGCGTACTTTTCAGTGTAATGCATAAGTCTCCCTCACTAAACACGTTACCCTTTACTTCTTCAGACATCAAAATAATTGGCAGGAACAAAACTCGCATTAAGTTTTGTGGAGAAGATCCCAGGAGCAATTCAGCTACTGTGGCAGTTTCCTTCCAAATCCTTTTGGAAATACTTTCTATCTTACTGCTCACATCTGTAATGAAAACTAGAAAACAGAACCCTTCCGAGATCCAACAACATCTGCTCTGTGAGAGCCCGTTAAAAGTCCTGGCCAATCTAACCAGCTATTGTCCTATCATCCCTTACCAATAGCGAGTGGAAACTGTCATATTAAATATTTGTGGACACAAAAAATGTGGGTTTTTTTCTAGTTATTATCTACCATCACCAAGCTGATTTTGTTAAGCAGATTTGGCACTAACAGCCAGCAATAGCTAATAAATTCAATGTTAAGCTTACAGGGCTCTGACAGATTGTTGGCAGCTGCCTTAAATGCAGGGAAGAGCTCTCTTAGTGTGGGTTGGAAATGCTTATTTATACCATTCTGTGGGTCTGCTTGCCCCAAATTCTGCTGCCTCCTTTTAGTAGATGTCATCGGTGCAATATACATAAAGGGTATAATAACTGATCAGAAATATTGTATCCTGTGGCATTAGAGATCAGGACAAATGGATTAAAGATAGGAAGCTCAAGCATAAGCTATTGCATTTTTACAGTAAGAACAAGAAATATTTTCATTTATGGATGCAAGATTTGTGCCAGGGATGTAGCCAGGCCTCACCATAGATGTTTTTATGTGACTGTTTCAGTGATTTGCTTTTCTATGCTAAGACGGTTTTAAATATTATGCAGATGTCTTATACTGATTTGCTGATATTTGATGAGGGACTGTAGGACAGACTGGCTGCACAACTAGGCTAAGTTCGGTCTTAGGCTTCCTTTTAACGTGCCTTAAAAGCAGAAAATGATGTGTTTAGAAGTAGGCATAGACTTCAACAGCGTGTATTTCGCTTAGAAGCTGCTTAGAGAGAGGTCTTTGGATCAGAGAAAACCAACTGGAAGAAAGCTTCAGCAAAGCTGAGTGCTCAGTCGGAGTAACAGAGCAGGTACACGTGGAAACCTTTTAGATTCCTTCGAAACCTTGAACAACTCTGTTTTAGTTGCAATGCCAAAATTGTGTATAGAAACTGAATAAGCCGAACTCTCATTGTGCAGATAAGTTTAGTCAAAAAATTCCCGGTTACACAATGGAGTGTGAAAACCACAATGGATCTGTATAACTGAACTCCACGTTTCATATTCAATGCATTTTCTCATACCTCGTTTACTTGGAAGAAGAATCAAGAACCTATCCCAGCACTGTGTGTAACTAAGTAGTTGATAAGCCTATGACCATTAAAGTCAATGCTGAGTGAGGGGATGAAATAATTAAAGGAGTAGGAAGTCCTTTCTAACTGGAAAAAAAGGAGAAAGGAAGTCAAGAAGTTGGTTTGTGCAGTGAAAGTGAGTTGGGCATTGTTGACGCAGTAGCTGGACAGTATGAAACTGATGGTGAAAAATTCAGATTAGCTGTGTTGCAGTGTCCACCTTGATCCACAGCTGCTCATGAGTCGGATGGTCAGCACTTTCCACCTCTGTCTGAGCATCTCCCTCTCTTTCTGTCAACAACTCCATGGCAACATTGCCAAAATTGTTATAAGTTTCTTTATACGACTATACCAAAAGTCTTCCTTCCTCAAAAAGGGAAAATAGAATAGTCTAGAAATACACACTGACATCTTGCAGCAACTCTAAAATTCAATTTTAAAAAACTGACAGCATTTCACAGACCCAAAAGAAATCCTTAAAGTAAAGCACTAAATGCTGCTTTGGAAAGTGTGTGGGTGATGCAAACAAGCATTATGCACCATAACGAACTCTCACAGAATATGGATAAAGCACAAAACATCCCGTTGCCTTTACAACAGACACATTGTTCTTGTTTTGAGGCTGTCTCCTGAAGGTGTCATGAAATGCCCACCAGTCCCTGCACTGGGAAAGGCAGTTAGCTACCATTCCCCAGGTTACTTTTTTGGTGGTTCTGATGTCTTTATCAATGTTCATCATATCTTCTCTCACACGTATCTCCCTTGGGCTGGAGAGTTTTAGTCTCGTCCTTGTACAGAACTTCCCAGAACTCTGATTATCCTTGCTGCTGTTCTGTAAGCTGGACTGAAAGGGACAGAACACCACACTGTATTTGATAGAAGTTGAAGCGCTCAGATGTATACAGTCCTCGTACAACAGGATGATCTCTGCGCTCTTCTCAAGTCCTTTCCTAATTCTTTCTAACAGATAGTTTGCTTTTTGACTGCCACTGAGTATTGAGCCAGTGGTTTCACAAGAACAGCTGTGCCCCAAGGTCCCATTTGTGTGTGCGAGATTCAGCTCAGAGCCCATTAGTGGCAGTAATCCCGGGATTGTTCTTCCCTTACGTGCCTAATTTATTTAGGTTTACTTACAATGAATTTCACAGAGACTGTCTCTGTTACTTTTTCTCTCGCTGAAATAACCTGCTGCTTTTCTAAGGGTAATTGTCCTTCTCTTTCCATTTGTTCAGCCAATCAGCAGTTCAGACAAAGTAAGAACAATTGGTCCTTACACTGATTCTTGCCTCTCTGTCAGAGCTGATAAAGGCACCGTGAGCTCAAAAGGTTTTGCGACTGTCTCAGTTATCTAAGAAATGGATCGCTTCTTTGTACAAACATGTATTTCCATCTGCCCTTTGGGTCCTCCCGCAGCTCACTGTTAGTGTGGAGGGGACTGCGAGGCTCACGCACCTCTTCCTTCCACTGTGGACAGAGCACTCTGTCTTGAACACGGAGCAGGATGGGCTCAACTGCTCACTTTGTTAATTGAATTTCCTTCATTTTTCTCCTGATAAATATTATTTTGAAATACGGGTTAAATTGCTATTGAGAATTTACAACTCCACTATCAGGGTGAAGAAAAGCTTTGCAGCCTGCCTCTTTCTGCACCCTGGAATATTTCTTTTTTGGAGGGTAAATCAAACAAACGAGCATCTACACGACTCCCTCTCACAAAGAGACATTTGATACTGTGACTGCAGTTTTCTGACCATAAATGTCTTCACGGCCTGAGGAAACCATGTAGTTTGTCCTTCCTCTCTAGAGGAGGAAGGGCAACGTCTGTATTACAATATAAATCTCTTTTGTTTGTTTTTGAAAAAATCCAGGTGACTGAAGAGAAAATGCATCAGAGAAATGACAGATCTGCATATACTGTGTAAACAGCTGTCTTAAACCCCTGGCATTTGTTTCACCTGCATCTGTGTAATGTGGGTGACACTCAGGTCCTGTGTGCTTGGGCAGTAATGTTTCCTCTGGCACTGAAGTACAACAAGAAACAATACTGATGCAATTTGTAAAATAGGACGAAGCCTCGACTGTATTGTCTTACCTTTTTCAGAAGCCGGGGCAAGGTCAATAAAACTTCGACATTTTTCACCTTTAAAAGAAAAGGATTATTTTAGGAGACAGAAGTTGACTGGTTTTCCTCTGCCTCCTCTTTCTGTCTGGTGTTTCTGCCATCGTTCCCACCGGAGACTCTACAGGAGCTCTGGTTTGTCTCACATTGAGAGCAGATATTTACCCACGCCTCCAGAATTGCTACGCTCAAAGGCTGGGCTCTCTCTTAGGATTACAGTCCCTTCATGACAACTATGAAACACAGCTAGTGAAGAAAATGGTTTTCCCTGATGTTTGGGTCCCTGTTGGGTCAGCGATGCTCTTTTACAAGGCCAGAGCGGTGTCGCACTCCAGATGGAACAACACTGGGAAAGCACAGGTCTCTTTCACCAACACTTTTGCCCTCCTCGTCATCAGGACAATGTGTGCGCCCCACCAGAGTCTGATCAAACCTCCCAGTGCCAGGAAGCATTGCCATGGGCACAGATGTCTCAATAGACAGATAGGACACATGTGACTGGGACAAACAAAACCTGAAACACAAAGCAAGCAAGCAATTGCATAGCGTTTAAAAAACACTGTTAAAAATCGGGCAAATGCTATGGCCATCACCGCCCTGTGCCACTCCCTCTGCTTTGTGGCTGCTGCATCCGTTTGTCAATGGAAACTAAATTTTCTCTGTTTAGCACTCCACCTCCGTTTTTGCAGGCATGTTGAGAAGCATATTGCTTCTGGGGAGGGAATGTATCGTAAGGGTGGATGTTTTGACCTTTCTTTGTACTTCTTCAGGCAATCAGAGATTATAAAATAATCTTCTGCTCTAGGTGCACCCATCCACCAAGTGCATGTGTTTCCCTCCACAAGCTCTGTTCCAAGGTGTCCGATGCCTGCTGCCTCGAGCAATCGGAGCACAGCGTGCCTAACAGTGGTAATGGAGAAGAACCCGTTTTGCCCTTTAAGACTTCGATTGACACAAAGACAGCTTCAGGAGGAGGTTTATTTATTAGTTTTGCTCAATTTTAAGTGTGCAGTCTAAAGACTGATTTAGGAAATACGAGCCATTAAAAAACAATAAGCAGTGAAATGCTGTAGTGATGTTGAAGTCACTGTGTAATTTTTTCTGTGTACAAACCACTATAAAATGTTAATCTTTCTGGTGTCTTTGTTGGCCAGATTGAGATAAATGTAACCATTCAAATGATAACTGTGCTGAAATAACGTTCTATTATTATAGTGCTATTGTTACCACATTTATTTATGTTTTCCAGTTTTAAACCTGTGCTAAATATGCTAAAAAGTGTTGTGTACGTAGCCTGCAGTCTGTTTGTCTAGGTATAAGTTGCTATAAAAGAAGAGGTTCACCTGACACTGAAACAAACCTTCCGTGATCTCCATGGCATAGAGAAGGCTCTCTACTCTGTCAATCCAGGCACTGGCAAGAGGACAGTCAAGAAAATGAAGTGACATGACTTATCAAAGCACCATCTTTGTTTCCTAAGAGGCAGGTACTGAGCAGATGAGTAAGTTATTAAGTTTTGGGGCAGATAGACGGACAGATACCCGGCGGATGACAGAAATCACAGCATCCCGAAAGTGTTGTGTTGAAGGACCTTGCAGGTCTGTTGTCCAGCCTCCTGTTCAGAGCAGGACTATCACTAACTCCTGATCACGTCAGTTGTGATTTCACTCAACCAAATTTTGAAGTACTTGAAGGATGATGATAACCATTCTTTAGTGACTCCAAGGATGGAGTTACTCCTCCGCTCTGATCCCAGGGTTGTTCTACCCTTCTAGAGGAGTGTTTCCTTATGCCCAACCTGAACTTCTCTGGCTGCAATGTCATCTTTGTAGTCATCCTTTCTCTTTTTGTAGGGACATGAGAAGCTCATCTTCCCCAGCTTCTTTTCACATGCGTTGTACTTTTGGCCCCTCACCAAACAAGATAAAGAGATGCAGCATAAAAGATACTTGCTGCAAGTAGGAATCATTCTCATCCAGAAACTCTGAATATTAGGGCACGAGGTGTGTCAGGAATGCATTGACATAAAATCAAGCGAATATCAGGAGAGGGACCCTTAGTTTTGAACTTGATATAAGCAGATTAAGATGGATTTTTATTCCGGCTATACGGATCTGAGGTTTGGGTTTGTTTTCTGTGGGTTTTTTTTTTCACATGTAAGCTATTACTTTCATTGCAGTTCTATCTTAACCTGACTTCAAACTAACTGCCTAGCACTGAGTCATCTCACACCTGTGGCTGCAGTGAATCCAAAGCCGTATTACTGGAAACCTTTAACAAATATCCAACTCTCTAGGACGTTATCCCAAGACAGCCAAAGGGAATGGCGTTTGCTGCTACAGAAACCGCACAGGCTGTTCGGAGAGCTGGAGACACACGGTGCCTTTCAAATAAATGGTAAGGTACAAAGCCTTTCTGGAATGTCTGGGTACTGAGGAAGCGATTTTCACCGTAGTGTTTGACTGTAGGTACTTTGTCTGTGGGACGGATATAGAGAGTGTGATCACAAGCTATTTGTAGGAATGCGCATCCTCATCCTCGAATCAGCTTGCTCAGAAAACCATCCCTCCCAGGAGACCTGGCTATGGCTGAGCCCTCCAGTTTAAATAATATGGATAAAAATGTCCAGTAAAAGACCTTTTGGAGCCACAGCACAGAGAGTGATTGTAGGTTGGAGACAGAGAAAAGCCTAGAGGGAGGTCACTTCACTTTCAGCAGCTGATATCTGGGTTGGTCATGGTTTATTGCTAAAGGCTGTGGTAGGAACTGCTTAAGCAGCTCCTGATGAAGAACACTTGCTCTTGTTATTCCTGTTGCTGGAGCGCTGGAAAGCTCTCCTCCATTTTCAGTGGTAACCACCGGTGGTATTTATAGACCACATTCATACTTCAACATACAAACATGCATCTCACTGAGAATTGAAGATGTCAGCAGTGCTTTCACTGCTCCTCTTAGGATTTATTCTAAGTTATTTTTGGGTATCTTGTATAACTGATCTCTTAAGCCCTCTTAAGTTTAATTTTAGGCTTGGCAGAGTTTATCCTGCTGTGCTGCCCTTTTCCAGATGCATTTTCTCCTCGTAACCAGGCTCCTGGAGAGTCTTCAGAGAATACAGGAAGGGCTGTTTAGAGATGCAACAAGAACAGTGTCTAGGATTCATTCTCCTAATGCTCTGGCCTTCACCCAGTTGCAGCAGCAATTCTGACAGAAGAGAAAGCCAAGGAGTGATCTCTCCTGCACATAACTCACATAGAAAGAAGAGATGTGACCTGTCTTGAATGTTCTCTGCTTCCATGCAGGAACAGTGGCCGTGTGCAGTGCGCGTGAAGCTCTCTGGAGCTCAGAAGTGTAAGGGAGCTGCTGGAGTCACAGAATCACAGAATCACAGAATCACCAGGTTGGAAAGGACCCATTGGATCATCGAGTCCAACCATTCCTAACACTCCCTAAACCATGTCCCCAAGCACTTCATCCACCCGTTCCTTAAACACCTCCAGGGAAGGCGACTCAACCACCTCCCTGGGCAGCCTCTGCCAGTGCCCAATGAGTCTTTCTGTGAAGAATTTTTTTCTGATATCCAACCTGACCCTCCCCTGGCGCAGCTTCAGGCCATTCCCTCTTGTCCTGTCCTCAGTCACTTGGGAGAAGAGCCCAGCTCCCTCCTCTCCACAACCTCCTTTCAGGTAGTTGTAGAGAGTAATAAGGTCTCCCCTCAGCCTCCTCTTCTCCAGGCTAAACAACCCCAGCTCTCTCAGCCGCTCCTCATAAGACTTGTTCTCCAGCTCCTCACCAGCTTTGTTGCTCTTCTCTGGACACGCTCCAGAGCCTCAACATCCTTCTTGTGGTGAGGGGTCCAGAACTGAACACAGTATTCAAGGTGCGGTCTCACCAGTGCTGAGTACAGAGGGAGAATAACCTCCCTGGACCTGCTGGTGACCCCAAGTCCAAGGAGAGAGGACTGATTGACCACCTAAACATCAATAAGAGCTAGGTAATGGCTTCTTCTCTGGCTTCCCAGGGGTGAAGTAGAAACATCCATGCAAGCCCTTGCAAATGCGTTCCTTCATCATCACACTGGCTCTGGATGGGCTCAGTTGTGTCTCTGCTGGGCTCCCTTAGAAGGAGGCATGGGTCATGAGGGCCTGGAGGTCTGGATACCAGCAACTGGAAAGCCCTGAATTTGTATATGTTTTTCTCTAATTAATCCTAATTAATTAATCTAATCCTGCATATACATACACGTATGTGTGTATATTTATAACTCGCTGTGGAGCTTCAGGCTGAACCAGCCAGAGAGTAGGAGGAGGTATATCTGGTGGCTACGTGGCCCTTGTTAATATCTGAGAGACCGTTAGAGTGATGTAGTTTTACGTCTACGTGGGGAAGGGGGTTGTATGGTTCACTAATCTTCAGAGCTGCTCAACAAATTGGAGCAAGAGAAGCGAGCTTGCTGATGGGAGTAGTGTTTCTGAGATGGGCTGGGAGGAGACCTCATCGTTCTCTATAGCTCCCTGAAAGGAGGTTGTGGTGATGTGGGTGTTGGTCTCTTCTCCCAAGTAAGAAGTGATAGGAGGAGGGCAAACAGCCTCATGTTGCAGCAGAGGAGGTTTAGATTGGATATCAGGAAAAATGTTTTTACTGCAATGGTTGTCAAGCACTGGCTGAGGGACGTGGTGGAGTCAAAATCCCTGGAGGGATTTAAAAGCTGTGGTGCTTAGGGATGTTGTTTAGTGGGACTTGGCAGTGCTAGGCTTCCAGTTGGACTTGATGATCTTAAAGGTCTTTTGCAACCTAAATGGTTCTATGATTCTATTCTAAATTTATAACATGGCTGTTGCAAGAACAAGGACCAGAAGCTGGTGTCCTGGATCATACTTATTAGTCCTATGTTTCTGTATTCTTGCCTCTCTGAGCCTGTGATAAATGTCTCATTAATAACCAGGGCAGCAATATAAAAACAACTCTGAAAAATCCTAGTTTGTATGTCTTCCAGCCACACAGTTTCAAAATATTCCAGTTAATTTCACTTAAAAGAAATCCGGTAGCTCTCTCTGAAAGAATTATCTCTGTTACAACTCTGCTTTTCATCTTGCAAAAAAAAAAAGAAAAAGCTGTCTGTATTCACTTACTCTGCATAAAATTTTACGAGTTCAAAAGTACAGTTCTAATGGAAATTTAAACGATTAAATTTCATTTAAACAGCATTCCCTTTTAGTAACACTCTGGCTCCCAGCCTACGAAAGACAAGGTCCCCTTTTTTTTCCCAATAAGCCCTTACAAATCTTTATCTTTCCCATTATATCCGGAGTCATGTGATTCTGATGAGGTTCCCACATCATCCATGGAGAGTAAAATCATTGTATTTGTCTAAAAAAAGATATAACCCTCAAGGGATCCCAGCCTCAACACGGCTGAGGACTGCAACACAACTTCAGTGAACTAAAGTACTGCGTTAGGGAAAATACAGGTTAATAAGCTCACTCATACTGAGTTGTATCAGGTTAATTAACAAGTGAAGTATTTTGATTAAGCTGATCCCAGATAGAGCATTTAACTGCTTTTTTTTTCTAATGAAAAATCGAGTATTAATCTGCAAAATCAACATTTTCCAGTTGACCTTGTTGATTTTGCTGGGATGATACTTTTCCTGAAAAATAATCAAGCTCACACAGAATTACATTGAAATATGTCTTGAACTGTGGAAACAATTGTTTTCCCTCACTCTGACTGCTGCCATTCATAGCTGCTGCCCTTACTGTGACATAAGAATTTGCTCAACTTCTCAGCCCCTGCTGAGATAACTCACGATCTTTTTCCCTTTTGGGATTTACAGTCTGAATGCTATGTAACTGTTCCCTTCAGTAATCTCAAACTCTTAAAACTTCCTGCCTTTTAAAGCGGAAAATGTGAAAGCTTTCAACTTTGTCATTTCAGGCATGCATTTTTTTTTCCCTCAATTCACATATTCACAAAGAGGCAGCAATAATTTTATCAGAGAAGTATCATCCCACTCTGAGGTTTTCCCTGTGGCTTGTTGGGGTAATAAATAGCTATGCAGGAGGCAAAAGGTGCAGCAGAAAAGGGAACAGCCCAGCGTGTTTGTGCTGACTGGGACTATGTGCCATGGCAACTGCGTTTTCTGCACTGCAACTCTCCCTGATGTGAAAAATCTTGCACGATGTCTGAAATCACGGCTATTTGAAACACATCCAAGTCACAAGACTCATCAGATCATCTTGGTAAGACCTGATGGATGCGTACGCACACCTATCATTTGGAGAGCTGGAAAATAGCTCAGATTTTTAAATTAGTGGGAGAATCAAGGAAACAATGGGACCGAGAGAGGCTTTCTGGTGTTAATTTGTACCTGACTTTGTAAATCTGGAAAACATCAAAACAGGCAAAGAGTTTTGAGGCACTATAAGCATTTCCAAACAAAGAATGAGAAGAGGAGGGTTTTCACCTGTTTATCGCACCGGTGACCATCTGCTTCACTGTGCTTACTCTGTGCTAATGCAAATATGCCAAAATAAAATAAACCAATTGTCAAGGGTCCAGTATCTGTGGGACTATACGGTCTCCCCAAGAAACTGTGAACAACTGGAAAGAACACCCTTTGCAGAAGATGTAGCTGATATACACTTCATTGTATAAAGTCTGACACGCCTTCTATAATCTCCCATGAGATTGCGTTAGCAGTTCCATTCAGGCTGGTGATTAACAAAGATCAAAGGAGTAAGTAACCAATAAGACCCTAAAACCCTGGTTGTAGAAGAATTGTGGTTCAACAGCTCCCACTCTTTCCAATTATTAGCTGTGGATCAATGTGGATTATCTTTTAACCATGCCAGTGCTTCTCTCCAGATAATGCCCAGCTGGAGTATTTGCATTGGATCTGTGCCCTGGCTCTGGACTTACATAAGCAGAGCAGGCAGAGATGAAAGTCACTGACAGCAAAGAACGGAACTCCTTTTCACGGATGGGATTACTCCAGAAAAATGAATACATCAGAAGCTGACGTGTGCCGAAATGGAGGCAAAGACAGATTCAAGACAGAGCATGATTCTGATAGCATGGCACATCCCTGTGAACACCAGTCCTGAAGTTGTAGCTTGAAACATGTGCGAGTGACTGTAGGTAAGAGGCAAAGGGATTGCTGGAGGGGATGGGACCTTAAATGCCAGAGCTACATTAACCTGTTGTTCTTCTCCACATTTAGCATCATAACAGTATCTCCTCCCTGGCTTGCCCATCTGTCCTCTCTCTTTTCCTCTTAGCATAGACTCATAGAATAGTTCAGGTTGGAAGGGACCTTAAGGATCATCCAGTTCCGACCCCCCTGCCATGGGCAGGGACACCTCCCACTGGCTCAGGCTGCCCAAGGCCCATCCAACCTGGCCTTGAACACCTCCAGGGATGGGGCAGCCACAATTTCCCTGGGCAATCTGTGCCAGGGCCTCACCACTCTCATGATGAAGAAATTCCTCCTTATGTCTAGTGTAAATCCGCCCCTCTCCAGTTTATACCCACTGCCCCTCATCCTATCACTACAAGCCTTGGGGAACACTCCCTCCCCAAACTGCAGCTGCAATTCAAGCTGCCTGTTTCAAAGTCAACTGTAGAAACTTGCCCCACCTTCCCTACTGAAAGATGCTCGATTGTTTTTTGGCTTAAGCTGTCCTCTTTTTCCAGGCAGGGGCACCAAACTAGGAGCATGGAAACTTAGGTAACTTTGACCTTTCAGCCACAGACTTAAAAGAAGTCACCAAGATGGACATTCACACACCATACACTGCAAATAGACAGGTTTTGAAATCAAGGGGGAAAAGTCGTGCTTGCATTTCGTCTTGTGAACCTTATTTCGAAACTTGTACCTAATAACTTTGCAGCAAAGTCTGCTTTAGTATTTTTTGTCTGGCCAGGAGATTCAAAGTGAAATTGGGTGGAATGACAGTATGATGTGGTTTTTGGTCTCTCCAAATCTAGTAAGTCTAGTCGTGGGGGAGTGGCTCTGCTTCCCAACCCAGTTCCCACATTGTAAGCATAGTTTGTGTTCTTTTCCCTGCCCAAATACAAGTTAGAACACCGTAAAGTGAATTTTGTTTGCCTGTGCCTGTTCCACAAGCCATGTCATTCTGTAGAAATAACATCTGTTTCTCATTATTTATGCTTCCTGTATCATTTATAAGCCAGACCAGCAAAGATTTATACTACCATTTTGTTTACCAACAAGAACACTGCGTAATGTTACACCAATTATGATTAACAGAGGGTCCTGCTGGAAGCAACCCTCTTCCCCGGTAAGTCCTCATTTTGGGATCTCTCAGTAAGCCAGTTCTGTTAATTCCATATAAGAATAGTTTTAAAATCAGGATTGAGTCTGGTGTAATTTAAAAGCCATAAGGATACTGTGATGACTTGATATTCCATCCTGTATTTATTTCTGTACGCCTCTGTTCGTGTTTTGCACTAACTGGCAGCAGAGTAAGCACCTCAGTTCTCTTTGAAATATGGGACCTATGTGTTAGTCTTCAGCACTTTGATATTTATTCCATTTACAAGGAACAACCAGATCCCTCCTTAAACACTGCTAGGTTAAGTGCTTGAGGAAAGACACACCTAATGGGAAAGAAACATAATTTTGGCTCGTGAGATAAAGAATAACTTATCAAATAAGAAGCAGTTCACTGCCTAGTCCCTTACTTTGCTTTGTTGTGAGTCTCACTCTGCAGGGATGTTATTTCCACATTTTGTGTAAGATAGATGTTCATATAGCTAGTCTGTCTGGCAGATTCGGGAGAACCTAAAACCCAACATTTCCAGTTCCTATGGGCACAAAATATCTGCCACATCCTATAAAAACCTGAAGACCCATAATAAAGCAATGACCACCACCGAAACCACTAGTGTGTACCACAGGAAGAGTGCAAGAATCATCTCGAGGAACATGAACAGATCTGAAGACTCTTACCACACAGCTTAAATTCCTGTGGCCAGGCCTATCTTACCCTGTAAGCAAAAAACCAAGGATTTATTAGGAGGAATTCACAAGTGTTTTCCTGAAATGGACCCTTCCCTGTGTTGTAAAAGAAGGCAAAAAATTGTTCCTATCCCTGTTATCTAGCCTGAGGGAGATTTCTCTTCTGATCCCAAATTAGATCATCAGTTTAATGTTCAGTGCATGAGCAGACATACCAATTAGAGACTAAGAAATTGCAATAATGTCAATGGCAGCAAAGCAATCTCCTCACATACTGTCTCCAACCGTAGCCAATTTCTGATGCTTTAGAGAAGGCGTAAAACCCTCCAGAAAACAACATGATATACATCAGGTCAGCAACTATTTTTCTCTTGGCTCCCGCTGGTGACCGGTGGCAACCCTGAAGCGCGAATCATAGAGTCAACAGGTTGGATAAGACCTCTTGGATCATCGAGTCTAACATAGCCACAGTGTGAGCAATGCAGTCAAGCCATGACAGCTCCTTTCAGACTTCGTTAAGATACCAACATGCGGGACTTGGTCCAAGCTTCTCAGGCCAGAGACGTTCATCGTCTCTCATACAGTTGTTTGTCTGAACTGGAGAATTCACATTTCAGCCCGTGGATTTCCTTTGCCCACACTGCCCTCTGTGGAGGTGAAATCCAGAGGCACTTTCTGGGATCCCCTCCTCGGATTTTCACTTTTTTCCTCAATGACAAGTTACTTAATTAATAATTTTTTCTTGATATTTACCATACATACATAAGGTACCATAACATCCCCTCTAGATCTTCAATTTGTTGTACTAAAGTGGACCAGTTTTGACTTTTCTTTTCTTGAAGGAGAGTCTTCCTGAAGTACCATGGAAATCCCACCCTGCATCTATTTCACCTCCCTCTTTTTCTTACCATAACTATGCACGATGGCACCAGCAATGTGATGTGTTACCTGTGCTTTGCCCAGTGGTGGCAATTCGTCCCTAAAATAGCACCTTTCCTGTATATATCAGTGTTTTGCAGCTCACAGTCACCTGACAGTCAAACAGTGGCCCATAGTTTGTTTCTGGCTGTACTTGGTAACTATCTGGGACCTCACAGAATTTTACATCTTACAGTTTGGTGCTTTTAATGCTTTTTTTTTAGATTTTAAGACTATTCTTACAACTCTATCAGACTAACTCATGGTTTTAGTTATCCAGAAAGAATCTCTCCTCCAACCCCCCGCCATGGGCAGGGAAACATCCCACTGGATCAGGGGCTCCAAGCCTCATCCAACCTGGCCTGGAACACCTCCAGGGATGGGGCAGCCACCACTGCTCTGGGCAACCTGGGCCAGGGCCTCCCCACCCTCTCAGGAAAACATATCTTCCTAAGATCTCCTCTCAATCTCCCACCTTTCAGCTTAAAACCGTCAACCCTCATCCCATCCCTGCACTCCCCTCCCCAGCTTTCTCGTAGCCCGTTCAAGCACTGGAAGCTGCTCCAAGGTCTCCTCGGAGCCTTCTCTTCTCCAGGTTGAACAATCCCAACTCTCTCAGTCTGTCCTTGTGTGGGTGATACTTCAGCCCTCAGATCATCTCCGTGGCCTCCTCTGGACTCGCTCTGAGCTCATTGCCCTTCCTGTGCTGAGGACTCCAGACCTGGATGCAGGGCTCCAGTCGAGGCCTCCTGAGAGCAACAGAGGAGCAGAATTGCTTCTCTCAGCCTGCCGGTGACACAATATTCCCAGACTTTGTGTCAAAGCGCATGTAAAGTGTGCATTTAAAGCAGGATTATTCTCTTCAAATTAAGGCTTCTGTGTTAGAAACACAACTTCTTAGGCCGATCCCTTTTTGGTCAATGAGGAAAACACATAATCCCAGAGCTCAATTCATCCCATACGAGGAAGTATTTACCCTCCCCAAGAAGTACTCACTACTCTCTACTGATGGTAATGATGGTGATGATCAGTTTAGGCACAGGCATCTACATTTGCTAACATCTACAGGTTTGCTGTAAAATTTGTCTTCCCTGTTTTTTTTTTATGATTTAGGTGGCATGAGTTGTATCCCTAGATCTTTTTTCTAGATAGCTAATCTCAGCAATAAAGAATCTGCTCAAAACCAAATATGAGGACAACTAGAGGTATCCGATCTCCATTGTGATAATTTCCCTTTTCATATTACTCGCCATAGCCTTCTTATAAGACTGATCTTCAGTCAGTTTACAATCTCTGTATTTATCCCTATCCTAATAAATAAAAATCTGTGCCATAAATTTAAGCAAAAATTCTACCTACTTCAGTGTCTTTGTACTGTCATCCAGTGACTGGTATTTAGGGAAGAAGAAAGAGGTGGGTGTAGGGCAATTCTGCTCACTTGATCCCCTTGTGGTATCAGCACTGCATCAGTAGTTTGGGATTTCCTGGTCAGAAATTGTTCTCAAATCATCCTGTTAGTTACACCAAGTGGTGTTCCCTCCCTGGATCCATACCTTCCCCGGTTTTGGCCTTCATATATTCCCTTGCAGGGAGCTTTCTAAGAAGGAGTATTTATTTTTGTCTGTTATGCCTTATTGTTCTTAAATCACAGAAGCAGTCAACAATAATTCTTCTCTGATCTCTGTCATTCCCAGGTGATCCCCACCAATATCATAGCTCTCTGCACATCGTGCCTTTCTTCCAGTCCGAAGATCCTCCGGCTGTCTCGCGTTCCCCAGTGAGGAAGTGAGTCTGTATCTATCACCACACTGTTACCATTCTCTCTGTAGTTCTTCTGTCAAGAATTTTCAGTGGGACATTCCATCAAATGGTTTTTTTTTGTAAATCCATAGCGACTGGGTCTAATGCATTCCCCAGTCTAAGAAGTGATTCATCTTGTTAAAAGATTTGCCTTTACTAAACCCCGGCCTTTGATAAAACCTATTTGTTGCCACGTACGGAGTGCTTTCCCTGAAAACTGTGTTAAGGTTGCTGGGTCAAGTGGCCTGTATCATTTTTTTCCCAGTCTTCTTTGAATACAGAGATGTGCAGATTCTTGCTACTAAACCTTCGTTTTCATGTGCCAATTATTTCAACATCCTCAGATGGAGATGATCCAGGCCCCCCGGGTTCAGTTCCACCATAGCTGGAAATGTTAGCTGTAATATAGAGCTCTACCTCCTCAATTCCTTTTGCCACTCTTTCCTTCCTAAACTATTTAGAACTAGCAATTTTTACATTCCGGTCATGCGAATAAACCCGCCAGGTTTCAGTCATGCCAATTATATTGTATTTCTCATAATCCAGCAAAAATTCCCAGTTCCTCTTGCTTTTAATTATATCCTCACAAGGTGCTTCTCCCCGGTCTCTCTCTCTGGACAGGTGCCTACGGTGAATCACATATGCTTATTATCACGCGGTGGTGGGGGAGAAGGGTGATGTAGTACTGCTCTGGATCTGTGAAAGTGTATGGCAAGTTCTTGTGTTTCTATGTTACAGATTTATTCATTTCTGCAGGATACACCTCTCTCATTTTCTGGTTCCTTCTCAAATGTGCATTTAATGTCCGTATTTATGGTGCATTTTGATGCATCCCTACATACCAAGTAAGTTCCGCTCTACCGTTTACTCCTTAAAGAGTGCTGAGGAATGGGTGGTACAGAACATAAAAAGAGCTACAGACCCTTTGCCCTCAAGATATAATTTCAAGAATACGAAACAAACCTATGCATACCCATCCCTGATCTCTCTGACTTGTATGGAGCATGGTGAGCAACGCGGAAAGGCTTGTTGTTTAATTAAAAGGACAGCACTCCAAACACTCCTAGGCAGCTGCTTTTCCTTCTGAATGTGGATGTTATTACTGAGGCTGTTCATTAGCAACTAAACCAAGATCTTGGTTCATGATTTTTTTCTATTAAAATCAAAGCAAACACGCTATTGAACAAAAACTTGTGATTGCTTCCCAGCTCTCAACCCCCTCTAGCTCTCAGGATGTGCCACCTTATCTACTCCGTGTGTTAACTTCTACGTGGCATGTATGTTCTTGAGTCACTTTACCACTGCTGATAGCGCGTGGTTGGGATCTTGTAAGGTGTCTGGCACTGACACAAGCACAAACCTGGACTGCAGGTGTGAATTAAGATACACACTCAAAGTCAAGTGCAAAAAGAAATTAAACGATAGAGAGCTTGGCTCTGAAATGCTTGGCCACAGCCAAGGAATTCATGGCCCAAGAGGAGACAGCAATTCGTGTGCCCTGTGCCGTGTGTGAGAGCAGAACAGGACCTGTGAGCTTGTGTGGAGCTCACAGGGTACGCTTCAGCTTCATCCCCTTCTGGAGATGAGGTATGTTGCTCTTACAGAAAGTACCTCCACTTGTGTGGGATCCAAAGCATTCAACCCACTCTGAAAAAGAGAGCTTTCATCTCCTTCTTGGCGGACTGGGATTCAGCATGCTTTGAGTCAGAAATTGCGCTCAATAATTACAGTCCTCACCCACCAATGACATATATATGCTAAAGTGGCTCCATTGCCAGAGGGGACTCACAATTCTATTTCTCAGGTGCTAAATGCTTTTCGGGTTCTTTAGCTGTCCTAGACATGCTGGATAAAAATAAATTCTACATTCACAAATTATTTCAGAAATAATCACAGCATTCAATCTCTGTTAGAGACGTCGGTGAAACTAGAGTTCCTCAGCAAGATGAAGGTCTGCTTCCCTAGTCTCTGCACAGAATCTACAGCATGCTTTTTGTACCTCTATCTCTGGGATCTCAATACAATCTCAATACAAATCTCAATACATTTCACATAAGCAATAAGAAGACGCTCAAAATATTTTTTTATTGCAGCCTGAATGTCATTTTAAGGTGTCACTGAGTCCCAGCTCCTCCGGTCAACTGGAATCCCTGCAATCCCATCCTTCCTTGCAGCATCTGCCTTCTGGGAACCAGTCCTGGAGTGTCTACACTACCGGATCTGTTATGTTTCAGCTACACCAGTGCACAGAGCAGAAAGGTTTGACAGAGCCGTGACTGTAGGGAGAGAGACATCAAAACCCTGGTGGCTCGATAAAGAATGTGGCTCACAGCCGGGAGCGTTAGGAGTCTCTGGAGTGTTTTGACAGCATCACAGCCACAGAGAGTGTTACTGGCATTCGTGTGTTCTTGGTGGGATTTGTGTCGCTTAGCTTCAAACACCTTCAGTGAGGAATCAGGGATAGGTCAGGAGGTGTGGGAATGCTGATGACCATAGATTGTGGTGATATGTTCCACTGCCGGAGGTGTGAGCCGGTTGGGTGGCTACTGAAAGCACTTTGCCTGGAGGAAGGCTGTTGTTCCACTCATTTTCAGTGAGCTATTGGTAAAGCTTTAAGAAAGATGTTATGGAAAGTATGGAGTGCATTCAAGCTAGAGATTTTGCCTAATTTAATACTGTGTCCTTAATGGTATTTCTGGATGTTCTGCTGGAATAAGTGTGCTTAACAGTGACTGTATGACTTTGATATCTACGGGACTGCGGTCAGTAAATGTGCTGTGGACAGTGCGATGAGTCTGTGGGATGGGTTACTCAGAGATATTGAGTGGTGGGGGTGTATGTATAAGCACAGTCACAGTGCTGTGGGACTGGGGTTCGTTGGTGCCTCCCTGCCTTCTATTTTATTATTTTATCTTGGATGAAATGATCACCAGCCAGGCTGCAAAAGGCCATGTTTGTGTACTGCCATCCTGGTGTTACAAACCCATAAGTCTGAATGAAAACCTTTCATGGTTATCTTACGTTGACATTCTTACAGACAAATTTAGACTTGTGTTCGTGACATCGTTCCTGTCCCTGACAGAAATAAACCTATGGTAAATGCTGAAGGAGGTGGCTGGCTGTGCAAGCCAATATGTCCCTGTACCTGGATGGATTCTTTCCAAAGGTTTGTCACTCCTGTTCTGTTAGCTGAATAATACTTTTCTCAAAGTTAATGTTTCAAATCAGAGGAAACACACACGTGGCTGCTATGGTGGTGCGGGGAAGGAGAAACAACCCCTCCTCTGCTGCTTTCACCATAACTTTTTAGAGCTGGTTCCCAGCTGTCTCCTGAAATCACCCACTCCACCACAGCTTTGTTTACCCAGTACAGAATAGATCACTGTATTTCTCTTCTCCCACAAATAACTCAGTTTTCTGAGTGGGCTACAGTCACACAGTTACAACTTTTCTCACACATAAATCTTAGCTTGGAAAGCTTTCAATATCTGCCAGAAATCCGAGCATGCTTGATTGTCCCAATCCCAGCTAAGACGCTCAAAAAGCCAGAGAGTCTTAAGCTACTCACTCACTCACTCACTCAGGCTGCTGTGGCCTAAGTTTATTTCCAAATCAGTAAGAGAAATAATCTTTTTTTTTCTATACTTTATTCTAACATGAGAAGGGTTACTTTGGTGCTCTCATTTCCTCATGGAGTTTTTTATTGACTGTTCCAAGGTTGGAGTTAATGAACTTTCCTTTTCACACGTTAAATTGAGTTTTAATGACAAATCCTTGAAGCACTATCCTCCTAAACACCACTGAGTATAAACAGCATCTAGGGATGAAGCGGTCTGTGAGCTGCTCCTCAAGTTTGCCCAACTTTATAGCACATCCTTACAGAGCAGTATTACCAGGATCTCATAAACTTCCATTATCAAGGAGGTTGTGTCCTCAAGACACAACACGTAGGATGATTAACTGCTCCTCTCTCCCAGCAGCACTGAAGGACTAACTCTCCACTCCGCTCCTTGGGCAATGGCAGGATAGAATGGAAACAGCCCAGCAAGGTGGAAGCGGTTTCCATGAGCCACCGTCATACTGTGTCGCATTTGTAAACTTTATTTTCCAGTAACATAAGGTGAAAAAAAGCTCTTTCAAAATCAGAGATTGGATGTTAGCTCTACCAGGCAGCTTGGGGAGTAGGGACTGTCAGTTTGCATCTGTTGAGACTTAAATCAGTCCCATGGCTGCTACCTTCCATCCACCCTCCAGTGTTTCATTTCTTGGTAAGTGTCACAGTGTAGCAGAGGAAATGAATGCACTGGTAAGCCGGAGAGATGCCTTCTCAAGTGGTTCTTTGCAAGTCAGTGGCTGAGCAGGGCATAGAAATGAGCTTTCTTGTGCCAAGTTGTGCCCTTTAACTGCTATTTCTCTACTCTACTTCAATAAATGTGCAACCCAGCCACCAGGAAGGGTTTGTGGGTGGTCATTTACTTAAGGGATACTGGAAAAGAGGCAGTCTTGGCTACAGCCTGATAAAAACTGTGACCTTTGTGCTTTCCCTGTCATTCAGACCCCTGCCCTACAGGTTATTTCGGGCGCAATTGCAATTAGATGTCAGAACCTCCTTAACAACTCCCGGCCGCTGCCTTTTGTGCGCTCCATGGAGCAGCTCCTGGAAGGGAAGCACTGACCACTCTCCGGCTGCAGTGCCCATGAGGGTAGCACATCCTGCTTATCAGAGCTTCAGCTGCTTTTAGAGCACAGACCCTGCATCAGCCAGCAGGTAAACAAGCAAATCCTTGCTCTCGCTGGAAACAGGTTGCTTTTCAACAAAGAACTGTTAAAATCCTGCCTCTCTCTCTCTGCAGGGTGAATCTGCTTTAAGATACAGCACAGAACAGCTTGCCTGTGTGTTTATCACACTGAGCCACACACAAAGCAACACAAGCTGGAAGGAAGTTGTTTTATACTTACCAGCGGCATTGATATTTTCTTCACAGGAGTACCAGATCCCAGTGTGAAAATACCTGAAAAGGAAGCGGTCATCTCCTGTCTCCCAGCTGTAATGAACCACATTCTGGTTTGTCTCATTTGCAGTCTCATTCCCGCTGTAGTTGAGGCAGTTTGTCTTCTTCTCTTTCCCACAGCTCGGCTTGGGGACCCTCTGCGTGCCCTCACACCAGTGGGTCGTGATAAAAGCTGTTGTAGAGAAGAGGAGAGCCATCAGATTCAGACTCACTGCTAGCAGGGCTCTGCATCTTCGATTTGTCTTCATGGTAAATCCGCCCTCCCTCCCCCTCCTGCTGAGAGAAGAAGTCAAAAGGGTTTGTTTTATTTTGGGGGGGAGGCGGTTCAAAGCCTCTCACGATTCAGAATCCAGTTTTCCAGGTATCAAAACTCTTAGCTTCTTCCAATCTGTTGTTGTAGCAGTGATGGAAATGTTGCAGCCAGGCTCCCATTCTTCTCCTCACTTGAAATCCTGCCTTTGTACGTTAAAGGAGCAGCTGCGGGCTCGGGAGCGCGGCCGTATTCTTGCAGTCGGTGTGCTTCAGTGCGCTGCCAGGATCAGAGAGGGTCTGTCTCACAAAGAGCACCAAGAGCAAGTGAACATCTGCTCGGGTACCACACATGATCCCAAGGGGCTCCGCAGCCTCCTCCGCTGGGAGACACCTGCAGGCTGTGGGACTCACTGTCCTCTATTCCCGGAGGATCAGGCAGGAGAAACTCAGTGGAAGGCAGGAGGAGGCAGAGACAGCTGCCAGCGGCTGCCACCGTCCTCGCAAACCTTGGGGACCACTGCAGCGCTGGCGGCCGAGGTGGACTGGAAGGCGGCGTCACGTCTTAGTCCCCAAAAGAATCACTGTTTGGAGCTGCGAAATACATTTTTTTTTTCTGTACCAGAGGGCAGAGATTGGTTCAGGAGGAAGAGGAATGAAGAGGTACTTTAGCTTTTCTGTTCTGAGCTAGTGAGTAGCAAATTCAGGGTCTGATTCTGCTGTCAGCGTGCCAGCGTAATTCTCTGTCTTCAGAGGCTTGCTCTGGCAGCCAGCAAAGCCCCAGAGGAATTTAGATTTGAAAGAATATAATGAGTAAACCCCACATTTTTCACAATACCAAGTGGAGCTGCTTTCTCAGGCTTTCAGTTCCAGCCACAGCGCACACAGATGTTCTCTTTGAAGTGGGTCTGTAGGACATTTTGTAGGTCCCAGTTTGTGCAGAGAGAGAGAACTAATTAGAGTAAACCCTGGCCTTTACTCGCCAGATGGCAATGCTCTGAGAGCAGGGAGCGCTGCACAATAGCCCATCTCCAAAGAGAAGTACATTGTTCTGCCTTGTTGGTAGACTGACTCATAGAGTTTACAATTTCTTTCCATATTGCTCAGAGATATCTGGTGAAAACCGAGTGCCCTGAGGAGGCCACGGCACCTGATGGTGGTGGTGGCACAACCTGTACGAGCTTGTATCTGAGCACTAAGGTTGGCCACGTTTGTCATGTAATAGGTCTGTGTCCCTAGTGGATGAATGCAATTTTCTGTGGTGAAGAAGTTGCACAAACCTCCTGGGCTTTGATTTCAGTGAAAGTTCTTCCTAGCTTTGTTAGGTTTTCATGCAAGAGCTGCGGAGATGTTTGTGACCTTTCAGAGCAGCCCAGCGGTGGGATTCCAGCAAGCCCTGGAGATAAGCATGCAGCTCCCAGGCTCCTGGCGGGCAGTGCTCTCGTCTCCCACCTGTACTCTGTTAGGACTCAACATCCAAAGCTCATCCTATGCCTTACTGCCTGCGCACATGAAAAGTGCTGGTAGTTCCCACAGCTCCTTGAAGAAACCAGGAAAGATTGGGTGAAGCCTCTCCTCAGCAAGACACTACAAGACTTCAGGGACCTGTTGTGGCCTCTGTGGTGCTCTCCCTCTGTATTACTCCTCTTGTGGTGCCTGTTCTACATGCTGGGTTCCAACGGCTTATGGGATTTTTCACTATTTATACAGATTCTCTTGGCTTTAGCCATGTTGCTTGAAAATTTGTTTAAATATAAACTAGAGAGTTACTAGAAGATGCTGCTCCATGAGGAAAAATTGTGATGGCAACTTTGCAAGGTTAGTGAAATATCTTTGTACTGCAGATCCTGCCCTACCTATGTGGCCTTCATTTCACCCATTCCTGCCTGTACACGATGACTGCTACCTCCTCGGTGCCAGATGTTTCCAGTGGCTGGTGCCGAGTCTCTCTGTGCACTCTTATCCTGTTGGAATTGCACCGCACCTCTCCACACTCCATCCTTTCAGCATGTCATCTTGCAGCCAAATAATCAGCATTATTTGGTTGTTTTAACGACATGCAGGCAATACAAGTGACAGCTACTTAGAATCATTTGGGTGTTGAAGGACATTCCTCTTAGTTGTGCATTTGTGTGTTCCCGTGTTTCTCAGCCTTACCTACATGCTTAGAGAAATAAACGATGCCATTTAAAGTACGACAGAATGCCTTCACACGAAAGATAGCACTTTTCTTCAGGTTTGTCTTTCACATGGTTGTCAGTCTCTGAATCATCACACCAAGTGTGAAAACAGGACTTTACAGGTCTTTTCTCACAAATCTTGTCTATCTACTGTCCTGTGGCTCGTGTTTTCTGCTCCCAGCACCAACAGCTGCACACTTTGTTGCTCCCTGTGGGATTGGCATCCAAGAGTGATAATTTTGTTCCTTATATTCTTCATATTTTGCTCCTTACCTTCTTTTATTCTTGTTTTGTGGGCTGCTGAGAACAGAGATGGTAGCAGTATATATATATATATATATATATATAAAAGGCAAAATTAAAGTTTCTTCTTGTGCTACAGAGCTTTTAGAATTTTAAGCATTTAAAAATATTCCACACAAAGCAAAGTATGGTCAAAATCAGGGATTTTTTTAACATTAATCACCTTCTTTTTCCTAGAAGAAGTCAGTTTTTTTCTAATTATTAGACTCCTCTGGCTTGGGATTACTTGAAAGGAAGGAAACTAGTCTGTGTTATACGCACGCTGTAATGCTCCAACCATTTCTCTTTATATAATCTCTGTTTATCAGATTTGTTGTATATAAAAAAGGAAAGATCATACATATGTTGCAGAAGGCAGTTCAGATGCCTGGATTAAGTTGTATTTGTGTGGTATTATCTTTAATAGTAAAGCAGAAGGGTTTGAATGCTATAGAGAAGTAGTTTTAATACTGTGGCTACAAGAGCCTTTAAAGTCCTGTTTGTGGCAATGGCTTTTCTCTGATGCTGTGAGAAAAACTACCTTCATGAGTTGTAGCTAAACCTCTTTTCCTTTACTGTTTCTTACAGGATCAGTGTAAATTGTTACTGCTCAGTATTTACTTGAGTACAGAAAGAATTTGACCCAAGGGGTTTAAAATAATGATAGCACTTGCAAAGGAACCCTTTCAATCAGGCTATGTTTTTCACTAATGGGAAACAGAAGCCACATTCTCTAAAATGAGAAGCAGCCCTACTTTTGGGTCCTCTGGTGATGATGGGGGAATGTTGGGCTTAATCTGGCCAGTTATATGATACCAGCAGTGGCAACTGCACAGAATTCTGTGCTGGTTTTAAATCAAACACCCTAGAACTTCTCAAATTTCTCATTTCTTACAGGGCTGTCACCCTGGGCTTCTCCATGTGTTTGTATTGTCTTTTTCATTTGTCACTGGACCGATCTTCCAGACTCCTCCTTCCCTCTTGGGCTGTACCCTTCCTGGCAGCTCATCTTTGCTTTTCCTCGGCACCACAGAGCCACAGAATCCACTTGTTCAATTCATTTGTCTCATGAATAGTTCAAAATCTCCTTTTCTAGCCAGAATTTTCCTGCTTTGACATAGAGCTCTGCACAGCTTGCCTTTTTTCTCTGACCATGGCAAATACGAATTGTTGGCGTGACCCCCACATACTTCCCCTGCTGACACTCTGTCCAACAAAATGGCAAATGTTTTCTCAATCACAGAACAGGACTGACTTTTGTATTTGGAGAAGAAGGTTAGGATTGAAACACTCTACTTACTTCCCCCATGCATTACCTGTTAGTTACCAGCTATGCAGTTTTTCTTCTTTCCATTCCATGTCTAGGCAACCTTTTACTGGTTTCACCTCATTTTTCATTCTTTCTCAGAACTCTGTCCCAAAGAAGCCTGCATTCCACAGCGATGCTTCGCACTCCAAGCCCAAAGGTTGAGCTTTGCAATCCTGTTTATCTAAAAGATGCTGCTGAGAGACGTTACTGGGTTGGTTTTTTTACAGAAATGAGGCTTTCAGCAAAAGGATAGTCCCACCAGGACGTATTTGAAAGTGGGCTGAAGACTGAGACCATACGAAATCTTGGTCTTCCGTTTAACTTTGGACTTGAAGTGCCTCTCATGCACGTTCCTTGTGGGCATTGAGTGAAGCACAAGAAGGTTGCTCAGGAAATTTTTCCTCTTCCTAATCTGACCAGCAACAAAATGTTTTTTGGCGGTATTGTAGCAAAGACCTTTAGCAGCCTTGACAGAAAGGAAAGCAGCAAAACAAACTGTTGATTCTCCTTTCTCCATCAGTAAAGCTACAATTTCCTTGGCCCAGTGTCACTGGTCAGTACATGAAACCTTCCCACTGCACTCTTTGGAGTAGCTGGTTTGGATATTTTGATCAGTTGTGTTATTCATCCTTTCTTGGATGTCAGGACTAGATCTACAGGCACTCTTTCCCTTGATTCGCAGTCTATCCCAAACAGAGTTAGATGAGTCATTCAACACCCTTTTCTGTTTAAAAACTATGTGGTCTATATCTGTAATAGGACTGGGATGCTAATAAATTTGTACTTATCTGGTATCTGCATTTAATTCTTCCTGGAGAGGGAGATGAAAAGAAGTGGCAGGCCTGAGTCGTGTCGTACCTCATGTCTAGGAGAGGTGACTGCCTAAGCTGCCTGAAAAGGCAGCCTAGGAGGTCCTGGCTGAGCAATGGAGATATTCCTGGGACCATTCCTAATCCGTCATTTACATGGGTCTACCTGTTCTGGGAGGGAATAAAATGTGACAGCATCCTGCTTTTGACCCTGAATTAGAAATATTTCTGTCTTGGAGTGACAATAATCATTTCCCCACAATCAGAATGCAAACTGTTGGGTTGGATTAAGACGAAAGTTCAATTGATATGCATAACTTTGGCTAAGTCTAACTCTGCTCAGATGCATTTAAGCTATTACAAGTCACAGGTTCACTGAATGAGAACTCCAGAATCAGAATTCGTGATGTTTATTCCTACAAATAATTTTTTTTAATTATTTATTTATTAATTAAAAATTTTTAATTTTTCAAATTAAAGAAGCATTCTTATGCATCAAAGCCTTACTGGCAGCTCGTGAGCCTTTCAACACTCCTGGACTCCTTGGCCTGGCAAAACAGTAGCCCCAAAACAAAGGCAGATGCAATAAACATAGCAATGCTGAGAAATGTCAAAGGGCTCATTACACAAATATGCACTTTTACAACCCAGACATCTGATTTCCGCATCCATAAAAGGCTATATATGTTTATATCCCCCTGTGCCTTTGGAGGTACCTCGTCCCCTAACTACAAATGAATTCATTTATGTCACTTCCATTTTTTGAAACATTGTGAGAGTTAGACTGATGCTACAAAATCTTTTGAAATCGTATAGATCTCAGGAACTTTGCGTCCTAGTTTTTGTAGCAAAGCAACCAAATTTGAGACAGAATTAATGAAAATTTGACTTCTTCCTTAGAATCCACTCAAAGTCTGAAACAGCATTTTAACTTCTCTCTGGTATCACTTTGCCCTTCCTCTTTCTCTTTTTTATCATATTTTCCCCTTCTATTATCAATATATTTTTAGAGACAGACGCTAGAATGTTTAAATGACTGTAGTTTTCAGTTTCTGCCTGGCAAAGCAGTAAACTATGCACATTTGGTGTCATTTATGTGAAGAATAATATTGCTAATTTGTACATTCGTGTATTTTATTCCCATAATTAGGATTCATCCATATGGCCAGGCACTGTAAGCTGTATGATTTGGCAAAGGAAATTCTGTTCAAAGAGGGGTGCCCAGGCCCAGTTCTTTGTGCGAGGGCTGTATCCTGGGGTTTACGTTTCCGTGTCTTTCTGCAGAAATGCTACCCTGTGCACAACGCATTTGGGAAAGCAGACTTTGCCAGAGCCAAGCAGGAGAGGCTCCTCTTGTACAGGGATGGCTTTTTGATGGAGCAGTGTGACTTGCAGAAAATGAGCTTGCATCCACAGAAGGCGTATTCCAAGCCAATGGATGAAAAGCCCCTAAGCTGTGCCCATGATCCCAAGTTGTGTCGCTGGCTCAGAGGAATGGAAGCAGGGTAGTGATCCTGAGGGTGAGCACAATGTTTGGCAATCGCAGGAAAGCAGAACAGGCAGGTTGGCTCGAGAAACCAAATTTTACAAAAAAACTGCCTTCAGTCTACATCGAGACCGAAGCTACAGAACACAGCAGATTAATATATATACAGCAAGCAGATTTTAAATATTTTGGTGCCAAAGCTCAATTTGAGCAGAAGCTTTTCCCCTTGGGAAGACAGTAGAAGACAAAGCCACCAAAGTACAAATTGATAGTAAAAGCAAAACGGAGACGAAAAGAGATCCCTCCATGGCAAAGCTAGATAATTGCACAACCGTTCCAAGTGGAAAAGGTCAACAGGCTGGTGCACAGAAAGCTTGTGCCTAGCAGGGAGCAATATTTCACATTGCATTGGAAGAAAAATGATGATTATACAGAAGTGACTAAGAAAATGGCAATGTGGACAATAAGGAAAGCAGAGAAGGCCTGGGTAAGGCTACCTCACAATGACACATTCTGAAGTGAGAGACATCTTCTAAACCACAGGGTATTTGAGGTAGCACAAAATTCAGCAGAATGATGGGAACAGTGTCAAAATTAAGAATGAAGTTGTACCAGATGGCACATGAGGGAGTCAAAGCCAGGACTTGGCAAAGAGAGGGAAAATGTTAGCCATCAGCCTGTCTGGATAGCAGCAGGAGAGATGAGATATATGAGCAACCTGGAGGATGAGGAGGACACTACTTAACAGAATGAAAGTTCAGCAGTTATCAGATAGGGATTATGTAAGTAAATTTGAAAAGTGGGTGGTAAGTTTGAAGACCACAATATGTTACAAAGTATAGAGATACAGTTGGTTTGTATCAAAGACCACTTTCCCAGGACTATGTGAATTCTCTGGCCTCAGCAAGGGGGCGAAATGAAACAGTAATTGTTCCAAGGAAAAATGCAATAATTCTTCTGGGAACTTTAACAGGAATGAAGTTGCAGGAGGGGAAAAATTCAGGACTAGCATAAGTGCTGCCTGCTCAGCTAAGGAGCCTGGGCTTGTATTCACAGGTTATATTTCTCGCAGCTGATCATGAACATTTAGTTTTTCCAATCCCTTCCTTGACTGAGGTTTGGATGGAGATAAGTCCTTTCTGTTCTCAGCATCCTCAAGGTTTACCCAAGGCCTCCGAGGATGTGTGCATCTTTGAAGAGATTCCCATTTTCTCCACCACCTCCTCTACTGGTAGTGTCTAAACCATTCATGTTTCACAGAAGTCTATTATTCTGTATATATTAATATACCGCCCATAACAAATAACAGACTGCATAGTTTGATATAGAGAGAGATAGATAGATAGATAGTTAGATAGATAGATAGATAGAGCATTCAGTTAAAATAGTTCTGCCAAACACGAATTGTTGAATATCTGAGGTTGGAAGGGCTGTCTGGAGGTGTTTTGATACAAACCCCTGCTCAAAGCTGACTTCAAACCCAGATCAAAACTGCTGGGGGGCATGACAAGCTCAGCATTATGCTCAGTTTAGTGCAGGAGTGCTTCTGTCCAGACTTGAGAAGGCATTTTTTCACCATGAGGACAGTCAAGAAGGTGCACAGGTTGCCAGGAGGGGTTGTGTGGTTTCCTGTTTTGGAGATTTCCAAGCCCAGACTGGATAAAGTCCTGAGCAGCCTGGTCTGACATGAGAGCTGGCCCTGCTCTGAGCAGGAGGTCGGACTAGAGACCTCCCAAGGTCTCTTCCAGCCTGGATTACCCTGGGATCACATGAGGAGCTATTCACCACAGTATTCAAATCTCCCAGAAAGTCCAAGCTGAATACTGAAGTAATTTCTCCATTTTGTTCCTAATGAACAAACATTCCAAGCACATCTGCTTCTGAAAGGTAGTCCTACGCTTTCAGCCATGAAGATTCAGCATGGGAACCTTCATGGACTTCTTCACAGTAAGCAAAGTTGTTACAAATTTAGTTTGTTTTTCTGCTGTTTGCTCTAACTTGTCTCAGAGCTCCCTTGATACAGATTCATCTGTCGGCCCTGTAGACTCCCTGGCAAGCGTTCCATTTCTAGGATTTATTTTTAGTTTTGAAGTTGGTAGGAAGTTGTGTCTCAGATTCTTTTTGTCAGGATTTATTGGGTGTTTGAATTTATTCTGACAGAAATGTTGATTTTCTTTCTCATCTGGACACAACTTCAGGTTTTTGAAGGATGCCGTATTGCTTGTATTACCATCCCTCTCCTTGCTATTTCACCATGCCAACATTTCTCCGCTCTTCCCAACGTCTTATTTGAGAGGTTGAATGCATTTACTTTAAGCTTCTGCTGTGTCTTTCAGTTGGCCTCACACACTCCATTTGGATATCTGATAAAAAAAAAATACAATGCAAAAATAAAACAATTCAAATGCTCTTAATGTCCCAAGAGAAAATAAAGACTCGGGTCCTTCAGCTTGGTTGTAGAGGAAACCCCTGGGTCAGTGGCTGGAGGATCTGTGTCCATGGCTGGCTCTGATGCAGTGTCCCCTGGAATCAGACTGCTATGAGGATGTCCCCTCCATCAGGAACAGCTTTGAGCTACAGCCCTGGCCCTTGGTCGTTGCCAGAGCCACGCTGTAGCTCTGTCTGTACCTGGCCTTGATGCCTCAGTCCTGACCCATCAGCCTCATCATTGCAGACCCGTCCAGTGATGGAACCGAATCCAGTCGTCACCCCCGGACCTTCTTTTGTGGAGACAGAGGAACCACGTTGAGCTGGGAGATGACAACCCTTCCCACTATGGAGCCACCTCACCCTGCAGAGCCATCCCTCTCCTCCTGTGTCCACGGAGAGGAGTGACAGACTCTGGGGTGGCACAGCAGACCCTGGAGTGGACAAAGTTAGCCATTAACTAACTGCTGGCAGCGGGAAGTTCAGGCTGGCAGTTTCCTCTCTTCTCTGTTTTATTCCAGCACTGAAGGCCTGTAAAGCAAGTCCAAGCTCCCGTCAAACCTTGCTTTGGGACTGAAGGCTGTACTGGTGAACAGGATGTCTTCAGGCGGGATTGCTGCCTGCCGGCCTGCATCGTGAAAACATGTCCTTGGCTGTTAATGAAGGTCTGAGTTTGATCCCGAGTGAATCATGGCCATTAAACTCTGCAGAAGTAGCCATTTCTGTAGTAATAGCTAAATTATAGCCCATACGCTGAATGAAACCAAATTAGAGCTCCATGTGCAGTATTTATTTGGGCAATTTCACTTAACCTTAATTCCGCTTATACCTTGATTTAGTAATGTCTGATTTTTTTTATAGTTCCATTTATTGAGAAGACCACGAGAGACTTGAACTGAGTAATTCTCTGTTTCTGCAGTTTAGTACTTTAATAGCAACAGAATTGTCTGTACATAAACTCTTTAAACAATAAACATCTTTATCTGCAGTGGGTTTGATGTTTATTAGCTTTGTAGCACTTCATTTGCAGGACACAGTACCACCTTCACAAGAAACTGGATAGATTCGTAGCCAAAGCAGTGATTTTGGTTATATTTAGATTTTGTAAGGAAGGTAACTTTTAAAGAGACAAAATATACTTTAGTAATACAGAAAATAGTTCATATTGTAACTTATCGGATTAAAGATCTCATTTTGATTGGACAGTGCAATGATGGACTGAATTAATTAATATTAGCTTTAAAAGTTGCCAACTGTAATATACTTCTAAGGGAACATACTTCACAGGAAAAATTAGGCTGTATTCCAGCCAGTTAGTGTCATGGAACAGATAATGAAATTCCTTGCTTACTTGTCAACCCAGCAATATCATGTAACTCCTTTTAAATGTTCAGGTACTCAACAGTCTTTATGCTGGTCTGCATTTAATAGACTGAATAATTTTCTGTTTGAAAACCATTTTTATCAGCATTTCTTCTGTTCTTACAAAGTCTTCAGGAAAAAGTTGTGGTTTTGGAATCACATCCCAGAGGTTACAAGCAGCAGAGAAACTAAATTCACTGAAAAGGGGATGAAGGTTTGCGCTTTATTTCCCTGCAACATTTTTTGAGGAAAGTAAAAGTATATTTTGAAAGAAATGGAGACATTTACTACCACATCAATGGACAGAAGCAGAACAAAGTCCATCAGTACACATTGCTTTTCACTGTCTCCTCCTTTGAAATATAGCATCATGGTGATGGGAGCAAAACCAGTTATCAAAGGCAGCCGTTGCCATGACTGCCAAGGCACGATTAACTCTTGCAATGCACGGACATGAACTAAAGACACTGACTGATGGCAGCTACCTACGCCAATGCCACCGTGCTACTATGTACATGGATGGCAGAGGAATTGCTCTTGTTCTATACCACAATTTTCAGGCTGAACAAAATGCAGGACATATGTCAAAGTGAGAAGCTATCCAGGGACTTTCAATCAGCATCTCAACTTTGGCTTCAGGTCTCCACAGATACAAACTGAAACATCCTGATGCAAATCGAATACGGTCTTGCTAAGATGGCAGCAGCACTTAATACCCTTCCATCTCCCTGTTGTAAGAATTGGTTTGGGGTGTTTCTTTTGTTTAACATTGCCTGGGCAATTTTGTGCAACTGTTCAACTACTTTGTTGGCAATAAGGAAGGGCATAAAATCTGTTATTGCAAGTGAGGAAGAAAATTATGCTTAATATGCAGCTGAAAAATAATTATTTTTAAAGCCCTTCACATTCAACTTAAGGGTTTTTTTCCCCTGCTTTCCTCTGTATCCCTAAACAATTGCAGGTACTGCCATAATGCAGCAATGTCAGAGGGGAAGAGACAGGAGGAACTGCTAAGGCTTTTGAAGACCTACAGCCCTGGAATGGACAAGTTCTATGCTGGGACATCCCTGTGGGCCACAGTAGAAATGAAGACATTGAAATCATCTAAATCAATAGGGAATAAAATAAGGATAAATGTGAGGCACAGGAGCTCTCCAAACCAGCTTTACCACCAAAGCCTCTGTAACAGGGAGCTGTGCATGAGACCTGCTGGTCTTATCTGCCCATGAACATGCCCTTCTCTTTGCACCCAGATCTTCCACTTGTCTGAGCCCACCATCGTATGGGTGTTGCAACCAGGTATTTCTTAATTAATTATCAACAATGATGAAATTCAACCCTGAGTCTTCAGTGCTCAAGCTTGCACAGTTTTTCTCACTGTATAATTCGCAGAGATTCAGCAGTGCCGATCTTACTATTTAACACCAAAGCATCAGGTCCTAATATTGTCTAGACAGAAGCTAGCGAGAGAGGAATAAAACAGGTAGATGGGCTGCATTACAAAAGTGAGGTGGTAGCCAGGGACTTGGGGTGAGCACAGGGGTACCAAAAGCCCTGAGTCACTTCTCCTTCGTCACGATGCACTGTTGCCACCTGACGGCCCGATGCAAGATTGCAAGAATGACACTAAAAAAATCTTTTAAGAGATGTCTTACATTTCATTAGATCTACCAATAGCTTTAAAATAAGCTTTTCAGCTTTAAGTCTTTTCACACCCTGCTAATGCAAGTCTCTGCTCCACAGGTAATAAATTACATTTCTTCAAAATTAGAGCCATAATTGCAATATATACAGAACAAGCATATTTTACTTGCATTTACCAGGAACTTCTCTTTGTCTTTTGCAGTTTCCTTAAGATGATGACAAGATATCTGAAATATAATGATGCCATCAGGCCTGGAATGGGCACTGTCATGGTAATGCTGGGATGCTTGACGCATCCATCCCAATATTCCCTCACTAGCCCCAATAAGCACCCCAGTGGCCCCACACGCTGGCCCTGCTGACCACAGAAGCAGGTTTGTGTGACATAGTCAATGTCCTGCTTCAGGTGTGGTGTTGAA
Organism: Cuculus canorus; assembly: GCF_017976375.1. Lineage (NCBI taxonomy): Eukaryota > Metazoa > Chordata > Aves > Cuculiformes > Cuculidae > Cuculus > Cuculus canorus. The sequence continues at coordinate 92,123 of NC_071415.1, read as the reverse complement.
ACACACAGATGCCCAGAAGGCACCCTGAAATATTCTGATCACATGATTTGCACATTTTTTTGTCCCTTTTCCCATTTATTTTCCTATTTCTTATGCTGGCTCAAGCCACTGTCAATATCCTTTTCAATGAGCATCACCTCAGGTGAGGGCCTGCAGCCCTAAGAGCAATATTTTCCTCTCATTCCAGCTGGTTTAGCCACATAAAAAGCTCTTACTGACTGCTTAATTTCTTTTTAAAATACTGAGGCAAAAATACTGAAGCTGAAATGGTTTGGAACTAAGGCAGTGGGCTCTACGGTTGTTGCTCTGGTGAAATCCTGGTGGCTGAAGGGTGGGCTCTGCCTTGGGACCACTGATGTGACTAACAGGAAAGGTATGAGTTAACTCATGAGTGATCATGGGTATGGTTATAAAGGGAAAGTATTTAAGCTGGTAGTTGTCACCTGTGACCTTCACTTGCCTTTTTTATGTAGATGATGAAGACGCTACAAAGAGGACCAGAGCAGGTCACATTCTCATCACACACAGCACCTTTGGATAGCAGCAAATTTTAGACACAAAGAAAACAAGGTTACTTATTGGCACTCTGAAGAAAGTGGCTGGGGCACCATCACCCAGCTCTGCTAAGAAGATCTGTTTCCACAGGCTGTTTATTTCTGAGGTGCTCTAAAGTGTTTCTTGAATCCACAGTCGGAGAACTTCTTCTGAGGGCATCACATTCACCACCAGATCACATTGCTCAGCTTCTTCACGGCCAAACAGTATCAGCTGGGTGGGGGGCTCTGATATTTTCTGTAAAACAAAAGCACTTAAACACCTTCAGGACATTGAGCTAGTCTCTCTGTCTTCTACTTTCCCCACTACTGTTCCTTTCATCCTTCCTGCCACAACTGTCCAGAGACCCAGTGCTCAGGAATCCACAGCCATAAAAGCTGCTGCCTGCTTTCTTACTGGAACTGGACAGGTCATTTAAGCCACTGACTTAAACATACTCCTGAGTGAGCGAGACAAGGGGCTGCTTTTGATGGCTGGTTTCACAGCACCGAGGAGCTGAGAAGCTCAGTGCCGATACCAGGAGTCACGGACCAGTGACACAGCTGTTTTGTTGAGGGAGCAGCTGGTCAGGCAGGGTCAGTCCATGCCTCCTAAGCTGCTTCCCCACATGCACCAGGAGCATCATCATCCTTGTGCAGAGCTCTAGGCTGGAGGCAGTGACAGCCGTGCAGCCAGCTCACGTGGGCTGCTTGACCTCAGCAACTCATCTCATGTCACTGGAATGAGGAAGGCTTCCTATGCTTGTAACTACTTTTTCTGCCTGCCCCATGCACCCGTGAATACCCAACACTCTAAAAACCAATAAAGCACAGTAAAAAAAAAAAAAGGTACCAGTGTTTCTGGCAGGACAGCAACGGGGCAGCACGAATGCTGAAAGATTCTACTTGTTTTCCAGGTAAGAAAAGGCAGGGTCAACGCAGCCACAGCAAAGCCAGCAGAGGAGAGCAGGGCAGTAACCAACCATACGGATCTGCCATCTGGAAACAACAGAAGCAGTAAAACTTCTCAGGGAGACTGTGAGGATAAACCACTCAATGCAGCCAGCCTGCACATTGTGGAGCTGTTCTTCCAATGCTCCCTGGTGAGATCCTTTGTTAGCATATTCCAGGGAAGGACACCAGCACCAGGGTAGGTGGCTGCACTCATGAATCTTCCTTTTTTTACCCCCCTCCAAGGAACAAATGGACAGCACATTTGCAAACAAGACAGGAAATACTAGGTGGAAACAAAAAGAAGAGCTGTGAACTGTTCTTCCTGGGCATGACTATATGGGGAGAGCAGGAAGGAAGGCTGGGTGTTACCTTGTGCCCTCACACACTGTGTCTGGCTGAAGTCGCTGCTTCTGTTGATCACCTCGACGTATGTCTGAGCTTTTACACAATAATCCGGTCCTGCCTCCATGGTGTCCAGGTGAACCACAGAGCTGACCCCCTTCACCACCTTCTGTTGCATCTGCCACAGGCCCAGAAGAGAGAGCATCAGGATGTGGGGCAAGGACAGGATTCCTAACGTGACACTAGCCCAGACTTCAGTGGGAGAAAAGGGAAATGATAGAAACAAGAGGTGTCAGAGAGGACTGGGTGAATAAGAGAATAGAGGGAAAAAGCAGAAGATAAGGAAGCACGGTAGAGTACAGAATGAGACTATACGCGTCTGCAAGGGTAGGAGGGGATGGAAGGAAAGAGAGCCAAAGAGGCACAAAGACAATGCTGGGCCGCAACACTGGACCATGACCTATTCCCCTGGTGTAAAGTTTTGACTACTGAGTAAGGTCTCGACTCATCTGAGTTTTTACTGGGATGCCAAAATCATGCTTGTGCTAGCATAACATGATAGGAGTGCCAGAACCATGCTGTGATAGCGGTGTGAGAGCTGGGCTATGACTCTGGAGCACAGAGACAGGATTGGCTGAGCTAGGGAGGAGCAGGTGAATTTGGTGTGTGCAACTGTAGCATAGTTCAGTAACTCTTAAACAGGCGTATGAACACCAGTACATTATTTTCTTGCAATAACTTACTGCTAGCAAAATGAAGTTGCTCTTCCTTATCTTCCAGTCATGAGAGGACAGGTAACAATGAACTAGTTGCTCCTAATTCTTACTGTATTGCAGATACAAAGCCTACACTCCCAGCAGTTTTGATCGCACACATACAGACACCTCTAACAAGCCAACAGGGCTCTCCCGGCAGGACAAGTCCTTCTCTCCAACAAAATATCATTCGCCACAAAGACATGACCTGGAGGGCCATCAGTTTTAAAAGGTTTCAAGGATAAAAGCAGGTCAATGACTACCTGCGCTGTGTAACCTCCTGCAAAAAAAGTCAGATCAGAAGTGACAAATGTGACAATTATTAAAAAAAATTAAGAGTTCCAGCAGAGGACTGGACATGTACTGACCAGCAAACCTGATACCTGTGACAGGCCAGTTGGTAGAAACTATCCTTAAGTTTGGAATTAATGTTTAGGTGATTGAGACTCTACAGCAAAGAAAAGTTAACATTTCATTCATAAAAGGAAATCAGACACAAACCTATACTATTCTTCCTAAGGTGTCAGAGAGCTCATGGACAAAGTTGACCTTATTTGCTTGGATTTCCAAAAGGCACCCAAGAAGATCTATTTCAAAAGCCAATTAAGCTAACAGACATGGGATTAAAACACACTGGGGCTCTGAGTGCAGTAGCCAGGCTACAATGGCCCTGACCAGCACTGCCTGGTCCCTCCAACTTCCCCCTCTTGTCCATGGTCCAGGAACCCCATTCAAGCTCAGCCCAGGACCTCCAGTTCCTGTCTGACCTACGCTAGAGGTATGCTTATCTCCAGACCTTTCTCCAGAATGGAACTTGGACCTACATTGTACACAGCTTGTCTCCTGGATGGACCCTTGTTGAGCACGCTGCTGCCTTGTTCACCAGCCCTGCCTCTGGTCCTGTCTGCTTTCACACCCGGCTGGGGTCCCCTGGCTTGGTTCACCACTTGCCTTCTCTGGGGCTGCTGATGGACCCTGCTCTTCCCACTGTGGTCAGACTCTGTAAGTCTGACCTTATTGGAGAGGACACTGCTTGCAGTGATCACCCTTGGCTCCTGGCTTGCCTGTTCACAGTAAGCAACCCTGCTCCTGATGCCTGTGTATGGTTAAACTGAAAATCCTTTCTCAGAGTGGAAGGAGCTCATGGAGGAGATCTACACAGTCCTGTGCTGACCACTGTATTACCACAGATCATCTGGAAGAAAAATGAAAGCTGATATATGCTAATAATACCAAAAACCCACTTCAGAATAATACTAAATAACCACTTCACAGCTAACTGTGAGGAACTGCAGGAGAACCTTGTAATAAAATGGCAAATGAAATTCAACACAGATGAATGTGGAATGATGTTCATGAGAATTTTTCCCTTCTGTTTTAACAGGCAATGACTTGACCTTAAGTCGAGCACTCCTCATCTGGGTTCAGGTTTCATGGAACAGTCAGCTCTCATGTTAATAGTTGATGGGTAGAGTGTGAAGATGTGTTGTTCTATGGTGCTAATCCATAGTGCTCCTACACCTTGAACTGTGAAGGTTTACTCCCTGCCCACCTTGGTAAAGACAGAAAGAGCTGGAAGGACTTCCACAGGGAACAATTACGTAAGGTGGGAGTCCTTGGCCTGGGAAGAGACACACAATATAAAACTATTAGAGTGGTGGGGAAAGTGACTAAGGAATAACTCTTCTCTCTCCTAAGCCAAGATTTAGACTGCACAACAGATAAGCTGCAGAAGTCCTAACTACAGAAAGCCATACATACTAAAGTTTACATTGCCTGGACGCACATTCATTAAGGGCTATTAATGATACGAGTTGTGGCTCAGGAATTTCCTGCAGCAGTGTCTCTGAAGCCTCAGAAAATAATCTAAGTGTAATAACACACAAGCCCTCTCCACTGGCGGAGAGAAGATACTGGGTTTGATGATCCCATGGTCTGACTTTATATGGCTGCTTTCACGCTTTTATGCTCTTAGGTGCTATGGAAGCACCAAGTTCCCAGGAGAAAAAAAGAAAATTGATGTCTAGTCAAAACAGAAGGACCTGAATGGAACACAAATTGTCACTGCTTCAGCCTTACCCAGGTGTAAGCAATGCCCTCAGCTAAGCATGTTACAGTTCACTGTCACAGGCAAGCTGTTTTACATAAAGCTGCCAAGAGAACTTTGTCAGCATCTCAGTGTGACACCTTAATCTTGGTCTGAGTAAACCAAATGATGTTCAGGGAAGAAGGTCAGAAAAAACACCTTCACTTCCTGGATTCTGGTTTCTTTCAATAGTTGAGGTCCCTGAGGAGATTCCTCTGATCCCTCTTCCCAGAGAAGGAAATGTGCAAAGAACCAACAAGCTTCTCCATGGGGATAAGAGCAACTCACCGGTATGTGTAGAGATGTATGGCACATTGACTCCAGGCAAGTCCCCCAGCTTCATAGCAGGAGCTTAGCCTGGCAGACAGGCCCTGGGTAACATCTGTAAGCTCTCACTCCAAGTATGTGGTTTCTGTTATTGCCCAAAACCCAAGGGTAAAACTCACCCTACTCTCCTGGCCCTTCTTCCAATAGAGAACACAGAACTGAAAGGCCGGCCCCATGTCTTCCAGCTCCACTAGTAAATGATACCCATCTGCTATGACCTTCATTAGAGGTGGCGTCAGGGAAGCTGCCAACACAGAAAGAGCACCGTTATCACATCAGAAGCAACCCTGAAAATTTGTCTTCCTTTCCCCAGTGAGAAGAGGAAGAGAAGCTGCCATCATGAGCGCAGTAACATTAACCTGGAATAATAGCTGGTTGCTTCAGTGGGGCAGAAACTTTCTCTGCCTTCCAATATGTACGTATATAGTACCAGACTTTGAGCAGGAGGAGGACCATGTTTGGCATTGCAAATGGGAGTCTGGCAATAGCGGAGTTGCACAGGACTAGAGAGGTTTCGAATTTTCTCCCGTGGAAGAAGTGTCTGGCCTGAGGGTCCCTTGTGATCAAAAGCAGCAGAACCAGCTGGGTGACCAGAAGCTGAGACACCAGATCAGGCCAGTTCTTCTGCTCCTAGGCATTAGCTTAACAGTAACACACAGAACAGGAGCTGTGAAACTACTGCTTATTCATGGGAGTCTTGGCAATTATTCAAAGGTGAAGGAAAAAGCAATATAAGCCTCAGGATAAATCTGGCAGTTCACAGGAATCCTGATTTTCTTTTAGTATCTACACGGTTTTGGATAGACTTGGGCTGATGACCTGCTGTGACTTAAGTTTTTGTAAATGTATGCAAGTACATCTGCAGGTGATTTACTTCATGCTTACTTTGATATTCAAAGCTTAGCTTGGTCTGGGATTCCGCTGTGAAGAGTATTAGTGAAATAATCAGAATCAATCAAGCATGGATGAAACTACACACTGTGCATTTGGGAACTGGGACTCAGGGCAGTACAGAGACATTTTCGCTACTTATCTATACCATTCTTTACTACTCTATTGTAGCTGAAACTGGTTTCAACGTCCTTGCTTTCAAAAAAGGAAGGAGGGCAATGCATAGGAACGTATGGAAGAGATGTTTTTAATAGCATTTTCTCTTTCATCCAGTGAATTGCCACTCATATTGAGCAATATGAAGCATAAAATCCAAGTATGTTCACCAGGAGTATGCCACAAATGGGAGGCTTGGAAACTATGTTATACTTGTAAATTAAAAGTTGAGAATATGATTAACACAATGTCTCAAAATAAAAAAAAAAAATAAAAAATTTAAAACCCCCAAACAAAACAAAAACAACACACAAAACCCAAAAGTGATAACATAATTTGGAGGTTAAAAACAAATATTGGGCTAACTTACTAACAAATGGACACTGCAAGAGCCAAGTACTAACCGAACAGGGGCATTTATACTTATCTCTGTGCTGGTACACTGGATACCAACTATCTGAATTTCAATAAATGAAGAAGTGAGACTGACTACATTATTACTTTTAGGAAGATCTTTTAAAAGGGTTTTCCATGTATTATCACACTTCATGTGTGTCTAAACCTAAGGCTTTGACACTGGAGCTTTTTTAGTCTGGAAGTACTGTGGGCTGCGCTAATGCCCTGATTATCTACGAAACACATACAGAACCTGTGGGCTGTGCTTTGAATTCTGTAGTTCCTCTCACACTCAATGCCAGACTTCCTAAGAGATGCAAAAGCAGAGACAAGAGAAAGTGAGCGGTAAAAATGCTGAAGGACAAGAGCTTACAGTGACTTTTCTTTCTCCTTTAAATATTTGTTCATATGCGCGTATTTACATTGCATTGCAGCTGTCTCCTCTGAACTTTTACAGCCTTGCCAGATGATTGTGTTGAGGTCTCAAAGACACGGGACCAAGCTGTCAAATACTTCACTGTGCCATGAGAAAGTTGCTGCCTTTTTTCACAAAGAGGGTCAAGCTAAGGAATATCCTTCCTCTCGATCTCTGCCCGACCATGTGGTCAGTGGCTCAGCTCTGTGCCCCTATAGCTGCTGGAAAACGGAAGGATTTTTCATCTAAAGCACTATCCAGAAAATATTCCCACGCAAAGAGACACACTCACCAGCTTCGGTGGCACTTCTGATGGTGCTGCTTTCGCTAAGTGCTCTGTATGATGAGGACTGCTCACTCATGAAGCAGTAGATAACTTCCAATGACTGATGAAGGTTTAAGATAGGGTCAGTTCTGGCCTTGGACAGACAGTTTCTTCCCTGGCTAAAACTGATGACTGCTGCCCATCATAGACTGAGAGTTTCACTCTAATAGTGCCCTCAATAGAGGTTTGCCAATGCAGTTTTTGTTGCTGAAAGCAGCTGACTACATGGCAAAGAACAGAAGTAATGACTCCAGAGGAACACTGGAAACAGTATGCTAATTTTAGGCTGCAACATGATCCTTGGGTTGAGCTGGCCCTCAAGCTTTGCAGGAATTAGGTGGCTAGGGAAAAAGTACCCTGCATTGTTAAAACTGCATCAATGCTACAATTTCTACTTTTCTCTCCTCTTCTGGAGTTATTTTGTATACCTGGCAACATGGGAGGAAGGAATCGTGTCAGAAAGGGAGTGGAATTTCCAGGACAGCATGAGGCAGACAGTGCTTCTATACGATCAGGTTCTGGACCATCTGAACTGACTAGATGATACGGATTCGATGGAGCATCAGCAGCAACCCTGACTGATCAGAACTCCTCAAAATCAGGGACAAGAATGGCCAACTTGACAAAAGAAATGCCTGGAGTCTTCTTACCGATCTTCAAAGCCCTTGAAATGCAAGCGCTGGTAAAATCCTCCCTGCCTCAGGAGGAAGTCAATGTCCAAGAACACAGCACGGGGTCTCTAAGACTGGAATATCCCAACCCAGCACAAAAGGAGCTGAGAAGCAGGATGTGCTTGGTGTGTTTACGGGCTTTGTGTAACATGCAGAGTACACAAACCTGAGCAATCCCTCCACACCAAACTTTGAGAAATTAACATCCAATGCAGTTTAAGCCAAGCGGCAGGAGTCACCATGAGAGTGGTGAGACACTGGAACAGATTGCCAAGGGAAGCTGTGGCTGCCCCATCCCTGGAGGTGTTCAAGGCCAGTTTGGATGGGCCTTGGGCAGCCTGACCTACTGGGATGTCCCTGCCCATGGCAGGGGGGTTGGAACTAGATGACCTTTCAGGTCCCTTCCACCTCTAACTATTCTATGATTGTATGACTCACTTGTGATGCGATTGAAGAAACCTTTCAGGGTGCTCCACTGCGATTTTCTAGTACCAACATCTGCCCTTACACGCAGGTTATAGGCCACAGTGGCTGAGATATCCTCTGTGATGTTACACACTGTGGCTGTGATGAATGAACATTCACAGATGGGAATCCAGCTCTCGTTGGCGTACTCCCGTTCATACTCCCTGAGGAGAAGAAAAGAAAGCAGACAGGCAACAGTCTGATAGGACACTTATCTGTGACGGGGGCTAAGGCTGCTTGCTAGTTCTTTCCAGGTAAAAACAGTACCGAGATATGCTCAGGCTGGAATACTAGGAGTGTATGAAACCAGTATGGGTGTGTTTTAAGTCTTATCTAGTGAAAATCTCCCAGAGCCAGCTTGTTCATGAGCCAAATGCAGCAAGATGTTGTAGGAGGTGGGGACAGCCAACACAGTGTTGATGCCTCAAAACCTGCCCACTCACTTGACTTGATCATCCCTGATAAACCAGAATTTCAAAGCCATACTGTGATACAAGTCATAGCTCAAGATGCATCAGAAGCCTTCTGTAATGTGTATTAAATGTTGTAAAGATTGACACTGAATAACTCTCAAATGTTTTCTCTTTCATCTGCTAAATAAACTGTTGCTACTCTTCCTAACTTTTGAACTCTTCAGACAAAGAAGGGTTTCACATGTGGGCTTAATGCACAAATTGGATTACTCAGGTATCAACCTGTAAACAGTATCAGAATTGGTGCAGAAGGATAGTTTTCCCTCACTTCTGATCAATAGTGCTGGAGTACCAAAATTATCTTACATCTGTGAACTGAATAGTGCTCAAGACATTGAAATGGTACAGGATTTTAAGTCTAGGTAAACAGTGTTCAGAGAGCAAAATAAGATTAATAAACCCAGAAGTTACCCCTGAAACTCAACAGAGTATCTCACAGTTTCTCTCTGGATGATCACAGGACTCCAAGTTAAGAAGTGTTTCATGTTGGTAGAAAGAATAGATATATTCTGAGGTGCTGGCAACAAAGCATCTTCACCTAAAATTCCCAGCAAAACAAAAAGAAAGAAAAAAGGTAGATGAATATACTTGGAAAAAAAAGTTTAGAAGAATAGTACAAAACTGTGGTTTGCATGACACATACACACTCTTCATTTCATTACTGTCACTTCAGTGTTTGAAAATCTTTTACAGAGAAGAAGAAACAATAATGAAGGAGCAAATGACAGAGCACTAAGTCTGGCACTGCTTACAGGAAGGCAAAGCATGCCTTTTCATTATTTCAGAATTTTTCATTGTATCAGTAAAACAGCGAGAAAAGGTCAAGCCTTTATAAAGCCATCCAATTTGATTTAATGAAGTCAAGTAACAGACACTCTGTTGCTCTCTATAACCCCTTCCAATGGATATCAAGGTTAGAAATGTGCCATTTCTTTCCACGCTTGACTGGACATTGTAGCTCTGGTACAGCTTTTTCCACGTTGCAGGATTCTAATAATGTAAGTGCTTGTAGGCTGCAATCAAAGGACCTCTTAATAGAATAAACTTATTCAATGGACTATAAACGAAATTATTACATTGCTCTGAGATTGTCAAAGCATAAGCATGGGATGGTACCTACAGCGTAACTTATTTTATCCTATGGCATCCTAATGTAAAATCCATAGTAGTGTTTGGACTAGAGCACAGAAGGCATGATTCCCGATGGCCACATCCTGCACTATACTATGGCAACAGACTTATCTCTGGTTTGCCACTTTCCATTCCCAAATTATGTTCTCTCTGCTCAGCAGGGAATGGTTCTCAAGGAACCGTTGGAAGTGAGGAACAGGTAGAGCAGTTTCAAACAACCCAGGGTAGCAGTGGTCTTTGAAACACTCACCAAGAAACAAGGGAACTTTTCTATCAAAATATACCTATGTTATCTAATGATTATTTCCAATTATTTTTAATTACATCTATTTCACTTAAGAAGGTCTACCTTCCATTAGTCTTTAACCATCGGTAGACCAGGATGTCTTCCTTTAAACCATGTTTACAAACCTAACTAGATAATGTCAGTTGTTCTACCCGGGATCAAAACTAGGCTGACAAGTACATGAGCAATGTTTTCATGATTATTATTATTTTAAAGCATTGGAACAACATCAATCTTCTTCCTGCCCTTAAGAATATTCCCTATATTCATATCTTCATAAAATCACTAACGATGTGGGGAACCTTGATCCCAGCTCTTACATGATTCTCTGGCATATGTTACATGGATCTGTTGAAATAATTCTTGGCTGTACTTTACACAAAAATCAGATAACTCTGGGATGAGAAGCTTTTTTCCTTGCCATTTAGATAACAGGAGATTCACTGCCTGCCATATCAGCACCTCTATTGCTTCTGTCCAGTTGAGGGTCCATACTACGGTCAACGTACTCTTTGCCTTTTATTCAAATCCTTATTGACCTTCACTCTGCAGGTCAGCCACCCACTCGGTCTCTTGTATTCTCCATGCTTCTCAAGTTTTAGATTGCTTACTACTGCTTTTACCTGTACTCTTGGCTCCCATATGAATTTGGGGAGGTAAGCATGTGAATTATATAACAGAGTTCAGTTACGCCATCAGACCCTGTTTTTTCCACAAGTCATGCACACAAGGATGTTCCAGGTGTGAACAGGGCTGAACTGCACTGGAGTGTTTCCTAATGTTTTAAGTCCTGACTTTTGGACTTTTTGGGTATATATTTTTCTTTATTCAACAGTACCTAATCCTATCTTATTAAAATGTCTAGAAACCAATTTTGAAAGAAGATAGTTCTGAATTGGCCCGTATAGCTTTTAACGGACCAAAGTTTATTTTGCATCTGCTTGAGACCAATTTTCTTTTCCTGGTTATGCTTAGCTGACAAACCCAGTGACTCTTCTGTTGGCACAGTGAGACCTGTCACCTCACTTCAGCTGCACCACAACAGTTCATATACAGGTATCAAGGTTTCTTTCTTCCTTTCATTAGGAAAAGCTCTGGGCCTCATGACAGCGTATTTGTCTCTAAGAAAAAAGTTCACTGATGGAAGTTTCTGTTTGGTATTAATAGATTCAGGATGGGCACAACTTTTGCTATTTGTAAGAACCCTTCTCCAAGAAAAATGACGTATATAAACACCTAATATTCGTGTGTTACCTACACAGTATATTTGCTGATTTTTACAGGGCCATATACCCTCTGTGGCAAAGCACACAGCAGCTATTAATCCAGTGCCGTGGAGCGTTTGCAATTTACTGTCAGTAAAAGATGGCTCCAGCACTGCAGGTAAGACAGTTAGGGAGGTATAGTGTTGTGGACATAAAATTTACATGAATGGTGCACTAGTCCAAACATCTGCCTTCATATGAAGGGAATTGCATCCCCAGAGAAAGATATTCTTTACCTTTCATAATCAAAGAATATAGAAACAAACATCTGTGTGGTCATAAGTATATGTGTGTGTGCAGCTGATACACATCAAAATGATAAGATTTTGTGCTTTTAAGGTTAACAATTAAATAACAAATATGCCAAAGTGAAAGTTATAACCCAACTTTAGTATCTCTCACTTGACTGTAGGTACAGAGATGTTTGTAACTGCATAACCGTGCCCTACTGCAAATGCAGAGGACACCCCTCAGGACTGAATCAAAGAAGGTGTGAAGCTAAAACCTGAGATCTCATCCAGTACACAAACGAAACAGGGTCCCAGAGCAATAAAAGCAATGAGGCACTTCCCTGCTTTCTGCCTGTAAGCAAACACCCGTTTAACACTGAATGAAAAGACAGGTTATATAAACAGGGGAAGCAATGAGTATAAACAGTGAAGTAGGTTGTTTCAGTACTAAAATACTCCATTAACTCAAGTCCACGCCTTTTGAAGGGAAAAGAAATTACAGTCATACAAAGCAAGCAGGACCCAAGAAGGCAGTTAGCCCGGGGCTGAGCAGTTCCACTTGATTTTGGATGGACAAGTAAGATGTAAACAGCCTCACAGGAAAAGCCAGACTACAGTCTTTCAAGCCAGGGTACTGACTCTTACCCTAACATCTCCAGCCACGCCAAAAAAAAAGACATGTCTAGATTTTCTCTGTAAATAGCATTTTTGCCTCCTATGCTATCAGCAGTATATTCCATTTCAGTTGTTAAACAAAGAATGGATTCCCATTTAGAATGGTGATGTCTTCTCTTGTTTCATATTTTCCTCCTCTTTGTGTTGAATTTAAAGAATCTACAAGTAAAAAAATTCATTATCAAATCCAGTACATTTGTCCGTCTCACTTTTCAGTTTAAAATGCCTTAAATAAACTCTGATAAAATTCCATTGCTCTGGGGATAGATTTTGATACCCTACTTTCTCTGGGAATATAGAACAGCGTAATATTTCATGACTGCTACTTCATCATTATTTAATTTTACTTCATCTTTACTATCACCACTACTTACTTCTAAATGGAATTGAACACTTCACAAATACTAATAAGATTACCTCCTTATTCATAACAGCTTCTCATTTCAGGAACTCAACAAACATATGATGAAACAGTAGCTCCAGAATCCCCTGTTGCATAGTGTCACCTCACCTGTGCTTTTTCTGGCAACCCCCTTGAAATGTTATACACAGGGATAAGAAATCCTTCCTTACTGCTGTGCTAATAAGCATGATCTTCCAAGCATTGTAGCATTTCATTGCTATTTTTCTAATCCAGAGGCCAACAATGTCACCAGCTTCTTGGATCTTCAAACATGGTCTGCATCTCTGCATTTGAGGAAATTTCAGTCAAGGGGAATCTAACAAGGGAATTCTGAACTCTAAACATTGTGAAGAAGAAAATAGAGTAATGTCTGTCCCACCTCCAAAAGCTAACGAGAGTTCTTTGTAAACTAAACAGTGAAAATGAAAGCCACACATCTTTAACTTGGAGAAACAGAGCATTTTAGGCAACAATAATAAATTATGCTAAACAATTTCTTTGGCTGTAACTCTAACTCAAAGGCTATGGGAACATCTCCTCCCTCCTTTGTCCATGCACACATTGACTGCAAAAGGCAAGACCTTAGCACATGCCCTCTTGTCTGTTTTTCTCCTCAGCAGGGATACAATCCGGGACTCCAAGGCTAGACAAGAACACATTGCCATCTAACCTGTTGTCTGCTCTCTGGAACTGCAGGTCAAATTTAGACATAAACATTCAATCAAAAAAAGTTCTTTGCTCAAAAAGGAGAATGGATACAAATTTCCATCTTTCACATCAAGGCCAAGAGAATGCAGGACACACTGTAAGTTATCCCACTTCCCTCTCCTACTGTGTGTCACAGTGTATAAGGCAAAAATGGAGGAGTATCTGGCTGAGAAAAGCTGGCAGTCACCACACACGCAGGCAACACAGCTCCTGAGTGGAAACGTCACAAAACTAGCCAAACCTTAAACAAAAATACAGTAAAACTAACCCCAAATTTAGTTAAAGAAGAGGTGCATAGCTTTCCTCTCTTTTAAGAAACATTTGTCGTAATCTTCCCTATTCCCCAGAATAAACTTTCAAAGCATATGCCCCCAGTGCTTCCAGATCAGCATTAAAGGAGGACTTGAAAGTTCAGCTTCTCACAGAACAATAAAAGAGTGGAGACAAATACAGTAGTAAGTTAATTGCTTCCAACTGAAACTCCCCTTTAGACTTCAGAACTGACTCGCACAACATAGAATTAAGGGACTGACTTTTTCATTTGCTTATTCTAGTATGAACTCTAGACAAAGGATCAAAAGTCCAGATCACCTGACCTCAAACTATTTGGCTTAATTTCATAGAGGCATGTTTAACAAAAGTACAAAAGACTTGCTGTTTCTCAAAACCCCTTCATCTTCCGACTACTCAGCTGAGCCTGTGTCAGTCATTTACCTGGGAGATGTGGTGCAATCAGAGCACAAAGGAAGTAGCAGATGAGCTTTAGTGACATTCTGCTCCAGCCTGGTGTCTTTTCCCACATTCATACCACGTCGCAAAGCTCAGAAATTTGCTTTCCTGGATAGGGAGCCCTATCTGAGCCAGCCATGATGCGAGCGAAGCAGAGACTCCAGGGGAATATCGCAACCACCACTTATCTACCCGCCTGTGCCAATGCCAAAGACGTATTCTACTTACATTGTTTGTAAGGGTGTAGTTATGGGGAGTGCCCGGGTAATCTGATGCCAGCGTTTCTTTACAGGTCTGTGCAGCTGTCCAACTAGATGGCATAACTCTGTTTTGCTTCATTAGTAATTCTATGTATTAAAGAAAGACATTATAAGGGGGCAACAGGATGCACTGGATATTTCCATATATCATAGAATAGTTTGGGTTGGAAGAGACCTTAAAGATCACCCAGTCCCACCCGCTGCCATGGGCAGAGACACCTCCCACTGGATCAAGGGCTCAAAGCCCCATCCAACCTTGAACACCTCCAGGGATGGGGCAGCCACCACTGCTCTGGGCGCCCTGTTCCAGCGCCTTCCGCTCTCACGGTGAAGGAATTCCTCCTTATGTCCAGTCTAAACCTGCCCCCCTGTGGTTTATACCCATTGTCCCTCGTCCTATCACCACAAGCCTGCGTGAACAGCCCCTCCCCAGCTTTCCTGGAGCCCCTTCAGGTACTGGAAGCTGCTCTGAGGTCTCCTCTGAGCCTTCTCTTCTCCAGGCTGAACAACCCCAACTCTCTCAGCCTGTCCTCAGATGGGAGGTGCTCAAGCCCTTCAAACTCCAGTACAGCTGGAAGTACTTTTTTTTTCCTCTTCTGCTCAGCCCTCAAAGTGGATAAATCCTGGTGCTTCCACATATCAGGGAAGTTCCCCGGTATCCCTAAGGGATGTCTGTAAGCACAGAGCTTACCCGAAGGACTGGGGAAGGTCAGTGTGTCTCTGGGTTGTCAGAAGGGAGGTGTGTGCTCCAATTTATCTTCAATTCCTGCCTTCTGAGGAGCAACTGAGGGTACTGGGGCTGTTTAGCCCCGAGAAAAGGCATCTGAGAGGAGAAGTGATCACTGTCTCCCACTGCCTGAAAGGAGACTGCAGCGAGGTGGGAGTCGGTCTCTTCTCCCGAGGGATGGGATGAGAGGAAATGGCTTCAAGTTGCACCAAAGGAGGTTTAGCTTGAGTACTGGGAAAAATTTCTTCACCAAAAGGGCTATCGGGTAGTGGCAGAGGTTGCCGAGGGTTGTGGTAACCCCTCGTTTAAGAGGTGGGTTAAAGAGGTGGGTAGATGAGGTGCTCAGGGCTATGAGTTAGTACTGGAGAGGCATGGCTGGGCTTGGTGACCTCCAAGGTCTTTTCCAACCTCCGGATTCCATGATTCTATGAATGTAGTCGAGGTAAATGACCTCCAGATGCTTTCCCTGAGCCATTCCGCCTCCGAGCCCGAGAGGAGCGGCAGCCGCCGCCCCGGGAAGGGTGTGTGGGGGGTGTGGGGGAGGGTGTGTGTGTGAATCGGGGCTCTGAGGGATTGGCGCGCTCGGGGCGGGGGGTGCTGCGAGTGCAGAGCGGGGAGCGGGCGGGGGGGATGTGGGGAACGCGCGCGGGGCGGTGACTGCAGAGCGGGGCCGCGGGGCGGTGGGCGCGGGGCAGTCGGTCTGCGGGGAGGGTGGGGCTGCGACTGCGGGATTTCGGTCAGCGAGGAGCACAGGCCGGCCCCGGGCTCCACCCCAGCCCCACACCCCGAGCTGTCCTTCCCACGGCTGCCTCTCTCCTCCCCTGGTGCTTTACCTTGGAATTTCCCTCTCCGAGGGATTTGTGGTGTCACCCTGTTCCTCCCCTCACGGTTCTCCTACTGAGCTTGTGGAACCCCTTCTGTTTCATCGCCCTTTTGGTTTACTCGAGGTCCTTTCACCTGTGGAAAAGGAGCAGTGGGATGGGGATGGGGTGGTGTGGGAATGGCATGGGAGGGAATTCTGGTTCCAGGAATGACTCCTGTCTTTCCTTCCCTGTAGTAGTTGCACTTCCAGGATTTTGTCATTTCCTGAGACAATTCAAAATGGAAGCACTGGTTGCCCTTCCAGCATCCTCGATGCTCCTTAACGAGCTGGTGAAATCTGTATCTGTGCAAGCTGGGGCGAGACTGGTGAGCCTTGGCCAGAGCCGTGACTGAGCCCCGCAGGATCTCATTTGCCACTCTCCACAGCGCACTGAGCAGCAGCAGCATCCTCAAGAGATCTTGCAAAGGCGACAGAAAACAGCCTCAGGACCCTGAGCCGGCTGCAAACACCGTTCCAATCACAGTATCTCTCTTGGGGCCTGATGACAAGCACCGCCCAGAGTTTTTCTACCCACACCTTCTGCAGAGGTGTCAAAGGCAAGTATTCGGTGGTGCCTCAGGTGACCATGAGGGCTCTGGGGGACCGTGGTTGGATCTGGGGAGTCCAAAGGCTTTTCCGATGTGTCTGGTTTTCAGCTGGTTTGAGTGCTGGCGGTGCCTTAGCTGTGAGGTGCTGAGGTGAAAGGATGGTGGGCAGCATCCCACAGGCAGGAGAAGTGGGGTCCAGGTGGGGGTTCTTGTATGCTAGGCCATCCTGCTCCTTGGCCTTGGCTGGAATTTCATGTCCAACAAGTGACGTGTTGGTGGCAGAGCATGGTACATAACGCTCTTGATCTGAAGTGATTTTGGGTCCCTGGCTTGTGATCAGCTCTCAGGAGGCCTTTCCCAAAGAGCATCCAAGGGAGACGTGCTCCTGGGATGTGTGGCTGTGTCTTTGCAGCAACCCAACTGGGCATGAAATTTCCTCCTGAGTGCCTCATCACTCCTCAGCTGTTTCATGGGCAACAGCGATTAAATCTGACCTAGGAGTGATGGGACAAATGCATTCCAAAAGCCCAGAGGATTACAGGGAAGGAACTGAAACATAAAACTGAAAATTGGGTCAGTGAACACCTAATAGATGAGTTACTAAAAAACAGTGACTATATTGAATAATGATGCTTTGTGTCATTTAGGGCAGCTGGTAGAGGTGAAATGTCAGGACATCAGTCTTACCCTTAACTCTCAGATATGTCCTTAGGAGCACACAATATCTCAAGTTAGAAGGAACCCGTAAGGATCATTGAGTCCAACTCCATGCTCCTCCCAGCACAACAGTATGATTAAGAGCATCACCTCAATGCTCTTTGACCTCTGACAGGCTCGGGGCCGTGGCCACCTCCCTGAGGAGTCTGTTCCAGGGACCAGCTCCGCTCTCAGTGAAGAACCTTCTCCTGATGTCCAATCTGAATGTCCTGTGGCACAGCTCCATTCCATTTCCCCGTGTCCTATCAGTGGTCACCAGAGAGATCAGCAGCTCCCCCTTGCTGCCCCGCTTCAGGCCGGTGTGGACTGTGATGGGGTCACCCCTTGGCAATGAGGTCACCCTGCAGCCTTCTCTTCTCCAAGCTGAACAGGCAGTGGGACCTTAAGAGGGCGTACAACATTTTTCCAGGGGTAATGGGTTAAGGGGCTAAGACTGCAGGGGATTGGTGCATATGGATGAAGCGAACTGGGATGAAGGTATCCTCATCTCTTCCCCTTCCATCTCGTGTTCATTTCTATTCTCTTTCCTCCTCCATACTTTGTTCACAGCTTTATGGTGTTATATGCAAGTTACGAGAAGAAGAAATACTCCAACCCTGTTAGTGACGAGGAGGTGCTGCAGAAGTTTCAGAAGAAGAAGGATGATCAGCAGAGAAAAGATGAAGAGCAGAAGGCAGTGACTTCCAGCCCTTTTCCTGACAGGGAGGATGGGAGTGATCCCGGTGGCATGGGCTTGGAACAGGATTTCAAGGCCTGCCAGCCTCCTGCACTGCAGCTGCCAGGAAGAACTGCAGTATAAACACGGCTGCTGACACCCTGTTCTTCTTCCAGATGCTCTGAATATTGAATAAACGGCATCGTTTGGATTAACAGGTTTGAGTCTGTTGACTGTAAAACCTAAAGACCTGTCATGCTGTTTGGCTTGTACTTTGTCCCTCTCTCCCCACCTGCAGCTCCCCGGGCTGCATCGGAGCTGCATTCCTGCTGCCCTGAGCCCCTGCCAGGTCCCTGGTCATGGCTCTGTGTGTGTTCTTCTAACTCTTGCTCTTGAGGCCTTTCATCATCTTGTTTGCCCTCCCCAGGGCACACTCATAGTTTGAGGTTCTCCTGGTATTGCAGCGCCCAGAACTGCACCCAGTGCTGGTGGTGGGGCCACACGTGTGCAGTGCAGAGGGGGACAATGCCCTTCCTCGCCCGGCTGGCGATGCTGTGCTGGATGCACCCCAGGACACGCTTGGCCCCTTTGCTTGCCCAGGGCACAATGCTGGCTCCTGTTCAACTTGCCCTCAATCCAGACGTCCGGATCTCTTTCCGTAGGGCTGCTCTCCAGCCTCATGTCCCCTGGTCTGGACGTGTCATTTGTACATGGGATTTGTACACACCCCCTGTCCCGGGCAGAGAATCTGGCACTGGATCTTGTTCAATGTTGTTTGCTCGGTGACTGCCCAGCTCTCTGGCATGTCCAGATCTCTGCCCTCGGGGAAGTCCCCAGTGTCTCCAGGTTCAGTATCGGCAGCAGACAGACTGAACATACATTTGATTCCTGCCTCCAGTCCCTCATAAAAACAGTGAAGAGCACTGGCCCTCAAGCAGAGCCCTGGGAATGTCCCCAGTGACAGGTGGCCGGCCTGGTGCGACCCTGCTCGCTGGAACTCTCGCCACCCAACCTGTCAGCTCACCTGGCACACGATGGGCTTGTCTGGCACTGTGTGGACACTGTGTTCAGGGGGACATTGGGAGAGTTGGTGTCAAAAGCTTTAGTGCAATGGAAACCAACTACATGAAGTGGTGGGGTGCTTTGGATTGGGATGATTTGAGCTGGGGCTTAGGGAGAACCAGGGGGTGCTCCTCAGTCCTCTGCCATGCACGGCGCAGTGATGGAGTCCTGGCACTCCAGGAGCTCCAAGATCTCCCTTGACGACCAGTGGAGCTTCCCAGTTCAAGGGTTTCTGGAAGCCCTGCCTGCTGTCGCTGGACAACTGCTGCACCTGCTGCAGGCTGTCCCTGGCGCGCTCAGCTGCTCTGAGCTGTGCTGTGCCCCAGCAGCCTGCGCAGCCAGGCTGGAGCAGAGAGGCTGTGGGCTAGGAC
The DNA here is from genome assembly GCF_017976375.1 of Cuculus canorus. Lineage (NCBI taxonomy): Eukaryota > Metazoa > Chordata > Aves > Cuculiformes > Cuculidae > Cuculus > Cuculus canorus. The sequence continues at coordinate 72,705 of NC_071415.1, read as the reverse complement.
ATGGTCAGGCGCAGGGAACGAGGTCCCCCTGGAGCCCCCCTGCCCCATGGCCAGCCCTGAGGGGAAAGTTGCCCCCGGCCTTGCAGGAGGCTGCTTGTAGCTGGCCTCTGGAAGTGCCACACTCATTCCCACCCTGTGGTAGGGCCATGCTCATCCCCACCTTCTGGATGTCCCACGCTCATCCTCACCTCCTCCTGGGACAGAGCTTTTCTGTCAGTTTGCACCAGCGTGGCTTGGCTGTGGAGCTGCTGCCTGCCTGGGTGCCAACCCATCACCGCTTCACTCGGCCACACAGAACTGGGACTCAGTGCTGGGACCGCACACTTGATTCACGCACAACTTCTCAGTAGAGAATATTACATTTATTTTAACAACAGCAGCCACACAAACACCAACAACCACAAACAAACACCTACGCCCACACATCAAAACTCACACCTATAACCCCCACGCTCCCCCCAGACCGTCAAAGTTGTGACTATTATTATGGACACTTCTCAGCATCCAGTCTTTGGAGCGTCGCCCAGCATTGCTCCGTGGTCAGAAGGAGCCAAAGTTGTTTCCTGGCGTCACTGAAAAGAGAAAAAATGTTCTGATAGATTGGATGGAAGAGCAGGAGCAATATTGTGGCATTAATGCTCTCCAGGAGTCATCCTCTGCCCACATGCAGAGAATGGTTGTGTTTTCTAAAGCGGGAAAGCTGACCTCATTGATGTTCCAAAGTCACTCTCGCTGCCCTGTTGGTGCTCAGCATGTTGTTTCTGCTTTCGGCGCCTCGGTTTTCGGGCGCCTTAAGGGCAACCTGACCTTCTTGAGGTAGTCCAAGTCCTCGTTCCGTGGCCGATGGCATTTCATATGGGAATTCAGCCCGATTTTCTTGGCAAACACCCTGGCAGTTAGAGGACAAATGGGCATCTCTTTACTCCAATAAACACCAACAGAGTTTCTTCCCTTCATTCTGCCGCTCCCCTGGCCATGGGAGACGCCAGAAGATAAACAAGGCAGATGTTTGTGTGGGAAAGGGTTGCACATTCCAAAGGGGCAGAGGGTAATCTTCTGCCTGCCCTCAGCTCTGCTTCCTATTGCCCCGCACAGCTTGGGAAGGGGAGATCTCTTCTAGACAAAAGCACGGGGCTTCCACAAGAAGGGTGAATGCTACCTTTCACACTCTGGGCATGCAAACAGTCTCTGAACGTCTCCGCTTCCAGCCTCAGGTGGTATCTGGCTGTGGTCGCCGCATGGGCCGGTGACGCTGCTGCGCCTCCTCTTCTGAGCCCTCGGCTGTGGCTCCGGGCTCTCCTGCCGCTGACGCCAGCCCCGCTTCCTGGGGCCGAGAACAGCCTGGAAAGCAGAGAGCCCAGATCAGTTCCTCCTCCTCCTCAGAAGGATGGGCTGAGCTCAAAACCAGCCTGAGCCGTCTCCAAGCCACCCAGACCATTGGAACACATTCCATCCTGCAGGGAAACCGAGCGGCCCAAGTCTGGTGAACTTCTCTGAACACTAAATTGCCAAAGCCCCTTCTACCTGGTCCTGCTCTGCCTTCCGCAGACTTTCTTTGGCTTTTGCTCGCACCGGGTCAAACACAATCTTTTTCTTTGTCATATAGTAATATTCCACGCATTGTGCCACGGTCTTAGTCTGGATCTGTTGTGAGAAACACAGCGACAATCCGTAATGCAAATAGCGCAGTACAACATTGAACACACAGGTATATGTCAAACCCATCTCACAGCATTTCCCTTCCCCTCTTCTCTCCATGTATCCCAATGAAAAGTGCCAAGGATGCTCTGTGGGACGCAGGGGTAATTGTGGACATAGACCAAACCTTCCTGGCCATGGAAAGATCTACGGAAGTGTGGGAAGGACAGAACGGCAAATTCCACACAGGTGGTGCACGTAACATTTCACTGACATTTTCATCTCTCTGGTGTTTGGTACCAGAGAGATTCAATATTCCGTTAGAATTATGCAAACGATCTGATGGAGCGGTGTCTGCTGAGCATTGAAAACCAGCGGTCGCTTCTTACAGACCAGGATCCCAACACACAACTCCAAACACAACATCCTGAGTCAAAGCCATCACTGCTGACAGGCCCACATCCTCCTGGGTCAAACGCCTTTACCTTCTTCTGTATGCGGTGAAAATTCTTCCGGTGCCTGGCGAAAGCCTTTCTGAACAGCTGCTGCTCCTCGGGGGTCCACATGTCACAGCCTGGCATGAAACACACAGACCATCAGATCGCTCACACACAAACCAGCACCGCTTCTTCCTCACAAATTGACCTCTTCTCCTTGCCAAGGGAAGGACCAAGCGTGGCCAGGAGGATTTGGCATTGCTTTGGAGGGCTCCTCCTGTTAGGGGTCACTGCAGGGCAGTGCACTCAAAGCAGCGGCTGAAACACAGGGATGGGGCATTCCCCACGCAGAAAAAGCACCGCATCCATCAGACCAGAGGACTTTGCTACAGCTCTCCCTGCCCCAAAGAACACAGGTCGTTGTTCACACCTTCTTCTAAATAAATGTTAGAACTGAGGAGGCAGAAAGGGAACCGCAGCGTCTGCAGCCTTTCCAGGGGAAGGATCGGGCTCTGCTCCAGTTTACCTGTGTAATGATAGTCGGCCAGAGGATGGAGTTCCGACTTCTGTGGCCCCCCGGAGAGCAGCATCTCCATAGCCTCCTGTGAGATTTCATGGAAAAACACTTTAGACTGTCCCCGGTGAGGAGCAAAGAGGGGAATTCTTGCTTTCAGCTGTGGTGCTGCTTCGGAGATTCCGGACAAGGGAGGGAGATTTTGCTCCTGCTGGTCAGTGCTCAGCAGCAGCGCTTTGGGATCACCTCATCCTGCTGAATTTTAGGGCAATATTTCCTTCATCCACTTAAGGAAACAGAACCTGGGGTGATCTCTGGGGACCCCACTGGGGGACCCCGCTGCCACCACCACCACCAGAAGATTCCTCCCGGCTACAGTCACTTTGGGCTCATCCCTGCTGAACAGGCACAGGACCCGCTGAGCTCTCCGCTATATCAGAGTGTCTGTAAAGAACACGGGGCAGAGTGGACCAATTCCATGCTCAGCAGGAGCCAGGCTGGAGGTGTTGGAGACACAACGAGTGCCCTGAGATGACGTAAATGTAAAGCACATGACGTTTGTCCAGAGCAGACCTCGGGATTTCTCTAACAGGGCAATTTGTCCATTCCCAGCTTGCAGGGTAGCAGTACTTATATTCTCCAAATCGTCACCTCCTGTCCGAGAGCCAAAACGAGCTCTGAGTTATGCAGCAGGACAGGGTCTGTGATCCCTGGAGAGGTTAATGCCGACTGCGACGAGAGGCAGCTCCCACCCGGGACAAAGGCTCACCCAGGCCCTTATCAGTTAAACCACTGCTTCTTACTGTGATGTTGCCTTGTGCTTCATGCAGGCAGTGCAGGACCAGCTCGATGTTCCTTCCCGGCCCCGGCATCTTGTCGGAGCAGGCTGTGTTGAGCAGCTCCATGACTGCAAACCCAAGGAAAAGCAACTGAGAGTCAGGTTCTGCCAAGCAAAGGTGGGGTACCAGAGAGAGGGAAAGCAGGACAAGTGCCACAGGGAGACTGGAGAACAGGGAAAGGCACAGGGAAAGCCAGATGTCCCAGCTGTCCTGGTGTCACTGTCTCTGCCTCAGGAACAGCTTTGGGACTGACAGCTCTGGGGACCCAGCTCCCCTCTCGCAGGATCCCCGCAGGTCAGGCAGGACAGCTACAAATGCCCATGACCCCATGGAAGATGCTACCGAGAGTATAACATTTAACCCTTATTCAGTTTTCTCCCCCAAAACTGAGCCAACCCCATCCCTCTAATGCCGCCAGGTGGGAAGGTGGTGGAGAGGAGTCATGAGGGAACGGGAATGTGCACCAGGCTGCAGTGAAAGGTGGGATTTTGGAGCCCTAGCATCTCAGAGTCGCCTTAGAGCAAAAAGCATTAAAGAAACCTGTGGTGGTTTGGATCTCTCCCCACGGTTTCCAAACCAATGACGCTCCCTCTTCAGCCATCGCCAACTCGGACCTCTCGTGAAGGTCAGGTAGCTCCGCCTGAAACTGAGCTCCAACTTTGATGTTTCTGAAGGAAGAAGAGGAGGTGAGAAGGGCAAGTTGTGATCAGCCACACAGCGACAGCGCCGTTACAGACACACACACTTGGAATGAGAAGGAAAGCCATGAGCAAGGCTGGGCTGCCCCAGACACGGCACGGATACACCACCCATTGCCCAGCACAGCGTGACCAGCGCTGCTCTACCAGTGTTCACAGCCCCTTCCAAGCACTAACCGCATCGCTGGGCTCTCCTGGGCATCCTCTGGCTCCAAAGCCATATCAAAACCTCTCTCGCTCATCGTGAGCACCTCACACCTCTCGCCGTGAGTCTGCTCTGAAGAGCAGCAGACGGGGAAGGCTGCAACCCCTCTCCTGTCCGATTGTTGTGTAATCCTAGGCAACGCGTGATGTCACCCCAACTGGTACCTTTGCCAGGGCTCTGCCAGAGTCCCACCAGCTCTCCTCTGGCCACTTTGGTGCCCCTTCATGGCAGCCAGCACGTGGCATCCTCCAAATCCCTATTGATCTCCCGGCGATGCTGGGCAGGGAGAGAACAGCCACACACCGACTCCTACACTGCTGCTCCCCCATTGCCCGCTTCCCAAACTGATCCCTTTTCCCCTCGGAAGGCCTTGGACCCTCTGGATATAGTTCCACGGCTGCACCTGACCAGGGTCGGGAGTCAGAAATGCAGGGACTGAGCAGCTCTGTGTTTATCACAAGCCAAAGCCGGTATGGCAGCGAAACCCCAGCAGGCTGCTCACACCCACGGCAGGGATCACAAAGGAGAATTCACGCTCCTGGGCGCTGAAGTTTTCCCTGGAAGGCAGGAGCAGAGCCGAGGCCTGCCCGTCTCCATAGGCACATGTCCCTCGCTTGGCCGTGCTCTGGAATAACCACGGCTGCCAAACCCTCGAGTGGAGGCCAAACCCCGAGGAGAACAGTGTTCCCTGGGCTGCGGCCTCCAACAGGCTCGTGCCTGCTGCAGCGCCTTCCGCAGGCTTGGTTTGGGGGAACCACTGCCTGCTTCTCGCCCCGATGCAGGCAATCCTGTCCTGCTGAGCGCCACAAGAAAACCACGACATCGGTTGCCGGTAACTTCAGCTGCTCCGGGTCACTGTCCCTCTTTCCCCCAGCCTGCCTACAAGGCAGGGATTTGCCCCACAGGGAGGGGAGCGCCTCTTTGATTCAGAACTTATAACACCTGCAGGTCCATTTTCTCCCTCTGGAATGCACGTGACAGCCAGCTGGATCCCTTTCCAGTTCTGTTCTCTGGTGGGCACAGCCGTGAGGGAGTTATCACCGGACACAGCAGCTGCCTGGGATCCCCGTTAGCAGGGGAAGGGAGGAGGGAGTGTGGAAACAGGGGCAGTTCCCTGCTGCCATGCAGCTCAAGCCATTTAATGGCTTTTCTATTCCAAATAATCCCCCAGGCGGGCTCAGGAATATTTACTGAGTCCGTTCCTCCTGTAGTTATCCCCACACCCATTCCTGCAGTGTTACTGGCCCCACATGCGGAGGATTTCAGGGCGCCGTAGCGCTAAGCCGCTGGCTAAGCGAGGGAAACCCGCACATCGGGAGCCATTTGCCCACTCAGCGACTCCAGGGACAGCGGCTGACAAGGTGTTACCCCTCACCACCCCATTCCTCTCCTCTTCCTCCTCCCGGGGAAGAGGCAGGGATGCCCTGGGATGGGGCTGGAGAGCAGGCACAGGCGGGATGTGCCGGGTTTGCAATGTCAGGATTAAAAGGCTCCGTCGGTGTGAGGGGAGCCCAGGCCTCCTCCTGGGAAAAGGCAAACTCGCACTCCGACAGAGTGCGGCCCCTCGGCTCCGCTTTGGCAAGGGGAAAACACCAGGTGGGGGCTGCTTTGCTGGCAAAAGGCACCGCATGGCTTTTCAGGTCAAGTGGGCACCCTCTGTTGCTCCCAAGATAGAAAGGCATTTGCATTACAAAGGCATTACAAAGCAGGCTGTGGCCCTGCTCTCCAACAGGGGTTCTGTGGCTCAGGCAGCATTGGGAGCTGCCGGGAACTGGCCGGGGGACAAGGAGGGTGCTGGGCTGCTGGAGGGACTTGCTGGGGCCACAAACTGGATCCATGCACACCTTCTCAGCGGAGAACATCACATTTATTTTAACAACAACAACCACACAAACACCAACACCCAAAGACAAACACCTACGCCCACACATAGAAACTCACACCTATAACCCCACCCTCCCGCCCCGACCCTCAAAGTTGTGACTAATATTATGGACACTGCTCAGCATCCAGTCTTCGGAGCTTCACCAAGCACTGCTCCGTGGTCAGAAGGAGCCAAAGTTGTTTGCTGGTGTCGCTGAAAAGAGAAAAAAACATCCTGGTTGATTGGATGGAAGAGCAGGAGCAATGTGGTGGTGCTAATCCTCTCCAGGAGTCATCCTCTGCCCAGATGCAGAGAATGGCTGTGTTTTCTAAAGCGGGAAAGCTGACCTCATTGATGTTCCAAAGTCACTTTCGCTGCCCTGTTGGAGCTCAGCACGTTGTTTCTTCTGTTTGCACCTCGGCTTTTGGGCGCCTTAAGGGCCACCTGACCTTCACGAGATAGTCCAGGTCCTCTTTCTGTGGCCGATGGCATTTCATGTGTGAATTCAGGCCTTTTCCTCTAACCCTGGGAGTTAGAGGACAAATGGGGATCGCTTTACTCCAATAAACAGCAACATTTCGTCCCTTCATTCTGCCGCACCCCTGGCCGTGGGAGACGTGAGAAGACAAACAAGGCAGATGTTTGTGTGGGAAAGGGTTGCACATTCCAAAGGGGCAGAGGTAATCCTCAGCCTGCACTCAGCTCTGCTTCCTATTGCCCCACACAGCTTGGGAAGGGGAGATCTCTTCTCGACAAAAGCACGGGGCTTCCACAAGAAGGATGAATGCTACCTTTCACACTCTGGGCATGCAAACAGTCTCTGAGCGTCTCCGCTTCCAGCCTCAGGTGGTATCTGGCTGTGGTCGCCGCATGGGCCGGTGACGCTGCTGCGCCTCCTCTTCTGAGCCCTCGGCTGTGGCTCCGGGCTCTCCTGCCGCTGACGCCAGCCCCGCTTCCTGGGGCCGAGAACAGCCTGGAAAGCAGAGAGCCCAGATCAGTTCCTCCTCCTCCTCAGAAGGATGGGCTGAGCTCAAAACCAGCCTGAGCCGTCTCCAAGCCACCCAGACCATTGGAACACATTCCATCCTGCAGGAAAACCGAGCAACCCAAGTCTGGTGAACTTCACTGAACACTAAATTGCCAAAACCCCTTCTACCTGGTCCTGCTCTGCCTTCCGCAGACTTTCTTTGGCTTTCGCTCGCACCGGGTCAAACACGATCTTTTTCTTCGACATATAGTAATATTCCACGCATTGCGCCACGGTCTTGGTCTGGATCTGTTGTGAGAAACACAGTGACAATCCGTAATGCAAATAGCGCAGTACAACATTGAACACACAGGTATATGTCAAACCCATCTCACAGCATTTCCCTTTCCCTCTTCTCTCCATGTATCCCAATGAAAAGTGCCAAGGATGCTCTGTTGGACGCAGGGGTAATTGTGGACATAGACCAAACCTTCCGGGCCATGGAAAGATCTACGGAAGTGTGGGAAGGACAGAAGTGCAAGTTCCACGCAGCTTCTACACGTGACATTTCAGTGACAATTTAATCTCTCTGGTTCAATATTCCACGGCAGAAGAACAGAAGGCAGTGACTTCGAGCCCGTTTCCTGACAGGGAGGATGGGAGTGATCCCGGTGGCATGGGCTTAGAACAGGATTTCAAGGCCTGCCAGCCTCCTGCACTGCAGCTGCCAGGAAGAACTGCATTATAAAAGTGGCTGCTGACACCCTGTTCTTCTTCCAGATGCTCTTTATGTTGAATGTATGAACCAGGGGGTGCTCCTCAGTCCTCTGCCATGCACGGCGTAGTGATGGAGTCCTGGCACTCCAGGAGCTCCAAGATCTCCCTTGCTGACCAGTGGAGCTTCCCAGTTCAAGGGTTTCTGGAAGCCCTGTCTGCTGTCGCTGGACAACTGCTGCACCTGCTGCAGGCTGTCCCTGGCGCGCTCAGCTGCTCTGAGCTGTGCTGTGCCCCAGCAGCCTGCGCAGCCAGGCTGGAGCAGAGAGGCTGTGGGCTAGGACATGGTCAGGTGCAGGGAACGAGGTGCCCCTGGAGCCCCCCTGCCCCATGGCCAGCCCTGAGGGGAAAGTTGCCCCCAGCCTTGCAGGAGGCTGCTTGTAGCTGGCAGCCTCCTGAAGTGCCACACTCATGCCCACCCTCTGGAAGTGCCATGCACATTCCCATGCTCTGGAAGTGCCATGCACATCCCCACTCTCTGGAAGTGCCATGCACATCTCCACCCTCCGGCAGTGCCACGCTCATCCCCAACCTCTGGAAGTGCCATGCAAATCCCCACCCTCTGGAAGTGCCATGCACATCCCCACCCTCCGGCAATGCCATGCTCATCCCCAACCTCTGGAAGTGCCATGCTCATCCCCAACCTCTGGAAGCGTCATGCACATCCCCACCCTCTGGCAGTGCCATGCACATCTCCACCCTCCGGCAGTGCCACGCTCATCCCCAACCTCTGGAAGTGCCATGCAAATCCCCACCCTCTGGAAGTGCTACACTCATCCCCACCCTCTGGAAATGCTGCGCTCATCCCCACCCTCTGGAAGTGCCACGCTCATCCCCACCTCTGCCCGGGACAGAGCTTTTCTGTCGGTTTGCACCAGCGTGGCTTGGCTGTGGAGCTGCTGCCTGCCTGGGTGCCAACCCATCACCTCTTCACTTGGCCACACAGAACTGGGACTCAGTGCTGGGACCGCAAACTTGATTCACGCACAACTTCTCAGTAGAGAACATTACATTTATTTTAGCAACAGCAACCACACAAACACCAACAATCGCAAAGAAACACCTACGCCCACACATCAAAACTCACACCTATAACCCCCATCCTCCCCCCGGCCCCTCAAAGTTGTGACTATTACTATGGACTCTGGAAGTGCTACACTCATCCCCACCTCTGGAAGTGCCATGCTCTTCCCAACAGTCGGAAAGTGCCATGCACATCCCCAACCTCTGGCAGTGCCATGCACATCCCCACCCTCTGGAAGTGCCATGCTCATCCCCAAACTCTGGCAGTGCCATGCACATCCCCACCTTCTGGAAGTGCCATGCACATCCCCACCCTCTGGAAGTGCCATGCTCATCCCCACCCACTGGAAGTGCCATGCTTATCCCCACCCTCTGGAAGTGCCATGCTCATCCCCACCCTCTGGCAGGGCCATGCTCATCCTCACCCTCTGGAAGTGCCACGCTCATCCCCACCTCTGCCCGGGACAGAACTTTTCTGTTGGTTTGCACCAGCGTGGCTTGGCTGTGGAGCTGCTGCCTGCCTGGGAGCCAACCCATCACCTCTTCACTCAGCCACACAGAACTGGGACTCAGTGCTGGGACCGCACACTTGATTCACGCACACATTCTCAGTAGAGAACATCACGTTTATTTTAATAACAACAACCACACAAACACAAACAAACACATACACCCACACATAGAAACTCACACCTTTAACCTCAACCCTCCCACACGACCCTCAAAGTTTTGACTATTTTTATGGACACTGCTCAGCATCCAGTCTTCGGAGCGTCGCCCAGCACTGCTCCGTGGTCAGAAGGAGCCAAAGATGTTTCCTGGCATCACTGAAAAGAGAAAAAATATCCTGATAGATTGGCTGGAAGAGCAGGAGCAATGTTGTGGCGTTAATGCTCTCCAGGAGTCATCCTCTGCCCAGATGCAGAGAATGGTTGTGTTTTCTAAAGCAGGAAAGCTGACCTCATTGATGTTCCAAAGTCACTTCCACTGCCCTGTTGGAGCTCAGTGTGTTGTTTCCTGCATTGGCGCCTCGGTTTTCGGGCGCCTTAAGGGCAACCTGACCTTCTTGAGGTAGTCCAAGTCCTCGTTCCGTGGCCGATGGCATTTCATATGGGAATTCAGCCCGATTTTCTTGGCAAACACCCTGGGAGTTAGAGGACAAATGGGCATCTCTTTACTCCAATAAACACCAACAGAGCTTCATCCCTTCATTCTGCCACTCCCCCTGGACGTGGGAGACGTGAGAAGATAAACAAGGCAGATGTTTGTGTGGGAAAGGGTTGCACATTCCAAAGGGGCAGAGGTAATCCTCAGCCTGCCCTCAGCTCTGCTTCCTATTGCCCCGCACAGCTTGGGAAGGGGAGATCTCTTCTAGACAAAAGCACGGGGCTTCCACAAGAAGGATGAATGCTACCTTTCACACTCTGGGCATGCAAACAGTCTCTGAACGTCTCCGCTTCCAGCCTCAGGTGGTATCTGGCTGTGGTCGCCGCATGGGCTGGTGACACTACGGCGCCTCCTCTTCTGAGCCCTCGGCTGTGGCTCCGGGCTCTCCTGCCGCTGACGCCAGCCCCGCTTCCTGGGGCCGAGAACAGCCTGGAAAGCAGAGAGCCCAGATCAGTTCCTCCTCCTCCTCAGAAGGATGGGCTGAGCTCAAAACCAGCCTGAGCCATCTCCAAGCCACCCAGACCATTGGAACACATTCCATCCTGCAGGGAAACCGAGCGGCCCAAGTCTGGTGAACTTCTCTGAACACTAAATTGCCAAAGCCCCTTCTACCTGGTCCTGCTCTGCCTTCCGCAGACTTTCTTTGGCTTTCGCTCGCACCGGGTCAAACACAATCTTTTTCTTTGTCATATAGTAATATTCCACGCATTGCGCCACGGTCTTAGTCTGGATCTGTTGTGAGAAACACAGCGACAATCCGTAATGCAAATAGCGCAGTACAACATTGAACACACAGGTATATGTCAAACCCATCTCACAGCATTTCCCTTCCCCTCTTCTCTCCATGTATCCCAATGAAAAGTGCCTCAGATGCTCTGTGGGACGCAGGGGTAATTGTGGACATAGACCAAACCTTCCTGGCCATGGAAAGATCTACGGAAGTGTGGGAAGGACAGAAGTGCAAGTTCCACACAGGTGGTGTACATACTGTTTCACTGACATTTTCATCTCTCTGGTGTTTGGTACCAGAGAGATTCAATATTCCGTTAGAATTATGCAAACGATCTGATGGAGCGGTGTCTGCTGAGCATTGAAAACCAGCGGTCGCTTCTTACAGACCGGGATCCCAACACACAACTCCAAACACAACATCCTGAGTCAAAGCCATCACTGCTGACAGGCCCACATCCTCCTGGGTCAAACGCCTTTACCTTCTTCTGTATGCGGTGAAAATTCTTCCGGTGCCTGGCGAAAGCCTTTCTGAAGAGCCGCTGCTCCTCGGGGGTCCACATGTCACAGCCTGGCAAGAAACACACAGACCATCAGATCGCTCACACACAAACCAGCACCGCTTCTTCCTCACAAATTGACCTCTTCTCCTTGCCAAGGGAAGGACCAAGCGTGGCCAGGAGGATTTGGCATTGCTTTGGAGGGCTCCTCCTGTTAGGGGTCACTGCAGGGCAGTGCACTCAAAGCAGCGGCTGAAACACAGGGATGGGGCATTCCCCACGCAGAAAAAGCACCGCATCCATCAGACCAGAGGGCTTTGCTACAGCTCTCCCTGCCCCAAAGAACACAGGTCGTTGTTCACACCTTCTTCTAAATAAATGTTAGAACTGAGGAGGCAGAAAGGGAACCGCAGCGTCTGCCGCCTTTCCAGGGGAAGGATCGGGCTCTGCTCCAGTTTACCTGTGTAATGATAGTCGGCCAGAGGATGGAGTTCCGACTTCTGTGGCCCCCCGGAGAGCAGCATCTCCACAGCCTCCTGTGAGATTTCATGGAAAAACACTTCAGACCATCCCCAGTGAGAAGCAAAGAGGGGAATTCTTGCTTTCAGCTGTGGTGCTGCTTCGGAGATTCCGGACAAGGGAGGGAGATTTTGCTCCTGCTGGTCAGTGCTCAGCAGCAGCGCTTTGGGATCACCTCATCCTGCTGAATCTTAGGGCAATATTTCCTTCATCCACTTAAGGAAACAGAACCTGGGGTGATCTCTGGGGACCCCACTGGGGGACCCCGCTGCCACCACCACCACCAGAAGATTCCTCCCGGCTACAGTCACTTTGGGCTCATCCCTGCTGAACAGGCACAGGACCCGCTGAGCCCTCCGCTATATCAGAGTGTCTGTAAAGAACACGGGGCAGAGTGGACCAATTCCATGCTCAGCAGGAGCCAGGCTGGAGGTGTTGGAGGTGCAACGAGTGCCCTGAGATGATGTAAATGTAAAGCGCATGACGTTTGTCCAGAGCAGACCTCGGGATTTCTCTAACAGGGCAATTTGTCCATTCCCAGCTTGCAGGGTAGCAGTACTTATATTCTCCAAATCATCACCTCCTGTCCGAGAGCCAAAACGAGCTCTGAGTTATGCAGCAGGACAGGGTCTGTGATCCCTGGAGAGGTTAATGCCGACTGCGACGAGAGGCAGCTCCCACCCGGGACAAAGGCTCCCCCAGACCCTTATCAGTTAAACCACTGCTTCTTACTGTGATGTTGCCTTGTGCTTCATGCAGGCAGTGCAGGACCAGCTCGATGTTCCTTCCCGGCCCCGGCATCTTGTCGGAGCAGGCTGTGTTGAGCAGCTCCATGACTGCAAACCCAAGGAAAAGCAACTGAGAGTCAGGTTCTGCCAAGCAAAGGTGGGGTACCAGAGAGAGGGAAAGCAGGACAAGTGCCACAGGGAGACTGGAGAGCAGGGAAAGGCACAGGGAAAGCCAGATGTCCCAGCTGTCCTGGTGTCACTGTCTCTGCCTCAGGGACAGCTTTGGGACTGACAGCTCTGGGGACCCAGCTCCCCTCTCGCAGGATCCCCGCAGGTCAGGCAGGACAGCTACAAATGCCCATGACCCCATGGAAGATGCTACCGAGAGTATAACATTTAACCCTTATTCAGTTTTCTCCCCCAAAACTGAGCCAACCCCATCCCTCTAATGCCGCCAGGTGGGAAGGTGGTGGAGAGGAGTCATGAGGGAACGGGAATGTGCACCAGGCTGCAGTGAAAGGTGGGATTTTGGAGCCCTAGCATCTCAGAGTCGCCTTAGAGCAAAAAGCATTAAAGAAACCTGTGGTGGTTTGGATCTCTCCCCAGGGTTTCCAAACCAATGACGCTCCCTCTTCAGCCATCGCCAACTCGGACCTCTCGTGAAGGTCAGGTAGCTCCGCCTGAAACTGAGCTCCAACTTTGATGTTTCTGAAGGAAGAAGAGGAGGTGAGAAGGGCAAGTTGTGATCAGCCACACAGCGACAGCGCCGTTACAGACACACACACTTGGAATGAGAAGGAAAGCCATGAGCAAGGCTGGGCTGCCCCAGACACGGCACGGATACACCACCCATTGCCCAGCACAGCGTGACCAGCGCTGCTCTACCAGTGTTCACAGCCCCTTCCAAGCACTAACCGCATCGCTGGGCTCTCCTGGGCATCCTCTGGCTCCAAAGCCATATCAAAACCTCTCTCGCTCATCGTGAGCACCTCACACCTCTCGCCGTGATTCTGCTCTGAAGAGCAGCAGACGGGGAAGGCTGCAACCCCTCTCCTGTCCAATTGTTGCTCAGTGCTTGGCAACGCGTGATGTCACCCCAACTGGTACCGTTGCCAGGGCTCTGCCAGAGTCCCACCAGCTCTCCTCTGGCCACTTTGGTGCCCCTTCATGGCAGCCAGCACGTGGCATCCTCCAAATCCCTATTGATCTCCCGGCGATGCTGCGCAGGGAGAGAACAGCCACACACCGACTCCTACACTGCTGCTCCCCCATTGCCCGCTTCCCAAACTGATCCCTTTTCCCCTCGGAAGGCCTTGGACCCTCTGGATATGGTTCCACGGCCGCACCTGACCAGGGTCGGGAGTCAGAAAAGCAGGGACTGAGCAGCTCTGTGTTTATCACAAGCCAAAGCCGGTATGGCAGCGAAACCCCAGCAGGCTGCTCACACCCACGGCAGGGATCACAAAGGAGAATTCACGCTCCTGGGCGCTGAAGTTTTCCCTGGAAGGCAGGAGCAGAGCCGAGGCCTGCCCGTCTCCATAGGCACATGTCCCTCGCTTGGCCGTGCTCTGGAATAACCACGGCTGCCAAACCCTCGAGTGGAGGCCAAACCCCGAGGAGAACAGTGTTCCCTGGGCTGCGGCCTCCAACAGGCTCGTGCCTGCTGCAGCACCTTCCGCAGGCTTGGTTTGGGGGAACCACTGCCTGCTTCTCGCCCCGATGCAGGCAATCCTGTCCTGCTGAGCGCCACAAGAAAACCACGACATCGGTTGCCCGTAACTTCAGCTGCTCCGGGTCACTGTCCCTCTTTCCCCCGGCCTGCCTACAAGGCAGGGATTTGCCCCACAGGGAGGGGAGCGCCTCTTTGATTTAGAACTTATAACGCCTGCAGGTCCATTTTCTCCCTCTGGAATGCACGTGACAGCCAGCTGGATCCCTTTCCAGTTCTGTTCTCTGGTGGGCACAGCCGTGAGGGAGTTATCACCGGACACAGCAGCTGCCTGGGATCCCCGTTAGCAGGGGAAGGGAGGAGGGAGTGTGGAAACAGAGGCAGTTCCCTGCTGCCATGCAGCTCAAGCCATTTAATGGCTTTTCTATTATAAATAATCCCCCAGGCGGGCTCAGGAATATTTACTGAGTCCGTTCCTCCTGTAGTTATCCCCACACCCATTCCTGCAGTGTTACTGGCCCCACATGCGGAGGATTTCAGGGCGCCGTAGCGCTAAGCCGCTGGCTAAGCGAGGGAAACCCGCACATCGGGAGCCATTTGCCCACTCAGCGACTCCAGGGACAGCGGCTGACAAGGTGTTACCCCTCACCACCCCACTCCTCTCCTCTTCCTCCTCCCGGGGAAGAGGCAGGGATGCCCTGGGATGGGGCTGGAGAGCAGGCACAGGCGGGATGTGCTGGGTTTGCAATGTCAGGATTAAAAGGCTCCGTCGGTGTGAGGGGAGCCCAGGCCTCCTCCTGGGAAAAGGAGCTCTCCTGGGAACTCGCGCTCCGACAGAGTGCGGCCCCTCGGCTCCGCTTTGGCAAGGGGAAAACACCAGGTGGGGGCTGCTTTGCTGGCAAAAGGCACCGCATGGCTTTTCGTGGGCACCCTCTGATGCTTCGCTCCTCCCAAGATTTCCCTCAATTAGAAAGGCATTTTCTGAATAAACTCTGGTGCGCTGCTCTTCAAATTGCCTTCTTTTCATCTCTCCATGCTCCTCCCAGCACAACAGTATGATTAAGAGCATCACCTCGATGCTCCTTTGACCTCTGACAGGCTCGGGGCCGTGGCCACCTCCCTGAGGAGTCTGTTCCAGGGACCAGCTCCCCTCTCAGTGAAGAACCTTCTCCTGATGTCCAATCTGAATGTCCTGTGGCACAGCTCCATTCCATTTCCCCGTGTCCTATCAGTGGTCACCAGAGAGGTCAGCAGCTCCCCCTTGCTGCCCCGCTTCAGGCAGGTGTGGACTGTGATGGGGTCACCCCTTGGCAATGAGGTCCCCCTGCAGCCGTCTCCTCTCCAAGCTGAACAGGCAGTGGGACCTTAAGAGGCCACAGGACATTTTTCCAGGGGTAATTGATTAAGGGGCTAAGACTACAGGGGATTGGTGCATATGGATGAAGCGACCTGGGATGAAGGTATCCTCATCTCTTCCCCTTCCATCTCATGTTCATTTCTGTTCTCTTTCCTCCTCCATACTTTGTTCACAGTTTTATGGTCTTATATGCAAGTTACGAGAAGAAGAAATACTCCAACCCTGTTAGTGACGAGGAGGTGCTGCAGAAGTTTCAGAAGGGGAAGGATGATCAGCAGAGAAAAGATGAAGAGCAGAAGGCAGTGACTTCTTCACTGGCAGAACTTCCAGCCCATTTCCTGACAGGGAGGATGGGAGTGATCCCAGTGGCATGGGCTTGGAACAGGATTTCAAGGCCTGCCAGCCTCCTGCACTGCAGCTGCCAGGAAGGACTGCAGTGTAAACGCGGCTGCTGACACCCTGTTCCTCTTCCAGATGCTTTGAATGTTGAATAAACGGCATCGTTTGGATTAACAGGTTTGAGTCTGTTGATTGTAAAACCTAAAGACCTGTCATGCTGTTTGGCTTGTACTTTGTCCCTCTCTCCCCACCTGCAGCTCCCCGGGCTGCATCAGAGCTGCATTCCTGCTGCCCTGAGCCCCTGCCAGGTCCCTGGTCACGGCTCTGCGTGTGTTCTTCTAACTCTTGCTCTTGAGGCCTTTCATCATCTTGTTTGCCCTCCCCAGGGCACACTCATAGTTTGAGGTTCTCCTGGTATTGCGGCGCCCAGAACTGCACCCAGTGCTGGTGGTGGGGCCACACGTGTGCAGTGCAGAGGGGGACAATGCCCTTCCTCGCCCGGCTGGCGATGCTGTGCTGGATGCACCCCAGGACACGCTTGGCCCCTTTGCTTGCCCAGGGCACAATGCTGGCTCCTGTTCAACTTGCCCTCAATCCAGACGCCCGGATCTCTTTCCGTAGGGCTGCTCTCCAGCCTCGTGTCCCCTGGTCTGGACGTGTCATTTGTACATGGGATTTGTACACACCCCCTGTCCCGGGCAGAGGATCTGGCACTGGATCTTGTTCAATGTTGTTTGCTCGGTGACTGCCCAGCTCTCTGGCATGTCCAGATCTCTGCCCTCGGGGAAGTCCACAGTGTCTCCAGGTTCAGTATCGGCAGCAGACAGACTGAACGTACATTTGATTCCTGCCTCCAGTCCCTCATAAAAACAGTGAAGAGCACTGGCCCTCAAGCAGAGCCCTGGGAATGTCCCCAGTGACAGGTGGCCGGCCTGGTGCGACCCTGCTCGCTGGAACTCGTGTGCTCACCTGGCACACGATGGGCTTGTCTGGCACTGTGTGGACACTGTGTTCAGGGGGACATTGGGAGAGTTGGTGTCAAAAGCTTTCCTGAAATGGAAACCAACCACATGAAGTGATGGGGTGCTTTGGATTGGGACGATTTGAGCTGGGGCTCAGGGAGAACCAGGGGGTGCTCCTCAGTCCTCAGCCACGCACGGCGCAGTGATGGAGTCCTGGCACTCCAGGAGCTCCAAGATCTCCCTTGATGACCAGTGGAGCTTCCCAGTTCAAGGGTTTCTGGAAGCCCTGTCTGCTGTTGCTGGACAACTGCTGCACCTGCTGCAGGCTGTCCCTGGCGCGCTCAGCTGCTCTGAGCTGTGCTGTGCCCCAGCAGCCTGCGCAGCCAGGCTGGAGCAGAGAGGCTGTGGGCTAGGACATGGTCAGGTGCAGGGAACGAGGTCCCCCTGGAGCCCCCCTGCCCCATGGCCAGCCCTGAGGGGAAAGTTGCCCCCAGCCTTGCAGGAGGCTGCTTGTAGCTGGCAGCCTCCTGAAGTGCCACACTCATGCCCACCCTCTGGAAGTGCCATGCACATTCCCATGCTCTGGAAGTGCCATGCACATCCCCACTCTCTGGAAGTGCCATGCACATCTCCACCCTCCGGCAGTGCCACGCTCATCCCCAACCACTGGAAGTGCCATGCAAATCCCCACCCTCTGGAAGTGCCATGCACATCCCCACCCTCCGGCAGTGCCATGCTCATCCCCAACCTCTGGAAGTGCCATGCTCATCCCCAACCTATGGCAGTGCCATGCAAATCCCCACCCTCTGGAAGTGCCATGCTCATCCCCACCCTCTGGAAATGCTACGCTCATCCCCACCCTCTGGAAGTGCCATGCTCATCCCCACCCTCTGGCAGGGCCATGCTCATCTTCACCCTCTGGAAGTGCCACGCTCATCCCCACCTCTGCCCGGGACAGAGCTTTTCTGTTGGTTTGCACCAGCGTGGCTTGGCTGTGGAGCTGCTGCCTGCCTGGGAGCCAACCCATCACCTCTTCACTTGGCCACACAGAACTGGGACTCAGTGCTGGGACCGCACACTTGATTCACGCACACCTTCTCAGTAGAGAACATCACGTTTATTTTAATAACAACAACAACACAAATACAAACAAACACATACACCCACACATAGAAACTCACACCTTTAACCTCAACCCTCCCACACGACCCTCAAAGTTTTGACTATTTTTATGGACACTGCTCAGCATCCAGTCTTCGGAGCGTCGCCCAGCACTGCTCCGTGGTCAGAAGGAGCCAAAGATGTTTCCTGGCATCACTGAAAAGAGAAAAAATATCCTGATAGATTGGCTGGAAGAGCAGGAGCAATGTTGTGGCGTTAATGCTCTCCAGGAGTCATCCTCTGCCCAGATGCAGAGAATGGCTGTGTTTTCTAAATCAGGAAAGCTGACCTCATTGATATTCCAAAGTCACTCTCGCTGCCCTGTTGGAGCTCAGCATGTTGTTTCCTGCGGTGGCACCTCGGTTTTTGGGCGCCTTAAGGGCCACCTGACCTTCTTGAGATAGTCCAGGTCCTCATTCCGTGGCCGATGGCATTTCATATGGGAATTCAGCCCGATTTTCTTGGCAAACACCCTGGGAGTTAGAGGACAAATGGGCATCTCTTTACTCCAATAAACACCAACATTTCGTCCCTTCATTCTGCCGCTCCCCTGGCCGTGAGAGATGCCAGAAGATAAACAAGGCAGATGTTTGTGTGGGAAAGGGTTGCACATTCTGAAGGGGCAGAGGGTAATCCTCAGCCTGCCCTCGGCTCTGCTTCCTATTGCCCCGCACAGCTTGGGAAGGGGAGATCTCTTCTAGACAAAAGCACGGGGCTTCCAGAAGAGGGATGAATGCTACCTTTCACATTCTGGGCATGCAAACAGTCTCTGAGCGTCTGCGCTTCCAGCCTTAGGTGGTATCTGGCTGTGGTCGCCGCATGGGCCGGTGACGCTGCGGCGCCTCCTCTTCTGAGCCCTCGGCTGTGGCTCCGGGCTCTCCTGCCGCTCACGCCAGCCCCGCTTCCTGGGGCCGAGAACAGCCTGGAAAGCAGAGAGCCCAGATCAGTTCCTCCTCCTCCTCAGAAGGATGGGCTGAGCTCAAAACCAGCCTGAGCCGTCTCCAAGCCACCCAGACCATTGGAACACATTCCATCCTGCAGGAAAACCGAGCGGCCCAAGTCTGGTGAACTTCTCTGAACACTAAATTGCCAAAGCCCCTTCTACCTGGTCCTGCTCTGCCTTCCGCAGACTTTCTTTGGCTTTCGCTCGCACCGGGTCAAACACGATCTTTTTCTTCGACATATAGTAATATTCCACGCATTGCGCCACGGTCTTAGTCTGGATCTGTTGTGAGAAACACAGCGACAATCCGTAATGCAAATAGCGCAGTACAACATTGAACACACAGGTATATGTCAAACCCATCTCACAGCATTTCCCTTCCCCTCTTCTCTCCATGTATCCCAATGAAAAGTGCCTCAGATGCTCTGTGGGACGCAGGGGTAATTGTGGACATAGACCAAACCTTCCTGGCCATGGAAAGATCTACGGAAGTGTGGGAAGGACAGAATTGCAAGTTCCACGCAGGTGGTGCACGTAATGTTTCACTGACATTTTCATCTCTCTGGTGTTTGGTACCAGAGAGATTCAATATTCCGTTAGAATTATGCAAACGATCTGATGGAGCGGTGTCTGCTGAGCATTGAAAACCAGCGGTCGCTTCTTACAGACCGGGATCCCAACACACAACTCCAAACACAACATCCTGAGTCAAAGCCATCACTGCTGACAGGCCCACATCCTCCTGGGTCAAATGCCTTTACCTTCTTCTGTATGCGGTGAAAATTCTTCCGGTGCCTGGCGAAAGCCTTTCTGAAGAGCCGCTGCTCCTCGGGGGTCCACATGTCACAGCCTGGCAAGAAACACACAGACCATCAGATCACCCACACACAAACCAGCACCGCTTCTTCCTCACAAATTGACCTCTTCTCCTTGCCAAGGGAAGGACCAAGCGTGGCCAGGAGGATTTGGCATTGCTTTGGAGGGCTCCTCCTGTTAGGGGTCACTGCAGGGCAGTGCACTCAAAGCAGCGGCTGAAACACAGGGATGGGGCATTCCCCACGCAGAAAAAGCACCGCATCCATCAGAGGGCTTTGCTACAGCTCTCCCTGCCCCAAAGAACACAGGTCGTTGTTCACACCTTCTTCTAAATAAATGTTAGAACTGAGGAGGCAGAAAGGGAACCGCAGCGTCTGCAGCCTTTCCAGGGGAAGGATCGGGCTCTGCTCCAGTTTACCTGTGTAATGATAGTCGGCCAGAGGATGGAGTTCCGACTTCTGTGGCCCCCCGGAGAGCAGCATCTCCATAGCCTCCTGTGAGATTTCATGGAAAAACACTTCAGACCATCCCCAGTGAGAAGCAAAGAGGGGAATTCTTGCTTTCAGCTGTGGTGCTGCTTCGGAGATTCCGGACAAGGGAGGGAGATTTTGCTCCTGCTGGTCAGTGCTCAGCAGCAGCGCTTTGGGATCACCTCATCCTGCTGAATCTTAGGGCAATATTTCCTTCATCCACTTAAGGAAACAGAACCTGGGGTGATCTCTGGGGACCCCACTGGGGGACCCCGCTGCCACCACCACCACCAGAAGATTCCTCCCGGCTACAGTCACTTTGGGCTCATCCCTGCTGAACAGGCACAGGACCCGCTGAGCCCTCCGCTATATCAGAGTGTCTGTAAAGAACACGGGGCAGAGTGGACCAATTCCATGCTCAGCAGGAGCCAGGCTGGAGGTGTTGGAGGCACAACGAGTGCCCTGAGATGATGTAAATGTAAAGCGCATGACGTTTGTCCAGAGCAGACCTCGGGATTTCTCTAACAGGGCAATTTGTCCATTCCCAGCTTGCAGGGTAGCAGTACTTATATTCTCCAAATCATCACCTCCTGTCCGAGAGCCAAAACGAGCTCTGAGTTATGCAGCAGGACAGGGTCTGTGATCCCTGGAGAGGTTAATGCCGACTGCGACGAGAGGCAGCTCCCACCCGGGACAAAGGCTCACCCAGGCCCTTATCAGTTAAACCACTGCTTCTTACTGTGATGTTGCCTTGTGCTTCATGCAGGCAGTGCAGGACCAGCTCGATGTTCCTTCCCGGCCCCGGCATCTTGTCGGAGCAGGCTGTGTTGAGCAGCTCCATGACTGCAAACCCAAGGAAAAGCAACTGAGAGTCAGGTTCTGCCAAGCAAAGGTGGGGTACCAGAGAGAGGGAAAGCAGGACAAGTGCCACAGGGAGACTGGAGAGCAGGGAAAGGCACAGGGAAAGCCAGATGTCCCAGCTGTCCTGGTGTCACTGTCTCTGCCTCAGGGACAGCTTTGGGACTGACAACTCTGGGGACCCAGCTCCCCTCTCGCAGGATCCCCGCAGGTCAGGCAGGACAGCTACAAATGCCCATGACCCCATGGAAGATGCTACCGAGAGTATAACATTTAACCCTTATTCAGTTTTCTCCCCCAAAACTGAGCCAACCCCATCCCTCTAATGCCGCCAGGTGGGAAGGTGGTGGAGAGGAGTCATGAGGGAACGGGAATGTGCACCAGGCTGCAGTGAAAGGTGGGATTTTGGAGCCCTAGCATCTCAGAGTCGCCTTAGAGCAAAAAGCATTAAAGAAACCTGTGGTGGTTTGGATCTCTCCCCACGGTTTCCAAACCAATGACGCTCCCTCTTCAGCCATCGCCAACTCGGACCTCTCGTGAAGGTCAGGTAGCTCCGCCTGAAACTGAGCTCCAACTTTGATGTTTCTGAAGGAAGAAGAGGAGGTGAGAAGGGCAAGTTGTGATCAGCCACACAGCGACAGCGCCGTTACAGACACACACACTTGGAATGAGAGGGAAAGCCATGAGCAAGGCTGGGCTGCCCCAGACACGGCACGGATACACCACCCATTGCCCAGCACAGCGTGACCAGCGCTGCTCTACCAGTGTTCACAGCCCCTTCCAAGCACTAACCGCATCGCTGGGCTCTCCTGGGCATCCTCTGGCTCCAAAGCCATATCAAAACCTCTCTCGCTCATCGTGAGCACCTCACACCTCTCGCTGTGAGTCTGCTCTGAAGAGCAGCAGACGGGGAAGGCTGCAACCCCTCTCCTGTCCGATTGTTGTGTAATCCTAGGCAACGCGTGATGTCACCCCAACTGGTACCTTTGCCAGGGCTCTGCCAGAGTCCCACCAGCTCTCCTCTGGCCACTTTGGTGCCCCTTCATGGCAGCCAGCACGTGGCATCCTCCAAATCCCTATTGATCTCCCGGCGATGCTGGGCAGGGAGAGAACAGCCACACACCGACTCCTACACTGCTGCTCCCCCATTGCCCGCTTCCCAAACTGATCCCTTTTCCCCTCGGAAGGCCTTGGACCCTCTGGATATGGTTCCACGGCCGCACCTGACCAGGGTCGGGAGTCAGAAATGCAGGGACTGAGCAGCTCTGTGTTTATCACAAGCCAAAGCCGGTATGGCAGCGAAACCCCAGCAGGCTGCTCACACCCACGGCAGGGATCACAAAGGAGAATTCACGCTCCTGGGCGCTGAAGTTTTCCCTGGAAGGCAGGAGCAGAGCCGAGGCCTGCCCGTCTCCATAGGCACATGTCCCTCGCTTGGCCGTGCTCTGGAATAACCACGGCTGCCAAACCCTCGAGTGGAGGCCAAACCCCGAGGAGAACAGTGTTCCCTGGGCTGCGGCCTCCAACAGGCTCGTGCCTGCTGCAGCGCCTTCCGCAGGCTTGGTTTGGGGGAACCACTGCCTGCTTCTCGCCCCGATGCAGGCAATCCTGTCCTGCTGAGCGCCACAAGAAAACCACGACATCGGTTGCCCGTAACTTCAGCTGCTCCGGGTCACTGTCCCTCTTTCCCCCGGCCTGCCTACAAGGCAGGGATTTGCCCCACAGGGAGGGGAGCGCCTCTTTGATTTAGAACTTATAACACCTGCAGGTCCATTTTCTCCCTCTGGAATGCACGTGACAGCCAGCTGGATCCCTTTCCAGTTCTGTTCTCTGGTGGGCACAGCCGTGAGGGAGTTATCACCGGACACAGCAGCTGCCTGGGATCCCCGTTAGCAGGGGAAGGGAGGAGGGAGTGTGGAAACAGAGGCAGTTCCCTGCTGCCATGCAGCTCAAGCCATTTAATGGCTTTTCTATTCCAAATAATCCCCCAGGCGGGCTCAGGAATATTTACTGAGTCCGTTCCTCCTGTAGTTATCCCCACACCCATTCCTGCAGTGTTACTGGCCCCACATGCGGAGGATTTCAGGGCGCCGTAGCGCTAAGCCGCTGGCTAAGCGAGGGAAACCCGCACATCGGGAGCCATTTGCCCACTCAGCGACTCCAGGGACAGCGGCTGACAAGGTGTTACCCCTCACCACCCCACTCCTCTCCTCTTCCTCCTCCCGGGGAAGAGGCAGGGATGCCCTGGGATGGGGCTGGAGAGCAGGCACAGGCGGGATGTGCTGGGTTTGCAATGTCAGGATTAAAAGGCTCCGTCGGTGTGAGGGGAGCCCAGGCCTCCTCCTGGGAAAAGGCAAACTCGCGCTCCGACAGAGTGCGGCCCCTCGGCTCCGCTTTGGCAAGGGGAAAACACCAGGTGGGGGCTGCTTTGCTGGCAAAAGGCACCGCATGGCTTTTCTGGGTCAAGTGGGCACCCTCTGTTGCTCCCAAGATTTCCCGCAAGTAGAAAGGCATTTGCATTACAAAGGCATTACAAAGCAGGCTGTGGACCTGTTCTCCAACAGGGGTTCTGTGGCTCGGGAAGCCTTGGGAGCTGCCGGGAACTGGCCGGGGGACAAGGAGGGTGCTGGGCTGCTGGAGGGACTTGCTGGGGCCACAAACTTGATCCATGCACACCTTCTCAGCGGAGAACATCACGTTTATTTTAACAACAACAACCACACAAACACCAACACCCACAAACACCTACGCCCACACATAGAAACTCACACCTATAACTCCACCCTCCCGCCCCGACCCTCAAAGTTGTGACTAATATTATGGACACTGCTCAGCATCCAGTCTTCGGAGCCTCACCAAGCACTGCTCCATGGTCAGAAGGAACCAAAGTTGTTTGCTGGCGTCGCTGAAAAGAGAAAAAAAATCCTGGTTGATTGGCTGGAAGAGCAGGAGCAATGTCGTGGTGTTAATCCTCTCCAGGAGTCATCCTCTGCCCAGATGCAGAGAATGGCTGTGTTTTCTAAAGCGGGAAAGCTGACCTCATTGATGTTCCAAAGTCACTTCCACTGCCCTGTTGGAGCTCAGCGTGTTGTTTCTTCTGTTTGCACCTCGGCTTTTGGGCACCTTAAGGGCCACCTGACCTTCACGAGGTAGTCCAGGTCCTCTTTCTGTGGCCGATGACATTTCATGTGTGAATTCAGGCCTTTTCTCTTGGCAAAAACCCTGGCAGTTAGAGAACAAATGGGGATCTCTTTACTCCAATAAACACCAACATTTCGTCCCTCCATTCTGCTGCTCCCCCTGGATGTGGGAGACTTGAGAAGACAAACAAGGCAGATGTTTGTGTGGAAAGGGTTGCACATTCCGAAGGGGCAGAGGTAATCTTCTGCCTGCCCTCAGCTCTGCTTCCTCTTGCCCCTCACAGCTTGGGAAGGGGAGATCTCTTCTCGACAAAAGCACGGGGCTTCCACAAGAAGGATGAATGCTACCTTTCACACTCTGGGCATGCAAACAGTCTCTGAGCGTCTCCGCTTCCAGCCTCAGGTGGTATCTGGCTGTGGTCGCCGCATGGGCTGGTGACACTACGGCGCCTCCTCTTCTGAGCCCTCGGCTGTGGCTCCGGGCTCTCCTGCCGCTCACGCCAGCCCCGCTTCCTGGGGCCGAGAACAGCCTGGAAAGCAGGTCCTCCTTCTGTGGCCTTCCGGCTACAGTCACTTTGGGCTCATCCCTGCTCAACAGGCACAGGAGCTGCTGAGCCCCCCGCTCCATCCTTCCCAGCCCCGGCATCTTGTTGGAGCAGGTGGTGTTGAGCACCTCCATGACTACAAAGGCACAACACAGAATTAAGGGACTGACTTTTCCATTTGCTTATTCGAGTACGCATTCCAGAGAAAGGATCGAAAGTCCAGATCAGCTGATCTCAAGCTATTTGGCTTAATTTTGTAGAGGCACGTTTAACAAAAGTCCAAAAGACTTGTTCTTTCTCCAAACCCCTTCACGTTCCGACTACTCGGCTGCGCCTGTGTCAGCCATTTCCCCGCGAGACGCGGTGCAACCAGAGCGCAGAGGAAGCAGCAGATGAGCTTTAGCGACATTCTGCTCCCGCCCGGTGCCCTTTCCCACGTTTCGGCGGCATCCAGCGGCAGGACGGCGGGCGCTGCGGTTCGGTGGCGCCTGAGGCGGTGCGGCACTGCCCCGAGCCGGGAACAGCCCCGGCAGAGCCAGGCGGGAGCGGGGCGGGCGGCGCTCGGCTCCGCACACGCGGCAGCGGACGGTCCCGCGCGGGGCCTGACGGGAGGGGGCGGTCCCGGCGCTCCCGCGGCAGATTTAAACCGCCCCTCGGAAGCGCGGCGAAGAGCAGTGTGGTCGAGGGGCGTGTGGCGTGTGGCGTGTCGCGGGGCGGTGCGAGCGGGGAGGGACCGAGGCCGCCCGGAAGGGACCGAGGCCGCCCGGAAGGGACCGTGGGCCGTGATGGCGACCCGGCAGAAGATTAAACCCGCTCCGAATGTTGCAGCGAGCGGGAGAGGTGTTCCTCCCCCGGGAGAGCCTGAGGCGGTCCGTGCAGCTCCGCAGAGCCCGGGCCGGAGGCAGTGCCCCCTCCCGCACCAGCTCACGCCTCTGGCACTGCCTCCGCTCGCGGGGGGGAACTCCTTCGCGCGGTGGCAGAGCTGAGGGAGGAGGTGAACGAATATGAAGCGCTGCAGGTGGAACCCGTCCCTGAGGATGGAGAAGATGGCTCCAGCAGCCTAGAAACATTCCCTAGGCTGCGCCCTCCTCAGATGGCCATAAAAACATCCTCAGTAAATAAGGAGAGTGATGGTCTAAGGGGATTCCCTTCTAAAAGGAACAGAGGGACCCATCTGCAGACCGGACCCGCTCCACAGGGAGGTCTGCTGCTTACCGGGGGCATCAGTGAGGGATGTCACTAGAAATCTTCCTTCCTTGGGGAAAGAGACAGATTACCCGCTGGTAGTATTTCAAATAGGCAATGATGACTTACAGCGCAGGAAGCTGAAAGCCATCAGGAGAGACTTCGGGACTCTAGGGAGAACCTTGGGGGGCTCTGGGGCACAAGGAGTGTTTAGTTCCATTCCACTGCTAAGGAATGAGGAGCAGGAGGTCAGAGAGAAACAGTTGATTAATGTTGGGCTCTGAGCCTGGTGTGAGGAGAAAGGCTTTGGGTTCTTTGATCATGGGGTGACCCACCCACCCCCAGGCTTTCTTGCTAGGGATGGGACACGCTTGTCTCCTCGGAGGACTAAAGTCCTTACTGAAAATCTAGCTGGGCTCTTAAATAGAGCTTTAAACTGGATGTGAAGGGGGAGGGGGACGAGACCAGGCTAGTCAGGAGTGAGCCTGGAAGTGGGACTCCAGTGACTGAGAGATGGTGATTTGCGGAATCAAACCCTATAATCCAAAATGAGTTAAAAGCAGGTATGGTTATTTCCAGCGCTGGGGTTCAAGGGGGTTCCCCTCTTACCTTGCACACTGTCTAGCTTAACAAGCAGCTACTTGTAGTGTAAAGACCTGCATAGTTATAAGCACCTACTACATATTCATAACCTTTCCCGCATTGTATTATAATTAGTTCTGGAAAGTTCGCTCCAGTCTTGTGCCTGCATAGAGCCTCTTGGTGGTCGTGGGTCTTAGGGAGGAAGTAGGAAATCTCCCTCGGGACGAATATTTTTCTTCCTGAAGTTTGCACAGACACAGTCTCCTCTGGCTGTTTACAAACTCCTGAACCAAATTTTGGAGTCCTGAAAAATCAATCTCCATTGTTGCCCAGGCCCGTTGCCTCTTCCAATTTGGCCCATTTGGGGTAGTTTGGGGTAGTTTGGGATTAGTCTGGAGGCAAAGTTCACACTGTTGAGCCACGTATCTCACAATGGTGTATAAATTTCTAGCTGCAATCTCTTTAATTAGGTGTTTATATAAAGCTTTTGCCTCCCCCATGTCTCTTCCTGTGTTTTTCCCTCATCAAAGGCCATGTTAAACAAGGGAAAGTGATTAGTTTCCCTTGTGGAGTGAGGACCCACCCGTCTTTACTATATGACCCTTCCAGGTCTATAATAAATTTCTGAGTATCTGATCTTCCCTGGTATATTCTGGCTTAGTTTCTATGGCGATTCACCTGTCAGGGACCAAAGTCCCTTTTGTTTTTACCTCGCCTTTGGCTGCCAATTTTGCCTCTCTGTCCGCCAGATCATTTCCTCTCTCCAATTCCGAATTCACTTTCTGGTGCGCCTTGATGTGCATGATTGTCCCTTCCTCAGGTAGCTGGACTGCTTCCAGCAGTCTCAGGATCCCTCTGCATGCTTGATGGTTTTGGCCTGGCAGGTCTTTTATTGCTTAAGGCATAGCTGTTTCCATCCAGGAACCAGCCCTCAGCGTCTTCTGTGGGACTGTCTCTCCCACATCATCTGATCGATGAGAGCAGAGCGGCCACGCACCGCCATGCCAGGGGATTGGCACGCTCTCCTCCCCTGGTGCTTTACCTTGGAATTTCCCTCTCTGAGGGATTTGTGGTGTCACCCTGTTCCTCCCCTCACGGTTCTCCTACAGAGCTTGTGGAACCCCTTCTGTTTTATCGCCCTTTTGGTTTACTCGAGGTCCTTTCACCTGTGGAAAAGGAGCAGTGGGATGGGGATGGGGTGGTGTGGGAATGGCATGGGAGGGAATTCTGGTTCCAGGAATGACTCCTGTCTTTCCTTCCCTGTAGTAGTTGACCTTCCAGCATTTTGTCATTTCCTGAGACAATTCAAAATGGAAGCACTGGTTGCCCTTCCAGCATCCTCGATGCTCCTTAACGAGCTGGTGAAATCTGTATCTGTGCAAGCTGGGGCGAGACTGGTGAGTCTTGGCCAGAGCCGTGACTGAGCCCCGCAGGATCTCATCTGCCACTCTCCACAGCGCACTGAGCAGCAGCAGCATCCTCAAGAGATCATGCAAAGGCGACGGAAAACAGCCTCAGGACCCTGAGCCGGCTGCATACACCGTTCCAATCACAGTATCTCTCTTGGAGCCTGATGACAAGCACCGCCCAGAGTTTTTCTACCCACACCTTCTGCAGAGGTGTCAAAGGCAAGTATTCGGTGTTGCCTCAGGTGACCATGAGGGCTCTGGGGGACCGTGGTTGGATCTGGGGAGTCCAATGGCTTTTCCGATGTGTCTGGTTTTCAGCTGGTTTGAGTGCTGGCGGTGCCTTAGCTGTGAGGTGCTGAGGTGAAAGGATGGTGGGCAGCATCCCACAGGCAGGAGAAGTGAGGTCCAGGCGGGGGTTCTTGTATGCTAGGCCATCCTGCTCCTTGGCCTTGGCTGGAATTTCATGTCCAACAAGTGACATGTTGGTTGCAGAGCATGGTACATAACGCTCTTGATCTGAAGTGATTTTGGGTCCCTGGCTTGTGATCAGCTCTTAGGAGGCCTTTCCCAAAGAGCATCCAAGGGAGACGTGCTCCTGGGATGTGTGGCTGTGTCTTTGCAGCAACCCTACTGGGCATGAAATTTCCTCCTGAGTGCCTCATCACTCCTCAGCTGTTTCATGGGCAACAGCGATTAAATCTGACCTAGGAGTGATGGGACAAATGCATTCCAAAAGCCCAGAGGATTACAGAGAAGGAACTGAAACATAAAACTGAAAATTGGGTCAGTGAACACCTAATAGATGAGTTACTAAAAAAAAGTAACTATATTGAATGATGATGCTTTGTGTCATTTAGGGCAGCTGGTAGAGGTGAAATGTCAGGACATCAGTCTTACCCTTAACTCTCAGATATGTCCTTAGGAGCACACAATATCTCAAGTTAGAAGGAACCTGTAAGGATCATTGATGTCAACTCCATGCTCCTCCCAGCACAACAGTATGATTAAGAGCATCACCTCGATGCTCCTCGATGCTCGACAGGCTCGGAGCCGTGGCCACCTCCCTGAGGAGTCTGTTCCAGGGACCAGCTCCGCTCTCAGCGAAGAACCTTCTCCTGATGTCCAATCTGGAGAACTGCAGTGTAAACACGGCTGCTGACACCCTGTTCCTCTTCCAGATGCTTTGAATGTTGATTAAACGGCATCGTTTGGATTAACAGGTTTGAGTCTGTTGATTGTAAAACCTAAAGACCTGTCATGCTGTTTGGCTTGTACTTTGTCCCTCTCTCCCCACCTGCAGCTCCCCGGGCTGCATCAGAGCTGCATTCCTGCTGCCCTGAGCCCCTGCCAGGTCCCTGGTCACGGCTCTGTGTGTGTTCTTCTAACTCTTGCTCTTGAGGCCTTTCATCATCTTGTTTGCCCTCCCCAGGGCACACTCATAGTTTGAGGTTCTCCTGGTATTGCGGCGCCCAGAAGTGCACCCAGTGCTGGTGGTGGGGCCACACGTGTGCAGTGCAGAGGGGGACAATGCCCTTCCTCGCCCGGCTGGCGATGCTGTGCTGGATGCACCCCAGGACACGCTTGGCCCCTTTGCTTGCCCAGGGCACAATGCTGGCTCCTGTTCAACTTGCCCTCAATCCAGACGCCCGGATCTCTTTCCGTAGGGCTGCTCTCCAGCCTCGTGTCACCTGGTCTGGATGTGTCATTTGCACATGGGATTTGTACACACCCCCTGTCCCGGGCAGAGGATCTGGCACTGGATCTTGTTCAATGTTGTTTGCTCGGTGACTGCCCAGCTCTCTGGCATGTCCAGATCTCTGCCCTCGGGGAAGTCCACAGTGTCTCCAGGTTCAGTATCGGCAGCAGCCTGCGCAGCCAGGCTGGAGCAGAGAGGCTGTGGGCTAGGACATGGTTAGGTGCAGGGATTGAGGTCCCCCTGGAGCCCCCCTGCCCCATGGCCAGCCCTGAGGGGAAAGTCGCCCCCGGCCTCGCAGGAGGCTGCTTGTAGCTGGCAGCCTCTGGAAGTGCCACGTTCATTCCAACCCTCTGGAAGTGCCATGCTCATCCTCACCCTCTGGAAGCAGCATGCTCATCCCCACCCTCTGCAAGTGCCATGCTCATCCCCACCCTCTGGAAGTGCTATGCTCATCCCCACCCTCTGGAAGTGCCATGCACATCCCCACCCTCTGGCAGTGCCATGCACATCCCCAACTTCTGGCAGTGCCATGCACATCCCCACCCTCTGGAAGTGCCACGCTCATCCCCACCTCTGCCCAGGACAGAACTTTTCTGTCGGTTTGCACCAGCGTGACTTGGCTGTGGAGCTGCTGCCTGCCTGGGTCCCAACCCATCACCGCTTCACTCGGTCACACAGAACTGGGACTCAGTGCTGGGACCTCACACTTGATTCACGCACACCTTCTCAGTAGAGAACATTACGTTTATTTTAATAACAACCACACAAACACAAACAAACACATACACCCACACATAGAAACTCACACCTATAACCCGCACCCTCCCTTCCGAACCCTCAAGGTTTTCACTATTATTATAGACACTGCTCAGCATCCAGTCTTCGGAGCATCACCCAGCACTGCTCAGTGGTCAGAAGGAGACAAAGTTCTTCCTGGCATCACTGAAAAGAGAAAAAAAATCCTGATAGATTGGCTGGAAGAGCAGGAGCAATGTTGTGGCATTAATCCTCTCCAGGAGTCATCCTCTGCCCAGATGCAGAGAATGGCTGTGTTTTCTAAAGCGGGAAAGCTGACCTCATTGATGTTCCAAAGTCACTTTCACTGCCCTGTTGGAGCTCAGCGTGTTGTTTCTGCCGTCAGTGACTGAGTTTTCGGGCGCCTTAAGGGCCACCTGACCTTCACGAGGTACTCCAGGTCCTCCTTCTGTGGCCTTCCGGCTACAGTCGCTTTGGGCTCATCCCTGCTCAACAGGCACAGGAGCTGCTGAGCCCCCCGCTCCATCCTTCCCAGCCCCGGCATCTTCTTGGAGCAGTGGTGTTGAGCACCTCCATGACTACAAAGGCACAACACAGAATTAAGGGACTGACTTTTCCATTTGCTTATTCGAGTACGCATTCCAGAGAAAGGATCGAAAGTCCAGATCAGCTGATCTCAAGCTATTTGGCTTAATTTTGTAGAGGCACGTTTAACAAAAGTCCAAAAGACTTGTTCTTTCTCCAAACCCCTTCACGTTCCGACTACTCGGCTGCGCCTGTGTCAGCCATTTCCCCGCGAGACGCGGTGCAACCAGAGCGCAGAGGAAGCAGCAGATGAGCTTTAGCGACATTCCGCTCCCGCCCGGTGCCTTTTCCCACGTTTCTGCGGCATCCAGCGGCAGGACGGCGGGCGCTGCGGTTCGGTGGCGCCTGAGGCGGTGCGGCACTGCCCCGAGCCGGGAACAGCCCCGGCAGAGCCAGGCGGGAGCGGGGCGGGCGGCGCTCGGCTCCGCACACGCGGCAGCGGACGGTCCCGCGCGGGGCCTGACGGGAGGGGGCGGTCCCGGCGCTCCCGCGGCAGATTTAAACCGCCTCTCGGAAGCGCGGCGAAGAGCAGTGTGGTCGAGGGGCGTGTGGCGTGTGGCGTGTGGCGTGTGGCGTGTCCCGGTGCGGCGCGAGCGGGGATGGACCGAGGCCGCCCGGAAGTGACCGAGGCCGCCCGGAAGGGACCGTGGGCCGTGATGGCGACCCGGCACCCGCTCCGAATGCTGCAGCGAGCGGGAGAGGTGTTCCTCCCCCGGGAGAGCCTGAGGCGGTCCGTGCAGCTCCGCAGAGCCCGGGCCGGAGGCAGTGCCCCCTCCCGCACCAGCTCACGCCTCTGGCACTGCCTCCGCTCGCGGGGGGAACTCCTTCGCGCGGTGGCAGAGCTGAGGGAGGAGGTGAACGAATATGAAGCGCTGCAGGTGGAACCCGTCCCTGAGGATGGAGAAGATGGCTCCAGCAGCCTAGAAACATTCCCTAGGCTGCGCCCTCCTCAGATGGCCATAAAAACATCCTCAGTAAATAAGGAGAGTGATGGTCTAAGGGGATTCCCTTCTAAAAGGAACAGAGGGACCCATCTGCAGACCGGACCCGCTCCACAGGGAGGTCTGCTGCTTACCGGGGGCATCAGTGAGGGATGTCACTAGAAATCTTCCTTCCTTGGGGAAAGAGACAGATTACCCGCTGGTAGTATTTCAAATAGGCAATGATGACTTACAGCGCAGGAAGCTGAAAGCCATCAGGAGAGACTTCGGGACTCTAGGGAGAACCCTGGGGGGCTCTGGGGCACAAGGAGTGTTTAGTTCCATTCCACTGCTAAGGAATGAGGAGCAGGAGGTCAGAGGGGAACATTTGATTAATGCCGGGCTCTGAGCCTGGTGTGAGGAGAAAGGCTTTGGGTTCTTTGATCATGGGGTGACCCACCCACCACCAGGCTTTCTTGCTAGGGATGGGACACGCTTGTCTCCTCGGAGGACTAAAGTCCTTACTGAAAATCTAGCTGGGCTCTTAAATAGAGCTTTAAACTGGATGTGAAGGGGGAGGGGGACGAGACCAGGCTAGTCGGGAGTGAGCCTGGAAGAAGTGGGACTCCAGTGACTGAGAGATGGTGATTTGCGGAATCAAACCCTATAATCCAAAATGAGTTATGAAGCAGGTATGGTTATTTCCAGCGCTGGGGTGCAAGGGGGTTCCCCTCTTACCTTGCACGCCGTCTAGCTTAACAAGCAGCTACTTGTAGTGTAAAGACCTGCATAGTTATAAGCACCTACTACATATTCATAACCCTTTCCGCATTGTATTATAGTTAGGTCTGGAAAGTTCGCTCCAGTCTTGCGACTGCATAGAGCCTCTTGGTGGTCGTGGGTCTTAGGGAGGAAGTAGGAAATGTCCCTCGGGATGAATATTTTTCTTCCTGAAGTTTGCACAGACACAGTCTCCTCTGGCTGTTTACAAACTCCTGAACCAAATTTTGGAGTCCTGAAAAATCAATCTCCATTGTTGCCCAGGCCCGTTGCCTCTTCCAATTTGGCCCATTTGGGGTACTTTGGGGTAGTTTTGGGATTAGTCTGGAGGCAAAGTTCACACTGTTGAGCCACTTATCTCACAATGGTGTATAAATTTCCAGCTGCAATCTCTTTAATTAGGTGTTTATATAACACTTCTGCCCCCCCCCATGTCTCTTCCTGTGTTCTTCCCTCATCAAAGGCCATGTTAAACAAGGGGAAGTGATTAGTTTCTCATGTGGAGTGAGGACCCACCCGTCTTTACTATATGACCCTTCCAGGTCTATAATAAATTTCTGAGTATCTGATCTTCCCTGGTATATTCTGGCTTAGTTTCTATGGCGATTCGCCTGTCAGGGACCAAAGTCCCTTTTCTTTTTACCTCGCCTTTGGCTGCCAATTTTGCCTCTCTGTCCGCCAGATCATTTCCTCTCTCCAATTCCGAATTCACTTTCTGGTGCGCCTTGATGTGCATGATTGTCCCTTTCTCAGGTAGCTGGACTGCTTCCAGCAGTCTCAGGATCCCTCTGCATGCTTGATGGTTTTGGCCTGGCAGGTCTTTTATTGCTTAAGGCATAGCTGTTTCCATCCAGGAACCAGCCCTCAGTGTCTTCTGTGGGACTGTCTTCTAGGTCTGAACGGCTCGAGGACGTGGCCTCGATGGTCTCTAAGCAGTCCTCTCGAGCCGTCCTGGTGCACTGGTGCTCCTGTATTTCCACTGAGAAAAGAAGCTGTGTTGATGATGTTAGTAACTACAATTCCCATATCATGTTCCAACGTTATAGCTTGGTATTTTAGGAACCTTTGTGGAGAAAGCCAGTGCCCACCTTTCGCTTCCAGACACTAACTCAGTCATTTTCTGGCCCAGGGTAAATCTTGGTGCCTCCTGGATGTTTAGCACGATGGCCGCAACTGCTTGTAGAGAGTCAGGCCTGGGAGCCTTCTCCTCCCCAGGCTGAACAACCCCAACTCTCTCAGCCTCTCCTCGGATGGGAGGTGCTCCAGCCCTTCAGCCTCCAGTAGTTTATACAGATGGAAGTACTTTTTTTTTTTTTTCCTGCATAAATCCTGATGCTTCCACATATCAGGGAAGTTCCCCAGTATCCCTAAGGGATGTCTGTAAGCACAGAGCTTACCCGAAGGACTGGGGAAGGTCAGTGTGTCTCTGGGTTGTCAGAAGGGAGGTGTGTGCTCCAATTTATCTTCAATTCCTGCCTTCTGAGGAGCAACTGAGGGTACTGGGGCTGTTTAGCCCTGAGAAAAGGCGTCTGAGGGGCGAAGTGATCACTGTCTCCCACTGCCTGAAAGGAGACTGCAGCGAGGTGGGAGTTGGTCTCTTCTCCCAAGGGATGGGATGAGAGGAAATGGCCTCAAGTTGCACCAAAGGAGGTTTGGGGGGGGGGGGAGGGGTGATCGTTGAGGGCAGAGCGGCCACGCGCCGCCATGCCAGGGGATTGGCACGCTCTCCTCCCCTGGTGCTTTACCTTGGAATTTCCCTCTCTGAGGGATTTGTGGTGTCACCCTGTTCCTCCCCTCACGGTTCTCCTACAGAGCTTGTGGAACCCCTTCTGTTTTATCGCCCTTTTGGTTTACTCGAGGTCCTTTCACCTGTGGAAAAGGAGCAGTGGGATGGGGATGGGGTGGTGTGGGAATGGCATGGGAGGGAATTCTGGTTCCAGGAATGACTCCTGTCTTTCCTTCCCTGTAGTAGTTGACCTTCCAGCATTTTGTCATTTCCTGAGACAATTCAAAATGGAAGCACTGGTTGCCCTTCCAGCATCCTCGATGCTCCTTAACGAGCTGGTGAAATCTGTATCTGTGCAAGCTGGGGCGAGACTGGTGAGTCTTGGCCAGAGCCGTGACTGAGCCCCGCAGGATCTCATTTGCCACTCTCCACAGCGCACTGAGCAGCAGCATCCTCCTCAAGAGATCATGCAAAGGCGATGGAAAACAGCCTCAGGACCCTGAGCCAGCTGCAAACACCGTTCCAATCACAGTATCTCTCTTGGGGCCTGATGACAAGCACCGCCCAGAGTTTTTCTACCCACACCTTCTGCAGAGGTGTCAAAGGCAAGTATTCGGTGGTGCCTCAGGTGACCATGAGGGCTCTGGGGGACTGTGGTTGGATCTGGGGAGTCCAAAGGCTTTTCCAATGTGTCTGGTTTTCAGCTGGTTTGAGTGCTGGCGGTGCCTTAGCTGTGAGGTGCTGAGGTGAAAGGATGGTGGGCAGCATCCCACAGGCAGGAGAAGTGAGGTCCAGGCAGGGGTTCTTGTATGCTAGGCCATCCTGCTCCTTGGCCTTGGCTGGAATTTCATGTCCAACAAGTGACATGTTGGTGGCAGAGCATGGTACATAACGCTCTTGATCTGAAGTGATTTTGGGTCCCTGGCTTGTGATCAGCTCTCAGGAGGCCTTTCCCAAAGAGCATCCAAGGGAGACGTGCTCCTGGGATGTGTGGCTGTGTCTTTGCAGCAACCCTACTGGGCATGAAATTTCCTCCTGAGTGCCTCATCACTCCTCAGCTGTTTCATGGGCAACAGCGATTAAATCTGACCTAGGAGTGATGGGACAAATGCATTCCAAAAGCCCAGAGGATTACAGGGAAGGAACTGAAACATAAAACTGAAAATTGGGTCAGTGAACACCTAATAGATGAGTTACTAAAAAACAGTGACTATATTGAATGATGATGCTTTGTGTCATTTAGGGCAGCTGGTAGAGGTGAAATGTCAGGACATCAGTCTTACCCTTAACTCTCAGATATGTCCTTAGGAGCACACAATATCTCAAGTTAGAAGGAACCCGTAAGGATCATTGAGTCCAACTCCATGCTCCTGCCAGCACAACAGTATGATTAAGAGCATCACCTCGATGCTCCTTGACCTCTGACAGGCTCGGGGCCGTGGCCACCTCCCTGAGGAGTCTGTTCCAGGGACCAGCTCCGCTCTCAGTGAAGAACCTTCTCCTGATGTCCAATCTGAATGTCCTGTGGCACAGCTCCATTCCATTTCCCCGTGTCCTATCAGTGGTCACCAGAGAGGTCAGCAGCTCCCCCTTGCTGCCCCACTTCAGGCAGGTGTGGACTGTGATGGGGTCACCCCTTGGCAATGAGGTCCCCCTGCAGCCTTCCCTTCTCCAAGCTGAACAGGCAGTGGGACCTTAAGAGGGCGTACAACATTTTTCCAGGGGTAATGGGTTAAGGGGCTAAGACTGCAGGGGATTGGTGCATATGGCTGAAGCGAACTGGGATGAAGGTATCCTCATCTCTTCCCCTTCCATCTCGTGTTCATTTCTATTCTCTTTCCTCCTCCATACTTTGTTCACAGCTTTATGGTCTTATATGCAAGTTACGAGAAGAAGAAATACTCCAACCCTGTTAGTGACGAGGAGGTGCTGCAGAAGTTTCAGAAGGGGAAGGATGATCAGCACAGAAAAGATGAAGAACGGAAGGCAGTGACTTCCAGCCCTTTTCCTGACGGGGAGGATGGGAGTGATCCCGGTGGCATGGGCTTGGAACAGGATTTCAAGGCCTGCCAGCCTCCTGCACTGCAGCTGCCAGGAAGAACTGCAGTATAAACGCGGCTGCTGACACCCTGTTCCTCTTCCAGGTTCTCTGAATGTTGAATAAACGGCATCGTTTGGATTAACAGGTTTGAGTCTGTTGACTGTAAAACCTAAAGACCTGTCATGCTGTTTGGCTTGTACTTTGTCCCTCTCTCCCCACCTGCAGCTCCCCGGGCTGCATCAGAGCTGCATTCCTGCTGCCCTGAGCCCCTGCCAGGTCCCTGGTCACGGCTCTGTGTGTGTTCTTCTAACTCTTGCTCTTGAGGCCTTTCATCATCTTGTTTGCCCTCCCCAGGGCACACTCATAGTTTGAGGTTCTCCTGGTATTGTGGCGCCCAGAACTGCACGCAGTGCTGGTGGTGGGGCCACACGTGTGCAGTGCAGAGGGGGATAATGCCCTTCCTCGCCCGGCTGGCGATGCTGTGCTGGATGCACCCCAGGACACGCTTGGCCCCTTTGCTTGCCCAGGGCACAATGCTGGCTCCTGTTCAACTTGCCCTCAATCCAGACGCCCGGATCTCTTTCCGGAGGGCTGCTCTACAGCCTCTTGTCCCCTGGTCTGGACGTGTCATTTGTACATGGGATTTGTACACACCCCCTGTCCCGGGCAGAGGATCTGGCACTGGATCTTGTTCAATGTTGTTTGCTCGGTGACTGCCCAGCTCTCTGGCATGTCCAGATCTCTGCCCTCGGGGAAGTCCACAGTGTCTCCAGGTTCAGAATCGGCAGCAGACAGACTGAACGTACATTTGATTCCTGCCTCCAGTCCCTCATAAAAACAGTGAAGAGCACTGGCCCTCAAGCAGAGCCCTGGGAATGTCCCCAGTGACAGGTGGCCGGCCTGGTGCGACCCTGCTCGCTGGAACTCTCGCCACCCAACCTGTCAGCTCACCTGGCACACGATGGGCTTGTCTGGCACTGTGTGGACACTGTGTTCAGGGGGACATTGGGAGAGTTGGTGTCAAAAGCTTCACTGCAATGGAAACCAACTACATGAAGTGGTGGGGTGCTTTGGATTGGGATGATTTGAGCTGGGGCTTAGGGAGAACCAGGGGGTGCTCCTCATTCCTCTGCCATGCACGGCACAGTGATGGAGTCCTGGCACTCCAGGAGCTCCAAGATCTCCCTTGACGACCAGTGGAGCTTCCCAGTTCAAGGGTTTCTGGAAGCCCTGCCTGCTGTCGCTGGACAACTGCTGCACCTGCTGCAGGCTGTCCCTGGCGCGCTCAGCTGCTCTGAGCTGTGCTGTGCCCCAGCAGCCTGCGCAGCCAGGCTGGAGCAGAGAGGCTGTGGGCTAGGACATGGTCAGGTGCAGGGAACGAGGTGCCCCTGGAGCCCCCCTGCCCTATGGCCAGCCCTGAGGGGAAAGTTGCCCCCAGCCTTGCAGGAGGCTGCTTGTAGCTGGCAGCCTCCTGAAGTGCCACACTCATGCCCACCCTCTGGAAGTGCCATGCACATTCCCATGCTCTGGAAGTGCCATGCACATCCCCACTCTCTGGAAGTGCCATGCACATCTCCACCCTCCGGCAGTGCCACGCTCATCCCCAACCTCTGGAAGTGCCATGCAAATCCCCACCCTCTGGAAGTGCCATGCACATCCCCACCCTCCGGCAGTGCCATGCTCATCCCCACCCTCTGGAAGTGCCATGCTCATCCCCAACCTATGGCAGTGCCATGCAAATCCCCACCCTCTGGAAGTGCTACACTCATCCCCACCCTCTGGAAATGCTACGCTCATCCCCACCCTCTGGAAGTGCCATGCTCATCCCCACCCTCTGGCAGGGCCATGCTCATCTTCACCCTCTGGAAGTGCCACGCTCATCCCCACCTCTGCCCGGGACAGAGCTTTTCTGTTGGTTTGCACCAGCGTGGCTTGGCTGTGGAGCTGCTGCCTGCCTGGGTGCCAACCCATCACCTCTTCACTTGGCCACACAGAACTGGGACTCAGTGCTGGGACCGCACACTTTATTCACGCACAACCTCTCAGTAGAGAACATCACGTTTATTTTAATAACAACAACCACACAAACACAAACAAACACATACACCCACACATAGAAACTCACACCTTTAACCTCAACCCTCCCACACGACCCTCAAAGTTTTGACTATTTTTATGGACACTGCTCAGCATCCAGTCTTCGGAGCGTCGCCCAGCACTGCTCCGTGGTCAGAAGGAGCCAAAGATGTTTCCTGGCATCACTGAAAAGAGAAAAAATATCCTGATAGATTGGCTGGAAGAGCAGGAGCAATGTTGTGGCGTTAATGCTCTCCAGGAGTCATCCTCTGCCCAGACGCAGAGAATGGCTGTGTTTTCTAAATCAGGAAAGCTGACCTCATTGATATTCCAAAGTCACTCTCGCTGCCCTGTTGGAGCTCAGCATGTTGTTTCCTGCGGTGGCACCTCGGTTTTTGGGCGCCTTAAGGGCCACCTGACCTTCTTGAGATAGTCCAGGTCCTCATTCCGTGGCCGATGGCATTTCATATGGGAATTCAGCCCGATTTTCTTGGCAAACACCCTGGGAGTTAGAGGACAAATGGGCATCTCTTTACTCCAATAAACACCAACAGAGTTTCGTCCCTTCATTCTGCCTTCCCCCTGGCCATGGGAGACGCCAGAAGATAAACAAGGCAAATGTTTGTGTGGGAAAGGGTTGCACATTCCAAAGGGGCAGAGGGTAATCTTCTGCCTGCACTCAGCTCTGCTTCCTCTTGTCCCGCACAGCTTGGGAAGGGGAGATCTCTTCTAGACAAAAGCACGGGGCTTCCACAAGAAGGATGAATGCTACCTTTCACACTCTGGGCATGCAAACAGTCTCTGATCGTCTCCGCTTCCAGCCTCAGGTGGTATCTGGCTGTGGTCGCCGCATGGGCTGGTGACGCTGCGGCGCCTCCTCTTCTGAGCCCTCGGCTGTGGCTCCGGGCTCTCCTGCCGCTGACGCCAGCCCCGCTTCCTGGGGCCGAGAACAGCCTGGAAAGCAGAGAGCCCAGATCAGTTGTTCCTCCTCCTCAGAAGGATGGGCTGAACTCAAAACCAGCCTGAGCCGTCTCCAAGCCACCCAGACCATTGGAACACATTCCATCCTGCAGGAAAACCGAACGGCCCAAGTCTGGTGAACTTCTCTGAACACTAAATTGCCAAAGCCCCTTCTACCTGGTCCTGCTCTGCCTTCCGCAGACTTTCTTTGGCTTTCGCTCGCACCGGGTCAAACACGATCTTTTTCTTCGACACATAGTAATATTCCACGCATTGTGCCACGGTCTTAGTCTGGATCTGTTGTGAGAAACACAGTGACAATCCGTAATGCAAATAGCGCAGTACAACATTGAACACACAGGTGTATGTCAAAGCCATCTCACAGCATTTCCCTTTCCCTCTTCTCTCCATGTATCCCAATGAAAAGTGCCTCAGATGCTCTGTGGGACGCAGGGGTAATTGTGGACATAGACCAAACCTTCCTGGCCATGGAAAGATCTACGGAAGTGTGGGAAGGACAGAACGGCAAATTCCACACAGGTGGTGCACGTAACATTTCACTGACATTTTCATCTCTCTGGTGTTTGGTACCAGAGAGATTCAATATTCTGTTAGAATTATGCAAACGATCTGATGGAGCGGTGTCTGCTGAGCATTGAAAACCAGCGGTCGCTTCTTACAGACGAGGATCCCAACACACAACTCCAAACACAACATCCTGAGTCAAAGCCATCACTGCTGACAGGCCCACATCCTCCTGGGTCAAACGCCTTTACCTTCTTCTGTATGCGGTGAAAATTCTTCCGGTGCCTGGCGAAAGCCTTTCTGAAGAGCCGCTGCTCCTCGGGGGTCCACATGTCACAGCCTGGCAAGAAACACACAGACCATCAGATCACCCACACACAAACCAGCACCGCTTCTTCCTCACAAATTGACCTCTTCTCCTTGCCAAGGGAAGGACCAAGCGTGGCCAGGAGGATTTGGCATTGCTTTGGAGGGCTCCTCCTGTTAGGGGTCACTGCAGGGCAGTGCACTCAAAGCAGCGGCTGAAACACAGGGATGGGGCATTCCCCACGCAGAAAAAGCACCGCATCCATCAGAGGGCTTTGCTACAGCTCTCCCTGCCCCAAAGAACACAGGTCGTTGTTCACACCTTCTTCTAAATAAATGTTAGAACTGAGGAGGCAGAAAGGGAACCGCAGCGTCTGCCACCTTTCCAGGGGAAGGATCGGGCTCTGCTCCAGTTTACCTGTGTAATGATAGTCGGCCAGAGGATGGTGTTCTGACTTCTGTGGCCCCCCGGAGAGCAGCATCTCCACAGCCTCCTGTGAGATTTCATGGAAAAACACTTCAGACCATCCCCAGTGAGAAGCAAAGAGGGGAATTCTTGCTTTCAGCTGTGGTGCTGCTTCGGAGATTCCGGACAAGGGAGGGAGATTTTGCTCCTGCTGGTCAGTGCTCAGCAGCAGCGCTTTGGGATCACCTCATCCTGCTGAATCTTAGGGCAATATTTCCTTCATCCACTTAAGGAAACAGAACCTGGGGTGATCTCTGGGGACCCCGCTGGGGGACCCCGCTGCCACCACCACCACCAGAAGATTCCTCCCGGCTACAGTCACTTTGGGCTCATCCCTGCTGAACAGGCACAGGACCCGCTGAGCCCTCCGCTATATCAGAGTGTCTGTAAAGAACACGGGGCAGAGTGGACCAATTCCATGCTCAGCAGGAGCCAGGCTGGAGGTGTTGGAGGTGCAACGAGTGCCCTGAGATGTTGTAAATGTAAAGCGTATGACGTTTGTCCAGAGCAGACGTCGGGATTTCTCTAACAGGGCAATTTGTCCATTCCCAGCTTGCAGGGTAGCAGTACTTATATTCTCCAAATCATCACCTCCTGTCCGAGAGCCAAAACGAGCTCTGAGTTATGCAGCAGGACAGGGTCTGTGATCCCTGGAGAGGTTAATGCCGACTGCGGCGAGAGGCAGCTCCCACCCGGGACAAAGGCTCACCCAGGCCCTTATCAGTTAAACCACTGCTTCTTACTGTGATGTTGCCTTGTGCTTCATGCAGGCAGTGCAGGACCAGCTCGATGTTCCTTCCCGGCCCCGGCATCTTGTCGGAGCAGGCTGTGTTGAGCAGCTCCATGACTGCAAACCCAAGGAAAAGCAACTGAGAGTCAGGTTCTGCCAAGCAAAGGTGGGGTACCAGAGAGAGGGAAAGCAGGACAAGTGCCACAGGGAGACTGGAGAGCAGGGAAAGGCACAGGGAAAGCCAGATGTCCCAGCTGTCCTGGTGTCACTGTCTCTGCCTCAGGGACAGCTTTGGGACTGACAACTCTGGGGACCCAGCTCCCCTCTCGCAGGATCCCCGCAGGTCAGGCAGGACAGCTACAAATGCCCATGACCCCATGGAAGATGCTACCGAGAGTATAACATTTAACCATTATTCAGTTTTCTCCCCCAAAACTGAGCCAACCCCATCCCTCTAATGCCGCCAGGTGGGAAGGTGGTGGAGAGGAGTCATGAGGGAACGGGAATGTGCACCAGGCTGCAGTGAAAGGTGGGATTTTGGAGCCCTAGCATCTCAGAGTCGCCTTAGAGCAAAAAGCATTAAAGAAACCTGTGGTGGTTTGGATCTCTCCCCAGGGTTTCCAAACCAATGACGCTCCCTCTTCAGCCATCGCCAACTCGGACCTCTCGTGAAGGTCAGGTAGCTCCGCCTGAAACTGAGCTCCAACTTTGATGTTTCTGAAGGAAGAAGAGGAGGTGAGAAGGGCAAGTTGTGATCAGCCACACAGCGACAGCGCCGTTACAGACACACACACTTGGAATGAGAGGGAAAGCCATGAGCAAGGCTGGGCTGCCCCAGACACGGCACGGATACACCACCCATTGCCCAGCACAGCGTGACCAGCGCTGCTCTACCAGTGTTCACAGCCCCTTCCAAGCACTAACCGCATCGCTGGGCTCTCCTGGGCATCCTCTGGCTCCAAAGCCATATCAAAACCTCTCTCGCTCATCGTGAGCACCTCACACCTCTCGCCGTGAGTCTGCTCTGAAGAGCAGCAGACGGGGAAGGCTGCAACCCCTCTCCTGT
Source organism: Cuculus canorus (assembly GCF_017976375.1). Taxonomy (NCBI): domain Eukaryota; kingdom Metazoa; phylum Chordata; class Aves; order Cuculiformes; family Cuculidae; genus Cuculus; species Cuculus canorus. The sequence continues at coordinate 30,034 of NC_071415.1, read as the reverse complement.
CCGATTGTTGTGTAATCCTAGGCAACGCGTGATGTCACCCCAACTGGTACCTTTGCCAGGGCTCTGCCAGAGTCCCACCAGCTCTCCTCTGGCCACTTTGGTGCCCCTTCATGGCAGCCAGCACGTGGCATCCTCCAAATCCCTATTGATCTCCCGGCGATGCTGGGCAGGGAGAGAACAGCCACACACCGACTCCTACACTGCTGCTCCCCCATTGCCCGCTTCCCAAACTGATCCCTTTTCCCCTCGGAAGGCCTTGGACCCTCTGGATATGGTTCCACGGCCGCACCTGACCAGGGTCGGGAGTCAGAAATGCAGGGACTGAGCAGCTCTGTGTTTATCACAAGCCAAAGCCGGTATGGCAGCGAAACCCCAGCAGGCTGCTCACACCCACGGCAGGGATCACAAAGGAGAATTCACGCTCCTGGGCGCTGAAGTTTTCCCTGGAAGGCAGGAGCAGAGCCGAGGCCTGCCCGTCTCCATAGGCACATGTCCCTCGCTTGGCCGTGCTCTGGAATAACCACGGCTGCCAAACCCTCGAGTGGAGGCCAAACCCCGAGGAGAACAGTGTTCCCTGGGCTGCGGCCTCCAACAGGCTCGTGCCTGCTGCAGCGCCTTCCGCAGGCTTGCTTTGGGGGAACCACTGCCTGCTTCTCGCCCCGATGCAGGCAATCCTGTCCTGCTGAGCGCCACAAGAAAACCACGACATCGGTTGCCCGTAACTTCAGCTGCTCCGGGTCACTGTCCCTCTTTCCCCCGGCCTGCCTACGAGGCAGGGATTTGCCCCACAGGGAGGGGAGCGCCTCTTTGATTTAGAACTTATAACACCTGCAGGTCCATTTTCTCCCTCTGGAATGCACGTGACAGCCAGCTGGATCCCTTTCCAGTTCTGTTCTCTGGTGGGCACAGCCGTGAGGGAGTTATCACCGGACACAGCAGCTGCCTGGGATCCCCGTTAGCAGGGGAAGGGAGGAGGGAGTGTGGAAACAGGGGCAGTTCCCTGCTGCCATGCAGCTCAAGCCATTTAATGGCTTTTCTATTCCAAATAATCCCCCAGGCGGGCTCAGGAATATTTACTGAGTCCGTTCCTCCTGTAGTTATCCCCACACCCATTCCTGCAGTGTTACTGGCCCCACATGCGGAGGATTTCAGGGCGCCGTAGCACTAAGCCGCTGGCTAAGCGAGGGAAACCCGCACATCGGGAGCCATTTGCCCACTCAGCGACTCCAGGGACAGCGGCTGACAAGGTGTTACCCCTCACCACCCCATTCCTCTCCTCTTCCTCCTCCCGGGGAAGAGGCAGGGATGCCCTGGGATGGGGCTGGAGAGCAGGCACAGGCGGGATGTGCCGGGTTTGCAATGTCAGGACTAAAAGGCTCCGTTGGTGTGAGGGGAGCCCAGGCCTCCTCCTGGGAAAAGGCAAACTCGCGCTCCGACGCAGTGCGGCCCCTCGGCTCCGCTTTGGCAAGGGGAAAACACCAGGTGGGGGCTGCTGTGCTGGCAAAAGGCACCGCATGGCTTTTTTGGGTCAAGTGGGCACCCTCTGTTGCTCCCAAGATTTCCCGCAAGTAGAAAGGCATTTGCATTACAAAGGCATTACAAAGCAGGCTGTGGACCTGTTCTCCAACAGGGGTTCTGTGGCTCGGGAAGCCTTGGGAGCTGCCGGGAACTGGCCGGGGGACAAGGAGGGTGCTGGGCTGCTGGAGGGACTTGCTGGGGCCACAAACTTGATCCATGCACACCTTCTCAGCGGAGAACATCACGTTTATTTTAACAACAACAACCACACAAACACCAACACCCACAAACACCTACGCCCACACATAGAAACTCACACCTATAACTCCACCCTCCCGCCCCGACCCTCAAAGTTGTGACTAATATTATGGACACTGCTCAGCATCCAGTCTTCGGAGCCTCACCAAGCACTGCTCCATGGTCAGAAGGAACCAAAGTTGTTTGCTGGCGTCGCTGAAAAGAGAAAAAAAATCCTGGTTGATTGGCTGGAAGAGCAGGAGCAATGTCGTGGTGTTAATCCTCTCCAGGAGTCATCCTCTGCCCAGATGCAGAGAATGGCTGTGTTTTCTAAAGCGGGAAAGCTGACCTCATTGATGTTCCAAAGTCACTTCCACTGCCCTGTTGGAGCTCAGCGTGTTGTTTCTTCTGTTTGCACCTCGGCTTTTGGGCACCTTAAGGGCCACCTGACCTTCACGAGGTAGTCCAGGTCCTCTTTCTGTGGCCGATGACATTTCATGTGTGAATTCAGGCCTTTTCTCTTGGCAAAAACCCTGGCAGTTAGAGAACAAATGGGGATCTCTTTACTCCAATAAACACCAACATTTCGTCCCTCCATTCTGCTGCTCCCCCTGGATGTGGGAGACTTGAGAAGACAAACAAGGCAGATGTTTGTGTGGAAAGGGTTGCACATTCCGAAGGGGCAGAGGTAATCTTCTGCCTGCCCTCAGCTCTGCTTCCTCTTGCCCCTCACAGCTTGGGAAGGGGAGATCTCTTCTCGACAAAAGCACGGGGCTTCCACAAGAAGGATGAATGCTACCTTTCACACTCTGGGCATGCAAACAGTCTCTGAGCGTCTCCGCTTCCAGCCTCAGGTGGTATCTGGCTGTGGTCGCCGCATGGGCTGGTGACACTACGGCGCCTCCTCTTCTGAGCCCTCGGCTGTGGCTCCGGGCTCTCCTGCCGCTCACGCCAGCCCCGCTTCCTGGGGCCGAGAACAGCCTGGAAAGCAGGTCCTCCTTCTGTGGCCTTCCGGCTACAGTCACTTTGGGCTCATCCCTGCTCAACAGGCACAGGAGCTGCTGAGCCCCCCGCTCCATCCTTCCCAGCCCCGGCATCTTGTTGGAGCAGGTGGTGTTGAGCACCTCCATGACTACAAAGGCACAACACAGAATTAAGGGACTGACTTTTCCATTTGCTTATTCGAGTACGCATTCCAGAGAAAGGATCGAAAGTCCAGATCAGCTGATCTCAAGCTATTTGGCTTAATTTTGTAGAGGCACGTTTAACAAAAGTCCAAAAGACTTGTTCTTTCTCCAAACCCCTTCACGTTCCGACTACTCGGCTGCGCCTGTGTCAGCCATTTCCCCGCGAGACGCGGTGCAACCAGAGCGCAGAGGAAGCAGCAGATGAGCTTTAGCGACATTCTGCTCCCGCCCGGTGCCCTTTCCCACGTTTCGGCGGCATCCAGCGGCAGGACGGCGGGCGCTGCGGTTCGGTGGCGCCTGAGGCGGTGCGGCACTGCCCCGAGCCGGGAACAGCCCCGGCAGAGCCAGGCGGGAGCGGGGCGGGCGGCGCTCGGCTCCGCACACGCGGCAGCGGACGGTCCCGCGCGGGGCCTGACGGGAGGGGGCGGTCCCGGCGCTCCCGCGGCAGATTTAAACCGCCCCTCGGAAGCGCGGCGAAGAGCAGTGTGGTCGAGGGGCGTGTGGCGTGTGGCGTGTCGCGGGGCGGTGCGAGCGGGGAGGGACCGAGGCCGCCCGGAAGGGACCGAGGCCGCCCGGAAGGGACCGTGGGCCGTGATGGCGACCCGGCAGAAGATTAAACCCGCTCCGAATGTTGCAGCGAGCGGGAGAGGTGTTCCTCCCCCGGGAGAGCCTGAGGCGGTCCGTGCAGCTCCGCAGAGCCCGGGCCGGAGGCAGTGCCCCCTCCCGCACCAGCTCACGCCTCTGGCACTGCCTCCGCTCGCGGGGGGGAACTCCTTCGCGCGGTGGCAGAGCTGAGGGAGGAGGTGAACGAATATGAAGCGCTGCAGGTGGAACCCGTCCCTGAGGATGGAGAAGATGGCTCCAGCAGCCTAGAAACATTCCCTAGGCTGCGCCCTCCTCAGATGGCCATAAAAACATCCTCAGTAAATAAGGAGAGTGATGGTCTAAGGGGATTCCCTTCTAAAAGGAACAGAGGGACCCATCTGCAGACCGGACCCGCTCCACAGGGAGGTCTGCTGCTTACCGGGGGCATCAGTGAGGGATGTCACTAGAAATCTTCCTTCCTTGGGGAAAGAGACAGATTACCCGCTGGTAGTATTTCAAATAGGCAATGATGACTTACAGCGCAGGAAGCTGAAAGCCATCAGGAGAGACTTCGGGACTCTAGGGAGAACCTTGGGGGGCTCTGGGGCACAAGGAGTGTTTAGTTCCATTCCACTGCTAAGGAATGAGGAGCAGGAGGTCAGAGAGAAACAGTTGATTAATGTTGGGCTCTGAGCCTGGTGTGAGGAGAAAGGCTTTGGGTTCTTTGATCATGGGGTGACCCACCCACCCCCAGGCTTTCTTGCTAGGGATGGGACACGCTTGTCTCCTCGGAGGACTAAAGTCCTTACTGAAAATCTAGCTGGGCTCTTAAATAGAGCTTTAAACTGGATGTGAAGGGGGAGGGGGACGAGACCAGGCTAGTCAGGAGTGAGCCTGGAAGTGGGACTCCAGTGACTGAGAGATGGTGATTTGCGGAATCAAACCCTATAATCCAAAATGAGTTAAAAGCAGGTATGGTTATTTCCAGCGCTGGGGTTCAAGGGGGTTCCCCTCTTACCTTGCACACTGTCTAGCTTAACAAGCAGCTACTTGTAGTGTAAAGACCTGCATAGTTATAAGCACCTACTACATATTCATAACCTTTCCCGCATTGTATTATAATTAGTTCTGGAAAGTTCACTCCAGTCTTGTGCCTGCATAGAGCCTCTTGGTGGTCGTGGGTCTTAGGGAGGAAGTAGGAAATCTCCCTCGGGACGAATATTTTTCTTCCTGAAGTTTGCACAGACACAGTCTCCTCTGGCTGTTTACAAACTCCTGAACCAAATTTTGGAGTCCTGAAAAATCAATCTCCATTGTTGCCCAGGCCCGTTGCCTCTTCCAATTTGGCCCATTTGGGGTAGTTTGGGGTAGTTTGGGATTAGTCTGGAGGCAAAGTTCACACTGTTGAGCCACGTATCTCACAATGGTGTATAAATTTCTAGCTGCAATCTCTTTAATTAGGTGTTTATATAAAGCTTTTGCCTCCCCCATGTCTCTTCCTGTGTTTTTCCCTCATCAAAGGCCATGTTAAACAAGGGAAAGTGATTAGTTTCCCTTGTGGAGTGAGGACCCACCCGTCTTTACTATATGACCCTTCCAGGTCTATAATAAATTTCTGAGTATCTGATCTTCCCTGGTATATTCTGGCTTAGTTTCTATGGCGATTCACCTGTCAGGGACCAAAGTCCCTTTTGTTTTTACCTCGCCTTTGGCTGCCAATTTTGCCTCTCTGTCCGCCAGATCATTTCCTCTCTCCAATTCCGAATTCACTTTCTGGTGCGCCTTGATGTGCATGATTGTCCCTTCCTCAGGTAGCTGGACTGCTTCCAGCAGTCTCAGGATCCCTCTGCATGCTTGATGGTTTTGGCCTGGCAGGTCTTTTATTGCTTAAGGCATAGCTGTTTCCATCCAGGAACCAGCCCTCAGCGTCTTCTGTGGGACTGTCTCTCCCACATCATCTGATCGATGAGAGCAGAGCGGCCACGCACCGCCATGCCAGGGGATTGGCACGCTCTCCTCCCCTGGTGCTTTACCTTGGAATTTCCCTCTCTGAGGGATTTGTGGTGTCACCCTGTTCCTCCCCTCACGGTTCTCCTACAGAGCTTGTGGAACCCCTTCTGTTTTATCGCCCTTTTGGTTTACTCGAGGTCCTTTCACCTGTGGAAAAGGAGCAGTGGGATGGGGATGGGGTGGTGTGGGAATGGCATGGGAGGGAATTCTGGTTCCAGGAATGACTCCTGTCTTTCCTTCCCTGTAGTAGTTGACCTTCCAGCATTTTGTCATTTCCTGAGACAATTCAAAATGGAAGCACTGGTTGCCCTTCCAGCATCCTCGATGCTCCTTAACGAGCTGGTGAAATCTGTATCTGTGCAAGCTGGGGCGAGACTGGTGAGTCTTGGCCAGAGCCGTGACTGAGCCCCGCAGGATCTCATCTGCCACTCTCCACAGCGCACTGAGCAGCAGCAGCATCCTCAAGAGATCATGCAAAGGCGACGGAAAACAGCCTCAGGACCCTGAGCCGGCTGCATACACCGTTCCAATCACAGTATCTCTCTTGGAGCCTGATGACAAGCACCGCCCAGAGTTTTTCTACCCACACCTTCTGCAGAGGTGTCAAAGGCAAGTATTCGGTGTTGCCTCAGGTGACCATGAGGGCTCTGGGGGACCGTGGTTGGATCTGGGGAGTCCAATGGCTTTTCCGATGTGTCTGGTTTTCAGCTGGTTTGAGTGCTGGCGGTGCCTTAGCTGTGAGGTGCTGAGGTGAAAGGATGGTGGGCAGCATCCCACAGGCAGGAGAAGTGGGGTCCAGGCGGGGGTTCTTGTATGCTAGGCCATCCTGCTCCTTGGCCTTGGCTGGAATTTCATGTCCAACAAGTGACATGTTGGTTGCAGAGCATGGTACATAACGCTCTTGATCTGAAGTGATTTTGGGTCCCTGGCTTGTGATCAGCTCTTAGGAGGCCTTTCCCAAAGAGCATCCAAGGGAGACGTGCTCCTGGGATGTGTGGCTGTGTCTTTGCAGCAACCCTACTGGGCATGAAATTTCCTCCTGAGTGCCTCATCACTCCTCAGCTGTTTCATGGGCAACAGCGATTAAATCTGACCTAGGAGTGATGGGACAAATGCATTCCAAAAGCCCAGAGGATTACAGAGAAGGAACTGAAACATAAAACTGAAAATTGGGTCAGTGAACACCTAATAGATGAGTTACTAAAAAAAAGTAACTATATTGAATGATGATGCTTTGTGTCATTTAGGGCAGCTGGTAGAGGTGAAATGTCAGGACATCAGTCTTACCCTTAACTCTCAGATATGTCCTTAGGAGCACACAATATCTCAAGTTAGAAGGAACCTGTAAGGATCATTGATGTCAACTCCATGCTCCTCCCAGCACAACAGTATGATTAAGAGCATCACCTCGATGCTCCTCAATGCTCGACAGGCTCGGAGCCGTGGCCACCTCCCTGAGGAGTCTGTTCCAGGGACCAGCTCCGCTCTCAGCGAAGAACCTTCTCCTGATGTCCAATCTGGAGAACTGCAGTGTAAACACGGCTGCTGACACCCTGTTCCTCTTCCAGATGCTTTGAATGTTGATTAAACGGCATCGTTTGGATTAACAGGTTTGAGTCTGTTGATTGTAAAACCTAAAGACCTGTCATGCTGTTTGGCTTGTACTTTGTCCCTCTCTCCCCACCTGCAGCTCCCCGGGCTGCATCAGAGCTGCATTCCTGCTGCCCTGAGCCCCTGCCAGGTCCCTGGTCACGGCTCTGTGTGTGTTCTTCTAACTCTTGCTCTTGAGGCCTTTCATCATCTTGTTTGCCCTCCCCAGGGCACACTCATAGTTTGAGGTTCTCCTGGTATTGCGGCGCCCAGAAGTGCACCCAGTGCTGGTGGTGGGGCCACACGTGTGCAGTGCAGAGGGGGACAATGCCCTTCCTCGCCCGGCTGGCGATGCTGTGCTGGATGCACCCCAGGACACGCTTGGCCCCTTTGCTTGCCCAGGGCACAATGCTGGCTCCTGTTCAACTTGCCCTCAATCCAGACGCCCGGATCTCTTTCCGTAGGGCTGCTCTCCAGCCTCGTGTCACCTGGTCTGGATGTGTCATTTGCACATGGGATTTGTACACACCCCCTGTCCCGGGCAGAGGATCTGGCACTGGATCTTGTTCAATGTTGTTTGCTCGGTGACTGCCCAGCTCTCTGGCATGTCCAGATCTCTGCCCTCGGGGAAGTCCACAGTGTCTCCAGGTTCAGTATCGGCAGCAGCCTGCGCAGCCAGGCTGGAGCAGAGAGGCTGTGGGCTAGGACATGGTTAGGTGCAGGGATTGAGGTCCCCCTGGAGCCCCCCTGCCCCATGGCCAGCCCTGAGGGGAAAGTCGCCCCCGGCCTCGCAGGAGGCTGCTTGTAGCTGGCAGCCTCTGGAAGTGCCACGTTCATTCCAACCCTCTGGAAGTGCCATGCTCATCCTCACCCTCTGGAAGCAGCATGCTCATCCCCACCCTCTGGAAGTGCCATGCTCATCCCCACCCTCTGGAAGTGCTATGCTCATCCCCACCCTCTGGAAGTGCCATGCACATCCCCACCCTCTGGAAGTGCCATGCTCATCCCCAACTTCTGGCAGTGCCATGCACATCCCCACCCTCTGGAAGTGCCACGCTCATCCCCACCTCTGCCCAGGACAGAACTTTTCTGTCGGTTTGCACCAGCGTGACTTGGCTGTGGAGCTGCTGCCTGCCTGGGTGCCAACCCATCACCGCTTCACTCGGCCACACAGAACTGGGACTCAGTGCTGGGACCGCACACTTGATTCACGCACAACTTCTCAGTAGAGAACATTACGTTTATTTTAATAACAACCACACAAACACAAACAAACACATACACCCACACATAGAAACTCACACCTATAACCCGCACCCTCCCTTCCGAACCCTCAAGGTTTTCACTATTATTATAGACACTGCTCAGCATCCAGTCTTCGGAGCATCACCCAGCACTGCTCAGTGGTCAGAAGGAGACAAAGTTCTTCCTGGCATCACTGAAAAGAGAAAAAAAATCCTGATAGATTGGCTGGAAGAGCAGGAGCAATGTTGTGGCATTAATCCTCTCCAGGAGTCATCCTCTGCCCAGATGCAGAGAATGGCTGTGTTTTCTAAAGCGGGAAAGCTGACCTCATTGATGTTCCAAAGTCACTTTCACTGCCCTGTTGGAGCTCAGCGTGTTGTTTCTGCCGTCAGTGACTGAGTTTTCGGGCGCCTTAAGGGCCACCTGACCTTCACGAGGTACTCCAGGTCCTCCTTCTGTGGCCTTCCGGCTACAGTCGCTTTGGGCTCATCCCTGCTCAACAGGCACAGGAGCTGCTGAGCCCCCCGCTCCATCCTTCCCAGCCCCGGCATCTTCTTGGAGCAGTGGTGTTGAGCACCTCCATGACTACAAAGGCACAACACAGAATTAAGGGACTGACTTTTCCATTTGCTTATTCGAGTACGCATTCCAGAGAAAGGATCGAAAGTCCAGATCAGCTGATCTCAAGCTATTTGGCTTAATTTTGTAGAGGCACGTTTAACAAAAGTCCAAAAGACTTGTTCTTTCTCCAAACCCCTTCACGTTCCGACTACTCGGCTGCGCCTGTGTCAGCCATTTCCCCGCGAGACGCGGTGCAACCAGAGCGCAGAGGAAGCAGCAGATGAGCTTTAGCGACATTCCGCTCCCGCCCGGTGCCTTTTCCCACGTTTCGGCGGCATCCAGCGGCAGGACGGCGGGCGCTGCGGTTCGGTGGCGCCTGAGGCGGTGCGGCACTGCCCCGAGCCGGGAACAGCCCCGGCAGAGCCAGGCGGGAGCGGGGCGGGCGGCGCTCGGCTCCGCACACGCGGCAGCGGACGGTCCCGCGCGGGGCCTGACGGGAGGGGGCGGTCCCGGCGCTCCCGCGGCAGATTTAAACCGCCTCTCGGAAGCGCGGCGAAGAGCAGTGTGGTCGAGGGGCGTGTGGCGTGTGGCGTGTGGCGTGTGGCGTGTGGCGTGTGGCGTGTGGCGTGTCCCGGTGCGGCGCGAGCGGGGATGGACCGAGGCCGCCCGGAAGTGACCGAGGCCGCCCGGAAGGGACCGTGGGCCGTGATGGCGACCCGGCACCCGCTCCGAATGCTGCAGCGAGCGGGAGAGGTGTTCCTCCCCCGGGAGAGCCTGAGGCGGTCCGTGCAGCTCCGCAGAGCCCGGGCCGGAGGCAGTGCCCCCTCCCGCACCAGCTCACGCCTCTGGCACTGCCTCCGCTCGCGGGGGGAACTCCTTCGCGCGGTGGCAGAGCTGAGGGAGGAGGTGAACGAATATGAAGCGCTGCAGGTGGAACCCGTCCCTGAGGATGGAGAAGATGGCTCCAGCAGCCTAGAAACATTCCCTAGGCTGCGCCCTCCTCAGATGGCCATAAAAACATCCTCAGTAAATAAGGAGAGTGATGGTCTAAGGGGATTCCCTTCTAAAAGGAACAGAGGGACCCATCTGCAGACCGGACCCGCTCCACAGGGAGGTCTGCTGCTTACCGGGGGCATCAGTGAGGGATGTCACTAGAAATCTTCCTTCCTTGGGGAAAGAGACAGATTACCCGCTGGTAGTATTTCAAATAGGCAATGATGACTTACAGCGCAGGAAGCTGAAAGCCATCAGGAGAGACTTCGGGACTCTAGGGAGAACCCTGGGGGGCTCTGGGGCACAAGGAGTGTTTAGTTCCATTCCACTGCTAAGGAATGAGGAGCAGGAGGTCAGAGGGGAACATTTGATTAATGCCGGGCTCTGAGCCTGGTGTGAGGAGAAAGGCTTTGGGTTCTTTGATCATGGGGTGACCCACCCACCACCAGGCTTTCTTGCTAGGGATGGGACACGCTTGTCTCCTCGGAGGACTAAAGTCCTTACTGAAAATCTAGCTGGGCTCTTAAATAGAGCTTTAAACTGGATGTGAAGGGGGAGGGGGACGAGACCAGGCTAGTCGGGAGTGAGCCTGGAAGAAGTGGGACTCCAGTGACTGAGAGATGGTGATTTGCGGAATCAAACCCTATAATCCAAAATGAGTTATGAAGCAGGTATGGTTATTTCCAGCGCTGGGGTGCAAGGGGGTTCCCCTCTTACCTTGCACGCCGTCTAGCTTAACAAGCAGCTACTTGTAGTGTAAAGACCTGCATAGTTATAAGCACCTACTACATATTCATAACCCTTTCCGCATTGTATTATAGTTAGGTCTGGAAAGTTCGCTCCAGTCTTGCGACTGCATAGAGCCTCTTGGTGGTCGTGGGTCTTAGGGAGGAAGTAGGAAATGTCCCTCGGGATGAATATTTTTCTTCCTGAAGTTTGCACAGACACAGTCTCCTCTGGCTGTTTACAAACTCCTGAACCAAATTTTGGAGTCCTGAAAAATCAATCTCCATTGTTGCCCAGGCCCGTTGCCTCTTCCAATTTGGCCCATTTGGGGTACTTTGGGGTAGTTTTGGGATTAGTCTGGAGGCAAAGTTCACACTGTTGAGCCACTTATCTCACAATGGTGTATAAATTTCCAGCTGCAATCTCTTTAATTAGGTGTTTATATAACACTTCTGCCCCCCCCCATGTCTCTTCCTGTGTTCTTCCCTCATCAAAGGCCATGTTAAACAAGGGGAAGTGATTAGTTTCTCATGTGGAGTGAGGACCCACCCGTCTTTACTATATGACCCTTCCAGGTCTATAATAAATTTCTGAGTATCTGATCTTCCCTGGTATATTCTGGCTTAGTTTCTATGGCGATTCGCCTGTCAGGGACCAAAGTCCCTTTTCTTTTTACCTCGCCTTTGGCTGCCAATTTTGCCTCTCTGTCCGCCAGATCATTTCCTCTCTCCAATTCCGAATTCACTTTCTGGTGCGCCTTGATGTGCATGATTGTCCCTTTCTCAGGTAGCTGGACTGCTTCCAGCAGTCTCAGGATCCCTCTGCATGCTTGATGGTTTTGGCCTGGCAGGTCTTTTATTGCTTAAGGCATAGCTGTTTCCATCCAGGAACCAGCCCTCAGCGTCTTCTGTGGGACTGTCTTCTAGGTCTGAACGGCTCGAGGACGTGGCCTCGATGGTCTCTAAGCAGTCCTCTCGAGCCGTCCTGGTGCACTGGTGCTCCTGTATTTCCACTGAGAAAAGAAGCTGTGTTGATGATGTTAGTAACTACAATTCCCATATCATGTTCCAACGTTATAGCTTGGTATTTTAGGAACCTTTGTGGAGAAAGCCAGTGCCCACCTTTCGCTTCCAGACACTAACTCAGTCATTTTCTGGCCCAGGGTAAATCTTGGTGCCTCCTGGATGTTTAGCACGATGGCCGCAACTGCTTGTAGAGAGTCAGGCCTGGGAGCCTTCTCCTCCCCAGGCTGAACAACCCCAACTCTCTCAGCCTCTCCTCGGATGGGAGGTGCTCCAGCCCTTCAGCCTCCAGTAGTTTATACAGATGGAAGTACTTTTTTTTTTTTTCCTGCATAAATCCTGATGCTTCCACATATCAGGGAAGTTCCCCAGTATCCCTAAGGGATGTCTGTAAGCACAGAGCTTACCCGAAGGACTGGGGAAGGTCAGTGTGTCTCTGGGTTGTCAGAAGGGAGGTGTGTGCTCCAATTTATCTTCAATTCCTGCCTTCTGAGGAGCAACTGAGGGTACTGGGGCTGTTTAGCCCTGAGAAAAGGCGTCTGAGGGGCGAAGTGATCACTGTCTCCCACTGCCTGAAAGGAGACTGCAGCGAGGTGGGAGTTGGTCTCTTCTCCCAAGGGATGGGATGAGAGGAAATGGCCTCAAGTTGCACCAAAGGAGGTTTGGGGGGGGGGGAGGGGTGATCGTTGAGGGCAGAGCGGCCACGCGCCGCCATGCCAGGGGATTGGCACGCTCTCCTCCCCTGGTGCTTTACCTTGGAATTTCCCTCTCTGAGGGATTTGTGGTGTCACCCTGTTCCTCCCCTCACGGTTCTCCTACAGAGCTTGTGGAACCCCTTCTGTTTTATCGCCCTTTTGGTTTACTCGAGGTCCTTTCACCTGTGGAAAAGGAGCAGTGGGATGGGGATGGGGTGGTGTGGGAATGGCATGGGAGGGAATTCTGGTTCCAGGAATGACTCCTGTCTTTCCTTCCCTGTAGTAGTTGACCTTCCAGCATTTTGTCATTTCCTGAGACAATTCAAAATGGAAGCACTGGTTGCCCTTCCAGCATCCTCGATGCTCCTTAACGAGCTGGTGAAATCTGTATCTGTGCAAGCTGGGGCGAGACTGGTGAGTCTTGGCCAGAGCCGTGACTGAGCCCCGCAGGATCTCATTTGCCACTCTCCACAGCGCACTGAGCAGCAGCAGCATCCTCAAGAGATCATGCAAAGGCGATGGAAAACAGCCTCAGGACCCTGAGCCGGCTGCAAACACCGTTCCAATCACAGTATCTCTCTTGGGGCCTGATGACAAGCACCGCCCAGAGTTTTTCTACCCACACCTTCTGCAGAGGTGTCAAAGGCAAGTATTCGGTGGTGCCTCAGGTGACCATGAGGGCTCTGGGGGACTGTGGTTGGATCTGGGGAGTCCAAAGGCTTTTCCGATGTGTCTGGTTTTCAGCTGGTTTGAGTGCTGGCGGTGCCTTAGCTGTGAGGTGCTGAGGTGAAAGGATGGTGGGCAGCATCCCACAGGCAGGAGAAGTGAGGTCCAGGCAGGGGTTCTTGTATGCTAGGCCATCCTGCTCCTTGGCCTTGGCTGGAATTTCATGTCCAACAAGTGATGTGTTGGTGGCAGAGCATGGTACATAACGCTCTTGATCTGAAGTGATTTTGGGTCCCTGGCTTGTGATCAGCTCTCAGGAGGCCTTTCCCAAAGAGCATCCAAGGGAGACGTGCTCCTGGGATGTGTGGCTGTGTCTTTGCAGCAACCCTACTGGGCATGAAATTTCCTCCTGAGTGCCTCATCACTCCTCAGCTGTTTCATGGGCAACAGCGATTAAATCTGACCTAGGAGTGATGGGATAAATGCATTCCAAAAGCCCAGAGGATTACAGGGAAGGAACTGAAACATAAAACTGAAAATTGGGTCAGTGAACACCTAATAGATGAGTTACTAAAAAACAGTGACTATATTGAATGATGATGCTTTGTGTCATTTAGGGCAGCTGGTAGAGGTGAAATGTCAGGACATCAGTCTTACCCTTAACTCTCAGATATGTCCTTAGGAGCACACAATATCTCAAGTTAGAAGGAACCCGTAAGGATCATTGAGTCCAACTCCATGCTCCTGCCAGCACAACAGTATGATTAAGAGCATCACCTCGATGCTCTTTGACCTCTGACAGGCTCGGGGCCGTGGCCACCTCCCTGAGGAGTCTGTTCCAGGGACCAGCTCCGCTCTCAGTGAAGAACCTTCTCCTGATGTCCAATCTGAATGTCCTGTGGCACAGCTCCATTCCATTTCCCCGTGTCCTATCAGTGGTCACCAGAGAGATCAGCAGCTCCCCCTTGCTGCCCCACTTCAGGCAGGTGTGGACTGTGATGGGGTCACCCCTTGGCAATGAGGTCCCCCTGCAGCCTTCCCTTCTCCAAGCTGAACAGGCAGTGGGACCTTAAGAGGGCGTACAACATTTTTCCAGGGGTAATGGGTTAAGGGGCTAAGACTGCAGGGGATTGGTGCATATGGCTGAAGCGAACTGGGATGAAGGTATCCTCATCTCTTCCCCTTCCATCTCGTGTTCATTTCTATTCTCTTTCCTCCTCCATACTTTGTTCACAGCTTTATGGTGTTATATGCAAGTTACGAGAAGAAGAAATACTCCAACCCTGTTAGTGACGAGGAGGTGCTGCAGAAGTTTCAGAAGGGGAAGGATGATCAGCACAGAAAAGATGAAGAACGGAAGGCAGTGACTTCCAGCCCTTTTCCTGACGGGGAGGATGGGAGTGATCCCGGTGGCATGGGCTTGGAACAGGATTTCAAGGCCTGCCAGCCTCCTGCACTGCAGCTGCCAGGAAGAACTGCAGTATAAACGCGGCTGCTGACACCCTGTTCCTCTTCCAGGTTCTCTGAATGTTGAATAAACGGCATCGTTTGGATTAACAGGTTTGAGTCTGTTGACTGTAAAACCTAAAGACCTGTCATGCTGTTTGGCTTGTACTTTGTCCCTCTCTCCCCACCTGCAGCTCCCCGGGCTGCATCAGAGCTGCATTCCTGCTGCCCTGAGCCCCTGCCAGGTCCCTGGTCACGGCTCTGTGTGTGTTCTTCTAACTCTTGCTCTTGAGGCCTTTCATCATCTTGTTTGCCCTCCCCAGGGCACACTCATAGTTTGAGGTTCTCCTGGTATTGCGGCGCCCAGAACTGCACGCAGTGCTGGTGGTGGGGCCACACGTGTGCAGTGCAGAGGGGGATAATGCCCTTCCTCGCCCGGCTGGCGATGCTGTGCTGGATGCACCCCAGGACACGCTTGGCCCCTTTGCTTGCCCAGGGCACAATGCTGGCTCCTGTTCAACTTGCCCTCAATCCAGACGCCCGGATCTCTTTCCGGAGGGCTGCTCTCCAGCCTCTTGTCCCCTGGTCTGGACGTGTCATTTGTACATGGGATTTGTACACACCCCCTGTCCCGGGCAGAGGATCTGGCACTGGATCTTGTTCAATGTTGTTTGCTCGGTGACTGCCCAGCTCTCTGGCATGTCCAGATCTCTGCCCTCGGGGAAGTCCACAGTGTCTCCAGGTTCAGAATCGGCAGCAGACAGACTGAACGTACATTTGATTCCTGCCTCCAGTCCCTCATAAAAACAGTGAAGAGCACTGGCCCTCAAGCAGAGCCCTGGGAATGTCCCCAGTGACAGGTGGCCGGCCTGGTGCGACCCTGCTCGCTGGAACTCTCGCCACCCAACCTGTCAGCTCACCTGGCACACGATGGGCTTGTCTGGCACTGTGTGGACACTGTGTTCAGGGGGACATTGGGAGAGTTGGTGTCAAAAGCTTTCACTGCAATGGAAACCAACTACATGAAGTGGTGGGGTGCTTTGGATTGGGATGATTTGAGCTGGGGCTTAGGGAGAACCAGGGGGTGCTCCTCATTCCTCTGCCATGCACGGCACAGTGATGGAGTCCTGGCACTCCAGGAGCTCCAAGATCTCCCTTGACGACCAGTGGAGCTTCCCAGTTCAAGGGTTTCTGGAAGCCCTGCCTGCTGTCGCTGGACAACTGCTGCACCTGCTGCAGGCTGTCCCTGGCGCGCTCAGCTGCTCTGAGCTGTGCTGTGCCCCAGCAGCCTGCGCAGCCAGGCTGGAGCAGAGAGGCTGTGGGCTAGGACATGGTCAGGTGCAGGGAACGAGGTGCCCCTGGAGCCCCCCTGCCCCTATGGCCAGCCCTGAGGGGAAAGTTGCCCCCAGCCTTGCAGGAGGCTGCTTGTAGCTGGCAGCCTCCTGAAGTGCCACACTCATGCCCACCCTCTGGAAGTGCCATGCACATTCCCATGCTCTGGAAGTGCCATGCACATCCCCACTCTCTGGAAGTGCCATGCACATCTCCACCCTCCGGCAGTGCCACGCTCATCCCCAACCTCTGGAAGTGCCATGCAAATCCCCACCCTCTGGAAGTGCCATGCACATCCCCACCCTCCGGCAGTGCCATGCTCATCCCCAACCTCTGGAAGTGCCATGCTCATCCCCAACCTATGGCAGTGCCATGCAAATCCCCACCCTCTGGAAGTGCTACACCTCATCCCCACCCTCTGGAAGTGCTACGCTCATCCCCACCCTCTGGAAGTGCCATGCTCATCCCCACCCTCTGGCAGGGCCATGCTCATCTTCACCCTCTGGAAGTGCCACGCTCATCCCCACCTCTGCCCGGGACAGAGCTTTTCTGTTGGTTTGCACCAGCGTGGCTTGGCTGTGGAGCTGCTGCCTGCCTGGGTGCCAACCCATCACCTCTTCACTTGGCCACACAGAACTGGGACTCAGTGCTGGGACCGCACACTTTATTCACGCACAACCTCTCAGTAGAGAACATCACGTTTATTTTAATAACAACAACCACACAAACACAAACAAACACATACACCCACACATAGAAACTCACACCTTTAACCTCAACCCTCCCACACGACCCTCAAAGTTTTGACTATTTTTATGGACACTGCTCAGCATCCAGTCTTCGGAGCGTCGCCCAGCACTGCTCCGTGGTCAGAAGGAGCCAAAGATGTTTCCTGGCATCACTGAAAAGAGAAAAAATATCCTGATAGATTGGCTGGAAGAGCAGGAGCAATGTTGTGGCGTTAATGCTCTCCAGGAGTCATCCTCTGCCCAGATGCAGAGAATGGTTGTGTTTTCTAAAGCAGGAAAGCTGACCTCATTGATATTCCAAAGTCACTCTCGCTGCCCTGTTGGAGCTCAGCATGTTGTTTCCTGCGGTGGCACCTCGGTTTTTGGGCGCCTTAAGGGCCACCTGACCTTCTTGAGATAGTCCAGGTCCTCATTCCGTGGCCGATGGCATTTGAGATGGGAATTCAGCCCGATTTTCTTGGCAAACACCCTGGGAGTTAGAGGACAAATGGGCATCTCTTTACTCCAATAAACACCAACAGAGTTTCGTCCCTTCATTCTGCCACTCCCCCTGGCCATGGGAGACGCCAGAAGATAAACAAGGCAAATGTTTGTGTGGGAAAGGGTTGCACATTCCAAAGGGGCAGAGGGTAATCTTCTGCCTGCACTCAGCTCTGCTTCCTCTTGTCCCGCACAGCTTGGGAAGGGGAGATCTCTTCTAGACAAAAGCACGGGGCTTCCACAAGAAGGATGAATGCTACCTTTCACACTCTGGGCATGCAAACAGTCTCTGATCGTCTCCGCTTCCAGCCTCAGGTGGTATCTGGCTGTGGTCGCCGCATGGGCTGGTGACGCTGCGGCGCCTCCTCTTCTGAGCCCTCGGCTGTGGCTCCGGGCTCTCCTGCCGCTGACGCCAGCCCCGCTTCCTGGGGCCGAGAACAGCCTGGAAAGCAGAGAGCCCAGATCAGTTCCTCCTCCTCCTCAGAAGGATGGGCTGAACTCAAAACCAGCCTGAGCCGTCTCCAAGCCACCCAGACCATTGGAACACATTCCATCCTGCAGGAAAACCGAGCGGCCCAAGTCTGGTGAACTTCTCTGAACACTAAATTGCCAAAGCCCCTTCTACCTGGTCCTGCTCTGCCTTCCGCAGACTTTCTTTGGCTTTCGCTCGCACCGGGTCAAACACGATCTTTTTCTTCGACACATAGTAATATTCCACGCATTGTGCCACGGTCTTAGTCTGGATCTGTTGTGAGAAACACAGTGACAATCCGTAATGCAAATAGCGCAGTACAACATTGAACACACAGGTGTATGTCAAAGCCATCTCACAGCATTTCCCTTTCCCTCTTCTCTCCATGTATCCCAATGAAAAGTGCCTCAGATGCTCTGTGGGACGCAGGGGTAATTGTGGACATAGACCAAACCTTCCTGGCCATGGAAAGATCTACGGAAGTGTGGGAAGGACAGAACGGCAAGTTCCACACAGGTGGTGTACATACTGTTTCACTGACATTTTCATCTCTCTGGTGTTTGGTACCAGAGAGATTCAATATTCCGTTAGAATTATGCAAACGATCTGATGGAGCGGTGTCTGCTGAGCATTGAAAACCAGCGGTCGCTTCTTACAGACCAGGATCCCAACACACAACTCCAAACACAACATCCTGAGTCAAAGCCATCACTGCTGACAGGCCCACATCCTCCTGGGTCAAACGCCTTTACCTTCTTCTGTATGCGGTGAAAATTCTTCCGGTGCCTGGCGAAAGCCTTTCTGAAGAGCCGCTGCTCCTCGGGGGTCCACATGTCACAGCCTGGCAAGAAACACACAGACCATCAGATCACCCACACACAAACCAGCACCGCTTCTTCCTCATAAATTGACCTCTTCTCCTTGCCAAGGGAAGGACCAAGCGTGGCCAGGAGGATTTGGCATTGCTTTGGAGGGCTCCTCCTGTTAGGGGTCACTGCAGGGCAGTGCACTCAAAGCAGCGGCTGAAACACAGGGATGGGGCATTCCCCACGCAGAAAAAGCACCGCATCCATCAGACAGAGGGCTTTGCTACAGCTCTCCCTGCCCCAAAGAACACAGGTCGTTGTTCACACCTTCTTCTAAATAAATGTTAGAACTGAGGAGGCAGAAAGGGAACCGCAGCGTCTGCCACCTTTCCAGGGGAAGGATCGGGCTCTGCTCCAGTTTACCTGTGTAATGATAGTCGGCCAGAGGATGGAGTTCCGACTTCTGTGGCCCCCCGGAGAGCAGCATCTCCACAGCCTCCTGTGAGATTTCATGGAAAAACACTTCAGACCATCCCCAGTGAGAAGCAAAGAGGGGAATTCTTGCTTTCAGCTGTGGTGCTGCTTCGGAGATTCCGGACAAGGGAGGGAGATTTTGCTCCTGCTGGTCAGTGCTCAGCAGCAGCGCTTTGGGATCACCTCATCCTGCTGAATCTTAGGGCAATATTTCCTTCATCCACTTAAGGAAACAGAACCTGGGGTGATCTCTGGGGACCCCGCTGGGGGACCCCGCTGCCACCACCACCACCAGAAGATTCCTCCCGGCTACAGTCACTTTGGGCTCATCCCTGCTGAACAGGCACAGGACCCGCTGAGCCCTCCGCTATATCAGAGTGTCTGTAAAGAACACGGGGCAGAGTGGACCAATTCCATGCTCAGCAGGAGCCAGGCTGGAGGTGTTGGAGGTGCAACGAGTGCCCTGAGATGATGTAAATGTAAAGCGTATGACGTTTGTCCAGAGCAGACCTCGGGATTTCTCTAACAGGGCAATTTGTCCATTCCCAGCTTGCAGGGTAGCAGTACTTATATTCTCCAAATCGTCACCTCCTGTCCGAGAGCCAAAACGAGCTCTGAGTTATGCAGCAGGACAGGGTCTGTGATCCCTGGAGAGGTTAATGCCGACTGCGGACGAGAGGCAGCTCCCACCCGGGACAAAGGCTCACCCAGGCCCTTATCAGTTAAACCACTGCTTCTTACTGTGATGTTGCCTTGTGCTTCATGCAGGCAGTGCAGGACCAGCTCGATGTTCCTTCCCGGCCCCGGCATCTTGTCGGAGCAGGCTGTGTTGAGCAGCTCCATGACTGCAAACCCAAGGAAAAGCAACTGAGAGTCAGGTTCTGCCAAGCAAAGGTGGGGATACCAGAGAGAGGGAAAGCAGGACAAGTGCCACAGGGAGACTGGAGAGCAGGGAAAGGCACAGGGAAAGCCAGATGTCCCAGCTGTCCTGGTGTCACTGTCTCTGCCTCAGGGACAGCTTTGGGACTGACAACTCTGGGGACCCAGCTCCCCTCTCGCAGGATCCCCGCAGGTCAGGCAGGACAGCTACAAATGCCCATGACCCCATGGAAGATGCTACCGAGAGTATAACATTTAACCCTTATTCAGTTTTCTCCCCCAAAACTGAGCCAACCCCATCCCTCTAATGCCGCCAGGTGGGAAGGTGGTGGAGAGGAGTCATGAGGGAACGGGAATGTGCACCAGGCTGCAGTGAAAGGTGGGATTTTGGAGCCCTAGCATCTCAGAGTCGCCTTAGAGCAAAAAGCATTAAAGAAACCTGTGGTGGTTTGGATCTCTCCCCACGGTTTCCAAACCAATGACGCTCCCTCTTCAGCCATCGCCAACTCGGACCTCTCGTGAAGGTCAGGTAGCTCCGCCTGAAACTGAGCTCCAACTTTGATGTTTCTGAAGGAAGAAGAGGAGGTGAGAAGGGCAAGTTGTGATCAGCCACACAGCGACAGCGCCGTTACAGACACACACACTTGGAATGAGAAGGAAAGCCATGAGCAAGGCTGGGCTGCCCCAGACACGGCACGGATACACCACCCATTGCCCAGCACAGCGTGACCAGCGCTGCTCTACCAGTGTTCACAGCCCCTTCCAAGCACTAACCGCATCGCTGGGCTCTCCTGGGCATCCTCTGGCTCCAAAGCCATATCAAAACCTCTCTCGCTCATCGTGAGCACCTCACACCTCTCGCCGTGAGTCTGCTCTGAAGAGCAGCAGACGGGGAAGGCTGCAACCCCTCTCCTGTCCGATTGTTGTGTAATCCTAGGCAACGCGTGATGTCACCCCAACTGGTACCTTTGCCAGGGCTCTGCCAGAGTCCCACCAGCTCTCCTCTGGCCACTTTGGTGCCCCTTCATGGCAGCCAGCACGTGGCATCCTCCAAATCCCTATTGATCTCCCGGCGATGCTGGGCAGGGAGAGAACAGCCACACACCGACTCCTACACTGCTGCTCCCCCATTGCCCGCTTCCCAAACTGATCCCTTTTCCCCTCGGAAGGCCTTGGACCCTCTGGATATGGTTCCACGGCCGCACCTGACCAGGGTCGGGAGTCAGAAATGCAGGGACTGAGCAGCTCTGTGTTTATCACAAGCCAAAGCCGGTATGGCAGCGAAACCCCAGCAGGCTGCTCACACCCACGGCAGGGATCACAAAGGAGAATTCACGCTCCTGGGCGCTGAAGTTTTCCCTGGAAGGCAGGAGCAGAGCCGAGGCCTGCCCGTCTCCATAGGCACATGTCCCTCGCTTGGCCGTGCTCTGGAATAACCACGGCTGCCAAACCCTCGAGTGGAGGCCAAACCCCGAGGAGAACAGTGTTCCCTGGGCTGCGGCCTCCAACAGGCTCGTGCCTGCTGCAGCGCCTTCCGCAGGCTTGCTTTGGGGGAACCACTGCCTGCTTCTCGCCCCGATGCAGGCAATCCTGTCCTGCTGAGCGCCACAAGAAAACCACGACATCGGTTGCCCGTAACTTCAGCTGCTCCGGGTCACTGTCCCTCTTTCCCCCGGCCTGCCTACAAGGCAGGGATTTGCCCCACAGGGAGGGGAGCGCCTCTTTGATTTAGAACTTATAACGCCTGCAGGTCCATTTTCTCCCTCTGGAATGCACGTGACAGCCAGCTGGATCCCTTTCCAGTTCTGTTCTCTGGTGGGCACAGCCGTGAGGGAGTTATCACCGGACACAGCAGCTGCCTGGGATCCCCGTTAGCAGGGGAAGGGAGGAGGGAGTGTGGAAACAGGGGCAGTTCCCTGCTGCCATGCAGCTCAAGCCATTTAATGGCTTTTCTATTATAAATAATCCCCCAGGCGGGCTCAGGAATATTTACGGAGTCTGTTCCTCCTGTAGTTATCCCCACACCCATTCCTGCAGTGTTACTGGCCCCACATGCGGAGGATTTCAGGGCGCCGTAGCGCTAAGCCGCTGGCTAAGCGAGGGAAACCCGCACATCGGGAGCCATTTGCCCACTCAGCGACTCCAGGGACAGCGGCTGACAAGGTGTTACCCCTCACCACCCCACTCCTCTCCTCTTCCTCCTCCCGGGGAAGAGGCAGGGATGCCCTGGGATGGGGCTGGAGAGCAGGCACAGGCGGGATGTGCCGGGTTTGCAATGTCAGGATTAAAAGGCTCCGTTGGTGTGAGGGGAGCCCAGGCCTCCTCCTGGGAAAAGGCAAACTCGCGCTCCGACAGAGTGCGGCCCCTCGGCTCCGCTTTTGCAAGGGGAAAACACCAGGTGGGGGCTGCTTTGCTGGCAAAAGGCACCGCATGGGTTTTCGTGGGCACCCTCTGATGCTTCGCTCCTCCCAAGATTTCCCTCAATTAGAAAGGCATTTTCTGAATAAACTCTGGTGCGCTGCTCTTCAAATTGCCTTCTTTTCATCTCTCCATGCTCCTCCCAGCACAACAGTATGATTAAGAGCATCACCTCGATGCTCCTTTGACCTCTGACAGGCTCGGGGCCGTGGCCACCTCCCTGAGGAGTCTGTTCCAGGGACCAGCTCCCCTCTCAGTGAAGAACCTTCTCCTGATGTCCAATCTGAATGTCCTGTGGCACAGCTCCATTCCATTTCCCCGTGTCCTATCAGTGGTCACCAGAGAGATCAGCAGCTCCCCCTTGCTGCCCCGCTTCAGGCAGGTGTGGACTGTGATGGGGTCACCCCTTGGCAATGAGGTCCCCCTGCAGCCGTCTCCTCTCCAAGCTGAACAGGCAGTGGGACCTTAAGAGGCCACAGGACATTTTTCCAGGGGTAATTGATTAAGGGGCTAAGACTACAGGGGATTGGTGCATATGGATGAAGCGACCTGGGATGAAGGTATCCTCATCTCTTCCCCTTCCATCTCATGTTCATTTCTGTTCTCTTTCCTCCTCCATACTTTGTTCACAGTTTTATGGTCTTATATGCAAGTTACGAGAAGAAGAAATACTCCAACCCTGTTAGTGACGAGGAGGTGCTGCAGAAGTTTCAGAAGGGGAAGGATGATCAGCAGAGAAAAGATGAAGAGCAGAAGGCAGTGACTTCTTCACTGGCAGAACTTCCAGCCCATTTCCTGACAGGGAGGATGGGAGTGATCCCGGTGGCATGGGCTTGGAACAGGATTTCAAGGCCTGCCAGCCTCCTGCACTGCAGCTGCCAGGAAGGACTGCAGTGTAAACGCGGCTGCTGACACCCTGTTCCTCTTCCAGATGCTTTGAATGTTGAATAAACGGCATCGTTTGGATTAACAGGTTTGAGTCTGTTGATTGTAAAACCTAAAGACCTGTCATGCTGTTTGGCTTGTACTTTGTCCCTCTCTCCCCACCTGCAGCTCCCCGGGCTGCATCAGAGCTGCATTCCTGCTGCCCTGAGCCCCTGCCAGGTCCCTGGTCACGGCTCTGTGTGTGTTCTTCTAACTCTCGCTCTTGAGGCCTTTCATCATCTTGTTTGCCCTCCCCAGGGCACACTCATAGTTTGAGGTTCTCCTGGTATTGCGGCGCCCAGAACTGCACCCAGTGCTGGTGGTGGGGCCACACGTGTGCAGTGCAGAGGGGGACAATGCCCTTCCTCGCCCGGCTGGCGATGCTGTGCTGGATGCACCCCAGGACACGCTTGGCCCCTTTGCTTGCCCAGGGCACAATGCTGGCTCCTGTTCAACTTGCCCTCAATCCAGACGCCCGGATCTCTTTCCGTAGGGCTGCTCTCCAGCCTCGTGTCCCCTGGTCTGGACGTGTCATTTGTACATGGGATTTGTACACACCCCCTGTCCCGGGCAGAGGATCTGGCACTGGATCTTCTTCAACGTTGTTTGCTCGGTGACTGCCCAGCTCTCTGGCATGTCCAGATCTCTGCCCTCGGGGACGTCCACAGTGTCTCCAGGTTCAGTATCGGCAGCAGACAGACTGAACGTACATTTGATTCCTGCCTCCAGTCCCTCATAAAAACAGTGAAGAGCACTGGCCCTCAAGCAGAGCCCTGGGAATGTCCCCAGTAACAGGTACCGGCCTGGTGCGACCCTGCTCGCTGGAACTCTCGCCACCCAACCTGTCAGCTCACCTGGCACACGATGGGCTTGTCTGGCACTGTGTGGACACTGTGTTCAGGGGGACATTGGGAGAGTTGGTGTCAAAAGCTTTCCTGAAATGGAAACCAACCACATGAAGTGATGGGGTGCTTTGGATTGGGATGATTTGAGCTGGGGCTCAGGGAGAACCAGGGGGTGCTCCTCAGTCCTCAGCCACGCACGGCGCAGTGATGGAGTCCTGGCACTCCAGGAGCTCCAAGATCTCCCTTGACGACCAGTGGAGCTTCCCAGTTCAAGGCTTTCTGGAAGCCCTGCCTGCTGTCGCTGGACAACTGCTGCACCTGCTGCAGGCTGTCCCTGGCGCGCTCAGCTGCTCTGAGCTGTGCTGTGCCCCAGCAGCCTGCGCAGCCAGGCTGGAGCAGAGAGGCTGTGGGCTAGGACATGGTCAGGTGCAGGGAATGAGGTCCCCCTGGAGCCCCCCTGCCCCATGGCCAGCCCTGAGGGGAAAGTTGCCCCCAGCCTTGCAGGAGGCTGCTTGTAGCTGGCAGCCTCTGGAAGTGCCACACTCATGCCCACCCTCTGGAAGTGCCATGCACATTCCCATGCTCTGGAAGTGCCATGCACATCCCCACTCTCTGGAAGTGCCATGCACATCTCCACCCTCCGGCAGTGCCACGCTCATCCCCAACCTCTGGAAGTGCCATGCAAATCCCCACCCTCTGGCAGTGCCATGATCATCCCCAACCTCTGGAAGTGCCATGCTCATCCCCAACCTCTGGAAGTGCCATGCACATCCCCACCCTCTGGCAGTGCCATGCTCATCCCCACCCTCTGGAAATGCTGCGCTCATCCCCACCTCTGCCCGGGACAGAGCTTTTCTGTAGGTTTGCACCAGCGTGGCTTGGCTGTGGAGCTGCTGCCTGCCTGGGTGCCAACCCATCACCTCTTCACTCGGCCACACAGAACTGGGACTCAGTGCTGGGACCGCAAACTTGATTCACGCACAACTTCTCAGTAGAGAACATTACATTTATTTTAGCAACAGCAACCACACAAACACCAACAATCGCAAAGAAACACCTACGCCCACACATCAAAACTCACACCTATAACCCCCATCCTCCCCCCGGCCCCTCAAAGTTGTGACTATTACTATGGACTCTGGAAGTGCTACACTCATCCCCACCTCTGGAAGTGCCATGCTCTTCCCAACAGTCGGAAAGTGCCATGCACATCCCCAACCTCTGGCAGTGCCATGCACATCCCCACCCTCTGGAAGTGCCATGCTCATCCCCAAACTCTGGAAGTGCCATGCACATCCCCACCTTCTGGAAGTGCCATGCACATCCCCACCCTCTGGAAGTGCCATGCTCATCCCCACCCTCTGGCAGGGCCATGCTCATCCTCACCCTCTGGAAGTGCCATGCACATCCCCACCTCTGCCCGGGACAGAACTTTTCTGTCGGTTTGCACCAGCGTGGCTTGGCTGTGGAGCTGCTGCCTGCCTGGGAGCCAACCCATCACCTCTTCACTTGGCCACACAGAACTGGGACTCAGTGCTGGGACCGCACAATTGATTCACGCACACCTTCTCAGTAGAGAACATCACATTTATTTTAATAACAACAACGACACAAACACAAACAAACACATACACCCACACATAGAAACTCACACCTTTAACCTCAACCCTCCCACACGACCCTCAAAGTTTTGACTATTTTTATGGACACTGCTCAGCATCCAGTCTTCGGAGCGTCGCCCAGCACTGCTCCGTGGTCAGAAGGAGCCAAAGATGTTTCCTGGCATCACTGAAAAGAGAAAAAATATCCTGATAGATTGGCTGGAAGAGCAGGAGCAATGTTGTGGCGTTAATGCTCTCCAGGAGTCATCCTCTGCCCAGATGCAGAGAATGGCTGTGTTTACTAAAGCGGGAAAGCTGACCTCATTGATGTTCCAAAGTCACTTCCACTGCCCTGTTGGAGCTCAGTGTGTTGTTTCCTGCATTGGCGCCTCGGTTTTCGGGCGCCTTAAGGGCAACCTGACCTTCTTGAGGTAGTCCAAGTCCTCGTTCCGTGGCCGATGGCATTTGAGATGGGAATTCAGCCCGATTTTCTTGGCAAACACCCTGGGAGTTAGAGGACAAATGGGCATCTCTTTACTCCAATAAACACCAACAGAGCTTCATCCCTTCATTCTGCCACTCCCCCTGGACGTGGGAGACGTGAGAAGATAAACAAGGCAGATGTTTGTGTGGGAAAGGGTTGCACATTCCAAAGGGGCAGAGGTAATCCTCAGCCTGCACTCAGCTCTGCTTCCTATTGCCCCGCACAGCTTGGGAAGGGGAGATCTCTTCTAGACAAAAGCACGGGGCTTCCACAAGAAGGATGAATGCTACCTTTCACACTCTGGGCATGCAAACAGTCTCTGATCGTCTCCGCTTCCAGCCTCAGGTGGTATCTGGCTGTGGTCGCCGCATGGGCTGGTGACACTACGGCGCCTCCTCTTCTGAGCCCTCGGCTGTGGCTCCGGGCTCTCCTGCCGCTGACGCCAGCCCCGCTTCCTGGGGCCGAAAACAGCCTGGAAAGCAGAGAGCCCAGATCAGTTCCTCCTCCTCCTCAGAAGGATGGGCTGAGCTCAAAACCAGCCTGAGCCATCTCAAGCCACCCAGACCATTGAAACACATTCCATCCTGCAGGAAAACCGAGCAACACAAGTCTGGTGAACTTCTCTGAACACTAAATTGCCAAAGCCCCTTCTACCTGGTCCTGCTCTGCCTTCCGCAGACTTTCTTTGGCTTTCGCTCGCACCGGGTCAAACACAATCTTTTTCTTTGTCATATAGTAATATTCCACGCATTGCGCCACGGTCTTAGTCTGGATCTGTTGTGAGAAACACAGTGACAATCCGTAATGCAAATAGCGCAGTACAACATTGAACACACAGGTATATGTCAAACCCATCTCACAGCATTTCCCTTCCCCTCTTCTCTCCATGTATCCCAATGAAAAGTGCCTCAGATGCTCTGTGGGACGCAGGGGTAATTGTGGACATAGACCAAACCTTCCTGGCCATGGAAAGATCTACGGAAGTGTGGGAAGGACAGAACGGCAAGTTCCACACAGGTGGTGTACATACTGTTTCACTGACATTTTCATCTCTCTGGTGTTTGGTACCAGAGAGATTCAATATTCCGTTAGAATTATGCAAACGATCTGATGGAGCGGTGTCTGCTGAGCATTGAAAACCAGCGGTCGCTTCTTACAGACCAGGATCCCAACACACAACTCCAAACACAACATCCTGAGTCAAAGCCATCACTACTGACAGGCCCACATCCTCCTGGGTCAAACGCCTTTACCTTCTTCTGTATGCGGTGAAAATTCTTCCGGTGCCTGGCGAAAGCCTTTCTGAAGAGCCGCTGCTCCTCGGGGGTCCACATGTCACAGCCTGGCAAGAAACACACAGACCATCAGATCGCTCACACACAAACCAGCACCGCTTCTTCCTCATAAATTGACCTCTTCTCCTTGCCAAGGAAAGGACCAAGCGTGGCCAGGAGGATTTGGCATTGCTTTGGAGGGCTCCTCCTGTTAGGGGTCACTGCAGGGCAGTGCACTCAAAGCAGCGGCTGAAACACAGGGATGGGGCATTCCCCACGCAGAAAAAGCACCGCATCCATCAGACCAGAGGGCTTTGCTACAGCTCTCCCTGCCCCAAAGAACACAGGTCGTTGTTCACACCTTCTTCTAAATAAATGTTAGAACTGAGGAGGCAGAAAGGGAACCGCAGCGTCTGCCGCCTTTCCAGGGGAAGGATCGGGCTCTGCTCCAGTTTACCTGTGTAATGATAGTCGGCCAGAGGATGGAGTTCCGACTTCTGTGGCCCCCCGGAGAGCAGCATCTCCACAGCCTCCTGTGAGATTTCATGGAAAAACACTTCAGACCATCCCCAGTGAGAAGCAAAGAGGGGAATTCTTGCTTTCAGCTGTGGTGCCGCTTCGGAGATTCCGGACAAGGGAGGGAGATTTTGCTCCTGCTGGTCAGTGCTCAGCAGCAGCGCTTTGGGATCACCTCATCCTGCTGAATCTTAGGGCAATATTTCCTTCATCCACTTAAGGAAACAGAACCTGGGGTGATCTCTGGGGACCCCACTGGGGGACCCCGCTGCCACCACCACCACCAGAAGATTCCTCCCGGCTACAGTCACTTTGGGCTCATTCCTGCTGAACAGGCACAGGACCCGCTGAGCCCTCCGCTATATCAGAGTGTCTGTAAAGAACACGGGGCAGAGTGGACCAATTCCATGCTCAGCAGGAGCCAGGCTGGAGGTGTTGGAGGTGCAACGAGTGCCCTGAGATGATGTAAATGTAAAGCGCATGACGTTTGTCCAGAGCAGACCTCGGGATTTCTCTAACAGGGCAATTTGTCCATTCCCAGCTTGCAGGGTAGCAGTACTTATATTCTCCAAATCATCACCTCCTGTCCGAAGAGCCAAAACGAGCTCTGAGTTATGCAGCAGGACAGGGTCTGTGATCCCTGGAGAGGTTAATGCCGACTGCGACGAGAGGCAGCTCCCACCCGGGACAAAGGCTCACCCAGGCCCTTATCAGTTAAACCACTGCTTCTTACTGTGATGTTGCCTTGTGCTTCATGCAGGCAGTGCAGGACCAGCTCGATGTTCCTTCCCGGCCCCGGCATCTTGTCGGAGCAGGCTGTGTTGAGCAGCTCCATGACTGCAAACCCAAGGAAAAGCAACTGAGAGTCAGGTTCTGCCAAGCAAAGGTGGGATACCAGAGAGAGGGAAAGCAGGACAAGTGCCACAGGGAGACTGGAGAGCAGGGAAAGGCACAGGGAAAGCCAGATGTCCCAGCTGTCCTGGTGTCACTGTCTCTGCCTCAGGGACAGCTTTGGGACTGACAACTCTGGGGACCCAGCTCCCCTCTCGCAGGATCCCCGCAGGTCAGGCAGGACAGCTACAAATGCCCATGACCCCATGGAAGATGCTACCGAGAGTATAACATTTAACCATTATTCAGTTTTCTCCCCCAAAACTGAGCCAACCCCATCCCTCTAATGCCGCCAGGTGGGAAGGTGGTGGAGAGGAGTCATGAGGGAACGGGAATGTGCACCAGGCTGCAGTGAAAGGTGGGATTTTGGAGCCCTAGCATCTCAGAGTCGCCTTAGAGCAAAAAGCATTAAAGAAACCTGTGGTGGTTTGGATCTCTCCCCACGGTTTCCAAACCAATGACGCTCCCTCTTCAGCCATCGCCAACTCGGACCTCTCGTGAAGGTCAGGTAGCTCCGCCTGAAACTGAGCTCCAACTTTGATGTTTCTGAAGGAAGAAGAGGAGGTGAGAAGGGCAAGTTGTGATCAGCCACACAGCGACAGCGCCGTTACAGACACACACACTTGGAATGAGAAGGAAAGCCATGAGCAAGGCTGGGCTGCCCCAGACACGGCACGGATACACCACCCATTGCCCAGCACAGCGTGACCAGCGCTGCTCTACCAGTGTTCACAGCCCCTTCCAAGCACTAACCGCATCGCTGGGCTCTCCTGGGCATCCTCTGGCTCCAAAGCCATATCAAAACCTCTCTCGCTCATCGTGAGCACCTCACACCTCTCGCTGTGAGTCTGCTCTGAAGAGCAGCAGACGGGGAAGGCTGCAACCCCTCTCCTGTCCGATTGTTGTGTAATCCTAGGCAACGCGTGATGTCACCCCAACTGGTACCGTTGCCAGGGCTCTGCCAGAGTCCCACCAGCTCTCCTCTGGCCACTTTGGTGCCCCTTCATGGCAGCCAGCACGTGGCATCCTCCAAATCCCTATTGATCTCCCGGCGATGCTGGGCAGGGAGAGAACAGCCACACACCGACTCCTACACTGCTGCTCCCCCATTGCCCGCTTCCCAAACTGATCCCTTTTCCCCTCGGAAGGCCTTGGACCCTCTGGATATGGTTCCACGGCCGCACCTGACCAGGGTCGGGAGTCAGAAAAGCAGGGACTGAGCAGCTCTGTGTTTATCACAAGCCAAAGCCGGTATGGCAGCGAAACCCCAGCAGGCTGCTCACACCCACGGCAGGGATCACAAAGGAGAATTCACGCTCCTGGGCACTGAAGTTTTCCCTGGAAGGCAGGAGCAGAGCCGAGGCCTGCCCGTCTCCATAGGCACATGTCCCTCGCTTGGCCGTGCTCT